>NW_023425399.1:114321911-114921911 GCF_014108415.1 Molossus molossus
GGCTGTGTGGCTCAGTGGTTGAGCATCAACCCATGCACCAAGAGGTCGCTGGTTCAATTCCCAGTCAGGGCACATGCCCAGGTTGTGGACCAAATCCCCAGTGGGGAGCAGGCAGGAGGCGACCAATCGATGTTCTCTCTCATGGATATTTCTCTCTCTCTCTCCCTCTCCCTTCCTCTCTCTCTAAGATCAATAAAGAAAAAAATGTTTTTAAATCAGTAACTTTGCCTACAAGAAGTATAAACAGGAGGTTAGAAGATATTACAGCATGAAGTTCCAATTTATAGCAGCAATAAAAAAGATACAATACCTAGAAATAAAATAAGATAAAACATACGAGTCTATATAGTGAAAATCGTAAAATGCTTCTTGGGAACCAGAAAACTAAGTTCAGAAATGTAAAGTAACATTCACATTACATTTGGTGAAAGATAAATTTATTTTAAGTACCTAGTGTTCTTATAAAACAATATGGAAAAGACCACAATCTATTGTTATATAAATGACATTTACCCCCCGCCCCAAACTAAAGTGGTTTATACACATATGAAAAAATGCACAATTAGCCCTGGCTGGTTTGGTTTGAGCTTCTGCCAGGGAACCAAAATGTCACAGGTTTGATTCTGGTCAAGGGCATACATCTGGGTTGCAGATTCAATCCCTGGTCCCAGTCGGGTCTTGTGGGAGGCAACCAGTAAGGGTGTGCATGTTTCCCCCTCTTCCCCTCCCTTTCTCCCTTCTACTCTCTCTAAAAATCAATGGGAAAATATCCTTGGGTGAGAAGAGAGAGAGAGATAAGAAAGAAAGAAGAAAGAAGGAAGGAAGGAAGGAAGGAAGGAAGGAAGGAAGGAAGGAAGGAAGGAAGGAAGGAAGGAAGGAAGGAAGGAAGGAAAGAGAGAGAGAGAGATGCTGCACGATTATATAAATAGATGGATATCGGAAGAGCAGCATGCCATTTTTCACAGTGTAGGTTTGGTGGATGGGAGCGCGTGTAGCCGGAGGCACTGTTGCCCTGGTGACCTGAAGATGCACAACTTCCCTGAGGGAAGGGTTACAGTGTCTCCCTCACTGCAGCTGCACATTCTCAGCGAACACGTTCTGTGTCCGGAGCTGTGCTCCTGCGATGGCACACCACTGGGAGCGCGGAGTGTGTTTCTGGCACACGGTTTGGGATCGCGACAGTTAGCAGAGCCTCTAGGCGGCTGTTACAGAGCTCTGGATAGCGGGTGATGGCATCGATAGAACAGAATTTAGAGCAAAGTCACACTGTGGGTGCAAAGGTCACGAGGCAGTGTGTGTGTGTGTGTGTGTGTGTGTGTGTGTGTGTGTGATCTCCGAAAGGCTGAACAAGCCATTCTAAAGAGCGCCTCCAGAGGGGACACACTGGAGTTGAATAACAAGTGTCATTGTGTATAACCATTTGCATTGTTTTAAAAAATTTCATTTTAAAATGCTCAGCATAAAGCACTTTTACATCCATATCAAGATTACTGTCAACATTTAATTGTAAACTTTTAGAGCTTTAACTACACATTATCTGTAAATGATAATGATCAGAATTATTTTCTAAAGAGAACTCCAGCCAGGCTTACAGATTGATTCTTAAGTCATCATTTTAATCAGGGGTTTTTGCTCTTATAACCAGCTTCCCAGTCCTGCAGAAAAAATGATGGTGGGTGCACATGAAGAGCAAAGAGTTGGAGTCAACCAGACCTGGATTTAATTCTAACCCTGCATTTTCTGGACATACAAGCTCTGTCGATATACTATGCATGAGAACCAGGTTTTCCATCCAGAAATTGAAAGCATAGATTAATTAACCTCACAGAGCAGTTGTGAAGGAATCAATGATATAATATACAATATTCATCATGGTACCCAGCATTTGTACGTATTTCAGTAAATGGGTATGGTTATGATTACGCATCATCTTTTTCACACTTCATTTGTAACTCAGAGAGCAAATCCCCAGGAACTTGAAAAACAGTAAACATCTCAGCCTCACTGATGCCAATTAGTTCTCCGTACCTCAGCTGAAACAGCAATAATTAGGGAAGAAGGCTTAAAATATTTGTGCTTTCCCTTTCTTCTGAAACGTGCCACGGAAGTAAATGAAGGATCTCCACCAGCATGTCACAGGCGATGACTGGGAAATGTTGACACGTCCCTTTCTCGTGCGTCCCTGAACTTTTCCACAGGCCTATGCCGAGAGATGTTCTAAAAACAGGTGTTTAATTTCACAAAACATTGTATAATTTATGAGGGTCCTTAAAAGAAATGCCGTCTTGTCTTCTGATGGAAATAGGCCCGTATTAGGGGGATGTTGTAAAACCAGGTGTTTCCAAATCAGGAATCTCCACGGAGCGCCTGGCTGGACACAGGGCCCGTGTAATGGACCCGCTTCCTTCCCGGTACCGGCGAGAAAGCGCAGAGCCTGCCCTGCGGCCCGCTCACGGGGAGCGTGAAAGGTTTTTCAAAATTGATTTTTGTATTAGTCTCATTTCGGGTTCCATTTGGTGAGTCCCTAACTCTGTATTCCTCTGCCTTTCCCACCTACTTCTATTCTAGGACCGCTTAATGCGTTTTATGTATCTATTGTTTCACCAAATATTTATTGATCTTCTTCTAATGGGCCAAGAACGGGTGGACACTAGGAGCGGAGTAGACTGCAAAGTACATGACCTTGCATAGGAAACTTACACTCAGAGTAGGCTTCCTTTAAAAGGCAATAGACTAATTAATTGCCTAATAAAATATGCTCACGGTGGGTAGAGAAGTGAAATCCACTCCCGAGTAAGTGTCCGTGCCGGTGAGGCGAACCACAGTGTCCCCACAATGGAGACAGCCAAACAACCCACCTGCCAGCTTGGAGCCTAGTCTCTTCCACAGACAGCTTGGCACTCAACCCTGGCAGTACCCCGACTCACTTTGGAGATGGGGAGTCACACGACCGGGTTGATGCAAAACATTCATTTCAGGCATCCGCAAACCCCCTGACGAGCTGTGCCCCTGGGGCAGATGGTGTCCATGGAGTCTGTATGTGAGGAATTCTGTTTCTCTTTTTGTCTTTGATATTAGACAGTTGTATTATAATGTGTCTTGGAGAAGGTGTTTCTGGGTTAAAATTGTTTTCAGACTGTGAGCTTTGTGAACTTGGATATCCACGTCTCAGTACTCGGGGAGCGATCAGCCGTTATCTCTTTGAACAGCCCTCTGCCACGCTCCCCCTCTTTGCTCCTCTGTAGCCCCAATAACAGCTAGATCGATTCTTGAAGCGGTATCCCCAAGTTCACCCAGCCTTTCTTCTGTAATTTTCCTTTTTTTTTTTCTTTTGTTCTCCTCTGGCTTTGTCCCTTCAAATGACCTGTCTTCTAACCTCACAGACTGTTTCTTCTGATTGATCTAATCTGTTCTTGATGATCTCTACTGCATTTTTTTTTTTTCATTCCATCGATGGTATTTTTCAGCTCCAGAATCTGTTTCCTTTTTTAAAATGATTTCGGTATCCCTGTTCAACTTCTCATTTTGTTTGCATTTTGTTTTTCTAATTTTATTACATTGTCTTTCTGTGTTTTCTTTGTAGCTCACTGAGTTTTCCTAATAGAACTATGTTGGATTTTTTTCTTATAGATCTCCGTTTTGTGGAAGGTGGGCCCTGGGAAATTACTATGTTCTTTTGATATTATGTTTCAGTTTTTTGTTTTTTTGTTTTTCATGTTCCCTGAAGCCTTGCATTGTTGTCCTTGGGTTTGAAGAAGAAATCACCTCCTCCAGTGTTGACTGACTGACTTCATGATAGAAATACCTTCTATCAGCCCTGCTGGGGATCTGAGGCTATGTCAGACGTCCCGTGGTTACATCAGTCCCACACTTCTTGTTCCCAAAGAGTGTGTGGCTCCTCTCCACCCTACAAAGCCAGGCCAGAGGCAGACCAGCTCCTGGTAGCTTTCCCTACGGCAATGCCGGAACCTCAAATCCATGTGCTATTTCCCAGTCGTGCAGAATTGGGTCAGTGTTCGGCACATGCTACCAGCATTCTGCAGAACTCACACTTGCTCCTGTCCGCAGGGTGCACGGGATCCTGGCCACGGGGGGCGGGGGGCATGTGAGTGAGGTACACAGAGCTTTGGGTGTGTCTGTGGTTCAGTTAGGGGAGCCATAGGCACGGTGTCCCCAGAAACTCCTTGGCAGGCTTCCTGATAGAGTCTGCAAGAGTGGTCAGTGGGACCCTTATTCCTCTGATGCTCTCCAGGGCCCCGAGTTGCTGTCCTCCCAGCTGCTCACTGCCCTGGATGGTGGGAGACAGAAGTGGGTCTCTTTGGAGGCGTCTTACACAGAGAAACCAGGCACTTCTTCACATACCCTCGTTGTCCCCTGTGGGAGGAATCTCGGGGATGAGCTGTGTCACCTTGGGGGAGAGGTGACGGCGGTAAAGTGAAACTATCCCTCTTATTCTCTTCCATGTTTCCAATATCAGATCTCTTATGTGTTTCCGTGGCTTGCTGGGACCCCTAAGCTGGACTCCCAGGCTCCCACCAGAGCGCTCTTATCTGTGAACAATTGTCTAAATTGGTGTTCTTTGGGGGTAAGTTGATAGAAAACGCATTCCACCATGTTGACAACGTACTTCTATGTGTATCTTTTTTTTAATATTTTTATCAATTTTTTAGAGAGATAGAAACATCAATGTGAGAGAAACATCGATCAGCTGCCTCCTGCCCACCCTCTACTGGGGGTCGAGCCTGCAACCCGGGCATGTGCCCTGACCGGGAATCGAACCAGGACCTCTCAGTCCATGGGATGATGCTCAATCCACTGAACCACACCGGCTGGGCATATCTATATCTTCTAATAGAGCAAAGTGAGATGTGTTATCTGTGGTATAAATCACTGTGCTCATTTTCTTTTTGATCTGATCTTTGATTTGGTTCTTACTCATTGCATACTGACACTGAGGGTTAACATCTTAAAAGCAGGGTTATAAAATACAATTTCATCTTATCTAATCTCGAAAAAGAAACGTCAAAATTCCATGCATATTTCACATAAAAATAACAGTAGCCCAGGGCTCTTCTGTCTTAAAGCCCCGCAAAGCCTTCCCCAACCCTGCATGTGAGGCCCCTACTCAGTGATGAATTTCCAGAACCGTCTTCCAGTGCCGTCATGTGTCTCTCGCTCTAAACTAGATCGGCTTTCGTTTCCAAATCCCAGGTCACAGGTTACAGTTCATAAAGGAGCTCAAAAATTATAGACCAAAAAAAAAAAAGTGTGTGTGTTGTTTCAAGCCACTGAGTGTGCTACCCAGCAGCTGCGAACGGACCAAGGGTTGGTGTATCTTCCCAGAAAGAAAGGAAGGGTTCCCTCTGTGTTGCCATAATACGGTCAGTCTCGTGGAAATGTGAATGCGTTGACCTGAAACCAAAGGGGCTGAGCTCAAAGGAACTGGAGAAAACCCACCCGAGCAGGAAGTGCCGAGGGAGTGGGTGAGCTGCCTACGGGGACAGAGGGAGGGAGGAAGCCCGGACGGGCTTTGACCCCACAGAGGCTGACCGGCTTCCTCCACACCACGGGTGGGCAGTTTCACTCTGTGCCACCGGCATGCCAGCCAGGGCGGCGCCCCAACCGGAGCAACGTGTTGAGCTCCAAATGTCACCCAGCCTCAGCACTGACACTACGTGAGATGCCTGCAAAGGGCAAAACTGTCCCATCGTCTTTGTCATTTACTCTCATGACCTTTCCTTCAGGTGAAATAACAAAAACCAACAAACAACAAAGAGTGCTACACCGTGCACCAAGGTGTCTCTCTATTCCCCACGGATCTGAATTCCATGAATAAATGCTACTAATTCTGCCACTCACTATCAAAGGACAGATTTGATACAAATTAGCTAATATGTGAGATCTGAGCTTTGAAGATGTAATTAGTGATACTATGTATCCTCTGCAAATTCCATCTGAAAATATTGTCTTGGCTTTCTTGATTATGTTGGGCTAAAACTTCAAGTAGCTTCTTGAAAACAGTATGGAAGAAATAAATGGAAATTTACTGGGAATAGTTCCCAACAGACCAGAGCTAAGAGGGAAACTCCTATTCATTTCAAAGAGAAATACCAACCGTGTGCACGTCTATGTGGCTTTAAATAAGACATGTACATTATCATTAGGAATCTGAAATCAAAGGATAAGATCTAGTCATGTTGGCACAGGGCTGTGAATAATGAAACATATAAGCATGATGAATATTTTTAATTTGATACCATGAAACGAGAAATTATATCAAACTTTATTCAACTAAAAGAAGTCATTTCATTTTCTATGGTGAAGAAAAGAATCCCCAAACTATTCCCACAACCACCTTCTTGCCTGAAATCACTGACCATCACCCAGGCACCATCTTTCCAAGACTAGGAAATGTGAATGATTGAAGCCCTGATATATTTTTGGAAATAAAAAAAAATGTCCCTCAAATAAAATCTCATGGCTTCATAATATGTGTATGTTCTTGGGGAAAAAAATTCTTCCAGCCAGAACTAGCAAAACTACTAAAAAGAGACCCAACTATCTCAAGGACAAAAATCAGAGAAAATCAGCAAAATATTTTTTCTGTGTAATATATATTCCTCAAAACAACGGCAAAGGCATGCCATAAGAATAATTAGGGAACCCCAAAGGGAAAACATCAACTAAAATATTTATTAGATGACAGATGGGGATTACATACAATTATAGAATGTATACATATTGTCGTGTGATGTTACGTATTTCATTTTCCTAACCAAGGACACATGATTTACCAAAGTTAACTGTTTGAATAAATGGATTTTCTTTCGAAATGTCACATTGTGTTTTAGCTGGAATAAGAGGTCAAATAAAAAGAAATTATACACATTAGGAAAGCATGAGGAAATTTTATGTATGTACATAAATATATATATTTAATTATATTTAATATATGTTATATATTATATATATATATTTAATATGTAAATAGTACTTCTTAGGGTCTCTTGTCAAGCTGAACAAAGGCAAAGGAAAGACAGCGCCCCTCCACGCCTGCTGGGGGACTTCTCCAGAAACGGGCCCGCTGCCCTTGTGTTCCAGGAAAGGGTCCAAGGCTGACCAGGGTGAGACTGCGAACTCGGGGAGATGCAGCCATCGGGCGGAATTGAACAGGGCGCGACCTGGTGCACATTTGTTACGTGGAGCACAGGGCGCGGGGTGGTCAGACGTGGTTCAGTAACAGACCGCAGAAGAAGGAAATACAGACGTGCATGACTCACCGGTCCTGAGGACGGGGTGTTTGCCTAGAGGGGCGCAGGAACAGGTCAAGGCAGGGTGCGAGCGAAGAGGAAGGGATGACCGGGAGCGTATGTTATTAGGTCCATAGTGGGGGTGCTTTGAGGTCCCAAGCTACAGCTAGATTGGTGAATTCAAACCAAAAAGAGCAAGGTTTTGGTCAACCTCACAAGGGTCCTACCAAAGGGGGCAGAAAGTGCTGGGAGGCAGGAGAGACTGTTGACCCAAAGGGCCATTGGGGAAGTCATTTGGGGGCTTCCTTTTGCTTGGGGCTCTGCAGGCTGTTATCTGGGTGCTTATGTGAGGGGCTCCTGACGGGTGAAGGTCCCCCGGGCTCTTGGGTACCGAGGCAGCCCCTTCCTGGCTGCCCTCAGAGCGCTGGGCCTGGGGGACTGGTGGGCTTGTTCTTCCAGGCTGCATGGCCACCGCTCGCTGGGCAGTGGAGGGCGGCAGGCATGCACTCCCCTCGCTTCTGCAGGCCAGCATCTGGAGCGGGATGGCAGTGGACAAGGTCCTCCTGAGGGCTGTGAGGAGAATGTTCCAGGCCTTTCTCCAGCTCCTAGAGGCCTGCTGGCCAGCCTTGACTTTCCTGGCCTGGCAGGAACGTCTCTATCATCACGTGGCTTCACGTGGCTCTCGGTAAGGACAGTTGTCATCAGATTCAGGGCCCACTAATCCCGTGTGACTTCATCTTTTAGCTCTGCAAAGACTGTTTCTGAAGAAGGTCACGTGCTGAGGTCCCAGGTGGACACGAATTCGAATACTACTCAGCCCAGTAGAGATTGGCCTCCGGCTCCTCCAAATTGACCTGCATCCCAATATTCCCAAACTCGAAGTGTGAAATATGCATCTACATATCAACTCAAGAACGTCCAAGCCTTAACATCTAAGTCATTTAAATGCGGATAAGGTCCACCCTAAGGACACGTTGTCCCCTACCTGTGGACCTGCAACAGTGGATGGCCATGGCAGACATTTCATTCCAAAGGAGAAGAAATGCAGCAATGAAGGGGTCCCCCCAGCGCCCACCTGAGACCACGCGGTGCTAGTCCACCAGGGTCAAGGCCTGATCACTCTCTGGCTGGATCTGCACACTGAGCCCGAGAAGCTCCCAGCAGCCTCTGCCTCCAACTCAAGAAGGTCCTGTCCCCTTGCCCCAGCAGCCAGTGATTAGGTGGCCCCGCCTCCCCAGCTCTCTGAGACACAATATATGTGGATAAATACACGAATAAATACATACATGAATAAATAAATACATACATGAATAAATAAATAAATAAATAAATAAATAAATAAATAAAGTGTTAATTATACACTTTGGATTAATGAAGTTTAGGGACCTACCCTGGGAAATGATTTAATTTATTTCCACTGCAAATGTGAGATCATTTCTTACATTTTATGAACCCATGAGAGCTGTTCAGCACAGCTGGTTAGCAAGAGCTAAAAGGGAAACTCTTTTATTAAAAACCAAATCACTTAATTACCTCTCCCAACCTGGGGTCATTAGGAGCTAGACAGACAGCAAAGTTAATGAGAAAGAGGGCAGGCATGCTTAGACTGTGTACGCTACAGGTGAACTTATTCACATCCACAGAGACTGAGGATTAACTGAATGAGAAGAGGGTATGATGGGGTGGACCACTCTCTAGCTTCTGTTGAGTAGCGTTAGAAATATAGTTTTATTATACACATAAAATGTGACTTTATTATTATACTCAGAAAAATATATTTGGATGTGGTCAATTCTCAGCATATTTGACACGCCATGTACATATGTGTATGTTAAAAGACTTTCTAATAATTATCTCTGGTTCACTAGCTAAATTATATTTTTTAAAACACTATTATTTGCAATTTACTTTAGTTTAACTTGAATGCCTGTTATATAGTAATAGGTGTTGTATTTTTTATATCATTGTAATATATGCCAGAAAACGAACTAGTATCAGGACATAGATCCTACATTTAAAAGCTTACTTTTTTAAGGAAAAAAGACTATTTAAAAAAGGTAGTATTTATTTGTTTAATATAACAGAGTACACAATAGTTTTCCATTAAATCATAGAATCTACAAAGTATGATGTCAATAAGTTGGTGATTATTAGCCTAAGTACTATAACATATTAGTGCCAAATTACTATATCAATGAAGAACATTTTGGCATTTATAATTATTATTTACTATTTCACATCTGAAGAATATTTACTGGACAGTCTTATTCAAGTTTACTATTAGATTGATTGATAAATTTTAATGATCAATTCAAAATGATAGTTACAAATATTTTTAAATAATAGAATAATTATAATTTGGGGAAAATCAGAAAATGGCAGAAATAGATGTATGATAAATAAATAAAAATATAGATAGCTATCCATGCACTATAAGTGGTATTTTAGTTGTTTCAGTTGTTTATTTCTAAATACTTTTATATTAATGATGTTAGTAAACCAGGGTCAAAGTTGCATCAGGTAAAATCGAGTTGACTCATTTATTGGTTTATTTATTTTTTAGCTTTATTGCTGATTAATTTTTAAATAAGCCAATCCACTTGTCTGTCTGTTTTTCAACTTTATTGTTGAAAGTATTACAGATGTCCCCCGTTTTTCCCCATTGACCCCCTCCTTCATGCTCCCCCCACTCCTGCTTTCCCCACACTATTGTCTGTGTCCATTGGTTGTGCACATGTGCAGATACGATACGTTCTTTGGTTTATCTCTTCCCGCCCCGCCCCCCCCCCTTCCCTCTGAGGTTTGGCGGTCTGTTTCCCACTTCTGTGACTCTGGGGTTTGTTTTTAAACATGCTTCTGCTTCAGAGCCTTGCCGATTCAGATCCCACTAGTGGGAAAATGACAGATTCTAGTTCCTTTCCCCTTAAATGAAGCACGTGCCAAAGATCCTGGTTTTCAAAACCCAGAATTGAGTGATCATGTTCTGTTCAATTTTACTAGGCTTGACTTTTAAAGAATCGGTGCCATTCATGATTTTAAGCAAACACGCACACATGCTCCCCCGTGCACACACCCACACACGCTCTTGCTTTGTGCCCTGTGGGAAGAACCACACAGCCTGAGAGAGAGAGAGAGGGAGGGGGAGAGAGAGAGATAGAGAGAGAGGGAGAGAGAGAGGGGGAGAGAGAGACAGGGAGAGAGGGGGAGAGAGAGAGAGAGAGAGAGAGAGAGGGAGGGAGAGAGAGAGAGAGGGAGAGAGAGAGGGGGGAGAGAGGGAGGAGAGAGGGAGGGAGAGAGAGAGAGGGAGAGAGGGGGGGGGAGAGAGGGAGGGAGAGAGGGAGGGAGAGAGGGAGAGAGAGGGAGAGAGAGCCAGGACACACTTACTGGTGCGTGAGCGTGCACACCTGTGTCCGGGCGCATCGCGCACGTGGTAGGCGTCTATAGATTTCCTCTCTCCCGGGGCCTCACCGGGAAGAAGCCACCTCGCTGTCCGGCAGCGGCCCCGCCCGCTCTCTGCCCTTCCCTGCACAGGTCCTCCTTCCCCCACTTGACCCAGTTCTTCCTCGGTCCCCCTGCTCGCCCGCGGGCAGCCTCCCTGGGCCTGTCCTCCGTGGCCAATTACGTCCTGCTCGCTCCTGCCTTGTGTCATGAATACTATTTTTACATGATGGACCAGTTTATGTCAGCCTCTACCGCGAAACGACTGACTTTAAAAATAATCATGTACATCATTTTATCTTTATAACCCGGCCGGCGTGAGAGATAATTGGCGATGCCCAAAACAAGTGTGGTCGGAAGAAGGAATGAACAGGGAAACGCTGGGATGCATCATTTTGGTGATCCTAGTTTCAGAGAACATGATGGCATCGTTTTCTATAACGGAATTAATTGACCGAACTAAATGCAGGGCAGATTATTAGCATTTCTTTGCAGCCAATTTGGACCGGAAGCCAAGCAATCAACTGTCTTGTCAGATGTAGCTACCGAATGTAAATAAAACTGAGTAATCGGCAAATAAAAAGTTATTTATTCACTAACCATTACAATGAGTATCCAAATGTGAGTCCCAAATTGCAGATAAGCAGTGTTTTTGCAATATATTATTTAAATTGTTCTAAATGGTGAGAAAACACTTAAAAAAAAAAAAAAACAGGAGGTGGTCAGACTCGGCCTCTAAAATCCTGGTTTGCAAATAAGATCTACAACCCAGGGAGGTAGCTTCTCCTAGAATTTAAATTTGGGGCCAAGGTAAGCCTCATTCTGAAGTTTGACAACACTAAGATCTAGTGACAGGGCACACCGCTTACCCTCTCCCAGCCGGAGTGTCTTCAAATCAAACATGACCAGGGTAACTCTCGCTCCACAGATTTGCTGGGGAGAACAAATGTTATATAAGCACCCCGCCTAATGCTGCAGGGCAGGACAGGTTTCTTAAAAATCTCCCTGTCTGATATTTGAAAAGGGATCTCCTAAATTTGAGAAATGTTTTACAGCTAGATTGATGTGAATGTGTTCCTGCGGTTCCAGGGAGCTCTTGGCAGGACACAGCATCTTTCCACTGTTTCATCACAGGATGCAAAACGCTAGATGCACCAAATTAAAGTTCAGGTTAATCAAAATATTGCCTGACAAAGCAAATAATGGAATTGTACTTGCAGCACACCGTGGTAGACGGTAATTAACACGCAGTGTCTTCAACATTTGAGTGCGACTTCCAATTTCCATTTTAACATCATAGAGTGCTGTCTACACATTTTTTAATGGTGCCCATGATAATAATATATTCTCTTTTTAATCATATTCCACGTTGCAAGAAGTGAAGCTTGCAATTTTCCCAGGTGCTTACCAAATTACTACTGCAAGCTAATTCTCATCCCCCAAGTTCAGAGTTTCAACAGAGTGCACATTACCAGCCTGCTTACGTCCTTCCTGTGCAACAGAAGGTAAGCTAATATGTGTGCCTCAATTATATCCAGTTTGTGCATTTACAGCACCCTGTGGGCAGCAGGGAGAGAGCTGTGTACCTCCCCTGCTTTTGTGAGGGTCTACTGTATTACAGTTGAGAAGCCCGGGAAAGAGAAAAAGGAGCGAAGAAAAAGAAATATAAGGTGCTAAGGAAGGAAGAGAAAAAACAAAACAAAAAACAAACATGATGTAATGGGGAATTGAAAAGCAAACCCAATTAAGAGCCTTGATTTCCAAACTTTTCCATTAAGTTTATATCTAGATTGATGTACATCGGTATGGATGAAACACCCATGCATTTGCCCTATTCTATATACTTTATTTTACATATCTTTGTTGACTTTGAATGATGAAATGGTCAAGAATATCTTATTTGTCAAGAAGAGCCTACAAACCAAATCCCATAAGGAAATACTTATAGCGTCTACCAAGAAATAGACCTTGGGGATACTTGTAATTTGTGCAGGTAATTCCATTAATTCATATAAACGTAAGACTAATCAGTTTTCCTTCGCTTCTCAGAAACCTCAAGTAGCTAGATCGATTTGAAATATGTAATTTGAATTTACAGAATAGAGATCCAAGATGTTTAAAATATTGTCCCCCATATATGTATGAGGTAGGAATTGACAACTCCGTGCATTCATGATTTAAAATAGACTCGAGAACTTCGAGTTAGGAAGAATATTTACTCTAGTTTCCTCTGCCATTCAGTGCTCGGGGTTCTTACTGAGAGTGATGTTCAAACTAATACAGACTCAATGGTAGGGAAGTGCTGTGCGTTCTGATTACTTTTCCACTTTGATTATGTGGCATGATAGGACATGAAAATTAACTGTGGTTCGTAAAGCTCCATGCATTCTTTTTTTTTTGAAGGAATCACAAAACTTTATTAACAAACTGTAATTATTTTCTATTACTGCATAACAAATAACCTCAAATTTAGCAGCTTAACAGATCACTCCTTTATTATCTCACAGTTCTGTGGGTAAAAATTACTGGCATGCTCAGCTGTTTTCTTTTTCTTTTTTTGTCTGTATGAATTTCATTTATTTTTTTGGTTACAGATATTTTACCTTTTTACCCCATTGGCACCCCCCACCCCACCACCCCTCCACCCTGTCCCCGGCTTAGTTGTCCATGTCCATTGGTCATGCATACATGCATATAAATTCTGTGGTTTATCTCTTCCCACCCCCCCGCCCCCCATCCCCTCTTCTGAGGGATGTCAGTCTGTGCCCTACTTCCATGTGTCTGGGTCTACTGTATTCCTCAGACTGTTATGTTCATTATATTCCATATATAAGTGAGATCATGTGGTATTTGTCTTTTTCTGCTTGGCTTCTTTCACTTAGGATAATACTTTCCAGGTCCCTCCACGTCGTCTCAAAAGATAAGAGATCTTTCTTTCTTACTGCTGCATAGTACTCTATTGTGTATATGTACCACAGCTTTTTTATCCATTCGTCTACTGGTGGACACTTGGGCTGTGCATTCTTAATACTAATTTTTAAGACATCTAAGGACAGAGTCATAGACAGTTAATGAAAGAATTTCAAAGTTAAAAACAGGATATATTTTAAATCTAGATCACATTATTTCCATTATTATTTTCCCAAGATACTGAAAAACTTTAAAATTGTTTGTCGAAGACAATGGTGTAAGCATTGATTTTAATTTTTATATTAGCCCAGGGGGAAAAAAAAAAGAGAGAGAGAGAGAACCAAAGAAATAATAATCCAAGCTTGAAAAACCGTCTTCTCTTTTCTGTTCGCTGAAGGGTATTTTCCAATCCTGGTGCTGAGCAGGGAAGGGGCAAAGCTCTCTCCTAATGGTGTTTCTACACTCAGTGCTTGTTCCTTATCACCTTTGAAATTCGGTCGACCTGAGCGGTCCTCGGGACAGGAACTGCAAACACAGTGTGGAACAGCAGTGCCCACTGAGCGGAACACGTGTCCAACCCACCTGTCCCTGGGAGACACTGAGCCAAAGTCTAACACCTCTAAGAGACATTGGTTAGCAGGACGCTGAAAAGTCTCTCTGACTCTCCTCTTCAATCCGTTTTTGTAAGTGATGAAAGATGACTATTTGCCAAATTGCAAACATGATTAATTATCCCCTGTTGAAACCCTTCATAACATTAGAGGGAAGATCAAATATGTTCATGACATGCGTGCGTGTATCAATGTTCTGGTTTTCTTCTCCCTTCCCAGACACGTGCCTTGTCACTTAGCAGCACAAACCCTACAGGTCAGCCACACTGACTGTCACACAGTCTCCTACTTGCAGCCCAACAGTCTCCTGCCGCTCCTGGTCACCACCAACTTCTCCATCTAGAAGAGTCTCAGGTCGTTTTGAGTCCAGCGAAGGTGCTGATTTCCTGCTAACTTCTTACCTGATCCATTCTTAGGCGATGCCATGTCTTCCTCTGTGTCCCTCCTCTCCCTGAATATGATTTCTAAATGGCTCTCTGGTCTCCGAAACCATATGATATGTCAGACTTTTTTGTTTATTCTCAGTCAGAAACCATGAACGAGAACAGGCAACCGGCATGCTCAACCCACTGAGCCACATCGACCAGGGCCACTCTTCTTGGTTTTTCAGCCAGCCTCAATTTACCTGTTTGACACAACCTTCCCTGGAGAACATCCTTTGGCGTTGGCTTGAAGACAATTGGAGAGGCAGCGTGGATGGAGGACGGTGCCTCTCATCACTGCCGTGCCTTCCACTCTGACTATAAACAAATACAGTCATAAGAAACTCTACCGATTTAAAAATTATTTTAGGGCACTGAGGTATGAACGCAGAACCAGAAATAAAAGGAAAATCATATATATAGCACACAAGTGTGCACATATACACAATGCCAAGAACTTTGCAAACACAAATAAATTGAACAAATCAAACATTTTTTTTTTTTTTTTTTAGATCATCAGTTTGTTTCTAACCGTATCCAGGTGTGGAAATGATCATTGCTTTGGATTAAAAGGAAGAATGAAGAGAAGGAGGAGAAAAATGAAATAATATGTAACTTATATTAACAAACAAGCTGGGTTTTCTCAAGAGGAAAATATGTTTTCTATGGGGTATCAATCCCCCCTCTCCACCCCCCCCCCCCAGTATCTGGCTAGTTATACTGTGAAGAAAAAAGAAAAAAGAATATAAAACCACTAAATTTTTCATAAAAACACCAGCCATAGTCAATCTTGGACATACTCCTAACCTCATATCTATCTTACTTCCTTCGTTAGGGTTGATTCTTTCTTCGTGATATCACAGTAATTTCTAATCCTGTAGTAAGATATAATGACGACATCCGAAAGGATGAAGGAAGCTATAGCACAAGGAAGTTCTAAATGGGCCGGGGAGCCGTCAGCCCACGGTCTTTAAAACAGCATATTATCGTGTCAAAAGGAGTTTTTCCCACCCTGGGTTTGCCACAGAGTGGCATTAAAAAACAAATTAAGAATGCGTGCCAAGCTAGAAAATTCGTTTGCATAGTAACTATGCCACTTAGGTGTGCTGAGCTATCAATCTACCTGTCAGCCAAACAAAACAATGTAATCCTTAAACTACCTGTCTCTTGCTATCTGCCTCAGGTACTTAGAGCATCATCGCTAACTTTGGAGGATATGTGCATTCGTTAGACGAGGAGTCATCTAACTAGAAAACTCCTTTCTGCTGCATGATGAAGCTACTGAATGATTAATGACGATTTGGGCATAACTTGATCTTTGTTACTGTCGTTTTGTGCAGATTTAATACGGCCCCCCTTTCTGTTGGTTGGTTGGTTTGTTTTTACATATCGTTTAGACACGGTGCATAGGATCCGAATCATCAGAATGAACAACTAGAAAGCTAAATCATCATCTCCAGGCCAAATGATTCCACGGGATGACATCTTCCAGAGATATTTCTTAATATTAGAAAGCGAGCAAAGGAGACATGAACTCTGTAGGCAGCCTTGCAGCCAGGACTCCATCAATAATCCATGGCACTTTGTATTCCCCATCGGAGGCTATTCGACAGCTCTGGATGACAGCCCGCTTCAACTTCATCATGTGACCCGCTGGGACAGAAACTCATAACTGGCTTCAGCACAGAGCCTTCGGAGGAGAAAAGGCAATAACCACAGCCAGGCGGGGAGGGGGTGGGGAGTGCCCCGCTGAACACAAAAGTTGGGGCGAAAGCTTGACAGGAAACCGGCGAAAACAAGCCCAGAAGGACAGTCTCTTAAACGATAAAGGCAGGAAAGAAATGGGCACCTTTGAAAGTCGCGCTTTGGGGAGGTCCGAAAGCGTGTGCTTTTAGGAGCTGGGCTGTTGGTGTGAAAGGGCCCTGGACGATTCCCACCTCCTCCCTCCACACGCATGTCATCACCAAGGATGAGACCGGCGCATCGGGGGTCTGTTCCTCACACACCCCTGTGTCCTAATCTCCCCTAATTCCGCTCCCCTGTTCCCAGGGTCACCTGGGAGCAGCTCCGTGGGGGAGTGAAGGTGTTGGGGGGTTTCTGCCAGTCCTCCGGCCTGAAGGTTGAAGTTGCGGGAATTTTGTGGCCAGTCATTAAACACAAATGTTATTAGAAATTAGGTAAATGTACAGCTCAATAAATTATGCCAAAACAAAGGTACTATGCAAAAAGAAATCAATTTTAATATTTTTACTTGATTTTGCTATTCACTATCCTCTCGGAGTGATCCCGTCTCTCCTATGTAAGGCAGACATTTGTTTATCCCAATGGTGTGCCACTGTGCATCTAGTAGTCCTCACCCACCTGTTGGTACCTTACAATCAGCCATGTGGACGTATTGACACCACGGGCATCGGCAGATGCTACAGATCAGGGCCATGCCCCTGCTCCGAGAGCTGGTCCTTCGGAACTTACCAGCACATCGCTGAGTTAAGCTGTTTTATGCTTACCACTACCAGCTTCGTGTTTGCCAAGAAAAACACTTACCCTGATAGTTTTCTATTTCTCAAAAGAGAATCTCGTAATGCCACCTCCCTTTTTAGACGGTGTTAGAGGTAAGAAATGGTTTCCATAGGACTCTCGAGATCTGTATTAAACTTGACTTAGCAGCCAACGTTATCAGTTCCTGACAGTATTTCTAAGTCCTTTAACTCCCATGGCATTTCTTTTAAACTTTTAGAACAATTTCAAGGTTAAAAAAATTATTAAAATGTGTCATAATATTTTAAATAGTAGGTGTATATCCACTTCCGTTCATAATCACTAATGGGTGTTTTATACATTTTGAGGGTTGGCTGAAATACCATTCTGATAAATGGCTGTGGACTCAGGGACAACAGAGCAATGGGAGGTATCGACTCATTCTGTGCTGGAGATGTGGGTGACAAATAGCCTGTGCTCTGGGACCCCCTCCAGACCCCTCCCCCGCTGTGGAGCATCCCATCTCCTGGGCAGTGGGTGGGGCCCCATCACCAGCAGCAAGGAGCGTGCAGGTGGGTAGCAGGCGTTCATCCACAGCGTTCTCACAGGACACCTCCGGTCACTGTGGGCAAACCGTCTGGATCCCATGTGACACGGAAATGGAGGCGGACGTCGATCCCCAATGGACAGTCCAGTTGTAAACGTTTAGAATTTAATACACTGGCCTTCAGAAAAGCTAAAGGGCAGTTTTCTCAAGAGTTAAAACATAAGCTAGACGAGTTTGAACAGGTTGATAATATTAGAAGTGGCCTTGAGAAATTTCCCCCTCCAGCCTCAGTTTCTTAGAAAGATAAATGTATATCCCTCCCAGTACTATGGCATCTATTCTGCTCTGAAACATCACAAGAGGAAAAAGTCCATTTGGCACTTGTTGCTAATCTAGTTCATGATTTAATAAGTACTGTAAATTAATTTCTAATTGTTAACAACTTTTATTTTACTACAGCTATGTCCACATAGGTTATGTGAAGAGTCGTCGTTAAAACATATATTCGCCTTTCAGCATGTATGTATACATAAATCGCGCAACCATTGGCCTTCATTACTAAGAAATGCAAAGTAGAGCACAAAACTATTAAACCCAGATTTATGATAATTTTGTAGAATTAAAGAAATCACCATGATTTACTTGATTAGAGTATAAAATACTTAATACTAGGACTAGAAGTATATCTTTTCTGTTTATATAATTTGCATACCACTTATATTTTAAGTGTAGACACTATAGATATATTCCTATGACAGTTAAATAAAGCATTTAATCTATAGTGTTTGCTAGAAAGTTATTACATTTAAACTGAAAAATGACAGCAATTTAAAAAATGTTTTCTGCTAGGCCAAATGCTTTGTACAAGTAATCACTAGGTTTAAAAAAAAAAAATGGCTATAATGGAGGTGGTGACAATTATTGCTTGAATGATCATACATTTTTCCTTTTGTTTAAATAAGCCATACTCCCCCATTACTTGGAAAACAAAAAAACACACCAGCTACATAATGATATATGTATCAATATACTGAATTTTAAAAGCATTTCTGTTTAAATGTAAATTTCAGGATATGAGTCTCCTTTGTAAATTTCAGACTGAAAAGAATCAGCTCATTCTTTCTGAGTTCTGTGGGGACTGTGTTTGCTTGCTGGTGGGTCAGATTTTTAACACATAATGGAACGTTTCTCATTCTCATTTCAAAATAATACATAAATATTTGGGAATGTGCACATAATTACTTAGGTAGAACAGCCACTATGAAATTGTGTAAATTTGTTTTTGTTATCTACTCCGATGGAAAAGAAAATTTAATCAAAGTAAGTAAATGTACATAAATCTATAAAGTTGAGTTTAGTGAACATTCCTTTTATACATTAAAAAAAAAAATTTCTATTTTGTGACCCCTGGCAAAAGCTAAGAAAAAAAAAGGACTAATTATTCCTTACTTCTGATTATTGCCAACCTTTTCCTTACAACAACGAAATAACTATTTTTGCAAATCTATGTCAATACTGTAGCTGTCTAAAGAAGATATAATTTTTATACAAATAAAAATGTTGCCAGGCCGGTGTGGCTCAGTGGTTGAGTGTCGACCCTGCACCAGGAGGTCACTGGTTTGATTCCCAGTCAGGGCACATGCCCAGGTTGTGGGCCTGATCCCCAGTGGGGGACATGCAAGTGGTCACCAATCAATGTCCTCTCTCATCGATGTTTCTATCTCTCTCTCCCTCTCCCTTTTTCTCTTTCTAAAATCAATAAAGAAAAAAATGTTAAATGACATTTAAGTTACGTGGTAAAAATGTATATTGGCTGCCTGTTAAAAATAATGTTTTTTCATCATTAAAAGTTGAATCTGCTTAATCTCCTATTTCCTAGAAAGAAAGAAAAGTTCCTGACATTAGGGAGACTATTAAGGGCTGAAAGGGCTTCAAAGCTAAAATAATAAATAGGAAAGATAACAAAAATGTGATCCATGGCAAATGTCTTGACCTGAGCTCAGTCCAATCTGCTTTTCTATAAGATGTTGGTCTGTTTCATGACATTTTACAAAATGTAAATTGGTGACTGTTTTATAAGTCAGAGTTGAGAAAGAGGCTAGGTTAAGTCAATAAATAAATGAAAGTAATGACAGCCTCAGCAACATCGGTGTGGATTTGCCCAATTCCATGGGGCCTGGATTGGAGCAGTGGTGAACGAAGGAAGGCAGTGTTTATTTAATAAGTGTTCTTTATTTATTTCACTCCGAGGGAATGAACTACAGTTCAGGACTTGAAGAGGAGAAATGTGGATGCAGAGTTTTCTCTTTCATTCCTACATTGTTCAGTCTCATTTTAAATCACATTAAGCACAAATATAACACTATGCGGGAGTAAAATGGTAAATGTTTATATTCTGTAGTTAAACGAAATAAGAAAGATTCAAACCATAATCTGCTGGCTTCAGATATCTTTGAAATCCCAAAGGCAGTTTCTTGAGCGTGAACATCCCCAGAGTCTGAAGACAAAAGGCAAGCAATTACAATGACAATGCAATGGTAACAGTTCTGCCCAGCCAATAAACTTGTTTATGCCCACTGTGATTTATGGTTGTAAATGGCTGTTTTGTTTTCCACTATCTTCTAAGGCCTAACATGTATTTTAATGTCAGTCATTAAGCTTAAGTCAATAATTTGTCTGACTCCCTCAATATCTTTTGTCTTTAACTGGAGATGGCATTTCAGGGAGTTGGTTTTGCTGCATCTCGCCCATGTATACCAGAGGTATACATGTTGAGTAATTTCTGTTTGTTTTTTCCCATTAATCTGTCTTTTACTACAGGGGATTTTCAGTCAAAAACCTAGAAGGGTAGAGGTGAACTTATTTTTCTTCCCCTGCAGTTCAATATATATATATATATATATATATATATATATATTTTTTTTTAAATGAAGTTCTAAAACTATATGTTGGGAATATTATTAGACTCAGTTAAGATAATCTGTGCATGCCTTTGAGGGGACTACTTTAAAATATTCTAACCACCACGAAGTTCACATATGCCTTTGCTTGTGACATTTTAATTATTAAAAGTTTTAATAATTAAAGAGATATTCTTTAAATATTAAGTTGCCTTTCTTTCTGTTAAAACAACAAGACTACAATAAACACATCTATGTCTTCAAATATCTAACCTGCTTTTAGAGTAACTCATCCAGAGCCAGCTTACGTTGGATCACAAGAGTTAAGTGTTCAATTCTAGAGGACTTTGTGGCAGCCGGATTTTAACACACTGATAGCTTAAAACTGGCTTGTGAGCAAAGGCTATAAAAGGGGGTCTCTTCTTCTCTCCCAAACTGCCAGTTGTTAAACATTTACCGTAACACCTCTCAATAAATCCTTGTTTAAGAGAAATGTGCCACTATAAAGGTAATTAAATTTTATAAGATATATATATATATACATGTATATATATATATATCAACAAAAGATGAGCCCAAGGCAAAACTGTGAACTATGGATCTCTATTTGCATCTCTGCCCTTCTTTGTCAGCCCAGAGTCAAAACAAGTGTTTGTAGATTTAGTAGGTCTTAAATTAAATTTGAAGTACCAATAATACTGTCAATGGCCCTGGATTATTCAGTCAGGTTTTATCTTAAGCCTTCTCTATAGGGCCCTACAGCCAGCTGTCCCTACACGACCTCACCGTTCACTGCCTGAATGTCGCTGGCTTAGTGAACTTGGTGGGTCTCCACACCGGCTGTCCATTTTCCATGTGCTCTACAAAACAAACATACTCTCACGTGAACTCATGTGCTCATCTTCATCCCCATCCTCCCTTCCTTACAGCAACCTTTACATGGTATTCGGCCACAGACTCCAATGTTAACTTACCATGGGGTATCCAACCATCCACACAGTGGTCCTCGCAGCATCAGCATCAGCCGACGGGCCAATCCGAGGCCCAGTTCCAGACCCACGAGGCCAGGCCTGTCCCGGAACACGCTGTCCGGAAAACCTGTGCTTCACACTGAGCGCTTTGTGGGGACAGCAGTCGTACCCATTGCCACGCGTAGTGCCCGGAATGCACGAGGTCAGGACTACAACACATGTTTGGATGGATGCTTTAATCCTGGAAAACAAACACTCGGTGCTAAACCACTTGGAACAGAGAATCAGTCGGCTGCCAGGGTGTTCCTGCGATCACTCTCCCCAGAAAGGCCTGCTCGGGGCCTCGCGCGGACTGGTCCCTCTCTGTAGTTCTCGTCGCCGCGGAGAAGATGTGGGCAGCACCAGCCAGCGCCGAGCAAAGTGCTTCAGGACGACGCGGGGATGCTATTGTCACACTGATCCTCTCAGGACAAAGAATACTGACGCCGCTGTGGTCGGTCCTCTTTCCAGAGCCTTGCGGCAGACTTTTAAAATGACGGAAAAGCAGTAAAAGGCATGAGATCAGGACCCAGACTGTAGCAGGGAGGAGGGAAAACCAAAAGGCGCGGATGAAAGGGAACCAGCTCCGAGCAGCTGGACCCTTGGACGCCGCCCAGACAGCTCCGGCCGGAGCGCAGCTGCTGCAGGTGGGCTCGCGTGAGCAGGTGAGCCAGCCAGGAGGCTGCCGGGCTGCCGGGTTCTCGCCCGCAGTGCACTCACCCCAAGGTGCCCTCTGCATCTGGTGCGTATCTTAGTGCCGGCAAGGTTTTAGCTGGTGCTGTTCAAGAACATAAAAGGGTTCTCAGCACGGGCAGGGGCTGTGAGGTGGTCAATGGACCCCCGAGGCTGCCTCAGCAGCGGCCAGTAGGAATGCGCGCAGGCACACTTGTGTTTGCCAAAAGAAATAGATGAGTGGATTTCTGTTTTCACGACTTCAGGATGGATGCTCTTGTTAGTTCCCAGAGTATGTCCAACTAGAAGTGTTTTGTTTTGTTTTTAATCTAAACACCAATGGTACCGCATGACAAGTACCTTACGATTTCATTGGTACGTGGAAACAAATGAACAAAATAAGCAATGAAAAAAGAAAGACTAATCGATACAGAAAACAGACTGACAGCTGTCAGAGGGGAAGGGGGCTGGGGCTCTGGGTGAAAAAGGTGAAGGAGGCATGAAGAGGAAAAAAACACACAGACGTAGACAACAGTATGTTCATTGCCAGAGGGAAACGGGGTGCGGGAGGGGAAGAGGGCAAAGGAGGGTAAATGGTGGGCAAAGAGACTGGACTTTGGGTGGCGAGCCACGGCCTGAGGCAGATGATGTAGGACTGTACACCTGAAACCTGGTTTTATTTTTATTTTTTTTTCCTCACCCGAGGACATTTTTCTATTTTTTGTTCAGATAGAGCGGGAGGGAGAGAGAGGAAGAGAGAGAGAGAGAAACATCGACGTGAAGGGACACATCGAGTGGCTGCCACCCGCACGGCCAACCAGGGCCGGGGACAAACTGCAACCGAGGTACATGCCCTTAGCGGGAACCGAACCCGGGTCTCTCTGTACCACAGGCCGACGCTCCAACCACTGAGCCAAACCGGCCAGGGCTGAAACCTGGTTTTATTAACCAAAACATGCAATACGTTTTTCAAATTAATCCATCTTCTCTTGGCCATTACCATTTAGCATAGCAATTTACAACTAATAAACAAATACTATAAGGTACAAATTCAAATGTTGGAGCCCACCTTGAGCCAGAAAAAAATGGAGCTATATTTAAAAATATATATATATATTTATACACAGGGAAAAAAGAAAGAGCTAATAACTGAGCGCTGTTATGCTAAGAAAACAACCCCCACCAAAGAAAAGAAAATAGTGGCTTTATATCATCCTTACAAGTAGTAAGGACCTTGGAATACATCCAATTTCCCTTTCGCCCTCTTGCCAATAAACTCATAAGCCCACATTTAAATCTATCTTTGAACAACATTGTATACAGGGATGGGCAAAAGTAGGTCTACAGTTGTGAGTACGTGAAACACAGGTTACCCTTGTATTATTGTTATTTAGTAAGTATTATGAATTTGCATCACAACTGCAAACCTGCTTTTGCCCACCCCTGTATTATCTGTCTTCACTCAAAGCATTATGGGAGGCCTGGGAGACCGACGGCGTCTGTATGGAAGCTGGCAGAGCGCAGCTGAAATAATCGGCTCTCAAACAAACATTCAAGGTCTGCTATCAGTCAGGTTGAGCTGAAAGGGCTGCATTAGCTTCTGCAGAAGCATCAAATATAACCCTTTAATCATAGTTCCTTGCTCTTCAATTTCTCAATATTATGAACATCCGCAAAAGGGTTTATGCAGCTTTCCCCCCCAGATACTTGACCCCTGCCACATTAATTCTCAGGACACACTGTGGGTGTGAAACTACTTCCTGTCTTCAAGCTGGGTTGTGTGCGGGGTTCAACAAACCTGCAAATCGACACGCACCACGTCCGCATCATCTCCATCCGGAAAAGCCGTGTGTACTTACCATGATCCGTCTTACCTTTGCCCACGTTTTTTACATGACGTCATTTTGTCTTTGCCCTGATTAGTGGTGACGCCTAAAAACTGACACTGCTACCGTACCACTGCTGATGACCAGGGCATCCGATACAGCGCCATCCACACGATGCCCCGTAATCACAGGGAGAAGACACCGGGAGTCACAGCGCCCAAGCCAAACAAAGTGTGCAGGAGGGGAAATGTCAACAAGTCCATTGAAATGTTCCTGTTTCGGGAAAGATAATGAATCCGTTGTATTTGTCTGTGGTCTGTGATATGTATGCACAGTTGCAAATGAACTGGTTTACTTTAAAAGGAAATTTAAAATAAGTGGGAAGTATCAAATGAGACATACTCCGTTGTTAGTATGGTCAGCAGGGCCTGTATTCTGATAACTGCAAAAGACGCTGTGATCCCATGACCTGTCCGTCTCTAAGCTGCCAAAGAATCAACTTATTTGCTTAGCCCTGGCCAGTGTGGCTCAGTTGGTTGCAGCTTTGTCCATGCACTGACATGTCACAGGTTCAATTCCTGGTCAAGACACATAACCAGGCTTCCGGCTCCCTGGTCAGGGCACGTCCTGGAGGCAACTGATGGACCTTGCTCTCTCACATTAATGTTTTTCTCTCTCTCTCTCTGCCTCTCCCTCCCAATCTCTCTGAAATCAATGAGAACATAGTCACAGGTGAGGATAAAAAAAAGTAAAATTTGCTTCAATAAGTGCCTGTGTGTTTCTTAAAGTCTAAAGACCCCAGAGTAACCCTGGATTATTAGCAACCCTTACAGAAAATCAATCCATCATTCTCTTTGCTAATAGCATTTATTTGTTACTTAAAGGTAAATTGTCAGCAAGTAACCATTCGTTCAATAGTGCAGGAGTCCCACCGAGAAAATCTTAGATCCAAGGGCAGAAACAAGGCCAAGAAATCACTACTGCCTCTTACTAACATATACATTCTCCCTGCAAACAAACACATTTAATGTATTTTTAATGGTGCAAATTATATTTATCTTCTGACGCCTTCCACACACAGGTCTGAGGATGAGATGATTAAATGTCGATGATGTTACCAAACCAAGCTTATCAATGTTTCTTTTATCTGATCTCCCGTGGCTAAATTGGGCTGGAATAGCGTGCTAATTTACATTTTATTTTCCGTTTCTAGGGGTATTTAACTATTTAATTAATTTTGAGTCACATTTCGCAAACAGCCTCAGTGAGGAGAATTTTGAGCACCTTTTCCAGTTAAGTGAAGCAACAGCTTGCCGTATACTCCAGTTAGATCCGCTCACCCATAAATATGAAAAATAGCCTGCCCGGAATTAAGTCATAACAATTAAACTGCATGACCAGGATTCCGTGTCACCCTTTGAGTGGCAAAATCACAGCAAAATAGGAAGCATTAAAAGCTCTTAGATTTAAATAACAGATCACTCCGAGTGACTTTTCCACTCTTTCATTTTTAAAAATGACTCAACTTAAACATGAACAACACGCGAGGGACACACGGGTGAAGCCAACTATTGCGATGTCAGCAATCACATGACTGAATTTAAGGTTCCCTGATCTGAAAAAAAAAAAAAACCCACCACCACCACCACCAGGTGCAAGTGATCCGTGAATCAATGTGTGGTCCTGGAATTCACCCGCCACCATGTATCAGCGCAGCATCTTCCTCCCTGTCACCAGGAAGAGTGTGCTGTGGAGGCTGCGTGGCAGCTCACGCATGGTCTGAAAGTGAGACCAAGCCCGCAGACAAATGTTGCCAAGCAAGGAGAAAACCTTCATTTGACACAATAAAAATAAGTTTGCTACGGAGGGAGGGAACACAAAATATATACATTTTAAATCCTGGTGATATTCCGGTTCTCATGCATTTGGACACACGGTGTTGATGACCATAATGATCCTAGTATATGGGGCACTTACTGTGTGCCCGGTCGCGGTGCTCGGATATCCTAACTCCGTCTTCACCACGTCCTTGCCCGAGAGGAAGTGTCACCAACAAACAGGAAGTCAGAGCTGGGAGAGGCGCAGTCCCCACACTGGTCCTCAGCAGATTCAAGTCTAGGTTTGAGGCGGAACTGAAAAGCATTAGGCTCTGTGACCAAGTACCCCCGAATCATTGGCCGGCTCATCTGGAAGTAAAGTTCGCAGTGACTTCTTTCAAAAAAAAAAAACAGGAGGTAAATTGTACAGAAAAAATATAACTAAACTTTATTAATTTCCCTATAATATGATTTTAACCTATAATGAGTATTCTCATCCCAACAGAAAGCACTAAATGGCATTCACAGTGCATCCCACTGATAACGGTACCTTTCCCCCCAAAGTTACTGAATCTCTAGCGCAGAGAAAGAGATCTTGCCTCATGGATGAAACGGCTTGACTCCGTTCAGAAAAATGGTTCTTAAAAACAAAACATAAATCTCTTTATGTAGTTGAAGTTCATTCGCTGCATGAACAATGAAATAGGATGCTGGAGACACACACCTGAAACTCTGATTTTTACGACCCAGCCCGAGTTTGAGTCTCGGCGTCAAAGGCTCGGCGCAGAACGACTCGCCTCCTCGCACGGGGACGGGAATGAGACACAGAGTGAGGGATGGCCCGTGTCACCAAGGGTTCAAGTCATTAGTTACGTGAGCAGTGAAACATCAGGTAACGTTGTTTTTACGTTGTCCCCGAAGTCCCTTGTCCCTCTCCGGCTACCCAGCCATCTGGCTGCGTTTCCTCACCTCGAAAGCACACAGGGAGGCCCCCCCAAAGTGCTATCCCTGCTCACTACCTCCATCCACATCCTCGCCTCCCATTCTTTCTTAAAGAATTATTTTCACTGTTGAGAGTATTACAGACGCTCCCGTTCCCCCCCCACCATGGAGCCCTCCTCCCTGCTCCCGCCCCCCACCCAGGCGGTCACCGCACTGTTGTCGGTGTCCACTGGTTGTGCATATGTGCCAAGAGCTTCTTCGGTTGATCTCTTCCCTCCACCCCTCCCCCTCCCTCTGGGACTCGGCAGTCTGTTCCGGCTTCCATGTCTCCGCATCTATTTGTCTACAGCCACCCCACACGGAAACACCCGCCTCCAGCCCCCTCTCTCTTCACCCAGCCTCCTCAGACCTTTGTCCCTGCTGTTCCCCCAAGCAGACGGCTGGTCCAGCCGACCCTGGGGCCCCGGACTTGTTCATCGAGTTTCAGGCTCCCCATCATCTTGTGTGAGTGATGGTGTCTCCCCCTTAAAATGGTTTGTGTGTGCAGGTTATCACCTCCTGGCTCCTCCTCTCCCATTCACCCCTTCTCAGTCTCCTTGCGGCCTCCTCCTGCGACCTTTAAATGGCACAGCGCTTGGTCCTCTTCCCACCTGCGTTCATTCCCAGCTGTTCCGGGAGGTTCCAGTCTTCCACACCACCGCCTGCTGCAGATGCTAGACTTGCCTGCGTGTTCATGCTTTCTTCCCTGGTTCACAGTCCAAGCCCACCACCAGCTACCCCTTCCCTCCCCACGTATCCCCGTGGGCAGCTTAGGTGTAACACGTCTGAAATGCACAACTCAGCCTCCCTCGCGCGCTGTGGGTCGCCTTCTCCTATAGCTATTGAAGTCCTTCTAACACATTCTTCTGAACGAGGAAGACGTAGAAGCTACAAGCCAGTTTGTCAGGGCTCTAAGAAGCATATGCAGGCACAGCCCATGACCAAGGACTCTGCTCTCTGGTCACGTGGCTTCCTGCAGTGGGGCAGACCCTTCAGTCATGCCAGAGGAGGAGTGACTCGGTTTGGATGGTTTGCAAATTCACATCCTTTAAGGTTCTTGCTCAGAAAGGCTCTCTATTTCAATAGCAACGCCTGCCTCTACACGTCCACCAGGTATGTCTTATTCTTCTCCTTTTTCTCCATCTGCCACAAAAGAAAAGCACATGGTCTTGTATTTGCTCAGGCGTTGATTTCCTGTCTTCTCCCATGAGGAGTGTCAGTCAGCATCTGGTCCTCAGCAGAGAACAATACCCAGGTAACAGGAAGATCTCAGTGTCTCTCCTGAAAAAAAAAAAAATGAATGAGCAAATGAGTGAAGGATGATTTCCACTGGTTGAAGCAAAACACATGCCGTTACTTCCTGCAGTGAACGTCAGCATCAGCCTTTGTCTTAGTCAATAAATAGCATCTAACGTTCATAGTGGGTATTGAAAAGCTGTCGGTCACTTTTCCTGACAGTATGCAGAGGGCTGCCATTGGGGATGACCCGTGGGTCACAGCGATGCCTTTTTAGTGGCCAAGGAAATAGAATAAGAATCAACACTTGTAACATTTAGTCACCGGGCACCTGAAAGACCTTTAAAACTCACCAGAGCACAGAAGGAGTTGGGCAGTGAGAGGATGGGGCGCCCATGCCATGCTCTGGGAGCAAGATTAAAGATACAGGGTGGACAAAGCAGGTTCGCGGCTGTCTGTATGGAGAAATATATAATATACAAGAAGAAACTGCTCTGCGTGCTCACAACTGCAGGCTTAGTGGTGCCCATCCCGCATTTCATGTGCTGCCAATACTGGGGTTACAAGTAATGAAGGGTAGAGTGACCTCCAAAACCTGAGAGTTAAAACAGGATTTCTGACACGTGAATATCTGAATATACTGTAAGTGGCAAATCTGTATGTACCCCGAGTCTCAGGAAACAGAAGATAACACGGTTTCGCGTGCATACTAATCGCTTACCGTCGCCACCGCAGCCGGCACAGGGTTTATGCCACGTTTTATAAATGCGCTCTCCAGTGCAGAAACGGTCCTTGCAGAATACCCTGCTGCATGAGTCCTCCTCAGCTTCTCCTTCTTCCGCTCTCTCTCATCTGTTCTCCATTTCCTCTAAGAGCATCACTTTGTTTCCTTTCTGACACAACTTTGGGCGGTTTTAGACTGAAAGCCAACGGCAACCGTAGTCAATGAAATAGAAGCTCAGAGGAGAATCCATGCCATTGTTTCCATCTTCATAATAATATGTTATGTCTATTACGATGTTTAATTTTCAAAGCACTTTTAACATAAATCATCTCCCTGGCAGTCTCCACCACCTCTCCCAAGGTGAGCAGAGGAGATGTTATTGTTTTTATACTATAGAAGAAAACTTAGTCACCGAAAGACATGACCTTTGTTCGGGAAAATCAGTCTTTCAGCGAATGTGAATCTGTCAGCCCTTCACTTGCTCATACGTGAGTTTGTATTTTTCTTTCCGTTCCAGCTTTTATTGCAAAATATGAAATTTAAGATAACCTTAATCTGAGCCTTTCCCTGGGTGAGTCAGAAAAGAAAACAGAATAATTATTCCAGACTAGACCAGTCCTTTCCCAAAGTACATGAAATCTTTTTATAGTTTTAATGACACTTTAAAACCAAATAATTTTTCTCTGGTGCTTCACGCTGTCGTAGAAGGAGTCATGAAATGCGTAAGGTGTAACAAGATGTGTAAAATTAGAATAAAGTGAAAATGAGTGCTTTCTATGACTTATCAATAGCCACGATAATGAATTATTGTGCAACCAAGTTGAGCAAAATTTGGTGTGATTTTTGGTAGCCGTAAATGGAAAAAAGGAGAAAATAATCAAGACTCTGAGAAGGGCAGCAACATCTTTGTGTGCGTCTGTGTACTGTGTGTCTATGTACGTCTAGGGCATAACATCAAGGCCTGAGGCTGTGTGTGCGTGACATCTGGGGACTACTGGGAGACCCTTCCACTGACCTCCCCACTCTCCTGGTTAAGATCCCCAAGCCAGTCTTGGCATGGACACCAACCCCAGTGCCTGCTTGTCCCTAAGTAGGGGATCAATTTCCTGGCAGCCCAGATAACGTGCAAACAGCCCAGTCACACACTCAGAAGGCATCTCCTCCTCTTGAGACTGCAAAGCCTCCATGGCCCCAGCTTGTTCAGCCTGTTCCCGAATGCATCCATGTGACACAGTACAACCCACCATGCAGAGTGTCCTTCTCTCCTGCTGGGAACACATGGGACTAATGGGCTGCTGTGAGCCTCATCTGCCCAAGGTCATCGCCATGCGCTTGACCATCCTATAGCCCGAGGACAGGAGTCTTTTCTTCACCAGCAGGGGGAAGAGGAAGCTTCTCCAACATATGCATCTCTGTATATGCTTGTAAGTGTATATGTTACACGTTGTTCTTGCATACGGATTTTTTTCCTTTAACGAAAGATCAAAATTTAGAACTTTTTATTAATTTAGAGTGCTCTCCTTTGTCCTTGATTTGAAATGGCATCCCCTAAAATGTTTCTTCCCTGGGAAAATCTTGATAGTCCCCTACAGTAGCATAGACCACACATGTGCTCCAGCCAAATGGACCGAGGGATGATCTTAAGAATTGTTTCGTGATGGGTTAAACGATAAGAGATTGAGGAGAAATGTTCTGCTCTGAAGATAATTGAGCATCCCTGTAATGACGGGTAAGGAGATAATTTTCGATGAGCACTTTAGAGAGCTCTTGTCTAAGCAGTTTCTAGCAATAAAGTTGTCTTATCCATTATATAATGAAGTGTATCCCCAGTTCTGTGTAACATGAACTGGTCTTGGGTTAAAATGCAAGTAGCCAGGCAGACAAGATTGAGTTGGAGTGTGCTCAAGTGGGCAAGAAAATCCCCTGTGTACAAACATTCCTTCCCAAACTGCCGTAATGCCTGAAACCCCCACCACCATGTTCAATTCTTTTTGAATGAATCACTCAGAAAAACTGCAATAAAATAAGTTTATTATCTGGTCCAAGCAGTATTTTTTCAAAATTTATCTTTCAAAGCTAAGTAAAGCATTCCCCGGCAAGTGATTGAAGACAGAAGCATTTTACGTCAGTCAGAAAAATATGGAAGAATATCAATCAGCATTTCTGGCTAGTCTGGGGGTACTTTCCACTTGCCTGGTGCAGCCAGGTCCAAGGCAAGAACTGTGATGTCACAAGGGGAATACCGCCAGGGACAAAGGCCGCTTCTTTACAAAGGACACATTCTACACAATTGCTCCTGGGAATTTTTAAAAAATATTTGAAGTGAACTTTGTTTTAATACACGATAATATTAGTCTCACTAAGTTATTGTGGAGTGCTAATGAAATACCATATATAAAATGCCTAGTACAAAGCATACTTCCCAATAGATTCCCAATAAATTATTAGCACTACTCAAGGTACATTAAAAAATCAGCTTTATTTTTCTTTCTAAAATTTATTCTTATTATCCTTTTATCTCCTTACAATGAAGGGCACATCTGTGTATTGTAACTTTGTCTATTTTTTTATCCTCACCTGAGGACATTTTTTATTTTTTATTTTTATTTTTTTGCATTTATCTTCAGATAGAGCGGGAGGGAGAGAGGGAGGAAGAGAGAGAGAAACATCGAGGTGAGAGACACATCGAGTGGCTGCCACCCACACGACCTCAACCAGGGCCGGGGACAAACTGCAACCGAGGTACGCGCCCTTAGCGGGAACCGAACCCTGGTCTCTGTGGTCCACGGGCCAACGCTCTAACCACTGAGCCAAACCGGCCAGGGCTTTGTGTATTGATCTTTAGTCTAACTCAGTAACCTTGTGCCTGCCCAACAATGGGAAATATTGAAAATCTATACATTTATGTCTCGGCATCTGATCTCTCTTACGGAGAATGTCTAGGCCTGAGCGCCCCTCGGGCTTGTGCTCCCTTCGGACATGGCATCTGGGCGAGAACTGGGACCTCGGGGAAGGGCTCCTCTGTTCCGCCCCTTCCGCTCCTGAGTTCCCCACACTTCGGTGTCAGCCTGGAACGTGTCGCTGTCCACTTCCTGTGTTTCTCAGCCTCACAGGACTAACAGGGCCTCAGCTCACCCTGTCATCAACCCTTCAGAGCCATCAGTTGAAAGCACAGCTTCATTTTTGAGTCGTTCCTTTTCTCCCAAAGAGTCTGGCTTTTAAAACCATCCTCTTATCGCCCTGGCCGGTTTGGCTCAGCGGTTGGAGCGTCGGCCTGCAGACCCGAGAGTCCCGGGTTCGGTTCCCGCTGGGGGCACGTACCAAAAGAAAAAAGAAAAAATCGTCCTCGTATTGAAAAGGCTGCTGAGCACTGGGAACCAGGCTCCGGACATAGCATCTCTGGTCAGAACAGAATCATCCTCTCATTCTCTGTGAGCCCGAAGCTCATGGCTCAGCCAGGGTGCAGAGCTGAATGGAAACATGATGTCGAAACGGAAAACTAGCAGACAACAAATTAATATTTGCATAATTTGCCCGGTTGCAAATACGAAAGCTCATTAAAAATGATGACAGTCACGTCTACGCCCAGAGGAATGAACCTTAGCTGCTGTGTATAAAACCGCGATGCCTCCATCTGAAAAGCTCCCAGCTCCTGTCCGTCACGCAAGCAGCCAAGCGCCTTCTCTCACCAAAAACAAAACGCAACTTTTCAAAGTCTAGTTGTGTAAATGAATCACAGATTTCTCAGGCCAGATGGTATTAAGTCGGCGCCTGCCAATACCTGCCTCATTTCCATACTACAGTCAATGAAATTAGCACGCGTTGGCACTTTGAATTGTTAAGTGTTAATTTGCTAGACAGTCACAGTCTTCCCTGAGCTGTATGACAGTAGCTGTTTCCTCCGGCCCTGATTTCAGAACATGAGCAAGGTCTTTCCAGGCCACGGTCATTCTTCACAGGCATCTCCGTCCCTCTCTAGAGGGACACACAGGAAGTGAGTCACAGAGCGGAAACTTTGGGGCCAGGGTTCCGGGGGTCTAGGAGGTGTCCACTTAGATCAGCCACTGTGCTCTGGACTTCCGTTCCCTCTCTGTACGTTAAAGACATTTGCTGCCTCAAAGGTTCCTTTGAACTCTGACACGGCATGATTCTGGAATTTTGTTCTAAGGTTAATTCTGACTCCACTCCAGGTTTGGGTCCAAATGTCCTCCCACCCCTAGTTCTAAGATGACATTCTGTTTGCAACTCAAAGGGCTCTAGACCGGTGCTCTTAGCAGTTGGCAAGCATGTCAAAGACATCATTAAGAATTTGATAACAGCTATAGATGCTTTCCCAGAAATTTCGTATATGGGCCAAGCCTTGTGCAACGCTGTAAGGATTTACTAGAGAGAGAGGGAGTTATGAATGGCAAAACTCGAAGCCAAGTACCGCAGGCTTCTTGTGCAGGTCACACATTATGTCAAAGAATCTTCAGCATCCGCCCATTAGAGATTTTCTATTCATTAACCGATAACATCACATATCTATTTTACAACTTTATATATATATGTGTGCAGGACTACACACACACACACACACACACACTCTTAGGCCAGTTATAACGGTTAGAGATTGGCAGCGACTAGCTGCACCTTGAGAATGTCTTTTCCTCTCTTGCAATACTAGATAACGTGTTTTGCAGGTTTCGGGCATTCTGCTGAGGCGAACTCTAAACCTGTAATAAGTCTGCACGTTGGGTATTGTTTTCTCCTGCAGACATCTAGGAAACTCGGGCTCAAAGATTGTGAACCGTGCGTCCTGTTCAAGGTCACCCAGTTGTCATGTGACCGTCAGGTCCGTGGCCCAGGCTTATTCTGACAACAGCACCTTTGTTTCTCCATCACACTGTGCAGGTCTGTTTCAAGAAAACAAGTCGCAGGAGCCCCACTCCGGGAGCAATTCTCAGCCTGTGTCCAGACAGCAGACCTGAGAGAGGTCAGCGGGGTCTGCACGCTTTTACCTCTACCCTCAGCTTGAAGGCACTCAGAGCTTACCGACGGAGTCCCCGGAGGGCCTACAAAGGGGGGCAGGTGGCAGGACACCAGTCCCGCTGTGTGTCCGACGGGCATTTTCCTGGAGGACAGGCTGTCTCCCTCATGCAAGTTCCGAGAGCTTGGGGAGGTACAGCTTCCTCAGGAATCCTGACCCCTCACTGGGTGTCTTGTTTCCTCCTTCCATCACCCATAAAGGGGCGTGTGTGTGTGTAATTGTGAATGTGTGTGTGTGACTGGGTGTGGTGGGACAATGTCGGAAATGGCACGGGCTCCCACAGGCACCCCCACACCCACCCTTCCGCGTGAATGGGACACGCGCCGGGTTCGGAGAGGACGGAGATGTCGCTGGCTGATTATCAGGGGAGAGGAAGCCAGATGAGTCAGATCCCGGGGCTGCTTTCCGCTCTCGGGGGGGCCCCTGGTCTCCAGGACAGACGCCTCCCTGCTTCTCCCACGCCCGCTGTCTTCCCACAACCTGCACACCCTCCTGGGTGGACAGCGAGATCCCAACTTGCAGGTGGGCACTGCCTTTTCTGACCGATTGAAAGTGGGACTCGGGGACTCATACAGGGTCACTGCTGCCTAAATCTGCGTCGGTCGTAGATCGATCAAACATCTACATGGTTTATGGAACACTGACACCTTTCACTTATATCTCATCAATAGAAGAATTTTTCTTATGTTTATAACTAAGAATCACATTACACTTACCAGGTATCGTTTTCAGTGTGTTACAAATCCTCAATTACTCTAGTCCTCATCAATCTAAGAGAAAGACGCTGTCAGTATCGCAGTTTTACCGGCCAGGGACTGGGGCACAGAGAGGTTTACCAATAAGTCCAGGAACACACAGCCAGTACAAGGTAGAGCCGGGACGCCAACCCAGGCGTCGGGCCCCGTTCATCTGTAAGTTACTCAGGAAGTGAGACTCATCTCAGTGTGGCCAGGAAGGTGTGGAAGGCAGGATGATGCTGACTGTTCAAGATTTCCTCTCCTGACCCCCACCATTTGTGAAAACGTCAGGTTCTCTGGCAAAATGTGAAGGTTGCAGATCAAATTACGGTGGCTCACCAGGTGACCCTGAAATGGAACGAGGGACCTGGGTTGCCGGGCTGGGCCCGCACTTCGCAGGGAAACTTATACTAGGTGGACATGAAGGCAGGAAGATCGGAGTCAGAGAGGGGGTGTGAGGACGGAAGCAGAGGGCAGAACGCTGTGGGGCCACGTGGCCAGGAACAGGGGCCGCTGCTGGGCCGTGGGACAGGCCAGGACAGGGGTCATCCCCTCCGGGCTCCAGAGAAATGCAGCCCCGCCGTCCCAGAAGTTCGACCTCTGGCCTCCAGAAATCTAAGATAATAAGTTCGACTTGGCTCGAGCCCCTGCATTTGTACTGAGTCGTCACCACAGCAAACGGCGGCCACCACAAATAGTTTCCCAAAGACGTCCGAGTAAACAGACAGAGCTCACACCAGCTTCCCCAGGCCCCGGGGGGGAGCTGTCAGTGATTCCTGTCGCCTCCCGCGTCTCAGTGGCCTCGCTGTAAGCTGGACAATGGCGTGTTCATACGCCGTGTGCTTGCCGGGGCTGGCTGGCCACAGGTGAATAAAAAATGGCACGACCTAAAACATAGCTTTGTTGTTTTGAGTGAAATTGTCCCTCTGGAATTGGGCAGAAAATCAAGATGGGTAGCACACGTGCAGCCTTGTGTAACTGTGAAAGTAGAGCACATATGCAAAGCATCACGTGCAGAATGCTGAAATAAAATGCATGCTCAAACAGGACGACGACGATGACGATGATGATGACGATGAACAGACATTAGTGGGGCAGTGTAAGATTAATCAAAGACTTGGGGTGTGCAGTAGAAGGTATCTGTGTTAGAGTCGAGTGCTTTGGAAGGAGACTGGACGTCAGTGCCAACTCCACCCCCCGCTATCTGGGAGCTAGGGCAGGTTTCTTCGGGTGCTCAGCCTTCTAGAACGTCCCAGCTCACAGGCCGTTCGGAGGTGGAGTTGAGTTGCCCTAAGTAGACACCTGGGATGCAGCAGGCGCTGGTGGCGGGCGCTGTGCCGGATTATTACCCATCAGTCCGTGCCGGAGATAACTGTGGATGTAACACTGAAACCTTCAGCCGCCGCCCGTCCCCTTTTGACGGATGGAAACATTTTGGCATCGTTCACGTTCGCTCAGATTCAGTGTGGCACTTGCAGATGGGCTCGATGGTATATGTCCTCAGCAGTATTGAATATCTAGTAGTGCTCAAAATCAAAATAATATATAGTGATTCTGCCAAAAACAGAGTTATCGAAGACGGAATCAATAGCTGGGGAATAATAGCACTCATAAAATACTGGGATTTGAGGTTGGAATGAAAAGTGACAGCTATTGTAGGTCCATTGCATATCTATCAATAGCTCACCTCATTAATACCGTCAGCCAATATTGATTTCAAGGAGAGCGATTAGATGCTAAAATGACAGGTGTGTAACTGATTCTGCTGGGGCAGGGAAAGACGACAGGAAACCAACGACCAATCAACTCCGGCTGCACTTTCATGACTGCCTTTCTGATGAACTCCGCATCCTTGGTGTGCAGCTCACCTTGGCTTAGTTACTGACGGAGGAAAAGGCCAGAGAAATATCAGGACTCATCTGTCCTCAAAGTATTTCTTTTGCTAATATTTTGATACCTGCTTTATATTTTCACATTACATTTTTACACTAACAAGCTGATCTAATGGAAAGAATCCTGAGAATTATAATATTTGGGAAGAGTCTCAAGTTCTTCCGTTTCATTCAGTGCAAATGAATCCACAAGACGACTCATCTGCCAACTGCAACTAGAATCCTCACAGATTTTGCTGTTTGAAAATTTCAATTATAAAATGTTCATTTCAGCAGCAAACATGTCATCAGGGACCTAAAAATATATATATATATATATTTGAAAGAGGAGAAAGTATGCCTCTGTAATCATTACCTTTGGAAGACATGTTTATAGTTTTTGAATCATTTGAGTAAATATAGAATTTTTGGTTTACCATTAAAATGCTCAGATATCCCTTTACTTTCTCAGAAATGTCCTCGCCATGTTGGTCCTGTCTTCTGCAGTTCTGTGTTGTGTAGGAAACATGGCCCATGCATTCCCTCACTGGACATGTGACTGAGCGCCTCCTGGGGGCTGGCTCCCCTCCAGGAGCAGACGTCGACCACAAACGACACAGACAAGATCTCGGTCCTCAGAGCAACACTTTCTAGTGGAGGAAATCAACAGTGTGAGAAGAAACAACACCGTCTGGATCCAACGTGATTAACTTTTGGCTCCTCTCCTCTGGCCACCACGACGTTCAAACTAGACCTGGCCGAGGCAGGGGCTTAGGAGAGACAGGGAGGACCAGCCAGGTGGCCGGGGGCACCCCACGCGATCCTTGCTCAGTGAAGGCAAAGGTGGAGACTGAGTTCCCACGTCCCTTTGTTCCCCCGGCCCAGCTCCCTCAGTCAGACAATGTGGCCGTCCAGGCAGATGAGTGGGATTGCTACACGGTCCTGCGAGTCCCACACAGTGACAGGACCCTCCATCTTTCCTGTTCATTTTGCAAGTGGAGCCTCCAAATGCCATCAGGTGGCAACAAACCACAGCAGAGACAGGGAGACAGGACACATTTGAAAACCCTAAAAGACATAATCGCAAGTGTGGTTGTCAAGATTTTGAGACATTGCATCCCCCATACTTTGCTGGGGAGAATATAAAACAGCACCGTGACTGTGAAAAATAGATTAAATTCCTTAAAATGATGACAATAGAGGTACCGTATGACTTAGCATTTTTATTTCTAAGAATATATCAAAAATTAAAATAAAACAAAAACCCCAAACATATATGACCATAAAACAACTTGCATACAAATGTCCATAGTAACCTACTCCAACAGCCAAAAAGTAGAAACAACCCAAAGTCCATCAACAGATGGATGGACAGACGTAGGTACTCATACGTGCAGTATGGTGGACCTGGAAAACACTGTGCTAAGTGAACAAGTCCGTCGCAAAAGACCACAAATTGTGTGATTCTGTCTTTATAAACATTCCTTTTACTTTCTCGTTGAACCCAAACCTACATGTCTCTTGAAAATACGCTTCTCCATGAATAATCTTGGGAAGAAGTTGGTTTTTGGTGTGTTTTTTTCCCCATAACAGCTTTCCTACCACTGGCCTTTATTTTTGTCATCACCGAGTCCCAGTTACTGCCCCCCCGGCGTCCCTAATCCCACCTGATTGACCTGCCCATCATCAGAGACACCACCTCCATCCTTCTTTGCTTCACCCCAATTTCTCCTCCTTTCCTTCAGACCCACTTCAATGAACGGCGATATGTAGCAACTAGCAAAAATCAACGCACACAATTCTCATTTAATTCTAGTGTCTCTCATTACCTGGAGGTGACTTTAAAGGGCCGCTGGGAGGCGGATGACATTCTCCATCCCCCAAAATGACTGAACGCGTTGAGGACAAGCCTCGTCATGCCCTTGGCGGTGGCCTCCTGTGGCTAGCACAGAACCCTTACTCCAGTGACATTCTGTAAGATGTCCCAGGGGCTAGAGCTGACAGCCAGCATCATGGGCTTAGAAGCAAGAACATCAGTTGCCCGTTTGTACCCTACAGGGCATCTTCTGCCCACCAGACAAGAGCTGGGTAAGCCACTGTCATTTCTCAGCTTAAAGGCTCACAGGGTTTGGCAGAGGATAATCGATACCTTTTTTTTTTCCTTTTCTTCTTTTAGTTCTTACTAAATGCCAGGTGCTTTTCTAAGATTTGAGAATATCGTCTCATTTAATCCTCCCAGTTTCATAGTTAGATAAGTAGCCTAATGTCCATTTTGAAGTTGAATTCATTGAGACACAGATGAATTAAGTAACTAAAGACCAGTAGCCAGTAATGCGAGACTTCAACACAGCAAGCTGGCTGGAGAGACCTGTTTTCCACACCGTGCTGTCCTGCCTACCGCACATGGTGAGCACGTGAATGCAGGTTCTCGGCTTCCAGGGAAGGAGGGTTCGGTGGGTTCCCACACGCTGCCACGATCACAACATGCAGTGATGGGAAAAGGCAGCACGCAGACTCTGGGAAAGCTATTATTTCTCACAGACCACTTGTGTTTTCTGGGGGGGTTTTCAGACCTCGGGTTCTCACACTGCTGTCTCCTGGGACTGCTGGTCAGTGGCGGATTTACAGACGGTGGAGACCAAGGCCATGCAGAGTCAGTGAAGTGCTTTCGGTGGTCTGGGACGTCGTGGTTCTTACGGAGGGGTGGCGAAGCAGGTCAGAGTGGGCAGACACCCCATTACCAGCGGTCTCCTCGGTGCACAAAGGAAACAAACCCTCTCCTACCTTTCCACAGACTTCTGCCTTAGGCCCCGTCGTTGTGAGCAGAGTCTAAAGGTTGTTGGCACCTGCACATCCGGGCACGGGTTGTGCTCACAAGACTCGCTCATGTCTACGTTCTCTTGGCAAGATCACAAACCGAGAGTGAGGGGTGGCCCTCCCCAAACCACAGGTCCCTGTGTGGGAGTCGCTGAAGACCAGTCATTCAGGTGCCAAGGGGATGGATATGGGGTCTTTCACAGGGGGTGGGACCGGAAGTTGCTCAGCCGTTCCACTCAGAAGTCCACACGGTTGGTTGTGTTGGGTTTGGAGCAGGGTTCTTTGGTGTGTTTGTTTTTGTTTTTCTCTCAGGTCTGTCCATGACATCATGGGCTAGCCACCACCCAAAACAAGTCCTAGGTGGAAGGAACTTGACAGCACCTCTCTCCCCATCTCCCCCTCGCCCCCCATGACCTGGCCTCCGGACTGTGTCTTCTCCAAGTTCCACCTGTGCCCTTTCTTTGGGCAAAGAGTCAGTGGCTCTTTTTTGGTCCTCAGAGGGCTGGATGGTTTTCATCCTTTCTCTCTGATTTTGAGGAAGAAGAGAGGAAATGGGGTCATTTGAAGGACAGAGTGAGGCGGACTCACTTTAGTAGCATAAGTTACTGATATGTTGTCATTGGACCAAATAAATAATTTGTTTATGGTAACATTTTATTTGTTTAGACTCTGTCTGTATGTTTGCATGTTTAATTAAAGAAATCTTTCTTGTTCCTTGACATCACACAATGACCTAACTGGGAGTTAAAACTAATTAAAGGACATCAACATTAGATTCCGAACTCCTATGGCTTGGCACAGTGAGACAGCCCTTAGAGGTCTGTTATAGTTGGAGTAATTTAATCATGTCATGAGAATGTCTTATAAGCTGTCATTTATAATAATCTGGTAGCATTAAAAATATTATCATACAGCCTTAAGTAAACAAAATTTCTGAGCTGACAGTAAATATCAGCCTTGTATTACGAAATGATCGATAAGATGCACAAATATTACTTGTATAATTATTTATGATTAAAAGAGAAAAATATGAATTTACACAATTTTCTTTTAAGTAGTATAGTGGATAAATGCTTCAATGGTACATAAATAAGCAATACATATTCCTACATTCTGGAAAGATGAATTTTTTAAAGCTGATTAGTAATTTGAATATCACATGTCTGCAGAAAATGTACAACTTATATGCAAAATAATGTGCAAGGATTGATTTAAATATTCCTCAAGTTATGTGAAATCCCATCAATCTTTTGGAGTGGTGTCAAGTTTATGCTGATTTACAAGCACTGTACCAGAGTTTATTAGATTTTACAAATGGCTCTCATAGGAGTTAAATATTGTTCATAAAGAACAATACTTATTTTCTTTTGTAATAAATGCAAAATTGAGTCTCAGCTTAAAAAATGAAAACTTTGTAAGAGAATTTAAATTAGGGTTGTGAATGTGTTCTTCATCCTTTCCTTCTGAGTATTATGATTTTTAACTTAAGTCCTAAACATGAAATCATGTAGCTGATTTTTAGAATACTTAATATTATACGGTAGGGGAATTACTTAGTAATAATGACTGACGACTTTCCTAGGTGAAAACTCTAATTACACAGGGTTGACTGCCGAAGAGATCGCTCCACAGGTAAAGTCACTTCTTTGGTAACGTTATGAAAATTGCCAGGAAGAAGGTAGCGGTGGAAAGGCTCAGTTCATCGTCACGCATGCACGTGTGAACAAAGAGAACGTCAGTGACATGTATGCTGTGACTTCGATACTTGAGAGGATCCATAAAATACAAAGTTCGGAGTCAAGCAGTTTGGTCATCAATTCAATACAAGATAAAGAATGTAGCAAAGTTCAATTGTTCTTCGAATTTGCCCTTGCGTACTCGTTTATTCATGATTTACTTTCTGTTCAATCAAAATGGACACACCTTTGTGTAGACTTTGTCATCATGCGTTACAACTTCAATCCTGGAGCAGCTGAATGGGGTACTAAACGGAGTGGTTCTGGTCTACAGTGCAAGAAATATACCCTGTGTCTTCAACAGGAATGTTTTCTATCACCCAAGGTCTCCTAAAATGCTTGGAAGCATGGAACTCATATAACCTATGATAGGAGCTAAATGTTTATCAATATATATCTATATATATAGATATAGATATATATAGATATATATATTTTTTTTGCTACATTAAAAATATGACAAAAGTGCGCTGGCAGGTTTGGCTCAGTGGTTGGAGCATTGGTCTGCGGACCAGAGAGTCCTGGGTTCTGTTCCTGCTAGGGGCACGTACCAAAATATATATATATATATATATATATATATATGATAAAAGTGTTCTTAGATTTCTAATTGATTTATAGAAAACACTAAGTAGTCCCAAATGTGTAAATTAATTTGACTTACTATATGATAAAGTATATTATCTATCATTATGAATTACCATAAAGAATGAGCAAAACTCCTTGGCCAATGCTAGTCACTGCTTCTTGTGTGATAACACCTTCTAATTTTTGGTCTTTCCTGAGCCAAATCAAAGGAGGGGGCAAAGTATTTCTAGGAACGTCTTGCTTTGGAAGATCTCCGGCATCACTCGTCACTACCAGGACTCTTCGGAGGATAAGGTCAGGCCTGTGTGATAAAGGGGGACCAATATGAGACCTGAGTGTCCCAGAGTAGCCCAACCTGTCTTCTGAATGAAGTGTCTGGGAGACTTTGTACCAGAAATGGCTGGACCAATGGTTAGGCGCTTCAAGCCAATGGAAACCATTAGTAAGCCGAGCCCACCTCAGTCTGTAACAGGGACTGAGGACTAAGCCAGAATACGATTGAATTTCAGAGTGAAAGAGGACAAATAATTTGCTTTCTCAGATCAACCGTTATGTTGGGTTCACTGCGGACCTGGAATAGGAACTTTGTAATGGGATCATAGGAATATTATTCCAATAGTTCACACTTTCTCCCCCTGTGTACCCACAAATACAAATCATCAGTATTTGTCAAGCTCTAAGAAGGAAAAGACTGGGTTCAAGAATGGCAGAGATGTAACTTACCTGAATTCACCCAAGCGGGAAAGACTTTGAACCGGAAATGGCAAGAAACAGAATTAAGCTCCTCGAGACAATGCAAACCATTTAGCCTGAGCCCACCTCAGAAACAGCGAGAAATTAGGACACTGAGTATTTGTGTTCAATTTTATTTAATAAAACAATTTAATTACTGTATTTTGGTGTATCTAATATTTGCCTGCATAAAATGAAAATATAATGATATGCTATTTCTCAAAAAAAGTCCTGGTGGGTGACCAAGAACCCCTGCTGCAAATTTGAGGGAGAGGTTTCTCAGACGAAAGGAAATAAACAAACAAACAAACAAACTAAAATGAGCCCATCCAAGCAGCTGATGGCTAAAATTAATGATCGGACCACACTATTATTTAGTAAAATTTAAGAGAAAGTTCCTGAATGTGTTTACATCATTCTTGTGCAGTCTATCATTAAACAGATGTATAATGCAGAACGGTTTCAGCACCCTAAAAATCTTCTGTGTTCCCTCTATTCATCTCTTACCCCCCCCATAACCACTGATCTTTCTACTGCCCCTGTAAGTGAGCCTTTCCCAAAATGACGTATTGTTCAAATCTCCCGGTCTGCAGCCTTTCCAGGTTGGGGTCTTTCACTTAGTTATATGCACTTAAGGTCCCTCCCGGTCTTTCCATGGCTTGAAGGTCCTTTTCTACTGAGGCCTGAATGGTACCCCACTGTGCAAGTGCACCACAGTTGTTTACCCATTCACAACGGAAGGGCATCTCGCTTGCTTCCACGTTTTGACAATTATGGGTAAAGCTGCTAGAAACATCTTGTGCAGGTATTTGCATAAACATACGTTTCCAACTGGTCGGGATAAGTCCCACGGAGCCGGAGTGCCGGATTGAGCGGTAAGAGTGTGTTTGGTTTTAAGGAGCCCCCCGCTGTAGCACTTTGCACCCCTGCCAGCAGGGACAGCCACTTCCTGTGGCCCCGCACCCTGGGCGCTCGGTGATGTGGTCGGTGTGCTGGATTTGGGCCCCTCTGGCAGGTGTGTGGTGGGATCTCACAGCTGATTTAATGTGGGTTTCCCTGGTGGTACGTGGGGTGGAGCATCTCTCCTGTGCTTATTTGCCATCTGTTTTCTTCTCTCACGAGGTGTCTGTTAAGGCATGTGTCCCAATTTCTAGTAAAATGTTCATCTTCCTACCACTGACTTTGAAGAATTCATTATCTATTTTGGAAAATAGTCCTCAGTTGGACATGTTCTCTGCAAATATTTCCTCCGTCTTTGGCTTGTCTTTCATTGAATTGCCAGTGCCCCTTGTGGTACAGAATTTTCTTATTCTAGCAATCTCCAGTTTATCAATTATTTCTGTCAGGGATCATGCCTGTGGCATCTAATAGTCATCACCAAACCTAGTGCTACTTTATTTTCAAAGAACCTGCCTTTAGTTTTACTTATCAAGTCTACTTTTCATTTGAACGTGTTCATTTTAGGCGTAATTGTTATCAATTACCTCCTTTACGAATTTAACACTACTTTCATTTTTTTTCCTGTTTCTAAAATTAAACTTTTGATTTATTGTAAATATTCTATGTAATAAAGTTATTTACTAAATTCTAAAATAGCTGACATCCCCTTTTACAGGCATTACATAATGTGTTCTCTTGTGTCCTCAAGTTTTCGATCTTTTCATATTTGTCTTTAATTCAAAAACTAAAGAAAACTTTAGTTGTTGCTATTATTGTTAATTTTTAATTTTATTTTATTGTGGTTACAGAATGTGGCTTTAAAGATCTGTATTTTTTGGAAGTTTCATTGTGGCTAAGTACATTTTGTACGTACATTAATTTTATGCCCACATCATTTGACCCGATAATTCAATTTACAGGAATGAATTTTTTTCTGAGAAATTTTAAAAAAAAGCAGTATGCCCAAGTGTGTCACCACATTACTTATAAAAGAGAAAAAGTGTAATGAATCCAATTGTCATAGCATCTGTAAGAGTGGAAATTTTTTGTGTGGCTATTAAGAAGAATGCTTGAGAGTCAGGGATCTGGGGATTTGGGTATCTGTGAATTCCCAAGACTCAGAAACATGTGTGGAAAAGTACATAATATACCCTGTAAATATGTACATACGCGGGTTCATATATGCACAAAAAGACTGCTTTGAGTATAGCAAAAGGTTAATTACAACTTTGTTGTGCAATGTTCAGGTTTTGTGTGTCTTACCTTAGATTTGGTTACGGGAAAACACTTTGGCCAGTCCGTCTTTAGAAACTGATATAGTACAAGACTCATGCACTGAGCCACAACAATCAGCACACCGGACTCACGCCGTCAGTATTTATTAGTGGTTGTGTCACCTCAGCCTCGGATGTCACATCCAACCCCCGAATGTCAAAGCCTTTCAGGGAAATCCCAGCCCACACTGTGAGAAACTAAATCTGCTTAGAAAAAGGGTTCTCAGAATAACAGCAAACATTCTGTATTCGGCATTGTCGTTTTTGAAAGTCACTTCGAGACTAGGTGCCTTTTACACACAGGATGCAAAGAAGTTTCTGGGTGAAGAGAAAGCTTTGCTGTGGGGACCCCGCTCTGAGTGGCGGGCTCGGAGGTGCTTTAGCCTAGAGCTAGGACTGTGGTTTTTAATGTACCTTTGTTGGGAAATGCTCAGGCACAAAGAGCAAATACCAGAATTTTATTAAAGAACTGCTGTGGGTTTTGAGGACTACAATCAGAAGGGCAGTCGTACTCAGTCTCCACATTTCCCAGAACCTTCGGATTGTGCCCTTCAAGATGAAGCTGAGGACATCTCGGGGAGCATCCACAGTAAAAGGAAATGTCTTCAAAGAGATTATGTTCAAGTTAAAATTAATCAAAAGAGACAGATGTCCAGAAAAACATCAAGCACAACAAAGACTATTTTTCAAATCGGAAATAACTTACTAACTTATGTTTCAGGTACTTCCCTCCCGTAGTATATAACTCTCTTGGTATTGGCACTACATATATAAATGTGCATTATCTATATGTATTAGGTTTAGCATAATATTGAACTTTATATGTCAAAGAAAGGGTCAAACGTCAGCCATTTCTCATGGTCAACAATAAATATGGGAGAAGCTGCATCCCCTAATGGACTGGTTTGATGTACGCAGATAGGTGTGTGAGAAAAGGAGCTTCCATCTGGAAATGCCCCTAGAAATGGACTAAAACCTAGTGGTCTTTTTAATTCATTCATTTATTTATTTTTATAAATTTCAGAGAGAGAGAGAGAAGCATCGGTGTGAGAGAGAGACATCCAGCGGTTGTCTCCCATATGAAGCCCGACCAGAAATTGAATCAGGGATCTTCAGGTTCACGGGATAACGATGCTCCCACCAACTGAGCCCACCAATCAGGGCCCAAACCCAGTGTGTTAGGTGAACAATCATGTTCAACACTGATGCTAGCCCCCAACGCACAGCCTCGTCTGACCTGCACCGACCAGGGCTGAGCCCACCGGAGAGGATTACCCCAGCTCAGTCTCCGACACCAGCCACCAGCCTGGTCACCCCAAAGGCTAATCCAGAGGGTGGGGCGGAGGCTCTGCCCCTTTCTAGCTGCATTGTCTCCCCGAGCCTGGTCCGCTCAGAGAGGGCCTCATGCTTCTCCCTTCATGAAGTGTAAGTCCCCCACAGCTCAAGACTTGGAGTTCCTCTCCCAGAATCTAATGTCCTGCTGGTTAGACCTCCGAAGAGTCCCAGGAGGAACGGGTACCAGGCACACAGCGTGCCTGTTATGGTGCCACTGTTGGTTTCAGCGCGGCCTCAGCAGGCGTGTGCCTGTCCCTGCAGTGCCGTGTGCCTCTGCTTGCGTCCCCTGCACTTCACCGAACGCCCGACGTGTGCGGGAGACGCGCCAGGAGGGTGGGCGTGAGGAGATGCTGGAGGTGACATCGATCGACACGTGGTGTGCTGTCCGCGCCCAACGTGCTTTTGGGGAAGGAAAGAAAGGAAAACTCAGAACTATTAAAATTAAAAGGAGTAAAACCGGAAGTAATGGCAGAGAGAAGACAAGGCCCCGGTGTGAAAGCTGAGAAGCGAGTACGCGTAAGGACGGAGAAAAGAGATCACTGTGGACAGCAGTGAGGGTTTCCAGGCGCAGGAAATCCTGAGAAGGGGACAAAGGAAAGAGAAAGACGACGGCTCTGTTCTAAGCGATCACAGCCCTGCGTCTGGAGAGCTGGGCTCACAGGGAGGAGGAGGAGACCACCTTGGGGAGAAATCAGGTGAACCCACCTGGGCTTCTCCCAACAACCTCCGCTCCAACCTATTGCTTCCTGCAGGAACTGCCTCTGGAAATCACGGAGGAAGAGGCCATTCAAGAGGAGACACCTACTGGGCTCTTAGGGGTTTGCCCGTACGATGTCTCCCCAGGAAACTCTGTCCTCCTCCAGTCTGCTGAGGTCCCTAAGCTTATTCATTGTGCAGAAACAAATGGCAAAGGCACTGGGCTCCAATGGACTCTGAGTCACCCTGACCTGTCCAGGCTGCGTCCCTTCAACGTCTAGAGCGTTCTTCTTCCTGAAGAGGAGAAGGAGGACTAGAAAGAGCTACACAGGGAAGACGGGTACCTAAGGAAGAGTTCTCTTATCCTGAAAAAGGATTTTGGACTCTAGGGCTCTCCTTATGCCATGTGTCAGCAGCAGTAAGTGAAAGGTAAAACAATCCCTCCAGAGAGCGAAACGTGAAAACCCAAAAGCCACGCATAATAACAGAAGGGACATCGAGATTTTCCTGGTCTTTATATATTGCTCTTCTCCCCCAAGTTAACCCACTTTTTACATCAGTCCCATGAATCTAGAAGGAAAAAAAATTTTCTAGTTTTGTTCTCCTGCATGTTAAATCCCCTGCTATTCATTTAAGTAAAGGTTTGGTTTTGTGATAGACTTTATTGATTTTTGGATGCCTGTATTTGACTGTTATTGAAAGTTCATGGCTGAGTCATTTTGGGTCCGTGGTTCCATTTAGGATGGGCATGGAGCTCCTATCTAATTATCCTACAGGACTGATCCTCAGCCTTGGCTGCACGTCCAAATCCACAGAGCTTTTAAAAGTCCCAAAGCCCAGGCCTGGCCCCAAATTAGACCCTTGGGGACAGAGGTCCAGGCACTGGTGTCTTTGAAAGCTCTCCATGACCACTATGCAGGCAAGTCAGAGACTCACTCCGCCAGACCAATTTTTCCAAATCTACGTTGGCTAAACTTCTCCCACCCGAGATACAATCTGCAGTACCCCTTGGCACCAGAGCTCAAAACTGGCATTTTGAGAAGAAGTTTATGTAAATCATGAACTAATTGCCATCAATTTGTTGGGAGACTAAACAGAAATAACCCCAAACTGAATCCCACAGACCTCTCGCTCTGCAGATGATCTATTAAAATGCATTGACGTTAAACCCTCGATTTAACCAAAGGTATATGTGCGCTTTGGTCTGCTGCAAAGCAGAGGTGATTTCTATAACACAGTGTGGGAAATAAACACTAACGGACTCTCCGATTTTCGAACATTCAAATATACTCTGTGAGCTGAGGTGGGTTCTGTAGACAGATTATGTGGTGAGAAACAAACGCAGATGCACCTACATCCAGGGGCTGAGAAGCCCTTCTCCCAGAGGCCCCTGCTCAGGAGCCCAGAGGGGGTTACCAGAAGACTCCACTTCATCCTTCCCCGGACAAGCTGGGACCATTTATATTTCTAAACTCATCACTGGAAGAGGAAAGGGCTCTAGGATAATTGAATAATAATGTCAAGAAATTGTTTGCACGTTATCAAAGAACAAAATAGTCACGACCTAAAAGTGAACTCGCTGTCGCTATCCATGCAGGTCTGGTAGCTGCCTAGCCTATGCCAGCCTACGGAGTGCCCCACAGACACACACTTCCCAGTACTTTCACCTTGGTGTGCCGCATCAGCAAAGCCCTGGGAGGCCCCAGCTGCTCACCGAGCTGCCCCAGTTCCTCAGGAATCATCAGTAGTGACATTTATCTAGAGATAAACAGCGTGGTCAGCAAGTTAAACTTCAACTAAGCTTCAACCCTAACTCTACCGATAGGATCAGCCAGAGTGTCTCAATGTGCATTTATCAAGATAGTCGCATGATTTTTAACTACTTAATATAAGAAAATCAACCTCAAAAAGAGGACGATTCTTGCCCTGGCCGGTTTGGCTCAGCGGTTAGAGCGTCGGCCTGCGGTCTGGAGAGACCCAGGTTCGGTTCCCGCTAAGGGCATGTACCTCGATTGCAGTTTGTCCCCGGCCCTGGTTGGTTGTGCGGGTGGCAGCCACTCGATGTGACCCTTTCACGTCGATGTTTCTCTCTCTCTCTGTTCCTCTCTCTCCCTCCCACTCTCTCTGAACAAAAAATGGAAAAATGTCCTCGGGTGAGGATGATGAAAAACTCTTTTCAAAAGTGATTCAAAAATACGTTCATACATGAATACTTTGCATATATGCAAATTCTACGCCAGGAGTTGGGCTTGACTCGCATACAAGAATTCTCATCATCTTAAAAGTTTAATAGCTGTTCTGCACTTGTTACGTAATTTGAGGCACAATACTTTTTTCCCTAAAACTGTAAAATGAGGATCTAAGATTCTTTTGCTATGTTAATAAAATCATGCTACAGAAGTTTGTAAGACGCAAAAGCTGACTATATATGAGTTTCAGTTTCTGAAATAAATTTTCGAAGTATTTCTTAAGCGTGTTTTTGGAATCTATGGAGATTTCTCAGAAAGCCCATCCAGTTTCCCTGACTTAGATGCTTATACAGTTCTAAATCATTACCAGGCATCGATCTTGGTACTTTACATTTACCGACATTAAGCTCATAGTAAACTGATGACGTGTTACTAACACCCCCTTGGATGAAGAGAATGCATCAGGGAGAGAGAGGTTAAATACTCTGCCGACCAAAGTCAGTACTGAAACGTGGATTTGACCCCAGATACAGCGGCCCAGAGGGCATGCTTACTGCCCTGCGACCCCTTCAGTAAGCTGGAATCAGGCTCCCCGACGACCTTGTTCCAGCAGCCGGCGGCTGTTAAGGGCTAGACCGACACACACCTTTCTGCCTGGTGCATGACGAGATAAAAAACATGGCGTTGAATTATTATCGAACCATATTGATAGTCTATTCCTAAAAGTTGATGAAAAATATAGCAAATCTGTAATTAGTAAGACAAAAATGATGCTGGAATATCTCTGGGATGTGGAGTTAATCATCCATTTGATAGGTAATTAGGATATATTTAGAACAGCTATGGCATCAATTTTCTTTCTAACGTGCAATTAATACCCTGGTGTTTTGTCGCCTCCTAAGTTATTTTCCTCACGTTAAACAAGTGAAGTTTTATTTTTGACAAAAGGGTGTTTCAGGAAGACAGCGCGTGCATACTGTCCGAGGAAGCAGAGGGTGTAGGTATCGGCTGTGGTTCCTGAGGTCTGGGGAGGAATTTCCATGTTGAGAACCAAGAGACGTCCCTCTGGCTGGTCTGGGCACCAGAACATGAGAACCACAGGATCCGGCACTAACACATGAACACACATCACAGGGGCCTCAAGAAATGCAGCCGACCTTCCACTCCTGTACGTTCCGTGCAGGTCAGAAGGTGTTTCGTCTCGTTGGAGCCCCTCTATCAGGACCTGGCCTCCAAGGTCACTGCGGCCGGAGGTGTGGAAGGGCCCTGGGTCAGACGATTGTAAGGACCAGACCTGGGGCCTTGTACCACTTCTACTCAGCTCATCGATCAGAGGCCCTTGGGACACACTGGACACAAGATACTCAGAAACCGCAGGGGGCAGGAAGGAAGGCCACTAGCAAGGAGGGGTGCTCCGCTGACTGACATCATCTCTAGGAGTCAGTAATGGTGTGGGCCTGGGGTCTTGAGCTCATGCAGCTCAAGAGGATGGATATGATCTCCAGCAGGGGCTCATCTCAATAACTCAGTGAAATCTGAAGACTTAACCTGCCTTGAGGGCAAATCACATTTCAATCTTCGAAACACTGCTTACTGAAAATGGTGTTTTTATGGATTTCCCAACATCCAGCACAGTTGAACTTCTGTCATCATAGAGTATTGTTTTCAGTCATTTTATTCATAGACGTTAAGAGTGTATATGCGGGTGACCACGTCCCTGGATTTGTTCTCCACTTCCTACAATTACTTGGTGGCTTGGAATGTTATTAAACAACTCTGTGCCTCCGTATGGTTATCTGAGAAATGGGTGTTAGAGGCTGAATTGTGTTCCCTGAAAATTCCTATGTGGATTTCCAATTCCCAGAACCTCAGGACGTGACTGTATTTGGAGAAATGGCCTTTAGAGGTAATTAAGTTTAAATGAGGAAACATGGGTGGCCCTGCTGAGTCATTATGACTGGTGTCCAGAGAGAGAGAGAGAGAGAATTTGGCTCACTTTCGGGGCTGAAGTGGGAGGCTGGACATCAGGTACAAGTTGATGTTGGAATCTTGAGTCCAAACCCGCAGGCAGACCAGCAGGCTGGAAACTCAGGCCGGGTTCCCAGGCTGCAATCTCAAGGCAAAATCGCTGCTTCTTCTTCAGAAGACCTCCATCTCGATCTAGAGACCTTCGCCCGATTAAACACGGCCCACCCCCATGGCTGAGGCACGTGCTTCACTGAAAACCCACCGATTATGTCAGTCGCACCCGTGGATACCCTCACCGCAGCATCCAGCTGGCGTTTGACCGGACGACTCTGCTCTGTGGCGTAGCCAAGAAGACGTCAAGTCAGCCATCACCCAGGGAGACTGAAAACGTGTCCATCACGGACCTCTCTGTCAGTGACGGTGTGCACAAGAGGGACTTCCAAGAACAGGGGACGGGGATCCCCGTCCTGTGCCTCCGAGGTTTCGGGATCACAGCGTAAAACCAGAGGCACCTCCTAGGCTGACAGGGCTGAGCCAACCATGTAGACTCACCTTCCACAAACGTGGCCATCCTTGTCCTGCCTAAATTAGGAGGAGACGTAAGAGGATGACAAGGGGTGCTTGCAGGCCTTGCCTGGTGCAGATGGTCCCCCAAACAGCTGTGTGGGCTCTTGGAGCCCCCAAGGGCCAAGGAGACCGCTGAGCACATTGCTGGGTGACACCAAGCTGGGTGACCCCAAGGGAGACCAAGGTGGCTCATTGTTCCGGTCACCAGGGAAAACGCTTTAGGAAGTGATTAGTAGAAGGACGACTAACCCGACTGGAATAAAAGAGCTGTTTGCCTGAGGAAGCCACTGGTTTCTCGAGTGTTTAATGGAGTCGCTGCGTAATGAGATGTTCAGTCAGAGCCGTTATCTTTGGCCACAATTTGCTGGGTTTTCAGCCATTGCCTTTGGTCTTTCTTCTTGAGATTAGCATTCAAAACACAGGGGAAGGGCGGTTTGGAAGGTTAATTTTATTCTTTTATGAGGGATTAAGTAAAAATGGATCAAAGACTTTTTACTGACTGCTTGAATTACACATTTGTCGCCTTTTTATTACCTAAAGTAAGACAAAAATGTTTTACTCTTGAGTTCTGTTTTTTATGTCAGTGAGTTTTGATGTCAAGTAAATGATTAATGTAGATATACTTGGATCAACTGTGTTTCCTATTTTTTTTAGAGAAGAGGCAAATGGATTTGACTTGTATTTTTTAATCATAGAGAAACTGTCCTGAGATACTAATTGCACATACTTTCATTTTCTTCAATGAAATTTAGGTAGAAGCATTTATAAGGATTTGTTTCTTCTAGGTACAAGTTAAACCTTGCTCTCTGTTTAGTAATTCACTTGTTTTGTTTCTCTTTTTCAAAGTTTTACATTAATAAAAAAAAGTTCCTTTAACACAAGTGACTTGAATATTATGCAGACATGCATTGTGATTTTCCTGGTCATGTCACACATTCCTCCTTCTGAGATACGATTAGAATTTACCATGGTCATAACATCACCACCATCAAAAATACAAATATCTATATTAATGGTCTCAAAATAGAGGCTACCCCTCTCAGTCATAAAAAATATATATTTGTTGGTAGTAATATCAGTAGTACTTGTGATGGAAAAAAAAAATGCGATATACTTAAAACGTAAATAATGGGCACTGTATAATAATAACAATGAAGGCAAATAACTTCCTTCTACTTATGATGATATATCATCCAAGACAAAAGAATGTGATAATCACCAATTATTTCCAGAAATCTGTGATTATTCAAAGGACTGCTTTCTAACTCAAAATATTAACAAATTACGTATCCAGTGACTTTTACCTGGTAGGGTTATTAATGTTTTCGTGGCTGACCAAAGGTAAAGTGAGATGCTGGTACCGATTTATAACTCCACACCATGTTCATCCTTCATGACACACAAAGTACATGGATAGACACTCCACACTGGCCGGAACCGTTTGGGAAGACTGACCCTGTGTAAGATTGATTTGAGAAGGTCTCGATGAACAAAATATTAGTTGAAAATGGTGTTCCTGATTGTCACTGCCTGATTGTCACACTGTCCCCCCTCCAGGGACACGCACACCCCAGTTCCCCGGACTCGCCCAGTTTTAAGCGAATCATGTTCTGTGCCAGCAAGACCACGAGAGCCAGGCAAATCCGACACCCAGTGCCCCCGATCCTGGGGGCAGAGCTAAGGGTCTGAGTGTGTGTCTGCAACCCTTCAACACCCGCCCGCAGAGTACGGAGTCAACACCAGCTCTGTTCCGGGGCCCCCCCAGCCAGAGCCCCCCACCACCCCCGCAGGAACTTTGTCCAAGTTGTCAATTCTAACACCCACCTCACCTCAAAGAACAGAATAGAACAATCAACAAGAAACAACTGTTCAAATCAATGGCAGGTTAATTCAGTGTTTTCATGGGGATTTTAAAAGTAATCTTGACTAAGACTTTCGCTAGGAAGAGCAGCAGTGAACTTCACGTGGACATCTGTGGAGTGTTTAGCTGGTAACTAGGCACATAAAACTTTAATCGGCAGTTTCTTCAGTATTTAAGACTCGATTGCTATCGACATATTTTCCGTAACAGAAGTCATGCACTACTGTCAGTTATATTTATTACACAGAGGAACATTTTAATATAAAAATGCAGATGTCTTCATTCTATAAACCCCAATGGTACTTAGAGCTGGGATTTTATTACTTGGTGCCAAGGGCCACACAAAACTATAAACCTGCTCAATTCTAGCTCAGCTTCTGCTGTTGAGCTGTGCACATCTGAGTTGTAAATTACAATATAAAGTAATCAAATATGTATAAAAGTGGTAGTCATGGAAGCAGAATCCCAGATTCATAAGATTTCAGAAGAAATCAAGAAAATGATTTATAAACATCAACGCTCTGCTCTGGGTTTATGAATGTCTTTTCCCAAAATATCATGCCGTTCTAATAACTTCAGAAATGGCCCGTCAATCAGCACTACATACATTCTCCTCATTATCTCCTCTATTCGTAACTTACCTCCCCAACAATGACGTCAGCCACTCTGCTGAGCGCCGTCCTGGTGCTGAGTGGCCCAATGCCCACGCGGTGTGATTCGGGTTCTGGAACCGTATAAGGCATCTCTACGATGCATTTTGTAAGACACAGAGCATTTAGAAACATCGTTTGCACAATCGCAGATTGAAAGGATGGAAAATTCTGCTTCCAGCGAGCTAGACCAAAAGAGTGAAAACAAAAAAGCAAACAAACAAACAAACAAAAAAGACCTGAACCATGGACTTTTATGTATGTGAGTATATGCAGAGGGTGATGAACTTGGGAATAGATAGGCTATCGTATGAACAGCCTTTACATAATCCTATTATGAACTCTTCCCTTTTTTGTGTTCTTAGAAACTGCAGTCTATACAATCGCTGGAATGGCTCATTTAGTGAAACCGATTTTCTTTCCTACATCACTAAAGTAAACCAGAGTGGAAGAATGTGGCACATGTCTCAATGCCAAAGACTGCCTCCAATAATCTTTTAAAAATTGAGATTTGCCATGTTTCTATTTTTATTTTTTAATATGTTTCTATTGGTTTTTGTTTTTGGTTTTTTTTTAGAGAGAGAGAAAGAGAGGGAGAGAGAGATAGAAACATCGAGGTGCAAGAGAAACACTGACTGGCTGCCTCCTGCACACCCCAGTAGGGAGCATGGAGCCCTCAACCCCGGGCATGTGCCCCGACTGGGAATCGAACTGGGACCTCTTAGGCCATGGGACGGTGCTCAATCCACGGAGCCACACTGCCTGGGTGAGATTTGCCATGCTTCATCCATTTGGAGGAAATCTATATTATTTTAGCTTTGTAAACATTTTCTTTAATGCACAAAAGTTTGGAGTCGGTCAGCTCTTGGCGTGAATCCCACATTGAGTGGCAGAACTTAGCCAGGTCATCTCGGCATCTGAGCTTGTTTATGTATAAAATACAGATAATACTAACAGGCTCATTGGATTGCTGGGAGGATAACATGAGGTGATTGTATGTAGAAAGAACAGTACCATGAGGGGAACATCGAAAGTTTCTAATAATTGATAATATTGTGTTATTAGTGTTTCATTATGATTATTTTACCAGATTATTTTTATTGTTATGAAAAAATACTAGAAAAGACATTTACTAAGATTTTAACAAAGCTATGTGTAGACATTACAGGTGGCTCTTTAAAGAATATCTATGAATTTTTCTATAAAAATGTACAGTTTATAATGAGAAAGTAAAATATTTTTACATAGTTCAAGATTAATATTTTGTGGTTTATATTCTTGCCTCATTAAAATACACAGTCATGAATTTTACATTATAAATGGCTTCTAGAAAATAATTTTTTTTTTTTTCATTTTAATCTGGAAATACAGCTCTTTAAATATACTTTTTTCTGCCCTGGCCAGTGTGGTGGTTTGGTAGGAGGGGCATTCCATAAACTGCAAGGTTACAGGTTCCATTCCCCATCAGGGCACATACCTAGGCTCATTTCTGGCTAACTGCCTACACGGTTCTATTTTTAATTTTCTGAGGACACTCCGTACTGTTCCCCACTGTGGCTGCACCAATTTTCATTCCCACTAAGAGTGCAGAGGGGTCCCTTTTCTCCACATTTTTGCCAGAACTTGTTTATTGATTTATTAACGATAGCCATTCTGACAGTTATGAAGTGATACCTCATTGTGGTTTTAATTTGCATTCCTGTGATGATTAGTGACAATGCAGCTCTTTTCATATGGGTATTGGCCGTCGGTATGCCCTCCTTGGAGAAGTGTTTATACAGGTCTTTTGCCCATTTTTTAACTGTATTGTTTTTTGTGTGTGTTTTCATTTGGTGTTGAGTTGTTTGACTTCTTTAATTCTGGATAGTAATCCCTTATTGGATGTATTGTTAGTGGGTGTCTTCTTCCACTCGGCCGGTTGTCTTTCGATTTTATTGATGGTTTCCATTGCTGTGTAGAGCCTTTTTAATTTGATGTATTGACTGTGAATTTATTCAAGGTTCTTAAAGGTCTCAGAGGTGTATCTATCAGTTGTGTAAACAAGAGTATTGTGTGATTCCTACGCGTCATTGTGAAGGTGACGTCAGCTCCATGTGGCGTCTCATGTCTATTCGTAGGAACGTGGGGAGCTGGATCGCACCAGGCTGTTGGGTTCAGCCTCGAGCAACGTGGAACAGAGAACGTGCAGAGCCCATGACCCGAGCCTCGTCACTGGCAGGAGAGACACTGGGGAAGAGGCGCACGTGGGTTAAGGAAAGGCTCGCGTGGGAAAGCAAAAAACGAGGCTGAATCCGGAAGATGAGTTTTAACTGAGAAACTCTACATCAGGGGAACACAAGGCCGAGGAGAGAGAAGACAAACGCCGAAGGGACCTGGACATGGGAGCTAACGTGAGGATTTCGAGAGCACCCTCTCCAGTACAGAGAGCTGTCAGCACCCACTAACGAGGTGTGGGGGTGGGAATGGGTGGAGCGGGGGGCACAGACCCCGAGAGGCATGAATCTGCTCGCCAGCTGGACCTCAGCATGACACCCAGGAATCGGCGGGGGTGAGCTTTCGGAAGCCACATTTTTAAAATAAACGATTGATTCTCTACACCTCGATCGGTCACTGCATGAATATTGTTTACCATGCTTCATTAAAAAATAAAGCTCAGCGAGATTAAAACAGCTGCCGCACCGGGGCACCAGCACGAGCAGGAGCAAAGCGCGAGCTCAGAGGGCGACCGCTGCCCTGCTACCTCGGCCCTCACTCCTTCTCACTTAGCACGTTCCCATTCTGCACGACGACCCGCGTGGAGGCTTTTCTCCAGCGCAGGAAAAACAGGACAGAGCAGGAGGAGACGCACAGGATGGAGACGCGACTGAACCCTCGTACGCATGACCCACGCGTGTGCGCCCTGAAACGAAAGGTAAACTTGAGCGTGTGTTACCTGCTGTCCAAGGGGGTCCCGTCAGCTTTCCCAGATTTCCACGTTCACGCCAGCGCAGGGCTGTGCTCCCTAAGGAAGCGGGGAGTGAGCGGTTTTCACGCTGAGCGTATTCCACGGACGAATGGATAAGCTCCCCGAGTCAGCGTTTGAACGGTCACCCCCGCCAGGCTTGGGGTGGGGCTATTTTGGGAAACATTTTAACATAGAATATGTTTAGAGTTGTAGTGGTACTTGATATTATTATTAGCTGACTACCAGTCTATGTGTATAAATTGGTGGGCAAGATAGAACTTAAGGGATGACGATGATGTGATTCCTTGGTTGTCTTTATCAATCTCTCTCTCAGCTTTGGAACATGAGCACGACACCTTCAACACATGCTACAGTTTTCTTTAAAAAGGTGTATGTAAGGCTCATTTCGTGTCTGTGGTTCTATCATGTCCTAAATTAGGTTTTCTTGGAAATGTTCCAATCTCTTGTCATATTACGTGATGCGCTTGTTCTAGACTTGTTACGACAATGGCAATACGTGCAGTTGGCACAGTCACACTGAGTAGCTGACCTGTCACTGACCTGATGGAGGCCAAGCAAACTACCCTTGGGAGTGAGACACCTGTGCAAAACCACTGCACAACATCTCCCAGACTTGCTGGGGGGAGGGGAAAAACAGATTACAAAAAAAAAAAAAAAGGCTAAATTTGACCATAACGTCTTGAAATTCAAAGATTTGACTTTTTTCTAAGTTATTTGACCGTCTTTCCCTGTAGCCTCACTGATGCCGCCCTAACCGGCTTCACTGCTCTGCTTAGTGTGTCCCTGGACTAAAGACATCCGACGCGACTTCCCCAGTACGTTTGGAACTAACCGATTTGTCTCGCAGCTCACCATGGGGGCTGTGAAACTCCCTTTTGAAACTTCTGACATGCTCATCGCAGGCTGCCCCCTCTAAGGAAACCTGCTCACGGGGTCCCAGGACCCCCCGAGTTCTCAGCCGTGTAGCCCAGAATATTCACGGGGATGACTGGCTGGGCAGGCTGTTGTTTCTGACGCGTGCCATTTAAATGATATATGAGTGCACCTTTGTTTTAACTTTTCCTTTGTCGTGCGGAGTTTTACACCTACTTTGCTGATATTTTGCTTCCTTCTCAAATTTTTGAAAAGGTCATCCTTACTCTAAGGAGTTCTCTCCCTAATAAAGATTGGTGATTTATATAAAGATAACTGAAAGGTGGGTTTCTTGGGGAGCCTTGAGCTCAACTGGCAGACTCCCCTGTCCCCCTCCACCCCCCCATCCCCAGGCTCTCTCTCTTGGGGGTCCGGAGCCAGGCAGAGGCTGCAGAGTGCAGTCGGGTGGGTGGATCCGTAGCCCATGGACTCCGATGGGTTCGCTCTCTCCCGCTCACCTGCCTCTGCCGCACTGGGTCTGGGTCTTTGCTCCGGTCTGAGCTCCACCCAGGGCCACGCCCTCTTTCCTCCAAGAGCTTCTGAGCACTAAGCTCAGACTTGACTGGAAACACCCTCTCTCCTAAGGGAAGGAACACAACAAAGTTGTAAGACCAAGGCAGCTATAATATTTAAATGTTACTGTTCCCAGCTTAGCATGATCTTTTTTTTCTCTTCTAAAATAGTGATGATTTACTTGGGGGGCAGGACAGAAGAACCCCGTTTATAATGAAGTGTTGAGGAACCCCTGCATTCATACGGATGCCTCTTTATGACCCAAAGACACTGACGATGCTCTCAGCTCAGCCGCGGGGCTTGAGATTTCACTCACCCTCTGCTGGGTCTTCAACTAGGGGCCTGCACCAGCTGGGCTAGTCCCTTCAGCGCCGGCATAGACAGGCTCTCTGATCAAGTCAGCCCCGTGACCTACAGGCTTCCCTCTCACAGAGCGTTGGGATGAGAAGCACTTTCTGTGTGTGAGCCCCGTGATCTCTCCCACCCACAGGCTGCAGCGAAGGCCCAGGGACAGGGAGAACCCCAGCCACCGCCCCCCCAATTCTGAACAATGCATTAGCAAAAACGCTGAGCTGAACACAGGAAATTGCAGCCTCGTGGTGTATAGTCCTGCCTGTTGGGGTAATTTTGCTATCCATTTTTCTCCTATTACTTCCCACTCCTTTGTAAAATCCACTAAAATAGGCATGTCCACGTTTTTCCCCATATAACCTAAGAGGTTAATAATCGGTCACTTCCTCTGTTCTTTCTTTCCTCTTCATTACCTGTCTGTGACGTGACACACGTAAGACAGTATGTCTAGTAACGGATGAAATGGTGGCTAAAATTAAATACATTTTAGCATCATCTACTTTATACCATGTGCAACAGTGTCTTCTCAAATGCAACTTTACTGAATCTTTATACACAAAAAAACTAAATTAAAGCCGACCACAGGCTAATGCTGTCTTCTGTGGAAAGAGGAGTTTGGCAGACAACTAACCACATGACTGGTTTAAAGCAAAACGCTCAATGAACTAGTAGTTTACACTTTAATATTTAAACACAATGAATGAATAAATACAATAAAACAGCATGGTCACAGTTTTTTGGTTATCAAATCTTTCTGATGAAGAAACTCTACATTTGTAAACTATGGAGTAGAAACTTCTAAATGACCCATTAAAAGTACAGATATTATGAGAATAGCACTGAATTAGGTAATGTTTTTGGCAAAGACTCTTCTTTTTTTTGTAGTGTCTCAGGAGAAACATCACGACTTGATTTATAACGTACTGTTTTAAGTCAAAAGGGAGGCCTTGGTTTATAATTGAGTGAAATGAGTTATTAAAAATGGATGTGTATACTTAGATATGATGTAAAAGAATTAAAGAAATGCAAATATTAAATTTGATTTTATTATCAAAGTGTACTTCTTAAGAACGTGAAGAGTATCATTTTCAAGAGAGTTCAATATGAAAAAAAAATCTATGATACTAGGAAATATTTAACCCCTGGGGGAAAATAATAAAATACCACCTTGTACATATAGGTTTTGAAATTCTGACTTTATTCAGTGCTATCCAATAAACTCATATATAATGAATATGTGTTGGGTTTTTAATATTAATCATAATTCACTTTACCTTGAATTTATAGAGGAGGTGTCTGGGGCCAAAAGTGATTTTATTAATATTGGGTGCATCGCCCCCTCTCTGCCCTTGGCCTGAGCCCGAAGGGCCAGGTTAGCTACGCAACGTAAGTAACCGGTGCTCCATAGGTGAGCAGTAAGGAAAAATGCTTTCTTTCTTTTTTTTTTAATGCTCACCCGAGGATATTTTTCCCATTTCAAGGCCCCAAGGGGATCAAACCACCAACCGAGGTACATACCCCAGGATCGAACCTGGGACCTTCTGGTCCTCTGGTCCTCTGGCCAGTGCTCAGACCGCTGAGCCAAACCAGGTGGAGAACGGTCTCCCTGCTTCTAAGGGTTCGGAAGAAGCTGCCCCTGCGCCCTCGTGAAAGGGCATCCTTGGGATATGATAGGTCTGAAATCTAACCCCAGCCCTTTGGTATGTAAATAAAATCTTCCAGGATCTGCTTTGAAGACCAAGAGAGAGCTGTCTTCAAGCAAGGGGCTTCAACTTAAATTTTGTTTTCTTTTTATTGACAGGGACTGGCAACAGAGTTTGGAATGAAGAACACCTGGTTGCCCTGGGTGCTGGAGGCCCTGGTCCCATGCTTGTCCCTAAGGAGACTGGCTCAGGCCACCTCCCAGCCAGTCGTCAGCGCCCCAGTCGGAGTCACCGTCAGAGGCACCTCGCCTCCGCCAGCTTCAGGGGACCAGGCTCTGGCCCAAGGCTGTGAAGGGACAGGATCACTGGGGGCCAGAATGCAGAGTGAGCTAACTCTGTGGTCACAGACAGGGAGCTGTCACCGAGATCGGAGGCCCCGGGCAGTGACTAGGACTCTGGTGCCAATCCCATGTCTGCCAGTGTCCTTGCACATCCTTGTGGCCACGTGCTCCTCCGGCAGCTGCCAGGGTCTGGAATCTTCTCAGGAGCCCATCCCCCGTTCCTTCAGCTTGTCCCTGGAGGGCCGCCCGGGGCACCGCTGTCCCTTCCTGACTCCCCAGCCCAACTGCCACCAGCCCTTCCTCCCTTCACCCAAGCCCTCCTTCAGGAACGGTCACCATGCTGTCCCTGGTGCTCACCTTGGAGACAGGAGATCCTCCAAGCTCAGGTGTCTCTCACCACAAATACCGAGAGGAAAACGCTCTGGTTTCACACCCTTTGGTTCCTCATCCAGGCTGTAAACAGCTAGACTGTCCAGGAAAAAAGAGGTGTTTCCCTTTCCTTTCTATTTGGGGGTCAGGGGAAGTAACTCTGCAAAGGGCTACAGATGCAATTGCTCTGGAAGGTGAGGGCCGGGTGGTGGGCAGGGGGCTGGGCAACCAGGACATTTCCACCTTCCCAGGTGCCTCTCGGCGTTAGCGCTCTGCTTAGCGGATCTCATTCTATTCGAAGAAAGAAGAGTGATCGCTCTTTATTCAAAGTACTTTATAACAGCAGAATAATCAAACAGTGAAATCACAGAGGCATTCAATTTTTACACAGAGAAAAGGGGTCAGTTCTCAAGTAATTTTAAAAAATATTTTCATGAATTTTTAGAGAGAGAGGAAGGGAGAAAGGAGAGAATGAGAAACATCAATGTGAGAGAGAACACCAATCAGTTGCCTCTAGGACACACCCCAACCATTGACCGAACCCGAAACCTGGGCATGTGCACTGACTGGGAATCGAACTGGCAACCTCTCGGTACACAGGACAAAGTTCAACCAACTGAGCTACCCTGGCCAGGGCCACAGATTTGCCTTTTAATGTTAAAAAGCATCTTTAATTAAATGACACTATTGTCAAATCACAAATTAAGTAAAAACCTGTCAAGTGAAATAACGACTTTCTTTTTCATTTGTTCATTTCATTGGCAAATCCATAATCTTTTCTATTCACCTATCCATGGAACATCATGAACAAAATACGCTGTCGACCAACAGAGATCCAGAGTCATGGAAGTGGGGAGCAGACTGACCAACCTCAGAGGGATGGGGTGGGGGGTGGGAGAGACAAACCAAAGAACCCATACGCACACACGCACAAACCACAGACACAGAACCCGTACGCATGCACGCACAAACCACAGACACAGAACCCGTACGCACGCACGCATAAACAACAGACACAGAACCCGTACGCACACACGCATAGACAACAGACACAGACCCGTACGCACGCACGCATAAACAACAGACACAGAACCCGTACGCACGCACGCATAGACAACAGACACAGAACCCGTACGCACGCACGCATAGACAACAGACACAGAACCCGTACTCACGCAGCATAGACAACAGACACAGAACCCGTCGCACACACGCATAAACAACAGACACAGACACGTACGCACGCACGCATAGACAACAGACACAGAACCCGTACGCACGCACGCATAGACAACAGACACAGAACCCGTACGCACACACGCATAGACAACAGACACAGAACCCGTACGCACACACGCATAGACAACAGACACAGAACCCGTACGCACGCACGCATAAACAACAGACACAGAACCCGTACGCACACACGCATAGACAACAGACACAGAACCCGTACGCACACACGCATAGACAACAGACACAGAACCCGTACGCACACACGCATAGACAACAGACACAGAACCCGTACGCACACACGCATAAACAACAGACACAGAACCCGTACGCACACACGCATAGACAACAGACACAGAACCCGTACGCATACACGCATAAACAACAGACACAGACACTAGGCTGGAGAAGGAAGGAGAGGGGCAGGAAGGAGGGGTCAATGAGGGGAAAAGGGGGACATCTGCAATACTTTCAACAGTAAAAAAAAAGACTAAGTGAAACACAGACAATTGTGTGGCACAGCTGAGGTGAGTAGGATACAGTGGGATTTCACGACATGGTGCCTCGCTTGGGCTGAAAATGTACTTTTTTTTAGAACTAGTTCTTTTTTTAAAAACTCATCTTCATTGTTGAATGTATTACAGATGTTTCTCCCTTTTTTCCCCACTGACCCCTCCTCCCCAATCCCGCTCCCTCCTGCCCTCCCCACACTATTGTCAGCGTCCATTGGTTATGTATACATGCATAGAAGTTCCCTGGTTCATCTCATCCCACCCTCCCCCCTGACTCCCCCTGAGGTTCAGTCTAACAACCAATCTGTACTTCTTAATTCCTTCATCTTCTTCACCCATCCCCCAGCCCCTCCCATATGGCAAGCAACAAAAAGTTCTCTGTATCTGAATCTGTTTCTGTTCTGCTTGCTCATTTTGTTTGTAGATTCAATTGTTGATAGATATGGATTAATGCCATTCTATTGTTCATATTTTTGTTCTTCTTCGCCGTCAAGAAGACCCTTCAACATTTCATATAATACTAGCTTGGTGGTAATGACTTCTTTTAGCTTTTTCTTGACTGGGAAACTCTTGATATGTCCATCGATTCTAAATGATAGCTTTGCAGGATAGAGTAATCTGGGTTGTAGGTCATTGCTTTTCATCACCTTGAATATCTCTTGTCACTCCTTTCTGGCCTGCAAAGTTTCTTTGAGAAATCAGCTGGCAGTCTTGTGGGAGCTCCTTTGTAGGACTGCTTTTCTCTCGCTGCTTTTAAGATTCTCTCTTTGTGTTTAACCTTTGGCATTTTGATGATGATGTGTCTTGGTGTGGACCTCTTTGGGTTCAACTTGTTTGGGATTCTGTGTTTCCTGGACTTGTATGTCTGTTTCCTTCACCAAGTTAGGGAAGTTTTCTGTCATTATTGTTTCAAATAGTTTTTCAATTTCTTGCTCTCTCTCTTCTCCTTCTGGCACCCCCAAGATGCGAATGTGGCACACTTGAAGTTATCCCAGAGGCTTCTTACACTCTCCTCATTTCTTTTGGATTCTTTTTTTTTTTAGATACAGTAGGAGGGAGAGAGAGGAAGAGAGAGAGAGAGAAATATCAACATGAAAGGGACACATCGACTGGTTGCCACCCGCACGACCCAACCAGGGCCAGGGACAAACTGCAACTGAGGTACGTGCCCTTAGCGGAAACTGAACCCAGGTCTCTCTGGACCACAGTCCGACGCTCTAACCGCTGAGCCAAACCAGCCAGGGTTGGATTCTTTTTTCTTTTGCTATTCTGGTTGGGTGTTTTCTGCTTCCTCATATTCCAAATTGATGGTTTGCTTCTTGGCTTTACCCACTCTACTATTGATTCCCTGTAAATTATTCTTTATTTCAGTTAGTGCATCCTTAATTTCTGACTGGCCCTTTTTTATGTTGTTGATGTTCTAAGTTCCTCAGAGGTCTCCTTAAGTTCCTTGAAGGTCTCACTAAGTCCCTTGGATGTCTCACCAAGTTCCCTGAGCAACCTTATAGCCTGTGTTCTGAACTCTGCCTCTGTTAGATTGCTTATCTCCATTTTGTTTAGTTCTTTTCCTGGAGTTCTGTTCTTTTCTTTCATTTGGGACATGTTTGTCTCTTCATTTTGGCTGCTTCCCTGTGATTGCGTCTATGTAATAGGTAGAGTTGCTATGTCTCCTAGGCTATGTAGAGTGGCCTATTGTTGTAGGTGTCCTGTAGGGTCCAGTGGCACAGCCTCCCTGATCACCCCAGCTGGGTCCTCGTGGTGACTCCTAGTGTGAACTTACATGCTTCTCTTGTAACTGAGTCTTGATTGCTGTTGGTACGTCAGTGGGAGGGATTTACTCAGGCTGATCAGCTGCAAAGACTGGCTGTGCCCACTGACCACTGGCCTCTGACTCCCTTGGAGGATCAGCTGTGTAGGGCCCACCACACAGAGCAAGACTTACTTCAGCAGGGCTCTGGTACCCACTGAGTCTGCTCATTGAGTGTGTCACTTGTGGAGGTGGTTGGGTGGTGGTGTTTCGATGTGGTCTGAGGCTGTCCACTGGGTGTGCTGGCTCTGGGGAAAGGTCAGCCTCTGCCTGTGTTCTACCGTCCCCCCCCCGCCCCCTCCCCCCCGGCATAAGCTACAAAGTGATCTGCAAATGGCTGCTTCTTGTGCTGGGCTTGGAGGTGTCCAGGAAAAGCCAAGTTGTGAACCAAGGCTGGCTGCTGCTAGTGCCAGGCCTGGGGCCACTTAACGAGAGGTATGGGGCTCGCTGAGACTGGCCCCTCCTGAGCCCCAGATCCGCACCGCTCTTGTGGGCTGCTGGGTCGCACAGGTCCCTCTGGATCCTGGCTTCCCTCCGCTCTTGTGAGCAGCTGTGTTGCACAGGGCCCTACGGAGCCCCCGGTCCTGCCGCTGGTGGCTGGGGAGTGCTGCTGCCCATGGGGCTCAGCTCCTGCTCAGCCTTTGCTGTCGTTTTTGGGGATGGTTCTCAGCTGCTGGTCTGTGCTTCTGTTGCCTGGGGATGGATGTCTGCTCCCCAGCCTCTGTCGCTGGGGTATATCTCGGCTCTGATCAGACTGCTACTGTGGGGGATAGTGCTGGACTCCTGGCCATTTGTGGTTTCCTCAATCGGTACCTTGAAAGCTCTACTACTGTGCACTGGTCTGTGTTGACACAGGGTGTCCACTGGCCCAATGGTGCCAGGTGCACTGGTGGGCTCAGGTACCAGATGCTGCTTCTTTGAGAGATTTTAAGAAACTCTGAAGCAGGATCCAAGACAGGCCAATCCTATGGTAAAGCCTTTGGAAACAGCTTGGGTGGGCCCAAAAGTTGGGTAGGGCAGGGCCTCAGGGAATCAGAAGGGCGGGGCTACCAGTGTGAGCCAGGTTGCTGGAGTCCCAGCTATAGAAGCTGTCTCCCTGCACTGTGGGGGAAGGGCTCACCAAGGAACATCAGCCTCCACCAGCACGTCTGTCCAGGAGAAAGCTGCCTCTCCAGCCCTCGTCCGGAGGCCAAACAGCTCAGTTCTTTCCTGTTCTCTGGTGCCCCTCAAGCTGCCTCCCCTCCGAGCTCAGGGGGAGCGGGAGCAAGTCCGAGTAAGTCCATGCGCGGGCCCTTTAAGGAGCTGCCTGGGGCTCCAGCAGCCTCAGCCTCCCTGAGCCTCGGTTCCCACTGGTTTTCCAGCCAGAAGTGATGGGGATTCTCTTCCTGGCACTGGGACCCTGAGCTGGGAGCCTGGTGTGGGACGGGGACCCCTCTCTCCTCAGGGAGAACTTTCTCAGCCGAGGGGTTCCCTCCTGATTTTTATATGCCACCCATGGGTGTGGGACCAGCCCGTCCCCTCCGCCCCTCCTACCAGTCTCCATGTGGCTGCTGCTTTAATTCCGTAGTCATAGGACTTCCATTCAGCTCGATGTCAGGCGGTTCTGAAGGGTGGTTGTGTTGTAGTTTTGTTGTAATTTTGATGTGGTTGTGGGAGGAGGCGAGTACTGCGTTTACCTACCCGCCGTCCTGCCTAAATCCATATATATATTTTTTTTTATCCTCACCCAAGGACATTTTTGCATTTATCTTCAGATAGAGTGGGAGGGAGAGAGAGGCAAAGAGAGAGAGAGAAACATCAATGTGAGAGAAACACATCGACTGGTTGCCACCCACACAACCCCAACAGGGGCCAGGGACAAACTGCAACCACAGTACATGCCCTCAGCGGGAACCGAACCTGGGACTCTGGTCTGCGGGCTGACACTCTAACTACTGAGCCAAACTGGCCAGGGCGAAATCCATACTTCTTTAAAGAAAGAACAGAAGTAGCTGTGTATGGTATACAGATTAAATACAACATGTTCCCTTGCGCTTTCTATATCAATGAGAACATTTGGGGGTCATGCTCTGATCATTGAAACAGACACGCTTGCACATGAAACTGAAGGTGCTTATATTTTCAGAATCCCCCGTTACCTTATTTACTCCATAATATTACCAATTGCCAGTGATGGGTACTGAGATCAATGCTTTCCAAGCTGCATACTTTGATGTCATATGTTTTGTCCATATGTCTTCTCTTTAACTCCCGGCTCTTAATACATCAAAGTGTATTTTAGTCCCTCAGATGCTATCCCATCATTAGAGATAATACAGGAGGAGCAACGGGCACAGTGCCCGGCATATCATTAACACATAATCAATCGCAACTCTTGTTAGGGTATTGTTTGCTTAAGGATCTTGCCAGTCCGGAGCAAAGTAAAGCTGTGTGCAGAAAAAGGAGGACACCTGCAAGCAAATGCAGCCCAGGGCCCCGATGATGCGTCATCCACTGAGCTGCGTCATCCACTGAGGCGCGTCACTGGCACCTTGTGAGGCGAGGCTCACCTACCTGAGTCTGGACGCATCTGAGAATGAGGGCCTCGCTCTTCTGCAGCAAGGCGAGTAAGATAAGGAAGGAAGGCGGTTAGGACGACCGCATGCTGAAGTCATCCTTAGCGGCTGAGTGGGGTGTAGGAAATCACCGGGGTGTCAGGTACCATCCACCCGAAGGCAAGCTCGGCGAAGTCATCTAATGAATAGCTGGCAGGTGTTTGTTCTCCTGACGGCCTGGCTGCTACAGATCTGCGTGTTTGCCAGTTAACGTACGTCTTTCTCTTTGTGATGCTGCAGACTGTCTTTCTGACTCCAAGTGCATTTAAGTAAGCCGGATATGGAGGTTAAAAATCCAAAGAGTCTTTGTGATATTATCAACAGGGTAAGTGTTTGCAAGGAATTTGCTTTTACATTAACAATGGCTAACCATCAACCCCCTCCCCCTCAAAAAGTGCAACTCCCTAACATGGAATTAGATGTGGGAATATCAATAGATGTCTTTGGAGCTCATTGAAATGCTTGGTACACTCCCTTTTTTACCCACAGAGGTTACTATTGGATGGATGGCGTAAATGCTTCTAGGAGAAAGTATGAACCATTCTGATGGAGGCAACATGACAGGGTGAGAACCAGGGCAGCCGGGCATCGCCCTGTGCATCTGTCATCGCGGCCGGAGGATTTCTGCAGACGGTCTCCCTCACTAGCATCCATCTTATCCACATCAGCTTCAAAAAATGGGGGTGCCCGGACGGTGTGGCTCAGTGGTTGAGCGTCGACCCCTGCACCAAGAGGTCGCCGGTTCAATTCCTGGTCAGGACACACGCCCAGGTTGTGGGCCCGATCCCCAGTGGGGGGCATGCAGGAGGCGGCCAATCGATGTTCTCTGTCATCGATGTTTCTCTCTCTCTCTCCGTCTTCCTTCCTCTCTCTAAAGTCAAGAAAGAAAAAAAAAAATTTTTTTTAAAAAGAGGGGGTTTACTTTTATCAAGTGGTCTGGAGAGAAAACATGTGTGAGTCTTGGTCTACCAATTACCCCAAGAAACTTTCTCATTAAATTCAAGAAAAAAAAAGCTTGACACTGTCCTGCCCGGGATGCTTGTTAGCAGCTCAACCAAACCCACAAAGCACAGAGTCACCCCTGCCCTGCAGCGGATGGAGGGAAACGATGTGATGTCGACAGGCAGTGCCACAGGAGACCTGGCAGGTGGGACGTGACCAGGGTGGCACGTGAGGGGACGCCCCTCACAGCATGTACCTCTGCAGAGGGTCATGGCAAGGGGGCCACCATCCAGGGCGAGAGGAAGGTGGGGAATTCCTGGAGGAGGGGATCAGAGACCGGCAGAGGGGGGGTAGTCTCGGGCCAGAGAGCTCTGAAGGACAGACAGCTGCCCTTGGGTCCCTAACCACAAGATGATTTTGTCAACAGGCGGGGTGGGTGCTGTTTCACGGGAAATGCAAAGCGCAGGGGCACTGCCAAATGGCTGCTGGTGTGGACTCGTCTGAAAATAATTAAATGTGTAAACGTTGACTTTGGAGACTGTGGGCTTCTGGGTTTGCAGGGATGAGCCTGCTGAGAAGCCAGTCCAGGAGCCCACCTTTGGCTCATTTACATAATTTATGCAACCAGCCCCTTTCTCAAAGCAGCCAGAGTGGCAGTCCTGGGTGCCACCTCTTGAATTCCAGGCCTTTCCGGATGAAAAATCAGTGATCATAATGAACATCCAAAAAGCATTGATGCAAGCGTGAGTCAGAGAATCACTGTCAGGCCTTTAGAAATGAATTGCTTTGTCCTGGAGCGAGCGTTTCACAGGACGGCCCCTCCCCCGGCTGCTTTGAGCAGATCTCCCTGTCCTTGCGCACAGAGCCACACCTGTCCTCACACTCACCAGACGACCGGGTTTCCCTTTCCCTCCTCCGGGCAGTGTCTCCGAACCACGAACCACGTTGCCCTCCCTCCCCTCCCGAAACTGCTCCTCTTTCGTTCTCCTTTTCGGGAAACCTCTGGAACAGTTTCCCTTCTGCTCATGATGCTTCTAAAGCTGCTCAGAAGAAGACATCAGAATGTCCTTTCTGCCCCCACACACACAGGGATTCTGTTCTTCCGCGGCAGGAAACGGTCCCGACTGATCAGCCGTCTCTTCCTGCCCCTCTTGCTTCAGCCCAAATGCAGTGGCAGCCCTTTGTGACACCGCAGAGAGCTTGCCCACGCCTGGCACTCCGTGGGCAATCTGACAGCACCTAGTTTCCTAAGTGTTTCATCTCAGGAAGGGAAAGTACAGTCACGGAAACTATGCCCCTTAACAAGAGCCCAGCAACCTCACCACTCAGCACTTACCCCAAGGTAATAGAATCCACATCCAAACAGAACCTGCATGCAAGTGCTTATATGACTATGTCTGTAATTGAAAAAAGAAACACTATTCTGCAATAAAGGGAATGAACACAGGCCCTGGACAGGTAACCGGCTGGTTAGTGTTGTCCTGATGTGCCAAGGTTGCGGGTTCAATCCCCAGTCGGCACGTGCAGGAATCATCCAATGAATGTACCAATAAGTGGAAGAAATGTCTCTCTCTCTCTCTCTCTCTCTCTCTCTTTCTCTCTCCTCCCTCTCTTCCTTCCACTCTATCTAAAAAACAAACAAACATTATAGCTTGTGCATCAGCCTCCAAATTGCTTTAGAAGTCAGAATAAAGTTGCATTTTTCTTCATATTGTTTGTATATTCTTAGAAAATGACAGGCTGTGGCTGGGACATCATGAGAGGCTGACAGAAATGAGTGGTCATTGGGCATGTCTTGCAAGACTCCACAACTAATGAAAATTCCATTATGACACCATTTAATGCATTTTCCCAAGGGACTATGTGGAGATGTTTAAAAGTAGAAAAGGTTAAATGTCAACATAACATAATCCTGTTTCCCTTTAAGGTTTTTAAAATACGTTTTTATTGATTTCAGAGAGGATGGGAGAGGGAAAGAGAGAGACAGAAACATCAGTGAGAGAGAAACATCCATCAGCTGCCTCCTGCTGGGGATCGAACCCGAAACCCAGGGCTGGGTCCTGGGGCAGGGAATCGAACTCGCACCCTCCTGGTGCATGGGAGGGTGCTCAAGCACTGGGCCACCCCGGGCAAGCTCCACTTTAGGTTTTACATTTATGTTGTAGCAGCCTCATTAGAGTGAATTAAATCGGATCACAGCACTTAAGTTCTTAAAACTGTAAAGAATTTGTCCTTCAGATTTCAAATTCTCCTTCATGTCTCTTGAGACTTTTCCTCTAACTTCCTTCGTCTTCCCCAGACCTCCTTCCCACTGAGACCACCCTGCCCACGTCTTACCCACCTCTGTGGATTTTCACAGACGCTTAACGCTCACCCCCCTGCGGGGCCGCTGCACACAGAGGGACAGTCTCCCCGGCGTCTGCTCCGGGCTCCCTCGCCTCTCCACGTTCTCACATGCACTGGGCAGAGGGTCCGGTCCGTATCTGCTCATCAGAATCCCCCAAACCACACTCTCCGCGGCCTGTAAATATTACGTCATCATCATCCCCGTGAACCTGGAGCTACCACGTCAATCGATCCGTGACCCGAGTCTGGCGGGCAAGCCCAGTGAGCCGTCAAGATAAACACGTCGGCGTTGGGCGTCCGTTTGTACTCGGCCAAAAAAATGTTACTAAAGCCGTGCATTAATTTTAAGCTCAGATATGTTTCACTTACCAATGCAATCAATTATTTATGGAGCAAAAAGGAGACTTTCGCGGGACGGGCGTCTGACCACAGCCACCGACTTGAGAGGAGCGTTCAGCTCGCGTCGAGCATTTCGAGGCAGCTCCCAAGCCCTGCCGGCAGCATCCAGAACCTTCTGCATCCCGAGGCGTCAGTCTGTTCTCGGGCCCCGGCCCAGGCGGCCGCAGACCGGTGAGCCAGCGGACGGACCGCTCTGCTCCGTTTCCCTGGACAGACTGAGAAGCACCACGCCGGGCTCCTACCACGCCCAACACGCCCCGTGGCACCCGGGACACGGTGAGCTTTCAATAAATGTTGCTCCTGTTCATCAGGGATATCAATTAGCCTCTGAGTGACAGAACTCTAATAAAGAGATGCAAATAACACATTCCGTTAATGCTTTGCTTTCCTTTCGATGCCTTCCGGGCGGCGTCTGAAGCAATTCTAGGATCCGAACAACGGGGAGGAAAACTCGAGGTGTGACTCGTACAATTAGGATTGAAAAAGCATCTTAATGCTGTAAACACAGCAGCGTCTCCATCTGTCTCCTGGGAACGTGACTAGGGCTTTCCCGGAGATGGCCTGGGTGGCGGTTTACAGTTCCCTGGCTCCCAGACTGGGGATCACAGCGCACACGTGAATCAGCGAATCAACATGCAAATGAGATTTGACAGGGAATATTAAATCGTCACCCTCGCAGATTCGGTTTTATGTTTCAGATCTAAAATACTCTTTAGTTCGATGAAAAGTAACAAAACCCGCTAAGCATCTAGATTAATGGAAAATGAACCAACCTTGGTTGATAGAAGAGGTTCCTTCAGACTGCTCCGTGGAGGAAAACAGACCAAGCCCCCAGCCCGATTCCCCAAGTCTCGCTGGGGTTGGACTCACCACCGTGAGAGGGGCTGAGTGACAGTCAGAGCTTCAATACGCCTGAAGGGGGAAGACTGTCCTCCAGAAGCATCAAGTGACTGAGATGTAGGTCCCGTCACCTTCGTGATTTCTCCCATCCTGCCTTAGGTGACAGGGTCTGCAAGCCATCTAAAGCCATACTCTATCACAGCCGGTCACCACTTCCTTCTCGCCCTCCAGGGTCACCTCTCTGTTTGACCACAGAGAACCAAAGCCTACAAGAGAAGCCCGACGTCCTTAGATGTGGCTTCATGATTTACGTAAGTTCAGCAAGAATGATGATGGACAATAAGACAACACGGGCCTTTCTAAGTTTGCTTTTCTGACGCCTTGTTGTTGTTGTTGTTGATTCTTACCCGAGGATATTTTTTCATTGATTTTTAGAGAGAGTGGAAGGGCGGGAGGGAGGGGGAGAGAGAAAGAGAGAGAGAGAAGCATCCATGGGAGAGATGATGGATTGATTGCCTCTCCTACGGGTGTAAACCCAGCCAGGCCTGGGGATCAAACCTGCAACCCAGGCACGTGCCCTTGGCCAAAACTCTAGCCCGAGACCCTTCAGTGCGCAGGCTGACACTCTAACCACTAAGCACACTGGCCAGGCCATTTTGCAAGAACTTTTAATAAGAAATCTCAGGTTAGACTTTGGAAGGCGTCTTGCAGCCGGAAAGCCAAGTCAGAAGTTCACTACCACCTGCCTCGCAGCACCTGCAGACCGCGGTGAATTCTTTGGTCCTGGTGGCCCTCAAGATTCCTGGGGCTGCCAAGAAGTGACCGTCCTCACCTGTAGTCTGGGAACCTTATAAACCAGGTATCAGACTAGTTTTTCCAAGAGGTCTTGGTAAGAAGTAGCTCCATAAAGTGAACCTTAGTTCACTAAAAATGTCCGGTCAAAACTGACACCCTGAACATCATTCTCAAATACGACAGTCTAGTCAAAGCGCTGATTACATAACCATTTTTCCTTATTATTTCCTGTGGTAAGGAGAATATAGTGTTATTGAATTTATGTTACTAGTCATGTGGTGGGCAGTTAGACAGCCATGAGCAGAGCAAGGTACAGACGGTCACCGAGGGACAGTCCTGCGTGCCTAGCAAAGGGCAATTGTCGGTGGGACCTCATCCCCAGGGTGACCTTCATCTCCTAGCACATACCTGGCGTGTGCCTTCCTGACCTTTCTCCCCACAGAAACATCTAGGCCTCATGTGCATCTCAGCTCCAGGCCCAGGAAAGCAGCAATACCAGATAAGCAACAACACCAAGGCTGACCTCAGGACCAGCTGCATCGGATAATGACCCCCTGACCCGACACCAACCAGCCAATCCGTGGAGACCGAGGCCCTGACAGGACACACCTGGACAGCTGCTGCATATTCTCCTGAGATCTTCCCCTGGCCTTCCTAAATCTCCCCCCTCGAGCCCTTAGGATGGAGGACTCGGGGAGCCTTCCCCTCCCGCGCCCCCTCCCCCTCCACCCAGGTGGGTCGCCTTGACCTTCCTCACTTCTAAGCTCCAGGGCCCTTCCTTTGCCTCTATAACTTGTTTCCTAAGCCCATTTCTTCTATGAATTACTTCTTCTACCTCCCTCTGTGATGTTAGAAATAAATGTTCCCTTATAGTTGGAGTCTTGGCTCTGAGTTCTTTCCTAGCCAGAACTCAAGTACCGAGGTTGCTGCACCCAGGGCAGTCTGACCTCACTGTCGAACACCTGGTGCCGTTCCCGCCGCCCACAGCTGAACTACCTTGTACTCAGCAGTACCACTTCTGGGTATTTATCCAAAGCAACCCAAACACCAATTAGAAACAATAGATGCCCCCGCATGCTCCTTGCAGTGTTATTTACAATAGCCAAAATAGGGAAGCAACCCAAGTGCCGGCTAGAGACAAGTGGATAAAGAAGTGGTTTCCGTACACAATAAAATCACTCCCCCATAAAAAGGAATAAAATCTTACCATCTGTGACTACATGGATGGACCTAGAGGTATTATGCTAAGGGAAATAAGTCAGAGAGAAAGGTAAATACCGGATGACTTCACTCATCTTTGGAAGCTAAGGAACAAAATATGCCCTGATATATCTTTTCCATACAGTTGTATCTAATTAATAAGGATTTCTTTAGTTTCCAAATGTATATTCCTGGAGTGAGAGCCAGCTGATGAAGAGTGATGCCCTTTCTCAAATGTGTGAGCAGGGAGATCCGCAGCCTCCCCAGGACACGGATGCGGCCGTCCTGCCCATCACCTTTTGTGGCTGCAGCCTGGCCAGATGCAGCATGTCCTGTTGAGTTATAGGAGCTCCTGTTTTTTTTCAACTGAAGGAGTGACTACCAGGGTTGGCAAGATAAACGTCTACGATGCCAAGATACTATCAATAAACTGCGTGTGTGTAAAGCGATACCATTATGAAGTGACATCGATTACCTTATAAGCCAATAAGTTTAAGTTCATAATATTTCCTTTGGACTAAGCCATCCTAAATAATCCATGGAAAATGACCCATATCTTTGATTTTAAAAAAACCTTATTCTTAAAAAAAAAACCTAAATTGATTGTATATGCATGCAAGATTTTGTTTAAATACCTCATTTCACTAAAAAGTTAAACATCCTTTTATGTAATTGTAAGTGTTACCTTTTTGGCTAATCTACCTTATTTTCAGTTATAGCAAATAACGAAGGGTATTTTTAAGACTTGTGGGAGAGCCAGCAAGAACCCAAACAAATCTACTGCAAAAATAGGCACCCAACTTCCTTAAAACACATCATGTATTTACCCACTAAGACCAAGCCTCTGATAGTAAATAAATAAAAGTTGTGAAGATGTTTTTGCCTTACCTTTTTGAATAAGAATGTGACCTCCCTTTTTTTTTTTTTTTTTTTTACAAATTGTACATTCAGAAAACAACAAACATAAAAATTTTATCTTCTGTTTAAAATATGCAAATATATATTAGATAAAAAGCCTTGGAAGAAAATTTAGATTTAATAATTCCAAAGGTCAGCCCGTTGCTGTGTCCACAAACAGATATGTTTGGTTTAAATATATATATTATATATATATATATATATATATATATATATATATATATATATACACACACATATATATATATATCTATTTTCTTATTACCTCTTCATATATAATATTATTCTCAGGTCAAATCATTTGGAGACACGTTTAATTTTGCCTTTTTCTTATCTAGCTTCAATAATATTTTTTCCTCTGACTAGAATATAGTAAAAACTTCTAATCTAACCAAAAGACATACCATCTCTGAAATTTCCCTTTAACTTTAATTAGTTGCAATTTTGCTAACTATGCTTTCAAGGCAGAAGATCTCCCCACTCCGGGCTCCAGGGGGTTTCTCTCGCCAGAGGTTCAGCTGAAAAGCTTCATAAACAGCCCTCAGGCACCTTCCTGGATCCCAGCATCACTCACCACTGCCTGCCCTTGACTTCCCGGTTTTACTCTAGAATTCTGAAGAGACCATGACCTGTGTCCTTTATAAAATATACATTATTGTTGGGGAAATGAGTTCTTTGTATTTATATATTTGAGGGTTGTAAGTTCATCTTTGCAAAGAGTCTTGGCAAGAGAAATACAGAAAAATAGGAAGGTTTGCACTCTGGTTTTCTGCGTGGGGAGGACACCGACGCAAAGTAGCAGCGCAAACGTGGGTGTTTCTGGCGTAAAAGGGTCGGTCAGTTTATAACAGCTGTTGCGAAACTTCTCGTAGGATTATAATAAAGCAGTTTTTTTTATGTTCTCAGGGTGCAGAGTTAAACTGTCCATTTTTAAAACAATACGTTCACTGGAAGTAACGGATGCAAAGGCTTATGACTCATTGTAGTATATATAGATTTCTGAGTTGAGAAAAATGACTTTCACACTTTAGCTCTCCTCCAGCGAGGCGGTGGAAAACCATAGTTTAGGGAACAGGTGCTGAAGGTAGAACGTCCAAGACCGGAGCCCCGACTCTGCGATCCCTGTGACCACATCCTTCCATCGCTGAAAACCACCTTCTCATCATCTGTCAAATGGCAGTATCGATAGTGTCTACTGTGTCGTGTTACTGTCGGGGCTCAACGGAAAGAAATTTGTCAACACAGAGCGTGGCGCGTGTCAAGGGTCGCTACTTTAGGGCTTTTTATTAACAGCATTCTGCCAGGGGGACTTAGCGGAAGCAGAGGGAAGCCCTCCATGGTTCATTATGATGAATCCTCATAGGAGGCCTGTAACTAACAGACCTTTGAGCTCGACGGGGAATGAGACTCGGAAGGCCATTCAGCTCATCCTTCCTTAACACTCAATTTTGTTTGTGGTTGTATTTCACCGAGACGTGAGATACAAACAATGGAGAATTCATTTCTTGACATCAACGCAGCAAGAAATCTTTCAGAAGTTTCAAATTATACAACTGTGTCAATTTGCATTTAGCGAGAAATAAAGCCCCATTTTTGTCTTTCTATAACTTGATGTTGAGGGAATTCCCAGAGGCCTCTCTCTTTCTGGAGCTCTTTTGCATACTAATTATGCAGTTGCTTTACCTCACAGCAGTAGCGCCATCTATTGGGAAGTTTTTGGTTGTTGGGTTTTGGGTTTTGTTGTTTTTTTCTGAAGCAAATGTTTCTGTAACCATATAAATTGAGATTCATTTCAACTTGCCATTAAAATGAAAAGGGGAGCTTATTTGAATAAAGAACTTCTTCTATCAACATGCGCAGGAACTGGTAAGAATCCTAAGTAAAAATTGCCTGGCATTCGCTGTTTGGTGCAGCACATTTTGAGACATTAAAAAAAGGAAAAATTAAGTATGGAAAGTAATAGGCCTTAGGGGAGAATAAGTCTTCCCTAATTATCGCTCTCTGATGCGTGCCCGCCTTTTGCCTGCTAAGGATTGGGGGATGTGGCAATTCCCCTGAAAAGCCAGGCCCTCGTCATTCTTTGTGCCAAGGTAATTCAGATGCAATGGATGGAGAGCAGATTAGGCCGAGATCCACTGATCATAAGTTTCTGTTGGATTTATAGCACCAGATGGCTTAATTATTCTCAACAGTTCTCAGTCTCTGTCTGCAAGGAAGACCAGATGTAATTTCTACCTTCTGGCGAAATAGATTGCTAGGATTGCATACAAGAAGTAAAATACAAGGTGTATACCAAATACCTGAGGATGAAGTGCAAGCACAGGTACCTGGCGCGAGACAGCTGGTTTTCAGGGACGGCACAACGGAGACACACCGGTTTCCTCTGAAGTTAGACCTGTGCTCATTACGCTAATACCTTGTAAACTATGCCAAAGAGGTAGGAATGGCCCCCACGAAGTTCTGTTCAAGATGGATTCATGCCCCGCAGGAGTGGCTCAGTTGGCTGAGCCCTGTCCTGTGCTATTTCAGTTCCCGATCAGGGCACATACTTGGGTTTCAGGTTCGATCCCCATTCTGGGCACGAGTGGGAGGCAACTGATTGATGTTTCTCTCTCACCTCTCTCCCTCTCTCTTCCCGCCCCCTCTGTGTGCGTGCGTGCTTCTGTCTCTCTCTCTAAGCTAGTTCCTCATCTGAGGATTAAAATAAAAAAAGATGGACTTTCACATAATGCCTTGTTTGCATCTTGCTTTATATCTGTCTTCTAAGGATTTGACTAATTCTAGCATGCCTTCTGTCTTCCCATGCAATGCAGCACACAAGGCAAGCAGAAATAAAACTGTTCAAAGGGCTATGCGGTTTAACCTTCATGCATCCAAACAATGGAAACAATGGGATTTTCCTACATCTGCCCCTATTCCACTTTGATACAGCTCAGGTTCGGGCACAGGCCCTGGTCTGCCACATACCTGCCAAATATCCTACCCTGGCCAGCACGGGGTTGCGGGGTGGGGGGGGGGGTGACCTTTAGTTGGGAGATCAACTGATGTTCAGTATTCACTGTCCACACCAAAATAACATCCTCCTCTTCATAAGTGAGAAATGGAAATTACATTATTCTCCTTAGTAAATACGCATTCAGATTTCTCAGGGTGCGCCCAGTCCCACCCCAGCCCACCTCCCGGCCATCAGCCTCCAGTTGAACTGGAGATGCCCAGGGTAGTTCTGAACACTGTTTTTAACAAGGACTGTAAGCTCCTGGCACAGACTGAGTGTGTCTCTTATTTTTCTATCATCCTCGAAAAGCACTCTGGCCCCTAGACAGCCATCCGTAAATGGAGAATGAAAAGAAAATTTTTTTTTTTAATCCTCACCCGAGGACATTTTTCCATTTTTTACTCAGATAGAGCGGGAAGGAGAGAGAGGAAGAGAGAGAAACATCGATGTGAAAGGGACACATCGAGTGGCCGCCACCCACACGACCAACCAGGGCCGGGGACAAACTGCAACCGAGGTACATGCCCTTAGCGGGAACCGAACCCGGGTCTCTGTGGACTGCAGGCTGATGCTCTAACCACTGAGCAAAACCAGCCAGGGTGAAAAGGAAATATTTAAATCCTGATCACTAAGGAATAGATTATGTTTATAAGTAATATAATTTGCTCTTTCCACGGACAGTTCACAATTCCACGAAAAACACTATGCTACGACATCCTGACATGGGGCTTGGGGATATGAAAAAAAGACAGTGTCGCATTTTGAGGTCCTACATTTGTCTGTTGGTGATAGTCTTGTCTCTGAAACAATATATCTGGGACCTGAAAGTTACAGGATGGTAAAAAAAAATGTTAACAACTCAAACATAAATATTACTTTTAATATGAATTTTGGAGCTGGCAGGACCCTTTCAGACCCATGTAAAATTCTGCAAAGCAGGGGTTTTCGTATTAAGGAGAATTTGCCAGCATTTTTCGGTTAATTTAGTTACATTTTAGATATTCTTAAGTCAGCCCCATAACAACAATGCACCCAGTGTGGCAATAAATGTCCGTTTATAGCACAAAGCCAAGGATTCTCTAAGCCCTACCTGATCTCCGATGCCTCGATTGATAGAGCAATGTCAAATGAATAAGAGCAAGCAGGCTTAAGCAGAATGCTCAGGGGTTCCACATGCCAAGGCATCTCCAACCTCAGCAGTGCTGCCTGCCATCTGAAATGAATCCGGGAGCTCGCAGCTGTCCTGGGAACGGGGGGGACTGGACAGCAGAAGTCAAGGTGCTGCTCCTCCAGGTGCAAGTTTGGCTCCTTCGTAAGCAGCCTGTGTTCTGTTAGGGCAGCTCCGGCGCCAAGCACATTCTACCCCTGGGGAGCCCTGCCACAGGCTTGAGCAGAGGGAATGAAAATTTCTGTTCCAAATTAAGTTGTCACGAAGCTTGCTTACACTGCCCAGCGAGTGTATGTGGGCCGCTGACGAAGATGATGATTTACGAGGCTGCAGACCCTTACGCGGGTCTGCGATGGAAATGCACCGCAAAGCCCACTTAGGAAGATAACGCACCGCTCCTGCTGTCTGTGGGAGGTAAAGCCACATGGCTTTGCCCTTAAATTTCAAGTACCCCTACTGGGTTTGGGAATGGGAGGAAAGCTCATTTACTTAGAATTCATGTTTTGGTATAATGTTATTATACAGACTCACACACGCGCCTTTTTTTGGAAAAAGTTTATATTCATTGAATTTATCTTAAAGGATTTTGACAAGACTTTTGTTTTAGTTTTTTGAAGGGGTGGGTTGAGGACTAGATGTGAACAATTCTATCATGGATAGCCATGTAACAATCCTTTCATGGATAGCTATGTAACAATCCTTTCATGGATAGCTATGTAACAATTCTATCATGGATAGCTATGTAACAATTCTATTATGGATAACTATGTAACAATCCTTTCATGGATAGCTATGTAACAATTCTATCATGGATAGCTATGCAACAATTCTATTATGGATAACTATGTAACAATCCTATCATGGATAGCTATGTAACAATCCTATCATGGATAGCTATGTAACAATCCTATCATGGATAGCTATGTAACAATCCTATCATGGATAGCTATGTAACAATTCTATCATGGATAGCCATGTAACAATCCTTTCATGGATAGCTATGTAACAATCCTTTCATGGATAGCTATGCAACAATTCTATTATGGATAACTATGTAACAATCCTTTCATGGATAGCCATGTAACAATCCTATCATGGATAGCTATGTAACAATCCTATCAGATAGCTATGTAACAATCCTTTCATGGATAGCTATGTAACAATCCTATCGGATAGCTGTGTAACAATCCTATCATGGATAGCTATGTAACAATCCTATCAGATAGCTATGTAACAATCCTATCATGGATAGCTATGTAACAATCCTATCATGGTAACTATGTAACAATCCTATCATGGATAGCTATGTAACAATCCTTTCATGGAGAGCTATGTAACAATCCTATCATGGTAACTATGTAACAATCCTATCATGGTAACTATGTAACAATCCTATCATGGTAACTATGTAACAATCCTATCATGGTAACTATGTAACAATCCTATCATGGTAACTATGTAACAATCCTATCATGGATAGCCATGTAACAATCCTATCATGGTAACTATGTAACAATCCTATCACGGATAGTTATGTAACAATCCTATCATGGATAGCTATGTAACAATCCTATCATGGTAACTATGTAACAATCCTACCATGGATAGCTATGTAACAATCCTACCATGGATAGCTGTGTAACAATCCTACCATGGAGAGCTATGTAACGTATCAATGTGTAAAATATCTCAATGGGAGAAAATTGTAGCCCTCTGCCTGCAAAGGAGTAAATAGACATTTTTGGTGAAATAAGTCTACAAAAATGTTTGAAAAGACTAGGCAAATATGTAAACAGACTTGTTTAATGAATGTGGCCATCCTCAGTCAACGTCTTCAGAGTATCATTAAAAAAAAATAATTCTGGGCTCAAAAACTGTAAAATGATAAAACCAAAATGGAAATTGTATTTTATTTCCATTTATTTGCTGTGCTTGCTCTTTAAACTCCAAGAAAATCAATTTTAAGAGTCTCGTGGGAATTTATAGTCTTTGATCTTAAAATTTAAGGTAGGTTGGTAATATCCCATTTTAGTAGCAAAGTGTGAGCTTTAGAAATAGTCCCAATGACAATTACACACCTACACGAGCAAGGTGAAGGGCAAAGCTTATTGTAGTTGTACAGTTAATGTAGCTTTACATCCTTTACAGTGTGTTTACAAATGGCCCAGTAAACCCTACAGAGGGACTCAGTGCGACCTGCCTCTGTGCGTTTCACCGTCTGAGTCCCATGGTTCATTGACACTGTCTCAAATGTGACGTCACAGTGCACTCGATTATTACATACTTCCCATGCCGTAGGAAACATGGACATGAACTATTTACTCACAGCTACACTGCCTTATGCCATGTTTGTTTCCTTATGAAAGACTGCCCAACGATGGGGACAGAAACTGACAGGTCACCCTTGCTCCTTCCCGTATGCGAGGCACATTGGAGCAACCCCCGCTTTCGTTCTGTTTGTATGAAGTGATTTATCACATTTCCCGCGCACATATTTCTGGAGTCCCGGAGAATGTGGCCAATCTACGCATTTTTATTTTATATCACTGTGATAAAAAGCATGCGTTCATACCTGCAGGCAACATACATGTAATAGTTACTGTGTGTGTGACTGATGTCAGTCAGTTCCCCTGATAAGACATCAAGGAACTATTACAAACGAATTTAAGGATTCAGCCAAGGTTTCTGTTTGCTTTGCATATCTTTTTAACTCTTCTGATGCTTGATATAACTAGATTTGGCTTAAAACTGTTTGTTTGTTTGTTTTCCCAAACAAGTACATATGTCATCTCTATAGGAGTCCATGATTTTTCAGGCCAATATTCAGTAAGCTTTTATCACCTTTGCTCTGAGCAACCATAGTAAGCACAAACTTTTAAAATGCAAATGGTTTCACCCTGGCCAGTTTGGCTCAGCGGTTAGAGCATCGGCCTGCGGTCCGGAGAGACCCGGGTTCGGTTCCCGCTAAGGGCACGTACTTCGGTTGCAGTTTGTCCCCGGCCCTGGTTGGTCGTGCGGGTGGCAGCCACTCGATGTGTCCCTTCGCGTCGATGTTTCTCTCTCTCTCTTTCTTCCTCTCTCTCCCTCCCACTCTATCTGTACAAAAAATGGAAAAATATCCTCGGGTGAGGATAAAAAAAAAAAAAAAATGCAAATGGTTTCATTGTACATGAATACATATATCAAAAATACCAGGATGCAAAAAGAAGCCCACAAACTCAGGAGTCACAGATGGTGAACACAGTGTGTCAGGACCTAGAGTTGAATTGTCAGGATTGTGTTTCAAATTAGAATGTATTTTAAGTTAAAACAAATTTATAATTTTTAAAGGCATTTACAGTCAGTAGGATTAATATTTATCAACGAGGCTAATTTACTATTATAATGCCACAAAGTCGGTAATTCACTATTTATCTGTGTTAAAAGTATTACAACTGCATATTTGTATAAAATGCTGGTATTACATCCTGGAACAGAAAGTAGGCTTGAGCCACAAAGGACAGTCAGATAACATAATCGAGTTCACATGGAAACGTCTGGATTGTCATATGTTCATATGATCATTCTCAAAAAATCAGACTATATGCCCTGGCCGGTTTGGCTCAGCGGTTACAGCGTCAGCCTGTGGACCAGAAAGACACGGGTTCGGTTCCTGCTAAGGGCATGTACCTCGGTTGTAGTTTGTCCCCAGCCCTGGTTGGTTGTGCGGGTGGCAGCCAGTCGATGTGTCCCTTTCACGTCGATGTTTCTCTCTCTCTCTCTCTCTCTCTCTCTCTCTCTCTCTCTCTCTCTCTCTCCCCCCCCTCCCACTCTACCTGAACAAAAAATGGAAAAGTGTCCTTGGGTGAGGATAAACCAAAGAAAAAACAGACTATACTCCGATGTAGCTCCAATGCAGTGACTATCATTACGCTATTTGGGAAATTCACATACAAACGCCCTCCCATCAAGTGTTCATTTCAAATGTCCTTCATGAACTACATGTTGAAATATCTGACTTCCCAGAAACGCCCTCCACACCATTGACACCTCCTGTCATCACGGTGCCTGGCCGCTCTCGGGTCTCCCAATAGCCTTGTGAGCCGGGCCGGGGCACAGGGGTCACCGCCCTCACTCGACAGATGGGAAGACCGAGGCCCGGAGATGGGTCTGCTCAAACCGGGCTGCGAGTCTTACACATGGCTCTTTTTCTAGTAAAGGAGCATCAATTTCAGATTGTGGTCCAGCCTGTATAATTTTGTGGACCACACACAGCAGCCTCATCTCCCCGAAAGACCCTCAGCCAACAGGCCCCGGGAAGTCACCACGGTGAGTTATAACAACCGCAGAACCAGCATCATCAGCGCTTCTCCCTAATGCCATCTCTGGCATCGGCTCAGAAAGAAAAAGAGTGTAATAAACAGAATGAAGTGTTTTACCTAAAAAATAAACTCCTGAAGCATACTCATTTTTAGATCGGTCCATGTAACAACTTATTTATTAGACCTCGAACCCAGTGACAGCCTGCAGGTCATAAAGCAGTAAATACAAAGAAATACGTGTACTTCACATTTGTAAGCGATAAACATCCAAGTCCCCATAGATCTTTCGGTGTCTGCAGTACTGTGTGGTCCTCTCATGAGGTCTGCTGTTCGTGTGCAAGCGAACGGAAGGGTAAGGAGATGAGAGGAAGAGGACACGGTGACTAAGGAAACCCAGAGAAGAGACAGGAGCCAGCACCCCGCGTGTCTGCCATCAGCCTCTGCAAACGCGCTGGCTCAGGGTCTCTACTGATCACAGAGCCAGACACCCCCGGTGCCTTTGGGGTGATGTCTCCTGATATCCCCCAGCCCCCACGGAATGTAACAGCATTTCACTCACATGTAACTCTGCATCCTATTACGCTCTTCGCCCAAGACCAGCGAAACTCAGACCCTCGGTCAGCGTAGGGTTTTTCTGTATACGGTTCCCACCGCATTTCTCTTTGGAAAATGAAACCCAGTGCCGTCCACCCTCGCACACCTGAGAAACAATGGTCTCTGCCTGCCAACGAGTCTCTTTCGTCCCGGGTCTCTGGTGGAAATACGGGATTGGAACCTGGCCACACCAATGACTAGACATGATGAAAGCAGATTTTCTATCCATGAAGCCTTTTGAAAACGTGTCCTGTGTGGGGAGTACTATGTACAATTGCAATGTGTTATGAGTGCCATTTCCATCCGACCCATCGCTAGATCTGCCAATGAGGGTGTGTTTGTGTCTTTGTAAACAGGCAATGTATGGATTTACTTTCTGCAAGTCCTTGACCCTCGGCTGATACTTACATACACTTTGAGAGTCAGGAGACGCTGTGAAGGGAGGAGAGCAAGCCAGACATCAAACCCATTTATTCTGAATCTTAAATTATGACTTTGTATCATCAATAGTTTGGTTACATTGTTACACAAAGGACAAATTAACATCCGGTTTGAGGTCTCTTCTTTGACTGCTTTGGGATCAGTGAGATTTCCTTGGCATAGGGATCCTGCACCCATCAACGCTCAGCTGGATTTTGATGATGTTGTTGTGCAAGGTGCCAAAACAGGACTGAATGGCAAAGCTGCTCCCCGGGAGCCCCTGGCAATAGCTGTCACCACCGCGACTCCAGCATGACGTCCGCCAGGTGCGCACCGGGTGGCGTCCACACCCCTCTTTCCTGGGCAGATCAGAAGGGATCCTGGGGAGAGCCGCTGGTCTTGGAAGCACCTGATGCCAGGTGGGTTCATGCAGAGTGGATCCCAGTAAATGAACCCTGCTGCTGGGAACCCCCAGGCCACTTGCAAAGGAGCCAGGTACTCAGGACGCTGTCACACAGCTCCTGTTCTCAGCTTCCATGATCCAGGCCCCCCAGGTTCCGAAAGTATTCCAGAGCATGGAAAAAAAAAAAAATCCAGGATGTTCATTCTAAAGGTGCATCTGAGAGAATCTCTTTGAAAGAATCCGCAAAATTGTCCATCTGCCATTTTCACTTGGATACACAGGTACCTTCTGTTTGGTTTGGTCTCATCCGGGATTCGACATACGTGTTCTCTCCCTCAGCCCAGCATGAAGAATGAGCGCAGGGGTGAGGGGGGAGAGCTGGGCGTGGAAAGCCAAGTAAAGCTTTTGGAGGAAAAAACACACACGCACAAACAGCACAGAACGGAAGTCCAGTCCAATCGTGCAAAACTTGCATCTCCAGGAAAACACTTCCCGAAGGGTTCACGGTGCCCTTCCCCCTCCCGGGTCCTCCCATCCTCCTGGGAAACACGCGGAATGAAAGTGAAGCCATTCTTTCCCTTAAGGCTGAACAGACACACAGAGAGCACATTTCACGGCCTGGCCGGCGGGCGGTGGCCCGCAGGGCTCTTGCTTTGAGCGCGGCCAGCGGCCTGCCATCCATCCTGAGGTCTGGGCGCTCCACTCTCGGGGCGACGATACAGTGTCCAAACAGAAGAAGAAGACACGCAGTGGTCCCAACAGTAAAATCCCAGATCGACGTTACAATCACACGTACAAATTGCTCGAATCGATAATGTCATTTCTCCTGAAGACCTTGTCTCCTCAAACTAATTAGAGGCTAGGTTCCCGAGGAATGGTCAATAGTCAAAGGAAAAAAAACTGGAGATTCGGACGGAAATCATTCTTTTTTCGACAGTCTGATGGAACTGGAAAACCAGCTGTCCTGTTCTGCCAAGTTCAGGGGGTTCAGGAGGGCGGGTTCCTGGGTCCAGGCGACATCTTCCCCGCCACCCCGGCTCTGGGTTTATAGGGGGAACACCAAGAAGCCGGAGAAGGTGGAGTACTTCCAGCCCCCCATGAGGTTGCCCCGCTCCAGTTTGAGGTGCACCTTATCTTCCCTCTCCATCAGAAGCAGAACCCCGTTGCTGGCTGCTTCTCTGGTCACGTCCTGGTCCCCTGCGAACGCCGAGATCACGGGGTAGCCGTTCTGCATCAAGCTGACCTGAACGCAGAGGGTCAAAGTCAGCAGGCCACGCAGGGCCCACCTGTCCTCACACACCTGTTCTCCCTGCCCCTTCCAGCCCCCACTTTCCATGGAGCCCGCCCGGGGGCCTGACCCAGAGGACCCCGCTGGCTCCCAGCCCCTCTCCTGGCCTCACAGAGGGGGGAAGGGTCTGCCGCAACGGGGGACCAGCCACCCAAAGAGGAAAGACCCAGTTTTCAAAGCTACCCACCTGGATGGTCTGCCTGTTGTACACTTTGACCACGTGGAAGCTGAAGCTATAAATCCCTTTTCTCGGTGCTACAAATATACTGGAAGCCAGATCGAAGTGGTTGCCGATATTGACTAAGACCTGAAAAAGAAGAGGGACACAGCTCAGGCGTAGCCAGCCCCTCCTGGGCACGCGGTCTGGTCAGACGGGCACAGCAGTGGCCCCAGGTCTGCTCAGCTGCCCCGGCTGCCCTTGGGACCTGGGCTCAAATTCCCAACGGCGGGAAGTGATTCCCACGGTGTTCGGAAGGAGGACAGGCACACAGATGTGTTCAAGGAATTGCGCTGGTGGGTTGAAAGAAATGGGTGCTCATTTTGAACACTGGGGGCGAGGCAAAGAGAGAGGAAGGCAGGCAATGGGGTCAGGAACCAAAGTGGAAATGGAGTCTGTTCTGAGGTTTGTGGGATTCTGGGGGCTTCAGCACGACGCTGTGACAAAAACGAGGGCCATGCCGAGTGGGTAGAGAGCACGCTACGGGGCAAGAGGCCAATTCAATGACGTCACTTCCCTCACTTCCCGTCCCCAGGACGGAAGGCGCTGTGTGAGGTCCTGGCCTCCGTGGCCCTCAGCCTGGCTCGCGCCCTGGCAGAACACAGCAGGTGCTCAATAATGGCTGCGGAGGCAAAGGCCAGAAACCCCCACTTTGCTCTAAGTGAAGTTTGCTTCCTGGGCTGAGCTATGACGTCACGCAGTGAGCCTGGACCAAGAGCAGGAGGGTCCCCACCGCAGCTGGGACACCCGCAGTTTGCGCGGGAATTTCATCACGCGCAAGGACAATGGCATCTCCAGTCTCGGGATACGAGGTCACATGGCGCTGCAGACAGGCTTCCCCGATGGAGAGGACGGGAGCACCCCATCATCAGCAGAACCCGAAGAGCGGGGGTCCCCACCACAACCCATTCTTTCCAGGTGCTAAAGATGGAGTCTGGTCACTCTGCCGGATCCCGTCACCTCTGCCACTCGCACACACCTGCACAACTCCACTAGGACACGACAGTGGTCCGCCTGGCGTTCTCGGCTTTTAAGACAAACAGCCGGCAACAGCAACACAGCCCTCGGAGAGAGGGCCTGTCAGCTGTTCAGAAAACAAATGTCACGGAATGTGTGTTGTGGTGGTTCTTAGGCACTCATTATGGATGAATCTCGTGCAGTCCCCAGAGCGATGTCACCTGCTGCTACAACCCCAGCTGCTGGAATGACGCCGAAGCCAGCCGGCACCGAGCTGGGCACCACCGCCGCCCCCAGTCCGTGGGGCTCAACAGACGCTGGGGCTCGGAGTCGGATGGTGTGCCATCCTGTTCCCAGTCCCCAAGGCTGTGCTCTCAGTGTATGACGCTTTCACAAAGAATAAAGCGTCCTCCGTTCAAGCCCTTGGAGCTGCTGCTTCCAGATCTTTACCTCGGTTGGAAATTCAGGAACCCTGCAGACGCAGGGCCCTGCTGTCGACGAAAGGACCCCCAACCAGCTCAGAAAGGCAGTCTGTTTCTCCGGAACCGGGACCGGGCCGTGCCGGCCCTGCGGGAGGTTCCGCAGAAAGGAGCATCCTGCCGCTAATCTGGCCCCAGGCCACCGGTTCCCGACACCCAGAGGAAAGGGTGGACCCGTCTGTAGGGCACGGACGGGGATTTGAAGCAACACACACGGAGAAGTTAATTCAGTAAATAGGTACCAGCTACCTATTTCTTGCTGTCTCCTTCATTTGAACAGAACCTAAATATTTTTGTCTTGTAAATTAAAATGGATTAAAGACAGACTCCCTCCCATCACCACCCCCAAATCCCACAAAAATTCAAGTATGTACATACTCCCTAACAAGGATGAACGTAAATGAACCCACGCTGGCCTAAAATGAGGCAAGAGTGTGTGCGCAGGTGACCAGTACGCAGGTGGGAGCGTGGGCCAATGCAGGGGCAGGTCTACGTGTGTGCAGCTGGAGAGGCTCCATTTGTGGGGAGCATTTTGTCAAAAGGAAGGGACTGATGAGTTCAAGTTTGGAAAAGCACTATTATGTTTTCAAATTGTTTCTGAAAAACGACAGAAACCAAGGGGTGGGGGACACAGGAGGTCACAACCTCTAATCCTGAGCAGCCACAACCCAGAGAAAGGGTTGCCAAGGTAGAGTCATGTCCCTGACGCTGCAGCTTTGACCCAAGTGGGAAAAACTAAGTGGATTAGGGCAACTGAAGTCATTGATCTTTTTCTTTATTCCGGTAACCACACTATATGTTGATACATTGTATTTGTAGATTGCATCGTGTGTATTGTCTTCACTACATATTGCATTCATATAACACATGCTATTTTCTTTTGTATTTATATAACCATCCCTGCTAGTTCCCTCACACTCTGGCTCACTTATTTTTCTGGAAGATAAACATGCTCTTCCCAGTCCCTTCCAAAATAAGGTACATCTTTGCTGAGCATTGGCTGAGACCTCCTGAGAACCCCTCCTAGATCTTGGAGAGTTTTAAATTTTTTTTTTCTTGTGTTGATTTTTAGAGAGAGGAAGGGAGAGGGAGAGAGAGAGGGAAACATCGATGAGATAGAACATCGATTGGCCGCCTCCTGCATGCCCCCCCACTAGGGATCAGGCCCACAACCTGGGCATGTGCCCTGACCGGGAATCAAATGGGTGACCTCCTGGTGCATGAGTCCACGCTCCACCACTGAGCCACACCGGCCGGGCCGAGCGTGGAGTTTTCAATGCTCAGTCTCTGTGAGGACCACCTGGGTGACTGAAGTCCATCCGCCCCAGATGACAGCTGGTGCCCTGGGGAAAGTAAACCATGCAGTTCCCTTTGGGAAACACATTTCCCATCTCTTAGCTTTAAGGGGCTCAGTCACCCAAGTGCGACCTAAGCGGACTGTTACAAAGGAAGCTACAGTGGGAGGGGGATGGAAGGGCAGCGTGCTGGAAACAGGAGAGAGAAGGCAGAGGAGCAGGGCGGGACAGGCAGGGAGGAGGGAAGAGCCCGGAACTGCAGGCCGCGCGCAGGGAGCCCCAGCCTGCGCTCACCAGAGGCGCGCTGCGCACTGACCTGGTCGAAGTAGATGGTCATAGTGCGGTTGCTCATCTCCGACGGCTCGTGGTTGGTGCTGCGAGTGGCGGAGAAGGCCACCTTGGCGCTGCCGGAGCGCACGGAGATGCCCAGCGAGGACGTGACGGCGCCGTCCGCCGACGGGCTGGAGTCGCACACCACCAGGCACTTGCCCTCCAGCACGATGGGCTCCGTGTCGTTCTGGGCCCGCACTGGGCAGCCGGCGGGCAGCAGCAGCAGCAACAGGGCCAGCGCCGCCCCGAGGCAGGAGCCGCAGCCGGCCGGCTCGCGCAGCGCCCCCCGGAGCCCGAGCATGGTCAGCGGCAGCCCGCGGGGGCCCAGGCCGGGCGCCGGCATCCGGGCTGGGGGGGCGGTGCGCGGGGACCGAGCGCAGGGGCGGGAGGATCGCGAGCGGTCGAGCAACGTGCGGGGCCGGGGGTAGCCTCCTCTGGCCTCGGTCCCCTGCTCTGGTGGCTAAGGCCAGGGTCGTCCTCACCAGAAAAGCGCCAGCGGACCTGTCAGGGCAAAGAACCCGAAGCCTTAGACGGGGAAATGAAGCTGAGCGGGAAGGGGCTCCGGGAGCAGGTGCCCGGGGCGCTGGGGCCCCTCGCTGGAGGCCACCCTCTTGTTTTAATGGGGACCAAAGCTACCTGCTCCCCGACTGGCACAACAGGTTCCCAGAACCGCCCAGGCGCCCTAAGCAGGGCATCCCTGCAGGCTCCCCGGTATCGCGCGCCAGGGGTGCGTTCAGGTCGGGGGCCCGCTATTCTGCAGAGCCTCAGCACTAAGACACAGTCCAGGACCCTCGGGGACGCCCTCAACGCCACCCCGACACCCCACTCAGCCGAAGGCAGAGGGGAGCTCAGGATGCAGGCAAAGGAAAATCCGCTCGCGCTGGATCGCCTTCATTTCAGCGGCATTTTCTTGCAAACGACACCAAGAAACCTTTCACCGTCTCCGCTTTCCCTTTCGTCCTCTATTTTCCCATCCTGAACATTTTTTTTTCAAAGCAGTCCACTCACTTAGTGAAGATCTTATCCATTTTCCACCCAAAGACCAAGTCCCCAGGAAGCTCCTTGGGGTGAATTAGAGAAAAAGAGAGACCCTGAAAGCCAACAACCCACTTCCACGTCCCCGCAGCCAGCAGCGAGCGCCTTTGGAGAGCCCCGGGTCCTTCTGGCGCAGGACGAGGGTTTCAGGGACCAGAGCCCCAGCTGGGCTGATGCTGCAGCTTTTGTTTCCAGACCTCCGGCTCCCTTTGCCGGGTTGGGAGGCGGCCCCGCGGCTCTCTGCAAACTTAACCACTTCCCCCGGGCCTCTCTGCTCCCCCTAAACCAGGCAGGTCATCTCCACACCCAGTCCAGGAACAAAAAGCCCGGAAGCCTCTCCCCTCGCCGCCCACGGCCACCGAACAACTCCTCCAATAGTCTAAGAAGGGAGAAGTTGTTTCTGGATGAGTAGCCTCTGTCCTCAGCCCCAGACAAAATGATGTCGATATTCTAGCGGTCGCTCTCCTGACGCCCAGGCGCAGACTCGCGATGGTCCCCATTAAAATCATTAAAATACAGGCATAGATGCAACTAAGGAGCGGAACGCGGAGCGCAGGGCCGTTGGTTACCTGGCACATCCATGACGAGCGAGCACCGCCGTCCGCCAAGTTGTGCTTGGAGAGGCTGAGCGGAGCTGGCGGGAGGAGACACCGGCGCGACCCTGCTCCCCACGACTGGCCAATGCAGCGCCGCCCCGCCCTGCCCCTCTGCCGCGCCGGCCCGCGCTCGCTCCCGGCGCCCCGCACCGCTCCTTGCCAGGACCCGCACGCCGCGCGCCCAGACCGCACCTCAATCCGCTCCGCGTCCTGCAGCGCAGACGCCTGCGCTTCGCACCGGTACGTTCCGCGCACCGCACCGCACCGGCCCGCGCCGCGTTCCGCACCGGGTCTGCGCCGCTCCCGCGCCCGCAGCGCCGCGCTCTCCCTCGCCCCAGCCCCACAGTCCCGGTCCCTCCCCGGTCTCCAGACGGCACAGCCCCGAGCCCCGAGGTCTCCAAGCACGCAAGGCGCCCTCCAGGCTCAGCACCGGCTCCTGCACCCACGCTGCCCCCGCTCTGCCAGGTCAGGGCTCCCCCCAACGCCCCGAGCGGAACCCTCCCGCCGCCTCTTCCCCAAATTAGGCACCTTCAAAAGCACCGGTCGCGTCTCTGATTTTCGATTCTTTCTTTTCTTTTCCAAATTCCCTCCAAATCTTAATCCTGAGCAGCGTGGCCACTTTCATCATTGAGAGTGGGGGGAGGAAAGCAGTTTTATTAAAAATAAAAATAAAATAAAAACCTGGGGTGGAAAGAAAAGGCGTAGGTTTTAATGGTTTAAAGGCTGCGCGATCCCTGAGTCTCCAGTTCGGGAAATGTCAGGATTTGGCAGGGATTGGGGAGGCAACTCCGCCGGGGTTTCTGCGCTGCTCCTCTGAACCTCGGGGCTCGTGGAGCGCGTTGGGGCTCGTGGAGCGCGTTGCCACTCGCGCTTATTTATTAAAATGCCTGCTCAGAGCTCCCAGGACCTGGGGAGACGCGCGGGGTTTCCGAGCGGCGCCCAGAGCGCGGCGAGAGCGCAACTGCGGACCTGGGGCGCCACCTATGGGCGCTGGGGTCTCCCTGCCGCGGCTTGGGAGGAGTAGGGGAGCCCTAGGGACAAGGATGGGGTTTGCCAATAGTCTTTTTTTTTGACCCTCAAAAGCACTCCTGCCCTCTGCAAAAATATAACAATAAATTCTCTTTTTTGCACCCTTACCCCTGACTAAGTGAATCGGCATGTTTGAGATCTTGGCTCTTACAAACAGCGCTGCCAAGATGACAGATGATGCTGTCAGGTTCTCCTAGTATCATTATCTGCGGAACCCTTGGCAGACCCGGGGCTGTAGACTCCTGTAAACAAAGCCAGCATGTAAATGCGCACTCACCTTGTAACCTGACTTTTAGATGCATCGGTAAAAGAACACTTAATCCTTTGACATGTGCAGGATCCCTTTGTGATAAGCTGATCAAAATAAATCAGCCGATGCTGTACATAAGAACAGCAGCGAAAGCATTCCTGTTCCTCGGCTCTTTGCTCCTATCCCTCGTTCCTTTGAAGATTTCAGCCAGCCATGGGGTCCCACCCTACACCCTGGGTCTTGCAGGGAGGGGTTGTCAAGGCCTGATGCCCCCTAGGCGCTCACATGGCTCTTCTCCCCATTACCAGGGCCAGGGCCTCAACTCCTCGCACTAAGAGGGAACTCACTGCCAATCAGCTCGTCCTCCATGGATGGGGACGGGTGAAGACAGGCTCAAGGGAAGAGAGGATCCCACAATATTACCTGAGATCATTATAACCTGCGGTTGTAAAAATCGGATGGACAGAACTTCTGAGCCAAATGTTTTCTACTTCACAGGCAAAACAGCACAGAATGTAAAATAGCCCCCAAATCTATTGTTCTCCTAAGGATATTCGCCGGAAATGGAGTGTTTGGCTTCAAGGTCTTCAAAGCATGCAGGTCCGATGCACGGGACTCCTCCTGGGAACTTCTCCATCTTCAGAGGTTAACACAGTGGACACTGTTCATTAACGAACTTTCAGATCGTTACTTTAGTCCAATATTTGACCATTTTATTACTGCCCTTCCAATGTAGAAAGTTCTGATTTGAATACAAGATTAATAAGAAAGGACACTGGGTCTCTGAAGGAAATGTGAGGTGCATACGGAAAATTAGACCAATTTGGGAATGCTAAATAAAGGAGCAATACCGCGCTGGCTGGTTTGGCTCAGCGGTTGGAGCGACGGCCTGCGGTCCAGAGAGACCCGGGTTCGGTTCCCGCTAAGGGCGCGTACCTTGGTTGTAGTTTGTCCCTGGCCCTGGCTGGGTCGTGCGAGTGGCAGCCACTCGGCGTGTCCCTTTCACGTCAATGTTTCTCTCTCTCTCTTCCTCTCTCTCCCTCCCACTCTATCTGAACAAAAAATGAAAAAATGTTGAGCGAGGATAAAATAAATAAGTAGCAATACCTCTGGCACATCTATAAACTTTTAAATAACAGCTCTGTTTAGCAACTGCCTAAATGTTGTGTTATAAACGTTTCTTCTGACCAACGGGAATGCAGATACACATGAACAGATGATCATCATCGCCTTTGGGGTAATAGAACCAAAACTCTTTTCCAGGTGGCAACAAAAATGTTTAAATTCTATAAATAAAGAAACTTCTCTCATCTATATGGTGAACTCAATTACGAAATTAGAGCAGTAAGCTTTCTTATGTAATGGGAAAAAACAGGTTGGGTTTAAATGTAGGTTCGAGATTATTTTTAGATGGAAGTTGGTAATTGTGAAAAGTAGCAGATTGACTAAGATGGAACATTATTTACCGACTGATGAAGGAGACATTCATATTGTTCTGTCTGTAAGGAGACAGTTTGCCCGTGATAGCTTTTAGGCCATAAACATGCTTAGCCAATTGTTTGCATAGCACCAGACTTAAAACTAAAAATGTTTTCTAGTTATCGCAGGGATTATTTTTTCTGTCCCATGTCCAGGTCACTAGTAATTGTTACCATTAGTACTAGAGGAGGAGTAGTCGACTCTGTTCTCTTAAGTGTGGGCACATCCCCATAGACAATCACAGTGTCAACCATTTATTGAGCATCTGTTACGTGTTGGATATTATCTAGAATATAACACACAGTGTAACACCCACGATCACCCTGCGGTTGACAGATGGCCACATAGAGCTTCAGAGGGAAGTATTCTGATATATTTTTTAAGTGGGAAAAGGAGGCTGGGCTAATGCAAGTTCCTTTCCTTTCATTTGTCCCAAGTATTGCTCTCCCATAGAGCATCAGTGTATTTCCTTTGGGGGGAGCCCATCACTGAAATTCATCTTTCTTGTGCTTTGTAGTCTTTTCTTGTGGCTTTAAACTAATATATCATCTTTATGATTTTATTCCATGTATGTGATAAATATGATCTGCTATGTATTTTATATTCTTGGATGTGAACACTCTATGCGTACTTTTAAATATAAACATGGAAGCGTTAATAAGCAGAGATAATTTTCTTTTAATTTTCACTTTGTTGGAGATTAGCTGACAGACATAATTGTATATAATTAGAGTGTAGCTACATTGTGATGATCTGATAGGCAGATACATTATAGAATGTTTACCAAGATCAAGAGGATTAATACACCCATCACCTCACGTAAGTAACATAGTTAACTCTTTTTCTTTTTTATTTATGTTGTGAGAATGCTTAAAATTCACTTTCAGCAACTTCTGAGTATACGATACCATGTTATTAACTACAGCCACCGTGCTGTACATTAGACCCTAAGAACTTCTTACAAGTGAAAATGTGTACCTTTGACCTACATCACCCCACGCCCCTCCCCCAGCCCTTGGCAACATCCATTCAATTCTCTGTTTTCATGACATTACCTTTTTAAAAACTTTTTAAAAACTTTTTAAAGATTCTTTATATCTATATCTACACCTATATCATCTATCTATCTATCCATCTATCTATCATCTATGTGAGATTACACAGTGTTGTCTTTCTCTGACTGGCTTATTTCACCTAGCATTAGATAATGCCTTTCTGGGCCATTCATTTGGTCACAAACAGCAGGGATTCCATCTTTTTTCATGGTTGACTACTATTTGATTGTAAACATGTACCACATTTTCTGTATCCATTCATCTGTTGAGGGACATTTGGGCTGTTTCCATATCTTGGCTTTTGTACATAGTCTGCCGTGAACTCACTTCGAGACCTGATTTTATTTCCTCAGATGAATGGCCAGGGGCGGGATTGCTGGATCGTCAGGTGGTGCCATGTTTACTTTAGGAGAAATGTAATTTCTTGAAATTATTAGTAACTGTATTTCCAATATTGTGTAATACTATTCAAGAGGTTTATTAAGATGTGGAAAAAATAATTCTAAATAGAGCATACCCTTAAGTCATACATGCTAAATTATTAACTATGCATGTTTTCCTATTTCTCACTGTAATAAAAACCATATCAAAGTGCATATTTATTTAAAGTTGTATAACAGCAATGAAGAGAATACATGCTCAATGCTATATGGGCACTTTACTGAATTAGTAATACAAGAATAAAATTTTTAAATATTTGAACCAGTTCTAAATTTTTCCAACAGAGAGACAAAGTAAAGTGTGTCTCTATAAGCAACGGGTTTGTAATTGTTGAGTGAAATTACTAAATAATCAAAATAATCTGGTCAAAATAGGTAGACATTTGTGAATAGTTGGAAAATTCCACGTTATCTGGATTCGAGTCAATAGGACCGTTAGCATTGTGTGGTTATATTATGCAAAACATACTACCTCTGTCATTCACAGAGCATACTAAACTATTTCCAAAGACTGTATATGAGCTACTTTTTTCTGACATATATTTCAACATTAAAAAAATTCTTTATAAATATGAGTTTTAATTTAGCTTTTATTAGCAAACTGATAAAATATACAGCAACCCTTGACCACAATGTGATGTTATTTCTACAGTATTACAAAATGATCCTATTACATTATAAAAGAACACTTTTTATTGTTTGGAATGCCTTTTAAACGTAAATAAGTTTAGATACCTATTGTAGGTAAATGTTAGGGTTTCTGAGACTTTACGAGGCAGACATCTAAACTGACCTATTTTCTTGGTACCCCAGTGTCTCCTGCTACTTGATTCTTAATCAGGCCTATCTTAAAATTAGTGTAAAGGGAAAATTAGTAACTTAATGGGCTTCTAACATTTGAAATATGGTAACCAGCAGACATGGGAACTAATGGTTGGAAAAGAAACAACTCATCTTTATTCTTTCCAGCTACATCTTATTGTCTTACATAATCCTGATATTTAATTTCTCCTACTTTGTGGTTGGCACTGTCTCTACTGCTTTACCAAATTGGGTCAAGTGCCTAATGTTAGTCATTTTAATCCTATCAAAACAAAAGTCTTTATAAACAAGGACGCCTTTTGTCAACTCTCATTTCTCAATAAAGGATGGCCCACGGTATTGCAAAATGAAAGTTCCTTCTGCCAGCTCTCCCTAAAAGAATTCTAGTGGCCCAGAAGGGAGTAAGGAATCATTTCGTATGTAGCTAAAACATTTCCTGAATTTTTATGTAAAGGCTCTTTGTTGTCGTCTAACTGTGCAAGTTTCTGGAGTCTGTTTCATATATGTTTTCAAGAATCTTTATATTCAGGATAGTTTGAATACATGTAATCTACATAAGTCATATATATATATATTTTTTTTAGAAACCAGTTTTGAAATAAGAACATGTGTAATTTAAGATAAAACAAACCTGCTAGCTGTTGTCCTTACAGAAATATTTCATGAAGTTAGAGGTCAATGTGGATTTCCCTCTCAAATGTTCCCCTGTAATTATAAACGGTAAAGGCATGTTATATTTGTAATTGTTCGATTAGGCTCCAAGTCCAAAATGGTTGGAGTCTCAACTGAAACATTTTTTTTTTTTTTATCCTCACCTGAGGACATTTTTTGTTCAGGTAGAGTGGGAGGGAGAGAGAGGAACAGAGAGAGAGAGAGAAACATCGATGTGAAAGGGACACATCGAGTGGCTGCCACCCACACGACTGACCAGGGCCGGGGACAAACTGCAACCGAGGTACGTGCCCTTAGCGGGAACCGAACCCGGGTCTCTCGGGACCGCAGGCCGATGCTCTAACCGCTGAGCCAAACCGGCCAGGGCTCAACTGAAACATTTTTAAGAATATTAGACACAGAAGCATTTTGGCTTTCTGAAATACATGTTGTTGTTTTTTCCCAAATGGTCATTTGGCATAGAGGCTGTCCGTTCTTACCAGGGGACATGCCTACATCCTCAAAAAGCACCCTATTCCAAAACACGACGGAATTGACGGAGGGAAACGTTGGGAGTTTAGGGAACAACCACCTGGTGGGACCTGTGACTGAGGAGGAGTGAGGCCCGAATGTGGCACCAGCTCCTGGTGCCGGTGCCCGGAATCCTCCGAGGTCTTGGTGAGCTTGTCACCATCTCCCAGCTGAGTCTGCTGAGCTGCCGGCGGCCACTGCCTTTGTCACCGGGAGTCAGGCGTTTCTGCTCTCCAGCAAACTGGGCCGTGGAAGGGACCGTGCTAGCCCGACACGAACACGGCCGACGCCCGAATACGACCTTGCTGCTGTTTCTGACGCCGAGACGAACGATCCATGCTCCGTGGTGCCTGCTCATCTCGAGACTGTTCTTCGGAGAGAGAGCCTCCTTGGGGAATGGCAAGCGGCAGTCGCAGGACCGCGACGTCGTCACGCTGAGAAATCCGAAGGCCCGCATCTCTGCCCGAGCCAAGAACGGCCGTTACCTCTGGAGCCCTCCTCCCGGCTAACCCAGGACGAAAGCCACTCCGGCGATCAGCGCTCTTTCGGGGCATTGTGGTCACTGTCTGCCGGGGGTCGGAGGGCAGGAACACGTGCGCTTACGGGGTGTTCCTCTCCCCGAGGAGCTGCTCGGTGTCTGAGCGCCGTGAGCCCCTGACCGCTGGACCCTGTCCCTGTCCAAGCACCCGCGGCATCTGTGTGCCCAGCCGCCCATTGTCCACCTCCTCTGCTCCTTCAGCGTCACTCACCCGACTTCGGGGATGGTACTGACCCCAGATTCATGATGGAAAGGATCCCCAAACTGTAACGAGCCCCCGAGTCGCCTGGAAATCCTGTTACAAGTGTCATTTCTGAGTCAGGAAGCCCGCGGTGGGACCTGAAATTCTACGTTTCCGACAAACTCCCAGGCGAGGGCAGTTCCGCTGGTCTTCAGGCTACACTTCGAGTAGCACAACCGATGCCTCTGTTTCTATGGGGAATTAAGCAACACCTGGAAATATTCAGAAGGTTTATTATTAAGACGTTTATGAGGAGAGTGCGCTTAATAAAGGAGGTTAAGCCCACATCAGAAAATGGCCCGGCAGTCGCGTGGTAACTTGGAAGCTGGTGTCCAGTGACCTGATGCCACAGCAGTGACAGCTCCTTACTGCCCACGGAAGCTGTTTTCTCGGGTTGACCGTGCTGTGGTCTGTGGACGTTATTTCCAAACAGAAAAGAGATCATGGTTGTGTTCAAACCTTATAGAAAATGTTTCTGTTCTGCTTTCTTTCTTTTCTTTTCTAAAAGCTCACCTTTGCAAAACAAATTAAGGGACAACTTCCTAAGTGCCTCATCGCTGACACCTGAGGACGGTGTCCCCACCTGTGTACGACTGTTCTCTCAGGAGTTACGAGCGGGGTTTCAGTTCATTCGCGTATCACCAGGCAAATACCTACCTGGGGGCAGACGTTTTGTGGCATTTTGTGAAATGAGTCTCCTGAGTCCCATGGTGTCGAGGTCCCTGCACAGAGGGAAAGGGGATCATGACATGAATACTGGGGTCTGCTAAGAACTGGTAGACATAGGAAACCTGTAGTCACAGACCAGAGTAAAAAATCTCCCGGTCGTAATATCAGAATATTCTTCTCTGTAGGAAACTCGGCCTTTGGTTGCTCGCTTACCCAAGTGCATGTGAGTGAAAAGCTAACTTTCAAATAAGTAAACTCTGGAACCCGGGCAGGTTGACTCGATTTCTGTTTGAAAAATGGTGGTCCCGCTCTCATAATAATCTTCAAGGCACTGTCTGGGTGTCCCCTCAGGATTCTCTTCATTGCCAATAAGCATAAGCGCTTGTGAAGTTTCTAATATACCGGAGGCACACGCTGCGCTGGGTCGTGATTTCTCCGGAGGAAACTCCCGCCACCCGGGGGGTGATGAAGACACTGAATGAGCCAGATGCAGAAAGGGGGTGCTGAGAAGTCAGGGTCTGCAGACAGTTGAGTTTCAGAGCTGACACTGGAGTCATGGGGGAGATGTGCTTTGAAAAGAGAGGGACAAAAATGGTATTCCCGTTGAAATCCTAGACTCCGAACCCCAAGCAACGAGAGACGGTTTGACTCACCTTTCAAAACTGCTGAAATGAAAAGTTGATGTCGTGAAACCCAGCAGAACATGATGGCCTTCCTTGCCAGAGAGAGCTTTGTTTTAAATAATCGTCAGAAATCCTCTATGTGCGTCTTTAGGAAACTTTCAGTGGATATTAAGAATTAGACTGAGTTTCATTTTACTTCACAATGTGATTTAAGATGTTCTGCACAGAATAGTTTTTAAATGTAAGAGACCTATACGAATACATCGCTTGATTTATTTCTGTGCATTAAATAGTTCCATAAAATGATACACAGTTATATTCATAGCATCTGGTTTGCATCTTGATTATGTTGCTTATGGTGAGCCCTGCATTAGCTTCTCTACAAACTGTAATTTTTTTGCAAATAGTTGCCATGGCTTGTTTGCTTTGCTATTTTCAACACATCTAACACTCACCTTTGCTTGTTGGGAGTTCTACTTGTGTTCACATATTGATAAACTGATTCTGCTACTCATTAAATAGCAATTTTATTGTATGTCTCCTTGCACACTTTCAGAAATACCTAATGAGTAAAATGATGTAAATAAAATCATTTTTTAAATTAAAAAAAAAATCAGAACTTAAGATAATTTTTTTTATTAACCCATCAAGAAAAGTTGGATTGAAGAGACCTGTTGGTGTATTTATTTTATTTTACTTTATTTTCTTGTCGTGTGCCAGGAGACCAGAGAGCCATTCGGTCCTGTGCTTCTGTTTCTTAGTGTTTGTATTTCTGGGCCGCCAGCCCTTGCCTGAGACAGAACTGAGTGAAAGACAGCAGAACAGGCCAACTGCAATGTCTCAAAGCCTTCACACATGGAAGTGCCCTTGAGTGCCCCTGAGTGCCCCCCACGAGCTCCGGATGTCCTCAGAGGGCAGGGCTGATGTTCCAGTCGGTGCACAGGTGCGGCTCAGGTTTCATGGAAACAGGAAACAAAGTATCAATGAACCAATCGTGGAACAAACTGCGGGTTTCAGATACATATATGGCATGAAGTTGTATGAGTACCATTATATATATATGTGTATGTGTATGTATATGTATATATATTAATCACATAGTTTGCTTTTATAATATTAATGTTATAGTTTAATAGTAACAACCACAGCTCTTCAGTGCATAAAAGGAATAAACTCTCCTAAACTCATGGACTCATCTTAGGAAGCTTCGCCCTGAGACGTGCCCCTTTCTCATCTATGATTTTGCAACTACAGTTGTGCAGACTTTTATTTTTTAAAAAAGCAAACTATTGGCTTCTGGATGGTTCAGGGACTGGTTACCCCGTTCCAGTGTCCTCAGAACCTGCTCTTTCTTGTTTGTCAGTCATGTCCCCGTGTGGGTGTTTCCGCACTTGCGGTGGGTCCCCATGCCCATCAGAGAGAGGGCTTTTAAAAATAGAATACAAATACTTATTAAGCTATCCTATTTTGTATTTCTTTTCAAAGAAACGTATGAAAAATAAACACACTCCTTGCTTCAATGTGTGGTTGGAAACAGCCTTTTTTTATAAAACGACGCGAACAATTGGTGATGGGACATGAACGCCGAACTCACGTGAGAAGAGCCAGAGCCCTGGCTGGGTTGGTTCAGCGGTTGGAGCATCAGCCTGCGGACCAGAGAGTCCCGGGTTCGGTTCCCGCTAAGGGCACGTACCAAAAAATAAATAAATAATAAAAGAAGAGCCAGAGACACGAATTGTCATTTTCCGTGAACGATGTCCATGTGCTCACTGACGTCCTGGCAAAAGAACACATCATTCCCAGGTGTAAAGGCCCCGATGATGAAATGAAAATAATTTCCATGACACGGTGTTGAAAGGGGACATGCAGGGGCCTGGTATTAGTGTGCTAAACCCCCATCTTTTAAACAGGAGATCAAGACATTGAATAAAGATGATAAATCTATGAATAGACATAAACTAATAATATTAGTGAGACTGGAGATAGTAGGAGAAGGAGAAGAAAACAAAAATTGTTTTTAAAACAGATCACTACAGTCGTTAAGATGTTGGGTGAAACAGCATTATTAATATTAGTAAGCGAATATGCTTCTGTATTTTTAAATTTTTGTATTTAAATTTTTTTAACTGTATTTAGATTTTTGTATTTAAAATTTTTAAACTGTATTTAGATTTTTGATGATTATTTTGGAAATCATTTTCATTGAAAAACATGGAATACATCTTCTCAATCTATTGCTTTCAGAACTAAGCTCGGCGTGGTGGGAAGACGAACGGATTGGCTTCTAGAGCAGAAAGGGAGAGCCCCCATCAAGGGGCCGCTGAGGACAAGGGTATCTCCGGGCCCCCCCCCCCAACCTCCATGTGCCCTTAGAAGAGACCGAGATGGATCTCGGGGCTTTGGGAAACACAGCTCCAAGGGCAAGAGCACTGTGGGGATCCCCCACTTCCTCAGGGGGTTCAACATGGAAACAAGTGAGTGAAAGAAGATACTACAAACTTTTTTGTTGTCATGAAGGGCAAGTAACAAATATAGCCCAGGTCAGATAATAAGGGAACCCAACAGACAGGGTTTGGTAAATGGGTCCCAAATTGCAGTTGTATGTGTGTGCGTGTGTGCGTGTGCACGCACGTGTGTGTGTGTGCGTGCGTGTGTGTGTGTAGGTTCAGGCCATGTAAATGTCATTTTAATAAATAAATGAATATAAAATGTGTTTCAGTGATATAAAGCTCAGACACATCTTTGGATAATTTTGGTAACAACAGCTGATTTACCGTTTGATGGAAATATCACTGCAGGAAAACTACCTGACCCAGGTCCTCGAATTTGGGGTGTGATGATAATAAAAGCAGGGCCAAGGCCAGCCCATAGCTCAACCTACAAAGCTGACAATAATAATAATAATAATAATAATAAATATAAATTGATTTTTTAGAAAAACCTCACTATTAATTCTGATTGATGTTATGAACCCACACGAGAGGTCTGGCTGAGGGAAGTGTGAACGTTTGGCTGACATGAGATTTGAAGCCGACCGTCGGGTCATTGTTCAGCGTTCTGCCCGCCCTGCGTTCCCAGGCCCCCGCGCAGATTGATTACATTTCTGGGGAAGCGCAGATTTCTATAACGAAGAAATATTGCAGCACCTTTGCTTCTCAATCCTGCAGGGAAAGCATTAATAACTAATCTCATAATCTCTTCTGTCATTTATCCTTCCTAATCCTCAGCGTGCTCGTGACTAATCATGGGAAAGAACATGAGAAGCGGAAGACGGGGACTATTTGTTGTTTTCATTACGCTCTTCTTACTCGGGGTGGACGGTGATGAAGGCAGTCCATTCGAAATGTATTATAAAGTTTAAAATCGATTACGCCTGATTTACCTCGAGGATGTTCCGAAGACCGTGCGTGGAATGACTTCGGAGAGAAAAATAAGCCCTTTGCCAGCCTTTCACTTTGCCCAGGTACAGCGACGACGACGAGAGAAAAATCGTTTGAGGGTGGTTTCTAACGTTACTCTAGGTGGGAACATTGTTCTCTCTCCTTCTGAGTTTCGGCTGATGGAGTTAAGCTCCGGAGCTTAGAATCACTGCCGAAGGGTGGTACCCAGTGCCCGGCTGTTGCCATTAACCTGGGCACAGGAAAGGGCCAGATTGGCATGAGGGACTGGAGAGCCTGAGTTAAGTCACCGTCGATGCAAAATCAAAGGCCTTCAAAGGAAAAAAAAAAGTAAGAAATTCAGCGATGAAAGAATGCTGCGGACAAAAACGTTAAGTAAGGTCGCTCAATGCTCTAAGCCGATAGGTCAGGCAAAGTCCCGAACAAAAGTTCAATGAAAAAGGAACAAGGTTTTCTCACTGCTGGAACCCTCGTCCCTCCTTGGTATCAATTAGAAAGACAAAAGGATCAAGGAGCCAAAGGGGGCATTTCCTCCCCATAACCTGTACTTCCAGGTCTGCAAAGAGCTGCAGGTCCAGGCTGAGTGTTTGGGGAGACGCTGTGCCCTGAACATGCGGGTCGGAGCTGCAGGCAGGGGACAGTCAGCCACACGGGCACGTCAGGGTGTCTCCCAGCAGCTCGCTCCTGGTCGGCCTGTAAGCGAGGATAAAACACGGCACATACGGCGCATGTCACTTCATCTTGCTTCCACTTCATTTCGGTTTTTATTTTTTTTATTTATTTATTTATTTATTTTTTATCCTCACCCGAGGATATTTTTCCATTTTTTGTTCAGGTAGAGTGGGAGGGAGAGAGGGGAACAGAGAGAGAGAGAGAAACATCGACGTGAAAGGGACACATCGAGTGGCTGCCACCCGCACGACCAACCAGGGCCGGGGACAAACTGCAACCGAGGTACATGCCCTTAGCGGGAACCGAACCCGGGTCTCTCTGTACCGCAGGCCGACGCTCTAACCACTGAGCCAAACCGGCCAGGGCTTCATTTCGGTTTTTAAATGGAACCTCTTTCGGTTTTCTTATAAAATACATTCACACTGAACGAAAATGGTAGATCAAGTAAGAACGAAAATGAGAACATAAGGAGGAGTAGGCAGACCGATCGGCTGCTCAAGGGTCAATCGATGGCCAAGGGCGAGGTCACATGGCATGTGCCAGTGGAGGGCGCCCTGAGCAGGAGGGACAAGGGACTTAACATACAGGACTTCCCTAGGGGAGGTAGGGTACCCTGCAGCTTCTAGGGTGCTCACAGGGAAGAGCTACGTTAGCAGCCTGCTTCACGGGGGGCCCTGGGCCGGGCGAGATCAGCCCGATCTGTGGAGTAGCTGGAGACCACGGTCAGCCATGTGGGTGCTCAGCCACGTCTACGTGACCACCCCCGTAAAATCTCCGCATTCTGGGTGGGCGAGCGTCCCTGGTTGGCAGTATCCATGAGTGTTGTCACACGTTGTTGCTAGGAGACATATAAACACCGTCCGTGCAACTCCCCTGGGAGGGGGGACGACTGGGAGCTCCATGCCTGGTCCCCCGACCCTGTCCTATTCACCTCTCTCTCTGCTGACTACGATTCACATCCCTCACGGTGACGAGTTCTGAGTGTCAGTGCAGGGGACAGCTTTGCCAGGTTCCGAGTCCGCTAGTGAATCCAAGGACGGGGCTATCTCGGGGAACCCCCGAGCTAAGGTTCTTAAGGCCGGGGGGAGGACCCTGGCACCTCTGCTCCAGCGGAGGGGGTCCCGGCTTCCCCACCACTCACCAAACAGCCCCGCGGGCACACCCAGGGCAGGCACGTCCGGGAAGGACAGGTCAGGGCGGAGGGCCACTCCACGGTCAGAGTCCAGTATAGAGGATAATCGCACAAGTATTTCCTCTGCGTTTTAACATCCACATATAAATATTTAATGTAGGGAATCTTATAAACACGGTGTGTATACACACATCTATCTTAAACACATCACTGGAGAGAAAGGTGTGCAGTCCCTCCGGAGGCCGTGTGCCACCCCCAGGGCCCCAGGGCAGGCTGGGCTGGCACAGCCAAGTGTCTTGGATGGCATTGCTCTGGGTGCCCGCAGGGCAACGCGTGTGCTGTTTTGTGAGCTGTGCGCTCTCCGCTGTGGGCGCCGACGGCTTCCCTGGGCAGTTTGCAAGCGCACTGTCCTGTCGCGGAGGAAGAGGGGACTTCCCCCGTCCACGTGGCCAGGGCAAGCAGCGCTCCCCAAGTCTGAGGAGCAGAGGACGGCCTGCGGGACCACACCCGGGGTGCCGCTTTGGACTGAACAGTATTTATGGGTTTATGGTTGGCTGGCATCGAACATAAAACATAACTCGGTGTCGAGTATTTACAGAAACAAGTACTTCACTGATAATCACAGCAGAGGATGACGCGGAAGACTAGCATCTGAAACGTCTTGGCGCACGAGGGGCTGGTGGGGGTGACAAGTGGGAAAGCACCTGTCTTGGTGCCGCCAGCCTGGGTTCCAAAGGGCATCTGCCACCGACAGACCCGTCCGACTGTCCCGAGGACGATGCGGAGCTGGTGGCCTGCCAAAGACCCGATGGCCTTCTTTTGTTTAGGCTTTGAGAGGGTGCTTCCTGTGGTGGAGGAGATGACGCTGCTGCGTTGAAATGCGGACGCTGGGGCCGCAGAAATCAAACGTGGTGCATTGAAAGGTGCTCCAGAGAAAGATGAAAGGCTCCTTGATTTCTGGGCCGAGGCATTCTCTTTGGTGGCATTTGTTAATTTTTTATAGATGCATTGATCAACTCTCTATTATTTTGATCCTTTTTCTCCATGGGGATAATAGTATCCACTGTCTTTGCCCTGAGCCCAGGGCTGAGATCACTGAACCCCAAGGGGGCAGAGGAGGTGCCGTCTCCCCAGCTCCCAGCTGCGCAGTTCTGCGTGCTGCCTGCAGACGGACAGGACCCAGCTTCTGCAGAAGCAGGCGGGCTGGGGGCGCAGGCACCCAGCTCCCCCCGAGCCTGCCCTGCCTGCTGTGGAGCGGATGGCCGGGGGGCAGCTGGGAGCCTCCTGCTCTGCAGACCTGCCATGCAGACAGCCCGCCCGCGGACGGGCAAGGCAGGGTCTGCACACAGGCTCGGAGCCATGCACACGCAGCAGGGAGAGAACCGGGCTGCCTTCCGCCCCGAGGTTGAGCCCCAGTCCCCGGCTTGCTCAGCCAAGGCAGCATGCCCGAAGCGTCAGACACGGTCACCTCAACCTGGGCGGCTACAGGAAACATGTGGGATCCACCCTGGTTCCCAGCGAGGGTTTCCTCAGGATTGGGAATGACACTGTGACCCAGAGACCAAAACACAGTCTCCCTGCTTGGTCCTGACTTCGGGACAGCGGCAGACGGGAATGGGAGCCACAGACCTGGGAAGGCTGATGGTCCTCCCTCCGGTCCCCCACAGAGAGTTCGCCGTCCTTGCGTGTGGACACGCGTGCTCGCACCATGGCTAAGCCTGACGTGTCTCCCTCCGGTCCCCCACAGAGAGTTCGCCGTCCTTGCGCGTGGACACGCGTGCTCGCACCACGGCTAAGCCTGACGTGAGGGTTTAGAGAATAAAACCCAGTTACTGCGTATAACATCGTGACAGATGTAAGTGCTCCTGAGATGAGCGACAGAGACCCATGTGGGTATTCGTGTCACGTGCATGTGTGTATACAATAGTGTGTGTTTCCGTGAAGTTCAGATCATCAGTAAATGGAAGTCACTCCCAGGAAACCAAAAAGCAAAACAAAACAAAACAAACAAACAAACAAAAAACAAAACAAAATCCCAGATTTAAAAAATTAACCTTCATAAAATTATGGAAAGTATGTGAGGTAAATTTCAAACTGGAGTAGAAATAAAAGACATCTTAGGAGAATATTTAAAGCTCAAAGCCAAATTTGCTGGTTAGTTGAAATGCATGGGTTTCGCTTCATGACAGCAGGACCGGCACCCACCACACACCCCCTCAGTTCCCTTCCTCCCGCTCCCCTCCCGCTCAGGGCACGTCCGGTGCTGGGCAGCGTGGTCTGACGGGACCTGAAGACCGGGGTCCGTGGACAGTGCTACACGACTTAACTCGCACTGGGACCAGTTTGCAATCGGAAAGCTACCGACGTCATCCGAGCACCGCGGCTCGTGCATCACTTCCTCCCAGTCCACGACAAATACTCACGCGGGGGGAGCCCCCTTTTCTGCCTGTTGGACGGGAAGCCTCGGAAACTGCTTGTTTCAGCACCGTGTCCCTCGGTCCTCGCGGGGATCACCTGTGCTTTAGCAAGAAGGCTGAAAACCACGCACGCAAGCATCTCCGAGTGTCCCGGGGGCTCCTGTGAATCCTGTCGGCGGGGGACTAGAGGCTGGCCTAGAACACCAGCTGTCGCGATGTCCCCTCTGGCAGCAGGTCTGCAGGGTGAAGTCACAGCTGCACCGCCCGGTTCCACAGGTCCTTCCCCTGCGGTAAGGGACCAGCAACAGCCGCGCTCAAGCCCTGGCCCGCCCGCACCGCACAACAGGTGGGGCCGCCTGACGCTACCTACGTGTCGGCTCAAGTGAGTGTGCGTGATGGGGGCGACCGTCGGCGTGTGAGTAGCATAGCCCAACAGAGGGTGGTAATCAGGGGACACGGGGACACAAGCATAGCTGAGAGATGCAGACTTACAGGCAGAAAAGTAAAGCATTTACATTGGCGTAGAATATGTTTTTCTCCCCAGGGGTGAAGCAAGGTCTGAGTTTTCTCTTTACTCACCCTGTCTCGGTGTATCTTTTACTTTGTTACAGAAACACATTTGGCCTCGTTGACTGATGGGTGCAAGCAACTCTCCTCGGCTGGCTTTGGCGCACACAGAGTAGATGTTCTGAATCTCACTATTTGGTTTGCTTTTACCTGGGGCGTGCAGAGGCGCCCCAGAGCGGATCCCGAGCGCATTCAGGGCCCCCGGAAGCAGACGATAGAGGGAAAGGAAACCTGCCTTCAAGGGGCAGTTGACAGTTTCCGTCTTCCAAGTGCCATTCAGGGGTGACGCTGTGTGAAAACACCTCCATGACTCACAGGGCTCTCGGGAGCTCGTTGCCTTAGCGATTGTATTCATCTCCCTGGCTCTGACGTTGAAGTGTGCTTGGTCACACCGGCTGCACGGCCCTAGTTTTAACGACAGAAAATGCGAAGCTGCTTGTAGGACATTGAACTTAGAATTTCTTTCCTATTTTTGACAAATGGTGCTAATAGCCTAAGGGTAAGATTTTTGTCTTAATCTTTAGAGAGGCCGCCCATTAAAATCAGCACTTTTACAGACAGTTGCATAGATTTAGAGATATACATAGACCTATGCCTATGAGTGCGCGCACACACACACACACACACACACACGCAGCTTTAGAAAATAACAAACTTGCACTATTAATCCAGAGACTAAATTACAATGGCATAAACCGATTTACATTACAAAATGAAAAAACAAAGAGGTGCAATAAACACAGATTAGATTCCCACAGTTAAGTGAAAGGAGATGTCTTGAATGGTGCACGCTTCATCAACCCAGACCAACGTAATGAGCCATTAATATCTGCATTACTTAGATATGCCCGGGATGAGTGGAAAATTCTCCTAAACCCAGGTGCTAAGGCCTATGTGAGTCCCCAGCACATTCATACGTTGAAACACGAACTCCCAGCGTGATGGCGTGATATTCGGAGGTGGAGCCTTCGGAGGGTGCTTGACTGTGAGTGGGATTAGCTCCCTATGGACGAGGCCCCACAGAGTTCTGTGACCCCTTCCAGCCAGGGAGGAGGCACCGCCTATGACCCTGAAGTCCTCACTAGACACCAAACCCGCAGGGGCCCGCACCCTGAACTCCCAGCCTCCAGAACTGTGCGGAATGAATACTGAGTGTTGATAAGTCACCCAGTCTGTGGCGCTCAGCCACCTTGAATAGGCTGAGACAGGAGCGAAGTCAAAAGTGCGGCTTTATTCTAACGAGGGGCCTCTGCTTCTGGAGAATAAACACTGAGTTCCCTCCAGAAGTGTGAATTCCGTGGTCTATGGAAGTTCAAAGCTCTTCTTGCAACTTCTGTGAGTCTCTTAGAAGCTTCTATTCTTGAAATCACCTCTTCCTGCAAACTCTTGGAATTGTTATTCCAGTCATGACTCATCTCGTGGCTGATGTATATTTTTAAGAAATTAGAAGATATATATGACATATAAAACCAGAGTACTTCTAATTAAAATATATATACATACATATTTAAATACATGTATTTAAATATGTATTAAGTATGTATTTAAAAAATATATAGATAGATAGATATAGATATAGATATAGATATAGATATAGATATAGATATAGATATAGATATAGATATAGATATAGATATAGATAGCAAATCCTGTTTTCTGGGACCTTGTTTACCTAAATCAGTACACAGAGCCCAGGATCTCAGCAAAGAGCTGCAAACATCTGTGAATGCACATTTTAACAAGGAAGCCCTAACACACGAGGACAAGGACACCATGGACCCTCCGTTATGTTAAGTTTAGAGAAAGTGCAACATGATCCATCGGTTCTTCCTCAGAAACGAGGCGCATGCTCACTGGCTAAAAATGGGCTCAGTGAGGGCTGACGGTGACAAGGCCTAGGAGTGGGCAGAACCCAGGACATAAAGGAACAGACACTGGAGAAGGTGAGAGGCAGCAGAAGAGAGGAAAGGAGTGGAAAAGAAGTGGAGAAATTGAAGTGTGTAAAAACCACCCCCACAAATGCAGTGGAAGAAACTACAAAGACAGAAAAGGGTGGAGTGGAGACACCTTCCAGTTAGCTGTGTCTCCTGAGCCCACCGCAAGTTCCGCTCCAGTAAGAGGAAGCCCGCGACTCGATCCCAACACTTTTAGTGAAGATTCTGCACAGAAAAAGAACCATCAATTCTAGTAACTTAGTCACCTATACAGAGACCAACGTCAGGGCAGATCTAAGGGTGTTGTAGCGGCTTTGCAACCATGTGAACTCTTCTGGTACAGCACAAAGAGAAAGAAACATGGAAAAACCATGTCCAACAGGATCGACCTCTTCACCTAAAGGACTGAAAGTATTTTTTAAATATTGTATTAATTTAACATGAGTAACAGGACCACAAAGCATCAACACCAGGAGTGACCTTCGGTATCCAAGAAGATGAATCCCTCCTATTTGTTTGATCCTACAAGCAGGTGAGCTGACTTGCTAGAATCACGTTGCTAATTGTAACATTGGAGGAGGCCCCCCCTTCCTGTCTTGGAGACGTTTGCACTGACTAATACTGTTCTCGAATCAACCGTCCATATTGTGGCGTCTCGAAGCGTGGAAATGTCAGCAGCTGTCCTCCACATTTGTGTCACATGTCCGTTTGCTTCCGATTGTCACCGGAGTGCGCCCCCGGCCCAAAGGCGATGGGCTCGTTCCTGAGCACCACAGATGCACTGCAAACGTGTTGTAAGAGTTGTATGCATAGATACGAATATATTCTCGGGACATTTCAAAGCCGTCATGCAGCGAGGGATGACTAGTCGAATATTTTAAAGTACAATTAGGAAACTACAAAATTGAAAAATAACTTGGGATTGCATTAGGCAAAGTATCTCTGACCATCGTGGAACTCTGGAAGAGTTTGAAATGTTAATGCATCTGTCCTGTTTCCTGAATGATTGCCAGATTGGCCCGGGGCAGTAATCAATGAATTAATGATAACTTGAATTAGAATGGCTTTGCTGTTTTTAATGAGCTAAGCCTAAGAAATCCCATTTTAAAAAGCACTTGGTTATTAAAATATCATTAGCATAGAGTTTTTGAATTTAGCAAAATTTACACACTTCTTATAAAATATGAGGATACATTATATTATCTTTTAATTATATACAAAATCAAAAGTGAAATAAATTTTCTGAAGGCAGGCAGGCCAAAGAATACAAAACAGTGGTCTTTGGCAATCACAAAATTGACATGGAAAAATATGAGTGTTTTTTAATTTGTTCCACTTTTTCTACTCGCAGTATTATATGAAACTTTAAAATTTTTACATAAGAACTGCCATGGAACGCTAGATTTATCACTCATATTCTACAGAGGGCATTTGATCTGTTAGAGAACGGGGCGTTCATTGGGCCAACACTAGTTGATCTAATAAACAAAGTCCAAAGTACTTCTCGGCTTCAGCATGACAAAAGTTTTTGTTTTTTCTCTCATATAAGGTCCGAAACAGATGTTCTTGATCAGCAAAGAAGTTTTCCTGCAGGAGGTAATTCAAAGACCCAGACATTTTCTAGCTTGTGGCTTGGTGGTGTTCAACGAAGTTCCACACTTGTCTTCAATAAATCATGAGAGGGTGAAAGCCAAGGGCAGAGGCAGGCCTGTCCCAGTGGCCCGGGGCACACGCATCCCTTCTGCCCGGGAGAGGCACACCTGTCCCAGTGGCCCAGGGCACACGCATCCCTTCTGCCCGGGGGAGGTACGCCTGTCCCAGTGGCCCGGGGCACACGCATCCCTTCTGCCCGGGGGAGGTACGCCTGTCCCAGTGGCCCGGGGCACACGCATCCCTTCTGCCCGGATCCCACTGTGCAAAGCTACTCACGTGGGTCTGCATAGTTGCAAGAGCAGCTGGGAACTGTCATTCCAGTTTGCTGGGATCTAGCAAGACGGCCATATTATTTAAAGAAACTGTTTGGGGAGAAGATGGGTGATTTTTCAAAAATAAAATTTAAACTTTCAAAACTTAAACCTGATACCCCATTAAAAGTGAACTGTTGAGCAACAGAGTATAATACAGAAGCTTTTCACTGCGCTAGAAATTCTCTGTGTTCAGCCTACTCGTCCCTTCCTCTCCCCCAAACCTTAGCAGCCACAGATGTTTTTACGGTCTCCATAGTTTTGCCTTTTGCAGAATGTCATGGAGTGCGAATAATACAGTATCACCCTTTCAGATTGGCTGCTTTCACTTAGGAATAGGCACTTACATTTCCTTCATGTCTTTGTATGGCTTGATAGCTCTTTTTTTTTTTTTTTTAGCGCAGAAGAGTATTTCATTTTCTGGATGGACCACCGTTTATTTATCCATCACCTACAGAAGGACATGTTTAGTGGCTTTCAGGTTTTGACAGTTATGAATAAAGCTGCTGACATCTATGTGCAGGTTTTTACGTAGACATAAGTTTTCAGCAACTTTTGGGTAAACACCAAAGAGCATAATTGCTGGACCATCGGGTAACAGTATGTTTAGTTTTGTAAGAAACTGTGAAACTGTCTTCCAAGGTGGCGGCACAGTGTTGCCTTCCCGCCGGGAGTGAATCCCTGTGGCTCACTCCCTGTCTGCCCTGGTGTTGTCAGCGTTTGGGATTTGGCCATTCTAGTAGGTGTGTGGTGGCACCTCCTTGCTTGAATCTGCATTTCCCTGATGACATCTTTTCATGTGCCTGTCTGCCGTCTGTGTGTCTTATTTGGTGAGGTGTCTGTTCAGGCCTTTGCCTGTTTTGAGATCCGGCTGTTTGTTTTCATATTGTTGCGTTGTCAGAGTTTTTTTGCGTATTTCACATACCTGTCCTTTATCAGGTATCTCTTTTGCAAATATTTTCTCCCATCTGTGGCTTATCTTCTCTTTCTCTCGACAGTGTTCTTCACAGGGGAAGTTTTTAATGTGCACGAGCGCTCGCGGGTCGTGCCTTTGGTGTAGTGTCTAAAACAGTCACCGTCGATCTCAAAGGCACGTAGACCCTGTTTCACGCTGTCATCTAGACTCGAGGTCGTTCAGATGCTGCTTAGCTGGAGAAGAGCGAGGCCAAGAACAACATAATTCAAGTGATTATGTCGAAAGCAGGGTTTGCTGCAGACTCCCGGCGCTGTGGGAGGTGGCAGAATCTGGCGCACAGATGGAGGGCCGGCCTTGGGGGGATGGCGGCGAGCTCAGCTATGTGAGCAGCAGGGACAAAGCTGTGGGTGCCGACGCGGAAGGGAAGGGATGAGATGGTGGGAGTCTGCGATTTCTATTCTGAAGCTCGAGTCCCTCAGTGAGTAGACACCCGAGAATAAAAAACGGGAACAGTGGTGTTTGGGGTTTGGGGAAGGAGGAGGAGAGAATGGGAAGGAACATGAAGTAGGGACGCAGACCTGCTGCTGTGAATCGTGAAGGGCCCGGGTGTAGTTCTCAGGGGGGAGTTTCAAGGGCGAGTTCAGTGGTGATGGCTGAGCTCATTCCCTGAGTGGGGTTCGCTGAGAAACGCGAGCAAGGCGGTGGGTTCACTCAGATCGTGGTGTTCTCAAATGAACCCCAAGGCAAGACAGGGCGAGGAAGCTGGGAGTGTACGTGTGGAAGGTGCTCACGGGACTTCCAGGTCGTTCAGGAAGGGTCAATAGAACACCTACCTCGCGGGGCGGAAGCAGAGTCGGAGCGGAACTGCTAGAGCGATCAGGAGTGGATGGTCGTGAACGGGACACATGGGGCTGAGATATCAGAGGGTCTGCCGTTGCTGGTGTCAGGGGAACGAATCACCCAGGCGGGGTCCAGGTTCCGATCATCAGAAGGGAGGAATTCAAATAACTTGAGGCTAGGGTGCTGGGAAGATCATCTACAAGAACATTCAAATTGCTACAAATATAAGACAGGGATATTTTGGACAGAGTGGCAATGAGTCAGTGGTTAAGAACATCCGGAAACGAGGGGGAATCTCCAGGGGATGTGGGCATGACAGCGCAGGAGGACTAGTGGCCCGTACCATCTGCTGAGCTGTGACTCAGTGCCGACGTATCATCTGGAAGCAAGGAGGTCCCCTCCCCCAGGTCCCCCAGGTCCCCCAGGGGAAGGGCCGCTGGGGAGGCAGAGGCCAGGAGAGCGGGAAGGAGACGGGCCAGGGGAGGATTTGGGGTTGGGGGCAGAGAGAGAAGGAAAGAGGACAGGAGCTGTGCAGCGACCTGGGGACCTGTCATCATCCTTAGAGGGTTCATTGTGTCTGCCAGTGGACGTCATGAAGCACTGACTTCCAAAGCAGGGCGCTGGAGAGCCAGCAAGTGGGCCGAGTCAGGCAGGAGCCAGTCTTTCCCTGAACGGCAGCGCGCGCGCCCTGACCACCCGGACCCCGCACCAGACCCTTCAGGTCATGAGCTGTCCGCTACGTTGTTCATCTAACAGTGTTTCCTGAGAACGTATGACGAGCCGGGAACTGGGTATCTGCTGGAGAAGATAGTAGACAGAAGTGTGTCAAAAGGAGTCGCAAGAGATAGTCAAGGCGGTGAAGAGCAAGGACCGACAACCAAGATTATTCTCTCTTGCAAAGCTCTCATTTAGAATCGATGGACAAATCAAGAGTTCCCCAGACAAGAAAAAGCTAAAGGAATTCATCACCACCAAACAAGTATTATACGAAATGTTGAAGAGTCTTCTTGACGGAGAAGAAGAAAAATACGAACAATAACATGGCAATTAATCCATATCTATCGACAACTGAATCTACAAACAAAATGAGCAAGCAGAACAGAAACAGACTCAGGGATACAGAGAACTTTTTGTTGCCTGCCAGATGGGTGGGTGAAAAAGATGAAGGAATTAAGACGTGCAAATTGGTTGTTAGACTGATGAACCTCAAAGGGAAGGGGGGGGGAGGTGGGGGGGGAGATAAGCCAAAGAACTTCTATGCATATGTGCACAACCAACGGACACCGACAGTAGTGTGGGGAAGGCAGGAGGGGGGGCAGGATTGGGGAGGAGGGGGTCGATGGGGGGAAAAGGGGAGAACATCTGTAATACATTCAACAATAAAGATGAGTTTCTTAAAAAGGGTGTCAAAACGAAACTGAAACTTAGATCTGACACTGAACCCCAGGCGCTGGCGCAGTCCTGGAGTTGGTAGGCAGCCCTGTGTCTGCGCCCGTATCGCCGGAATCCACCCCCACTTTCTGGCCGTGTAACCAGTGGAGGGGAAGCCGGCGGGGGGAGCGTATGTGAGCGTGTGCGCTTTGCGCAGGTGAACTGAGCAGCTACACCCCAAGTTCAGAAACTTCTCACTTAAGAAGAAACATAAACACTCTTGTTGTCTTTCCCTGAGGGGGTTTCAGGATTTCAGAAAATGACAGAAAATGACTCTGAAATATATTTCAAGAGTCTTAAAGATAATTTTTTTTGGCACACTCAATAACTCTATATCTAAAAAACTACCAGAGTATTAATTATTGAAAATGAGCATAACATATGCATACAATGATTTTCACCCCAGATTTATATAAAAATTTTAAAAGTGGGGATAAAAGAAAGAAATGGTTTTGTCATATTATGGTAAATCCATAAAACGATAGCCATTAAAAATGACCTCAAGGAGTGTTGAAGGCAGTGCCAAAGTCTAGGAGAAAATATTGGCTGAAAAAATACTCAGTTTCAATATTATATAAATGTATAGAAATATATATATGGAAGAATACAAACATGCTAATAGAATATGTTGGCGATAATTTTTATAGCACTTTGACTTTTTATATATGTTCTCTTTTTTAGAGAAGATACTCTATAATTGCCATAACACAATTTTATAATCATAAGAACCCTACATATATTTTTAAATATGTTTTATTGATTTTTAGAGAGAGGGAAAGGAAGAGGAAGAGAGAGCTAGAAACATCAATGAGTGGGTGAGAAACATCAATCAGCTGCTGCCTGCAGGCCCCCTACTGGGGATCAAGCCGGAAACCTGGGCATGTGCCCTGACTGGGAATCAAACCTGCAACGTCTTGGTGCGTGGGACAATGCTCAACCAAGTGAGCCACACCAGCCGGGCAAAAACCCTGTATTTTTTAAAGTATAAATGCAAGGAGAAACTTTCTTACCAGTGTATCACTCTATTCTAATTTCAGGTACGTTTTGTTGCATTAGGGTGTCCTCCTTAGGACTTAGGTAGAAGGAACCATGTTATCTGAGGAACATCCTAGTCTAAATCGTTCGAAAATCCACACTGACCAGTTGTTGCCACCACGAACCTGCCCTTTGACTATGAGCCTCGGCAGCAGGGAGAAACAATTGCATTAATATCCAATATCGAATGACTCCGTCAGATTTTATTAAATTAGCACTTTGGTGTTTTTTGGACCCATGACCTGTGAAATGGCTCCGGGGTGGAGGAGGGAACTTGTACATGTGATGCCCCAGGCAGCCTCTGGCTGGTTCCTTAGGTACATTTGACTTCGGAGGCTCCTCCCTGTAAGGACACAGGCACAGTCATCACAGTGGATCCTGTTTCCATCTCAGAAGAGCACCCTGAAAAAACATGAGGACGGAAGGTTGTTCTCTGAACACAACGAATAGATCTGTACTGAGAACAACCCTTTAGAGTGAACGTTGCGGTGCAGTCGCGTGAACACGGCCAGTGAAGACCACTTTCCCATCCAGCCCTGATCGCTGGTCACGGACGACGCGCGGGCTTGCTGTCCGGCCGGCGCGTGTGGCTGCCTCCTCCGTGTCTTCGGGCCGAGTGATGAAGTGACGTGGGTGAACCTTTCAAGCTTCGGTGTACTCATCTGTGAGGTGCACACTTCCCTACCTCAGCATCGCCACAGGGCCAGCCCTGCTGCGGCGTCCTCTTCCTGTGCTTAGACGTGAGTATCCAGGTTATCGTACGTGTCCCATGTTGAAAAGGTAGCGATAGCCCCACTGAGCCAGGGTTTCGTGTACTCTTCACAAACATTTGCAAAGGAACGACTGCTCGGTGCCCAGAGACACTGACGTTTCAATCAAGGGTGACGTGGAATATATGTACAAAGTATTCTCCCCGAACGCTGGGGTTACCGGACACCATGCGACACGGATGACAAGCGTGGAGTGGAGTCATTCATGAGGCCCAGAGAGCGTGAGGACAACTTCCTACACCACTGAAGACCACGCTTCCTCATCCAGGGAGACCCCCGTCCCCTCCCTCCGCTGGCCACGCTCACAGCGTTTGTTTCTCGGAAACCTTCCAGTTTACTCTCCTTTTCTGACGTTTTTCATTTAACCCATTTTGGCTTTTTATTTTTAAAAGCCACATTCTCAAGCTACGGGGATGCGTGCTGTTCACCACACTGCAGTGTAGAAGGACTCTATCCATAGATGTCCATTCTCTCCTGCAGAAACCACTATTTAAAAATTGTAGTGAAATATATACACAAACAACGAGGGAAAAAATGATATAGAGGACACTATAATTAGTGATATCGCTAACATTTATACGAAAAATGACTGGTAACGTTTCTTTTAAAAGTATCAGAAAATTATACTTTAAATATGATATTTTAAGTGCTTAAAAATACATTTGGATGGATTTTAAAACTCTTTTCATTATAAAATATACAGTCAGGCAGAGACGTGCATGAAGGAAAAATATTCAGCGTGTTGAGTTATCACATTACAAACACATACATCACCTCCGCCTGCAGAAAAAACTAGAATATTGCCAGGAAACCAGCGTGTACCCCAGGTTTGTTTCGGTCATAACCTTCTTCTCATCTCCTGAAAGCAAGTACTTAACTGACTGTTAGGCCATCAAGCCGTTGCTTTGCTTTTTACTACCTAACTTTACATCTCTAAATACGGTAGCGTGCTCTGCCTGCTTTTGATTCTATATAAATGGAATCGTACGCACTTGCTTTTACCTGCTACCATCTGCTCACATTAACCGCTGTGCTTTCAAGATTCATGTCTTGTGTGTGTGCATAACTATAGGTCATTCATTTCAAAGTGGAAAGTATTCTATTGTGTGAATATATCACAATTTACTTACTCTACTGTGGGTGATAGACATTTAGATTGTCTTGGGATTTGGAAGATTTGAGCAGCGATACTATGAGGATTCAAGTGTGCATCTCTCTCTCCTGGTGCACATGTGCAGAGGTTTCTGTTGAGTATGACCAAGAACCCTCCACCACCCGGCTTTAGTCCGGCCCCTCTGAGCCCTCTGCACACTAGGTCCCCTCCTGTCCTCAGCCGGCCTAGCCTCGCCTTAGCAAGAATCCCACTCATCAGTTTAATGAGCATCTCCGCTCCTTCCATGATCTGTTCACCTGGATATCTAATAAAGTTCCTCAGCCCCACCTTTGATGTCTGAGTCCTTGATCTGCCTTTAGCGATAATCCTGTTAGATCAGGTTACCAGCGCCCCTACCTTTGATGTCTCCCCTTGGTCACTTTCCATCCACCGATGCCCTCATTCTGCTGGCTGGTGTCAATGCCCCGCTGTCGTCTTTAGTGTGTTGGGGGTTGAGTCTGGTCTCTCTTCCCTGTTACAATAAGTCTATGACGATAGTCGTGCGTCAAGCTTGACAGCTTAGCACGTGTCAGAGTAACCTTGTTCTCCAACAGTGTGCTCTGCAGACGAAATGGCTTAGTCACAGGACAACAGCATCTCCAGCTTAATCAAGAGTTCCTATTTTCTGAAATGGATGTAACCATTCACGGCACCATCAACACACGAGAGTTTCTGTGGTGCCCATTTGTGCCGTCTCCTGGGTGTGGGATAGTAGCCATTCTCACAGATGGATGGTGGGCATCACTACTGCTTCATTGCTATTTCCCCGGTCACTCGTGGGCACCTGTCCCCAGGCACGCTGACCACTGGCATCACCTGAAGAGTCTCCTTACATAGTTTCCGTACGCTTGCTCATTATTGCAGCCCATTTTCTCGTGAGTTTTCTGTCCTTCTTAATGAGCTGTAGAATTTCTCTGTATATTCTTGAAATAGCGCTCTGTAATTAATCATGTTGCAAATAACATCTTTTGCCTTCTTTTAATGCCAGGTCTTGGTGAATAAAAAAAAAAAAAATCGTAGGTTTAACGCCATTCTGTTTATATTTCTGTATGGGGAGTATTCTTTGTATTCTGTTTACATATTTTTCTGTTCTGAGATCATAAAGATATTCTATTGAATTAAATGTATTTGCTCATTTAGTTGGTCAGTTCACGTCCGGGTGTGTGTGCCGTATCCATAGTGAGAATCCCGATGGCATTATTTTTTGTGAGTAATACACAGCAGTATTCAATTTTTGTGTGTTTGTGTGTGTCTTTGAGGAGATTGTCCCCACAGTGTCCCCCACTGCTCTGACATGCCTAAAGCAAGTGTCCCCATGCATGGGGTATTTGGAGACTGCTTTTCCGTCTCTGGCTACCCCTGCATCAGAACCATACGCTTAAGGACTCGGCTTCGTATACAGCAGGTCAGGACCTCCCACAGTCTTTTCCTTTAGGAGTCTTTTCAGCTGTTTTTGGATCTTTGCGTTTCCATGTAAGTTTTAGAAACCTGCAGTCAGCTCGATTTAAAATGCTCGTTGGCGGCGCTCTGGCGGGCTCCGTGGACAGGTGCGACGGCCTGGCATTTCCGCACGCTGGCGCTCAAGTGCAGGGGCGGCACGGGCCTCAGCTCAACCTGCCGCAGACTCCGCCCTGTTGCTGGAAACATCCCTGGCGTTCTGAGCATCTCCTGCAGGACACGTCTGCGCACCCACCTGATTGTCATTGTTGTCAGCGGTTGTGTTCTGAAAAGTCACCACAGAGACGGAGTGAGCAAGTGCAGAACTGGGGTTTCCTGGGGTCCTGGGAGCCTCTGGCCACGAGATGCTTGTCAACTGATCGATGTGTGACCTTGGTTCGTGTGTTTCCGTTGACAGATGCCTTGTCTAACACGGTGACTACGGCTCCAGGTCTGCAAATGCCATGGAGTCCCCTGCTGTTGTTCTCTGACCCGGGACCGAGTCTCGGCGGTGGGGTAGCCGTGGTGTGGGAGCGAGCACCCTGAGCGATGCATCCCCCCACAAGCTCTGTGCTGTCCCTCTGTGCGCCACCGCCTCCAAGGGTCAGCTCAGAGACACCAAGTGACTTTGCCTGCAAATCCTACCCTTCGTTCGCCCTCTCCCCTCCCCCTCCCAGATCTCGCCCGCTCTCGACGCCGTGTTCTTCTGCTTTCTCTGAACGTATTCGCGTGAGTACTTTACATTTCCCTACGTCCTCTGGGGAACCTGTGCTGATACATCTGCCTAATCCCCTGCTAAGTTGGTCGACACAATTGAACAGGTATTTTGAAGCACTTAAATGATTCCTATTTTGCTTTATGTCTATATTTTGTGTCTTGAGTTTTGATTAAATCCCTAAACTGCCTGAAGGTTTTGAAAAAGTGGAAAATATATCCTAAATAAATAAAAGAAAGAATAAAATCATTTTTTCCTTTATGATTTTAAAGAGAGAGAGTTTATAGCAGTGAGAGAGAGAGAGAGAGAGAGAGAGAAACATGGATGAGAGAGAACATTGACTGGCCGCCTCCTGCATGCCCCCCACTGGGGATCAGGCCCACAACCTGGGCATGTGCCCTGACCGGGAATCAAATCTGCGACTTCTTGGTTCAGGGTCGACGCTCAACCACTGAGCCACACTGGCCAGACAAGAATGAAATAATTTTAAAATATTTTATATGGTGTTGGCTAATATCTGTTATCCTTATTCTTTTCAACATAGAAAATATTATAATGAAATCTAACGCAGTACTTTGCTGTGACACACGTCAGAACCCTGTGCCAGCCCGTCCTCGGCCGTCTGCCGTCTCCGGAGTGGGACTCGGGCCCTTTGCCGAATCCCCAGGCGACGTCACTGCACCCTCTGCGCTGAGACCGCTGGCCCGTGCGCACCTCGCTTGTGCCTGTTCAGGGTGCTCCACTCAGCGCTGGGCCGGGTTTTCCCATTGGGTTAAGGAAACCTCCCTGCAGGTCCAATGTCTGCGGCTCCATCAACGTAGGTGCTCAATAAAGAGTTTAGAGTAAAAACTGAAGACGTAAACCTCGAAGTATTCCCGTGTTTCCGCCCGTTTCCTGTCTCACTAACCCTTTCTGTGATGACCGTGGCTGGCTTCCTCCCTTCCTCAATAATTCAGTACACGGCAGAGTTGGAGCTTGTGAGTCCATAAGTACAGGTGGGGAACCTGGCCAGGGAGGTGTTGACCAACATTCCTGCCTCCATCACTTCCCAGGTGGCGCTGGCCGAGGGCAGAGCAGACCGGACGACACCTGCCCGACGAGAGGCCAGTCTTCCGAGAGGCACCGAAATGCAAGGTCAGTGACGACCTGGTGGGATTCAAGAGCATTCTCTCCTCTCATCTGAATTCATGAGCTGTTCGGCATCCAGCTTAAGTCAAACCTGAGCGTTTTATTGATCTGTGCAGAACTGTTCATGACGCTCGCTTGAACTCACGAGGACGTTAATGACTGCTGGTACCAGGGTAAGGGGAATGGTGCAGAAAGGAGAGGCAGCAGGCGTAGACCGGAGAGCAATTACCAGACAGAGAGACATTAACTCTTCCAGAGAGTACTCCAACATTAAGTGAAGCCGTCTTTGGGGGATTGTTTCTGAGATTTTAAGTTGGAATGGTGTTTCCACACTATTTTTTTTTTCCTGCACTACCAAAGAAGAAGAAAACCCTAAATGAGAGATTACAACTTTTAAATGTCCAAACCGTAGCTGCAAATTGTTTATGGGAACATGCCGTCCAGTGACAATGTGTGTGAAGGTGCCACATTAAATACAGCGCCGGGCATTTTCTATTAGGAGATGACAGCAGCAAACCGTCAACATTGAGACACACACAGCGCGTGTATGAGGGAGAGTTAGTTAATCAAGTTGTGTGGATTTAAAAACACTCAAGGCTTTCATTTCTTTGTATGTCATTGTTATTTTTTTTTTAAATTTGTAGACGCATTTCCTAAACCAGGTGGATGTGAAGTGGCAATGTTTTAAAGATAAATAGAAAAATATCACAGAAAAATAAAACCTAACTGTAATTCCTTACGGAAGTTAACATACATTGATTTGCTGCTTATTTAATAAGTAACTGAAGATATAAATCACATCTTCATGTTATTCCTCTAAAAAGTGAATTAATTTGCTTACCATGATAAAAGTAAAATGTGAAAGGAAGACAGAGGGTAACCATTGCAGCTACATTTGATTTGATTTGTGTGGATGCACACAAAAATTTATTCGGTAGCCAAATAAAGTGAATTCGGGATATTTAGTTATGGATATAGCTGGTAAAGAAACTATGAAATTATTTGTGCATGTTTTTTTCCTCTCTTGTATTTCCAATTGCTGCCATTTATATTTTACAGATTCCATGATTTTTGTATACTTGTTGAAAATACAGGCAACTATAACTTTGTCTTCAGTGACAAGGATTATTTGCATTTGACAAGTGCCCATTGTACAAATTGGTTTATGAAACGTGGTAACTCTTTGAAGAAACTAAAGCTTAGTGGGCATGCACCATGTGGCTACAGTCCCAGAGTTAAATGAGAGGCATTGCTACAACGCAACATAGTAACTTTATGAAGAAACTAAAGCTTAGTGAGCATGCGCCACTGGCTACAGTCCCTGAGTTAAATGAGAGGCACTGATATGATGCTAAGTCTTCAGGCTTCATCTTCTGTGTTCTCACCACTCTACTAAGTTGCCTCTGAAACAAGGCAGCTGATACCTGTTTACATCAATGAGTTATGCGTTCCGTGCGTGTATGTCACCTACCATAACATACAGAACCCAGGAGTATTAGCCAAGACTGCATTTGTCCCTGCCAAATATTCTCATAAGCACTATCATGAAGATGACATTGTATTTGAATAGGACGTCAGGATTTATAAATTGCGATTATGTAAATTGGCACATTTAAATATAAGCGAATGAATGGCTTAGTCATTCCCTACATTACCTTACCCCAAACAAATTCATAATTTGCATAATTCAAACTCTTTATTGTGATTGTCCAGCTGCCTGCATAGGTAGCTTTGTAAGGTAGAAACATGTTTTGGGGGCCACGAAGTCTATCAGTCATATTTGTCCTTAGAGATCTCGGTTTGGCTACACAGGGAGGAAGGGCCAATCTGAGGCTAAGAGGGTGTTTCTCTAGGCACCAACCTGCTGTGGAAGAAAGAAATTTCGAGGATTAGAGAAAAAATCTAGGAGAATGTGACACCCCACTTCATATTTCATTAGGTCTTTGTCACATCCAGATGCTTGACCCCACCTTTCACAACGAATTAACAACATGTCCTTCTTTCTTCCTCAAAAGATCTTTCTAATTGAAATTAATTCATAGCCGAGCAAACTAGAATTGCTTCAGCCACTCCTTGCGTGACATCGTTCCTGGTGCTGTCCGTGACATTTGAACATGGTGTGAAGGCAGCTGTCTCCGTGTTTAATTTATGAGCCTACGCTCTTGACTCTCACCCCGCCTCGTGGAGATGCCCCAGGATTTCTGTTCAACCCCCCAGAAGTGAATGACTGCCCTTTTTCCGTTAGCGATGTCACGCAGGCCCAGAAACTGCACCCAACTGGCTTCTCCCGCTTTCTTTCTCTTGTCATAACGCAGACATCGAGATCACACAGCGAAGAGGTCAAAACATAAAATAATAGGTTTTTCTAACTTCCGTAAAATTGCTTTTTAATATGTGCCCATGACACCATTCCATACGGACCCTCTTCTATTGCTTGTGCTCGATGAAAATAAAAAAGTCAAAACTAGTAGGAAGCGAGGGGGCGTGTGCCAGAGGTCCCGCAAAGGCACCGACAGAGGCACACCCCGGGCCACGTCGAGTTCACGCCCTGTGCGGCGGGCGGTTACAGCTCGGTACGCTCTGCGTTTTCTCACTTAGCCGTGCTTCCTCCTCACTAGCGTCACGACCAAGAAACACACCGAGCAAGGACCCCTTCAAGGGATGCTCCACGGTCTGTTTTCCTTATTTCTCGCTTTGCAGGGTGACCTTGATCTCCACCTCGTCTATGCATCGGTGCACACAGACCAGGTTGTCGCACAGTGAGACACCTCAGCGACACAGCTGCGTGACTGTGGTCCGGTCTATGGGAAGGGTGTGCAGCTCCGTTCGCTCTGGATGAAGTGTCAAGCGGCGTATCGTCCCCGAGGGGATGACGTAGCTGTGTGGACTACACCATCGCTCTCCCGACGTGTCCTTGACGCTCTTCTCAGACACGGAAGCCTCCCAGGTGCTCAGGGTACTTTTCAACAGGAAAAGTATGTTTTCTTCTACCTTTTCCTCTTGAATGTTTCCCAAGCCCCCATCCAGTACGATTGTAATACTGACAGTTGGCCACTTGGTATGTTCATAATGACAGACACGGGCAGGCTGGGGCCCGGGTGCAACATGTTGGAAGGGGCCATCTGCGCTCCTCTGGCTGCGTTTCTGAGCCCCAGATCGGAAAGCTCTCGGGAGTGGGCATCAGAGGCAGCACGGGCTTCCGTCTGTGTCTCCGTCGGCACCAAGGGTCTGGGCGGCCTTAGAAGCGGCCCAGCGCCACCTCCAGCCCGAGAAGACCCGGCACAGGGGGCACAGGGAGCGCTGTCCAGGCCTCACGGGCAGGAAAGGGCTCCTGTCCGTCAACGCACCGCATCTCTCTGTGCTGGGGTAGATCCTTTCCCCGCCCCTCATCACATATCGACATCCTAACCCCCCGGCCCTGAATGTCACCTGGTTAGGAAACAGTCTTCACAGAGATAACCAATGCAATGAAGGTCATTCATCTGCGACACAGGCAGTGTCCAGGGAGGGGCCATGTGGATGTGAAGATGGCTGTCTGGGAACTAAGGGGCGACCTAGAGGTCCCCTTTACAGCCCTTAGGGAGCCCCAGCCCTGCCAACAGCCGACTTCAGGCTCTGGCCTCCAGGCGGAGACCTGTCGGCTGTGTGGCTGCCCGGCCCTCGGCCCTCTTCACGGCAGCCCAGCCCAGGGACAGCCCTGTGGGCACTGCGGCCGGGGGCCATCGCCCCCTGGGAGCCCCGTTTCCACCCCGCATCCAGCAGCCCAGGGCATGTTTGCTGAGGAGGAGGAGCCCCCCTTTCTCCCCTTCTGCTGGCTGGGGCCGGCGCCGCTGCCTCCTCTCCTTCCCGCTGCTGCGAAGCTCGTTCTTTTACTCCCAAATGGCCCCAAACTCGATCCCAGCCTCCTTTCCGACAGGCCACTCTCGACTCTTCGCCCTACGGCATCGAACACAAGTGCCACCCGAACAAAACCCCAGCCGGGCCAACACCTCTAGAACCACGTGCGGGCCCTGCGATTCTAACCGAGGTCTGAGTGGTGGCCAGTCCCTTCTCCCCCTCTCAATTCTCGTCCCGATGCCGTCTTTTACGTCGATGCCCTGAACAGCCTCCCGTCCCCTACTCAACCGTGTTCTCACTGGGGGCATTAGAGCCCCTCATGTAAGGAGTCGGGCTCCGGACCCAGAAGGAGCCAGTCGGAGGGTCAATCAGCGGCTGAGGAATCTCAGCGCCGGTGAACAGTTGTCAGGAGGCCCCGAGGCCGAATGACTGAATCGTGGCTTTCCTCTGACCTCCGCTCAGGCTCCAGCTCGGGAGACCCACTCTGAACCTGCGGCTTTTCCCTCCTCGCAGTGGGGCCGCCGGACACAGCTCTGTGCTGTCCATGTCACACCCGATACGCCGGTCCCCTGCCGCGTGCGCTCTCCTGCTCGGCTCTCTCCACGCCCTGTTATTTTCGTGAGACTCATCCGTTCTGTCGCATGCAGTTGGAGTCAGATCAAGCTCATTCTTGTAGAGCATTCTACTGTGTAAAAATACAGCATCTTCGAAAGTATACGCGCATAGCCATCCACAGTGGTGGGTAGGAGTATCCACTGGCGCACTCACAGACCCAACTGAAATCTGCCCGGTGCCCACCGACAGCAGAACGGATACGTGAATGTGTTTGGAGGCCGGTTTCCTTCAGGAGATGTGGTCTAGCTCCGCTCGGCCGTTCCCCAGTCTCTGCCCTCTGCTGTTGGTTCCCTGGGAGGAGTTTCCATGCTCCATCCACGCGGTCTTGTTACTTCCTCCTTGGCCGGTGCGTGGCTTTATTGGTTGGGTGGCTATCTATACCTAGAAAGTCAGCCCAGGCAATGGAGTAGGGCAAAGCTAACTGAAGTGGAATTGAACTGATGACCTTGACCTAATTAATGGGCCTCTTAGACCAAGAAAATGACCCCATTTGCCTTACTAATCCTGACCGCTCTGGCCGCAAGCGGAACAGGGAGGACCACCAGCCATTGGCTACGTTCGTAAGAATAGCTTTCCAAGCCCAAATTTGAGACAATCCATTGGCTACCCGTTTTAGTATAATAAAACCAATTCCTCATTATCGATGACTAGCAAAGCAAATCAATAAGTGCTTGAGTGTGTTCACTATGCAAACCGATGAGCCCAAACTGAAATGCACGATGGTTCTTCTACTTTGGTTTGTTTTATAAAATCAGAGACAACATTCCACACACAGGCTTGCTGTGAAAAACTCAAAAACGTGTACCAGACACTAAAACACCCAAAATCAGACAGTGTTAGAATCTGGCCGATGCTCTACGCCAGGGTCAAGAAAGGTATAAAAACAGGGTAAAAAATCAAAGGAGATGAGCAAAGCAGACGGGACGGTGTGGTGACCTGGTGTTGGAAAACGAAAGATGACGACTTTGTTTTCTAAAGGTTTTCAGAGGTGCTAAGAGAGAGGGTCCAGTATTTAACTTGCACTGTAAATCTGTGATTGCTACCGACTCGGTAAGGTTCTAATTCCTCAAAAGTGAAACAAAACAAAATTACGTCATTGTTTACAAATTCAATGTTGAGACTCTCAGCACTATTTCTGGAAGGTGTCACTATTTCTCTAGTAACTAGATTCCTTTTAGGATCATGTAAATGCTGTTTAGGGCGCAGTCTATAAAGAACGGAACACAGGGATGTGAAGAAATAATTGTTGCCTAGATGTGTCATCGTTGTTAGTATGAATCATAAACACTCCAAATACCTCCAAATAGTTCCGGGAACACAGTTTTTGATATTGGGTACTAGAGATACTTGCCATCTGCTTGAACCAACCGACCTGTCCCCTAACCTGGAAGTTGTCAAATAACAGACACGCTGTGATTCTTTGAAACGGGGAAACCACATCTTCCATGACATAACTTCCGATGTCCTGGAAGGTTCTGGCGGCCCCACACTGAGAGTGTGTGCGTTCGCTGACCACAGGCTCATGCGCTCAGTCTTCGTACCCGGTGGCGCTGTGATTCCTGGGGGAACGATTTCAGCGCGGCCACGCCTTCGGGCCACAGGACACGGCCTCACGGGGGTGCAGAGAGCACGGGGAATACCACGAAGGAGGGCTTCGGGGGGTCAGGTATGATTCAGGGCAAGAGACACTGAGGAAGGCACGGGGACGTGTTCTGTCCTGGGTTCCAGCGTTACAGCCACTGTGACGTCTTCATTATCTACTGCTCAGGGGTCTCTTCCACCAGACTGTGAACTTTCTAAATCAGGATTTTGAAAAGCTGAATTTCCCTATCGAAGCTCTAGTTACAGTAAATTCTCAATGACTGGTTTGTAGAGGAAAGGTGACAGAATTGGTGAACACCTGCTGTTCCAACACACACATATGCACACATGTGCACATGCATGCCCACATGCTTGAATGCACACACACACACTTGCACGCACACAGGCACACACACATGTGCACATGCATGCCCACATGCTTGAATGCACACACACAGGCACACACATGTGTGCACATGTATGCCCGCATGCTTGAACGCACACACACTTGCATTCATACAGGAAGGAACATGCTTGTACACACGTGCATGCATGTGTGCACACACTTGCACACATATGTGTGCACACATACTTACATGCATGCGTGCTTGCGCGCACACACATACACATGTGCACTCACATGAGCTTTTAGTATTAAGATGAGAAAACTGAGACCAATGACATTTAATTGACTGGCTCAGTGACTCTCTGTTGGCAGGTCTCATTATAACACAGGCTCTCATTGTTCTTGTCCAGTATCCTTTCAAAGAAACTGGCTCTATTTTCCTCTGCAATCTTTTTAATGTCTGTTGAATTCTTTTTCTGTTTTCCTTCCCGTGGACCCAAAGAACACAAACAGCCACATACGAAAATGCCTCTACTCAAACACATCATAATGTACCCATTCATGCTCTGAAATTACTAGACCATAAAAGCATGCTGTGTGAAAATAGTCCTCATTGAATTCTCAAGCACAAAAGGCTAACAGCACTTATGGAACTGTTTTTGCCTTAAGACTAAGATTTTTATAGTAACCCAAAAAAAATTGCTACCTATCTAATAATAGGCTACGGTTCCTGTCTACACAGAAATCCGTGAAGTAGGCTTCCCCGTGGGTGACCTCTCACCCGAAACACTAGCAAGGCTAGAGGCCTGCGAACTCCAGTGAACGGCTGGCTCTTTGGGAAGTGGGTGTCTCTGTTTCCTAGCAACTGCGAAGCCCTCCACTCATCCACACCTGCCTTCCCCTGGGAACAGACCAGCTCGGCGCTCTTGGTGGCAACCGAGCTCTGGGAGAAGAAAGGAAAAGACAACCTGAAGGGAAATTCTTATTTCGTTTTGATCCCGAATATCGGCTCCAACCATATGATCCTACTTCCACTTCGTGGGGTTTGTAAATTACAGCCAACAAACCAGATTACATAGGTATATTCTATAACGGTTAAATAGAAGAGGATAGCATATATTTTTTTTAAAAAATGGTTTTCTGACTTTTCTTAATCTGGGCTACTGTCATTATTCATTTCCAAACCAACTCCACCCCTGGAAAGCACTTTCTGGAATTACGGATTTGGGAACATGCGGCAGGGCATGGCCACACGCCTCTCCGTCACCCCGCATCAGGGTCACTGAAAACATTTGGGGAAGGAAAGTCACAGTGACAGGTCCCCACTTGCTTGTTTATGCGAATCTGGGGTGAGAACCATGGCATTTGAATCCCCAGACCATGGTTTGTCAGGTCTCATCTTTCACGATGCCTGACACTCCCGTCTGACCCCCAACATCTTCAGAACCTCCCACCGCACACTGCATGGGGATGCGGCTCGCACATTCACGTGTGAGTTTACGGGAGAACACGGTCCTCCGATGGCCACTTGGGTAGCACTAAAATACTTCTTTCTAAATTAAAATTGGACTGACTTCCAGTTTAGGCTATTGGTTTCTCTTCTGTCCTACCGTCTTGAGCCAGTATCAATTTAGAAACTACGATTCAATTAGTACATGAAAAAACATCTAGGCCCCTCGTAGGCAGCTGTGTCTAAACAGAGATCTGTATGAACAGGGGGAGGGTTTGAACAATATATGTGAGCAAAATTTGTTTTGAGATTATTTGTGGTATTCCTCAATTTCTCTTTTAAGTATTAGGAATTTAAAACATTAAGAAATTAATTTTAAAAAAAACCCTAAACAATTTAATAATTTGAAATACAGTGAAAAAAAAGGAACTATTTGTATGGATGCATAATGAGGCTTTTGACATCAGTAAAACGTATTTCTGTGTGATTCCCAAACTAACAACTTGACCAATAAGCATTTCTGAAATGCATAGTATGCACCGATTTTGTGAGAAGCAAGTCATGCTGGGACCCCCCCGAGGGCCACAACCCAGCCAGGAGGACACAAGGGTTCTCGCTGCCTTTTCAACCCCTTTCCCTCACCCATCTCGGCCAAGCAGGTAGTGCCACTCATTTAAGCAGTATTTATCATGTGCGATGTGAAAGAATCAGTGTGAGCTATGGGATGCAGACTGTACCCAGATAAATTGGAGAAGATCCCAATCATCACTGAGGCTACAGTCCCATCGAGACTCGTGTTTGAAACAGCCTTCTGCCGGCTGAAGAGCAGAACCCACCCCCACTGGGCTCCTCTCTGCGGTGGAGGCTTTGTCGATGCCCGAGTTTAGGGAGCAGCCTGTCCCAGGAGCATCTAGAGCCGGGATCACTTTCTGTAGCGAGAGGACTGATCTGGCGACAAGGCAGACACTGGTCACCAAACACTCGCTCTTCTCCGTGCCTGGGAGTCGTCTGCCTCGCCTCCGAAGCCGCAGGCTCCCACCCTTCCCTTTGGCTCCGGTGATACACAAGCCTCAGTTTCCTGCTTTTGGTCTCCTGTTTTCATGGGGCGGCTGCAGAGGCAAAAGGAAATTTGTTGTTTGGTTTCTTTTCCCCCCATTAATCTGTCTCTTATCAATTTGATGATTCAACCTGCCAAAGAACCTGGAAGGGAAGGAAAGTAGTTTTCTCCACGGTCCTCCATTCACTCGCCCCGGGCATTGGTGTCTGAGCAGCACAGAAAGACTGTCCTTGCTGGAAGTGCAAGGGTGAGGTGACGCGGCGGGTTTGCAGCCCGAGGCGGATACATGCGTAGAGAGGTGGACACCGTGTAACACGCTGGGGAAACATAACACAAGCCATGTGAGCACGTGCTTTGCAATCACAGAGCAGGAGCCACACGGAAGCCTACTGAACACGATCTACGCTCTTTTCCACGGTGGCTGTTGTCAAGGGTTCATGACTGAAGTCACAGTGGCCTCCTCTGGCCGGAAGGTGTTTTACACAGCCTTTCGTTACTCTCAAGCAGAAATTCCCACGTATTCATATACAACCGTTCCCACTTGCTCTGGGATGTGGGGAGCTGCAGGAAGCCGCCCCCAGGAGCCCCCCTTTCTCGTCCCCTCTGGTAGCCTAGAATGTGATTTCGAAGCGTAAAGAAATTGAAGAAAGTAGCATAAGCAAAACCGACCCTCTGGTGGTTCTTCTCTAGATGAGCCAACTCCTTGATTACAGCCGCCGGAGATGTTATGTATCCTTTCTCTCTGTTTCTGCCGTGGCTTAAACTTGCTCCTGTTGGTGCTTTTGTGAAGGCGTGGATTGTCTCTCAGTCCTCTGCCAACCTCCTTACCTTTGCCACATTCTCCTGAACAGAGTCCCCATGTAGAAAACTGTTAAATGAGTAAAAGTATAACTGAACTCAAGTAGCATTAATTTCACTCTCAAATTAAAACAACAATGAGCTACCACCTCACACCTGTCAGAATGGCCGCCATCAATAAATCAACAAACAACAAGTCCTGGGGAGGATGCAGAGAAAAGGGGACCCTAGTACACTGCTGGTGGGAATGCAGACTGGTGCAGCCACTGTAGAAAACAATATGGTGTTTCCTCAAAAAATTAAAAAATGCAACTGCCATTTGACCCAGTGATCTCACTTCTAGGAGTATATCCTAAGAATCCTGAAACACCAATCAGAAAGAATATATGTACCCCTATGTTTGTAGCAGCACTATTTACAATAGCTAAGATCTGGAAACAGCCTGAGTGTCCATCAGTAGATGAATGGATAAAAAAGCTGTGGTACATGTACACAATGGAATGCTATGCAGCTATAAAAAAGAAGGACCTATTACCCTTTGGGACAACTTGGAGGGTCTTGGAGAGTATTATGCTGAGTGAAATAAGCCAGTCGGAGAGAGACAAGTACCACATAATCTCACTTATATGTGGAATCTAATGAACAAAATAAATGATGGATAAAACAGAAACAGAGGCATGGAAACATGGCACAGATGGACACATCTCAGAGGGAAGGGGGAGAGGGGAGAGGAAAGAAATTAGCCAGAGAACTTACTTGCATATATGCATTACCCGTGGACACAGACAATGGGGGGGTGAAGGCCTGGGGTGGGGTGGGAGCCAGAGGAGGGGGGCAATGAGGGAGAGAAGGGGAAACATCTGTAATACCCTCAACAATAAAGATTTTTTAAAAGTTAATATCAGCATCAACACACTTACATGGCTTCTCCACTCTTGGTATCTCAAGAACAAGGTCCCTAATTCTGACCAATGAAGAATGATACGATTTACTGAGCATCTAAAGTGTTCTAATTGTTCAAGTTGTTGGACACAGAATGGAGGAAAATAGACCACAAACTCCCTGTTTTTCTTTTCTTGCATTCAGGAGGGGTCGCCGGGGGAGCCGCCGGAGAGCTGGTGGGTGGGTGTCGGGGTGGCGAGTGCGGTGAAGGAGGGACTCGGCGTGAGTCATGTTCTGTGCCTTCAAAGACAAGCTGCACCCCCATCCTTGGGCTCATTACGGTTTTCTTTTCATTATTTTTGTCTTATTTCTTTAGGCCGACTGATTTTATAATATTTTATACAAGAATGTTTAACAAACATTTTCTGAAAATAATATCCACCCTAATTATTTTAAAATCAGCAACCAGGTAGGCAAGAAAGTAAAATGATTCAAGACTCGAGAGACTCCGATAGTTATCTTTCAAAAGTCCAGCTTGGTTGGATGGAAAGGTTCTATTCGAAACACCCTACTGGGTTATCACGTAAAAGAAACGGCCTCTCAAACCTGTCCATTCAGAAAATAAATCAGCGGCCGTCTGTGTTTATATATTCATGACCACCGAGGGGGGAGTCAGCCAGAAAGTGAGGGTGCATAAATGTCTCTGTGGGAACGACAGCATCCCTACCCCTGCAGATCGCTTTACAGTCAAACGAAAGAGAAAGATAAATAGATTTATCTTGAGATAAACAGGTTGTTTATTTTTAAAGTTTGATGCCCACTGTTCGAAAAGAAAAAAAAAAATCACCCTTTTGTCCATTTTAGAAGTTTCCAGGTGCACAGTTCCTATCAGAAATATCCAGTGATATTTCTTCTGTTGATATTTATAATTTACATTTTCCAGACTCATATGTATTTATTTCGTTGCAAGATGAAACATTATCTAAAGAACGTTTTACTCCACGTATTCACATGCTAGGTATGTAGGTCTTGAGCAAAAGATCTCGAATTCTGTTATTTTCAGATAAGCAGGTTTTTTTTTTCTCCCTGTGACTTGGTACAGATTTCGTGACACAGCGGAATTATTTAACAGGTTAAAACACAGTAAGATGATGTAATGTGGCCAATCTGTGACAAATGAAGTTAATTATTCAGTGTCAAGTAGATGACACATTAAATGGGGATGTGAGGCCTCGTCTACTCTGGGCGGTTTCCTGTCTGGGCTCAAATATTCTCTAAGCACCTACACATTTTCCCACGGCCCCTCCCCCGAAGCCCCTCTCCTGGAGCCCCTCCTCACTCCCTCCCAAAGCAGGAGACACCAATCCAGGCTTCCTCTTGAGTTTGAGAAATGTACGCAGTTAAAAAAAATTGTGTAGAAGAAAGTCCCTTGCAAAATAGAACCGTGAGCCATGGATTTCCACGTGCAAAATGGACGTGATTTCTACTTCCGCCGTTGTTATACAGAAAGTTCCGTTTGCAAAGTCCTGCCAGGAAAGATTCACGTGACAGTGTAACTCTTGTCATCCGTGTAAAAAACGTGCCTTCGGTCTTTACCCTATTCCAGCAAATAAGGGGTGACATCCCCAAAGCCTAAGAAAACAAGCTGCAGGAGGCCCGATGACCATGACAACACGGCCAGGTAAAGGGCGGGGTGGGGGAGGGGAGGCAGGGAATTGTCCCCTTCCTGGGCCTTTTGAACCCTAGTCAGCAATTTTGACGAGTGATTGTAACATATGTTCCATATGTGTTCCCATTTCTGAAAGACAAAAGCCGTTTGGTGATCAATACTTGAACCTCTGATCTCCAAGTCCTGTGATGGCGCCATAAGAAAATGAGAAACGGCCTCGGTTACTGTGACCTGGTCACCAGTGACCGTCTCCAGAGAAGCTGTTGGCAAGGAATCGGGTTGAGTGGCTGGGTGGCGAGTGGGAAGTCCTGAGATGCTGGTTCTGCTGGGTGAGCCGGGGCGCAGCCCAACGCCCCGACGGCGGGGTCCCGTGGGGCACCCAGACTGGCGTGAACAGAGGAGACCAGAGGGGGCTCCCTGGACGCCCCGGCGGCGGGGCCCCGTGGGGCACCCAGACTGGCGTGAACAGAGGAGACCAGAGGGGGCTCCCTGGATGCCCCGGCGGCGGGGCCCCGTGGGGCACCCAGACTGGCGTGAACAGAGGAGAACAGAGGGGGCTCCCTGGACGCCCCGACGGCGGGGTCCCGTGGGGCACCCAGACTGGCGTGAACAGAGGAGACCAGAGGGGGCTCCCTGGACGCCCCGGCGGCGGGGTCCCGTGAGGCACCCAGACTGGCGTGAACAGAGACCAGAGGGGGCTCCCTGGACGCCCCAGCGGCGGGGCCCCGTGGGGCACCCAGACTGGCGTGAACAGAGGAGACCAGAGGGGGCTCCCTGGACGCCCCGGCGGCGGGGCCCCGTGGGGCACCCAGACTGGCGTGAACAGAGGGGACCAGAGGGGGCTCCCTACACATTTGAACGCACAGCTACCACGACAGGAAGGCTTTCCTGTCACCGGATCTGTGAGACCTGAGGTGCGCATTCTTTTCCCCGGAGGGAGGTGGGTACCTGGTGAGTAGACCTCATTCAGTGAAGCCAACACATCTGTCTGTGAAGTGTCCGCACCCGGGCGCTGTGCTGACCAGGGTCCTTACTGTCAGGGAGCTTCCCTTCCCGGGAGAAATCGGGGAGGGAGACGACCAGGAATCAGATCCCTACAGAAGACAATCCGGCACCCGGGCCGGTGCTGAGGATCAAAGGGACAGGAGCAGGCCTGGTGCCACCTGGACCAGCAGCAGGAGGGGAGAGGAGGTGCCTGAGAGCTGAGGAGAGGGGCACCCAGCCCGGCTGCAAGGCACCGTCTGCGCCGCAGCAAACCGGAAGCACCTTGCAAAGCCCAAGCTCGGGGGGAGACCCGCTCGGCCAGGTCCGTCTGCACAATATACACAGCATCCAAAGCAGAGGAAGGACCGTGACCCCTGCAATAAACCCGCGCAAAGTCTGTGGCTTTTGCTAAATTCTAAAGAAGTGTTTATTGTCAAGTAAATACGTGCAAGTACTTTGGATGGCACTTAGTTTTTAATTATTTATCGCATCTCCCTTCTGTGCCTTTCACACTCTCCAGGAGCTGACATTTCCGGGGACCAAAGCTCAGGTTCATCACTTACTCCCCCCCCCCCCCGGTGCTCCCCCACCCAAGACTCTCAGAAGGAACGTTTCCCCAGCAGTCCTGGAGGGGAGCTGCCGGGCCAGTCCCCCTGACCACTCCTGCATCCGATTCCTTCGGATCCGTCTGACCGCAGACCCGCTGCCCTTTCCCAGGGGCACGGATGCCCTCGGACGCGCCCAGTGCCTGCCGGCTGAGGCCCACATTCGGAGCGGCCTGGACGCATCGCTGTTTCCACGAAGGTCTTTCACACGCGCCGTGGGAAACGCAGTTTCGAACTGCGTCCTGAAACACTCTTCATGGGGTCAAATCGTATTCTCTCGATATTGTTTTAATCGGAAAACACGATATATTTGAGTTTTACGCATATACATGTTGAAGCAAGGATAGACTGCAATAACATTTAGAAAAGCTGTTTCCAGAAATAAATGTGCTCACTCAGTGGTTGAGCGTCGACCCTGCACCAAGGGGTCGCTGGTTCGATTCCTGGTCAGGACACATGTCCAGGTTATGGGCCTGATCCCCAGTGGGGGGCAGGCAGGAGGCGGCCAATTGATGTTTCTCTCTCTCCCTCTCCCTTCCTCTCTCTCTCTCAAATCAATAAAGAAAATAAATAAGTAAATGTGCTGATAAAACATAAGAGCAAGTCATACATATGAGATGGTTATCGGATGGAATGAGATGTTGAGAAAATACCTAGAGAGAACATAGGGGGAACGTTAGCATAAATCCAGACCAGGGGGAGGAGCCACTTTTAGAAGAACTGACAGGGCCCTGGCCAGTTTGGCTCAGCGGTTAGAGCGTCGGCCTGCGGTACAGAGAGACCCGGGTTCGGTTCCCGCTAAGGGCACGTACTTCGGTTGCAGTTTGTCCCTGGCCCTGGTTGGTCGTGCGGGTGGAAGCCACTCGATGTGTCCCTTCACATCGATGTTTCTCTCACTCTCTCTCTCTTCCTCTCTCTCCCTCCCACTCTATCTGTACAAAAAATGGAAAAATATCCTCGGGTGAGGATAAATAAATAAATACATAAATAAATAAAAAAAATAGAAGAACGGACAGGAGAGTCAGGGAGAGAGAAAAGGAGATTTCTGGGAGGAGCGTGTTCATGGAGGAGAGTCATTAAGAGCGTCAGATGACACAGAGCTGTCAAGAAAAGCGAAGATCGAGAGAAAAAGGCACTCGAACTGATCTAACTGATCTGCTCTTTATAAACCCACAGCTGCCATTCAGGTGATCCAAGACTTCCGTGATAAGCCCGCGTTAATGACTAAAGCCCTCACCTGCTGTGCCAGGCGGTACGCGGAGAATCCCATTTAATGCTGTTACGGAACTGACACGTATCCCTCCATTCTCCGCGGCGCAGAATTCGTCACAATAGAAGATCCGGGCACTGGGAAGAGGCTGGAGGTAGGCACACTGGCCAGCAGAGTTCAACGTGTGACATGTGCCCGTGAGGGTGTCATAACGTTTTGCGGTCACCTACCTTTAAAGGTGAGGTTCCCAGGAGCATTTCCCAGGACCAGCTCACAGCCGACCAGGGCACCGACCGCCAAGCGCAGGTTCTATTGGGGGAAGCGCAGTGATGCCGCCCCGGGGAACAGAATCCACCTGTGCTTCTCGTGCCGGCCTTGCTGAGCTGGGCATGAATCCGCCCCCCCTCGTGTGCCAGCCCCCGCACCGGAGCTCACGATCCCATTTCCCAGCCACAAGCCAGTCACAGACTTCACCTGGTGCTCCACGTCAACCTTCTGAAAAACAATCGGCGGCCGTCACGATTCTGTTGTTGTTTTCATTTGGTCGTTGTTGTTGTTAATCCTCACTTGAGGATATTTTTTCTATTTTATGTTTTTAGAGAGAGTGGAAGGGAGGGATGTGCAGAGGGGAAAAGAAAGAGAGAGAGAGAGAGAAAGAAACCAGAGGGGCCAGGAATTGAACCTGCCACCCAGGCCCTTGACCGCGAATCAAACCCGAGACCCTTCTGTGTGCGGGCAGATGCTCTAACTGCTGGGCCACACCAGCCAGGGGGCCATCCCAATTCTTTATGTCCTCGGGGGCTCTGAACACATCTTCAAAATCTGGTTTATGCCCCAAATCCTCTCCTCAAACCATTCTTTAAAAATAAAAAGAAAAATGTTTTTTTATTGATTTTTGAGAGAGAGAGAGAGAGAAACATTGATGTGAGAGAGAAACATTAATTGGTCGCCTCCTGCACACCCCCAACTGGGGATCAAGCCCTAAACCTGGGCATGTGCCCTGACTGGGAATCGAACCCAGACTTCTCAGTCCATGGGACAACACTCAATCCACTGAGCCACACTAGCCTGGCTCAAACCATGCTTTATAATTCTCTTAACCATCTATTCACCGAATTCAGTGAGTTTTATTTTTCCTTATGTAACAGTATCCTCTGCAGCTCTTGACCTGTAAACTCGTCCTGCCTTGCTGCGGGGACGGGATGGTTTTCTGGTCCCCTCTCTCGTCGGACTTCCTCTCTGTCCTCCGCGGGTCCCTACCCACTTCCGCCTTCTCTGTTCCCAGCCCTTTCCCAGTCCCACGTTTCAACTCCCTCCTTTCTCCGTCTCCCCGCCTGGCCGACCGCTGCAGATGCTGCCGAGGTTGAACTCGATGATGGCTCTGCTGGATTTTAAGAAACACTGCCGGAGGAGATGGCAAACCATTTTAAGGACTTGCCTTCAAGGGCACTTGCTTCTCGATGGGGCCCTTCCAACCCAGCACCTGGCCTGCCGTGTCGGTATTTCTAGACATGTCTTTATCCATTTCCCAGATAAGCACGACCCAAGGAAGGACTCTTCCTCGTGGGTCCAGGAGGCTTTGAGAGCTGAGTGACCAGCAAGGCTCCTTCCCCGACGGGAGGGACATGACGACCAGTGAGCTGTGGTTACGAGTCCAGGCCAGAAGGTAAATGGTCTGTGAGAGAAACACAGGGTGGTGGACACATCACGGCGCTGTGTCCACTGATGTTCATCAGGACGATCAGAACGAGCCATCGGCATCGTGAATTTCCTCTCTGCCGGACATCACGGGAGTGACCGATGAATTCGATCTCCTAATCCCTGGCGGGTGCTTCTCATGATCACACTTGTGCGCCAGGACCTGGTCCCTCGCCGACAGCTCCGCTCCGTGCTCCTCGTGTCAGGCCTGGAGCTGAGATGCTCTTTCGAGACAAGACGTCGGACTACTCGCTGAGGTTTAGGAAATGATGTCACCCTCATACCACGGCCCTGAAAGACCGCTTCTCAGACGGGTCCCTTGGCGAGAGATTTGTGAAATGGCTCACATCAGCCACGTGGGGTTGGTGTGTGAGTTCACGGTCACGTGCTTTTCCGTTAACGCCGATGCTCCCAGACGTTTCAGAGGGCCCTGCGCAGACCATGCTCGTTCCTCCCTGTCTTTTCATCTCTGGGCTGTTCACGTAAACACCTTCGGACACGCTGGCGTAATGACAATGTAAACTAAGGCACATTAAGAATCAAGTTCACCACGGTCCCCTGACCCCCCCACCCCCCCCACCCCCAGTCTCTGATAATCCACGTTTCCCCCTGTATTTCCTTCTTTGTTATCAACACTGTACTAGGCTTTAAAATATCACTGTTGTGGCCCTGGCCGGTTTGGCTCAGCGGTTAGAGCGTCGGCCTGCGGTCCTGAGAGACCCGGGTTCGGTTCCCGCTAAGGGCATGTACCTCGGTTGCAGTTTGTCCCCGGCCCTGGTCGGTGGTGCGGGTGGCAGCCACCCGATGTGTTCCTTTCACATCGATGTTTCTCTCTCTCTCTCGGTTCCTCTCTCTCCCTCCCACTCTACCTGAACAGAAAATGGAAAAATATCCTCGGGTGAGGATAAAAAAAATATATATATATATATCACTGTTGTGATATTTCAGGTTTGATTTCCAACCTGTTGTTTGTATCTGCCCGTGACATATTTCTAATGCCATGACTTCCACCACGGGTCAAGCCCACAGAACAGTTCAGTGACCTTCTCCACTGGGTTCCAGCTTCTCGTTTCTTTCCAATCCGTCTCTCCAGCACCTGGGAGCCAGCAGAACCTTCCTAAATTACAGTCCTGTTGATATTATATTCCTGCTCTAACGCCTTTATTGGATCTCCTTGGACTTACCAAAACCTAAAGTCATGTAAAGAGAATAATTAAAACTCAGGTTCAGTCAGACAGAACAAGGTTTGAATCTTCCACTGACCACCTTTCCTGCCTGGGACTGGTCCCCTCCTTGGTAAGACAGTTGTCACATGTCTTGTCTTGTGGGTCATGGTGAGACTCACACTGGGAAAATGTGTAGTGTTTAGTGTGGAACATGACACGGATTAAGCTACTATTGTTATCATATCAATTATTGATGAGAATCCTGAAGGCATCTGGTGATTGGTCTCCAAACAAAATTTTTAATGTGAGCACCCTCGATCCATACTTCAACCACACTGACCCCCCAAAAGTTCTCAACACTCATTTAACTTCCCTGTTCCTATCCCTTCATTGTTACTACCTTTTTCTAAGGGAGACTCTAGGGGTCTATTCACTAAATTTGACTCATTCTTTCAAGTCTAGATTCATCACCCTTCTCTTGAATACTACAACTTTCCTTTTCACCTCAGCCAGAATAAAAGTAACCATGTCGATAATAATAATAATGAATATTGTTCTTGAACAAGTACAGCCTGTCTTACCAGCTCCACGTGCCTTGCAGGGCCGTCTCCTTCACCTGGATTCTCTTAGCATCTTGACCAACGTACCAGAGGAAGAATCCTGTTTCCAAATCACTGTTAGACCAGGTCCTCTCCCTGCTGAGAATCTTTCCCTGGGTCCCGATTGCAACCAGTTGCAAGGATGAGGCTGGAATGCCTCAGCTGCTGATTTACCCACTACCACTCAGCTGCAATACTCCTGGCTGCCCTGGGCCCCACGCAGCCCTTCTGTCAAATCCGCCCATCTCAGTCTGCATGCACTTCCTCTCGCCGGTGCTATGCCTCTGCCCCTCCTGCCTCACTACCTGCACACCCCGCGCATGTCCTCACGGCCTGCCTGTCTTCCTCGCAGCCCACTCTCCCCTTGGCTAAGCCGGGAGTGGAGGAGCCCAAGGGGAGCACATGATGTGGACCAGAAGACTCAGCTGCAGAGAAGACTGTTCGAGCCCCACACCAGACAACAGTCTTGAGAGCCAAGCACTGTGGAGAGCAGACCACACGTCTCTCGAAGTCCCTGAGCTGCCGTTCAAAGTATCAGGAGGCTTTACGAAGCTAATCCTAGGCTTGGAGAAGGGACAACTCCATCCGGAGGAGGAGATGAAAGCTGACCCGTCAGGGACACTGAGGTCCAAGCTCGCGTCCCAGGGAAGCTGAAGACGCGTGTGTTCCCGTTCCCGTGGGTTGTGACGCACACCCCCGGAATGGGACGCCTTCAATGACCTGGACTCCGCAGGCTGGGCCAGCTCTGTCCACGCTGTGTGAGCTGGACCAAGTCTAAGCGGGGCTGGGACCATGCAGCAGCTGGCTTGCTGTTTCCCAGGCCTTCTCCCCCACCCCCCCCCCCGAGCTGGTTCTCAGAGCTGGTCCCCGGGCAGTGGGTACATTGACTCTCACTGTGCCCTCGTATGCTTGCTTTGTGGAGCTGCGTGTCCCTGGGAAAGACGTGGCGAGTGTGGGAAGAGGCCTCAGTGGTCTGCAGGAAATAAGGGACAACATCGAGAAGCTGAATGGGCTGGAGTAATGAAGACACACCTAGAGCCGGTATCCGGCACAGCTTACCAACCCAGCACGTGCCATCCTGGGAAGATCGCCAGCGCCAGCTAGGTCCAGGTTCTGCTGCATGTAATAGAAAACTAAAATACAACAAACTTTCTAAATACAAGAGGAATTGTTACGTCTCGTGTCAGACAAATCCACAGGTCAACAATCTATGGCCTAGTACGGAGGTTTCCAGATCTCATTCAGGACCACGCTGTGGTCATTCCACTCAATCGTCCCAGCATTTACTCCCATTCTTCACAACAACTCATGGCACAGGACGGCTGCTGGGTTTCCTGCCATCGTAGCTCTATCCCAAGCTTCAGGGATGAGAAAGAATGAGGGCAGAAGGAGCCCTCCCTCTTACGATTCGGCATTTTTGAAGCTCATCCCCCCGGATGTCATAACCGACGCTTTCACTTGCATTGAAGGAGCTCAGACTTGGTCACATGTTCATGGGATGGGTAGTCCCTCAGCTAATTTCACAGCTGCCCCCCTTCAGAGCCCGGTGGTGTGGTCAAGGAGAGAGCGGAGAACACACGTTGGCTGTGTCTCTCCCAGGCCCCTCTCCCCTCGGTCACGCAGAACCCGGACCCGCCTGGCTGCCCAGAGATCACGGCTCCGAATCCTCCATCGAGAACAATGTGGACACGTTGAATGGAGCCCATGAGCACGAGCAAGAACAGGACCGAAACCTCAGAGCTGGGGACAGCGCACGCTGGCCCAGGGGAGACGGCGAGGGAGGGTGGCTGATAGAACCTCTGTGTGCTGAGTAACGTGGACCAGAGAGTCTCCTGGGCTTGTCCGGACGCAGCAGAGAAGCAGAGAGGCATTTGCGAGACGGAGAAGGGAAATGCGACCCACCACCAAAGCAGCCAGGGCCCAGCTCTGGTCACTTGTGAAGATTTTTAGGGGGCCCCCACCCCGTCCATCCAGCAGCCTCCAGGTGTTTCCTTCACGCTCACCCCTCTGTCAGAAGGAGAGTCGGCAACACTCTCATGGAACGCATCTATAAATTATGAACTAAACGCGTGTACTACTGACAGGGTCGGTAATGTTTGACGGGATAGAGGTGAAAGTTTGCAAAAGGCGGAGACTTGAGATTGTGTTGCTTGCAGACCGTGGCTCAGCCTTCTGTCGAGTAGGATAAAGACGATCTACATTGTCCACAAGGCGATGGATCACCCAGCAGATGCCGGGCGAGATCTCAGACCAGCCCTGCTGCAGGGTGGACAACGGGCCAGATAAAGTACATCGGCAGGAACTGCCGGGAGCTAAAAGTAGGGTACATAACCGACACCCCAACCCCGATTTGCAGCTGACCGCTTCTCGGCTCAGCCCGCCTGCACCCGGGGGCGTGCAGTAAGCCGTTTGCTCTGCGCCGGCCTTGCATGGTGGACGTGACCTCCCGCCGGCTCAGACCTTTTAACTGCCACGTAGATATGTTTTATGTTACAAATTATATACCCAGTAGAATTTTGAAAACAAACGTTAAGAGAATTTCTAATACTCCCCCTCCAATGGTCTCCCGCCTTGATGAGAAATGGTCAGTGGCCACTGTTTAACCAGCCTGCTGACAGGTTCCCTGATTTAGTGCCTGCACGGATTCCAGTCCACTTGTCCCGCAGCAGTTGACAATGACCACATAGATATGAGCGTGTCTCCCCCTGAGCAGCTCCTGTTCACTTTTCGCCTGGGATAAAGCTGCCCCCTCACCTTAGCCCACAGTGCACTCGGTCTGGCCTGGCCCCCAGGCCCCTCCACCCTCAGCAGGTTTCTCCCGCACTTGAACCTGAACGAGCTCTCTCTGCTCCCTCCTTTCTTTTCTACGTAAACGAACGGTTCAGAGAGACTCCCCGTCACCCTCTGACCACAGCTAGGTCACTCACCCATCACCTCCTCCTTCCTCCTTATACTAGGTACCATGAATATAGATCTCAAATAATAAATCCATGAGTATAAAACAGCGTTGGAAGTATATAAATTTAGTTTTCCTTTTTTTTTTTTAAATGAACTCATTTGCTAAGTAATCAGAAACTTAATCTTGGACCTTTGAGGAAGCTCTGCGTTCTATAGGTGTGTGTGACTTTCTGGGAGGGGACTAGTCTTCATGGGCAGCCTCTCCGCACAGTGACCTCCTGGTCCTCAGTCCCATCGGGTCTCCATTCAGTGTCCTCCGAGGTGCTGTTAGCCATCATGAGAGTCTGCCTGCCAGACCTCTCGTCTCCCCCCACGTCCCGCGCACCTGTCCCGGTCATGCGGGAAGAGTCATGGCTCACATACCTGAGACCAGAGAACGTCTATGGAGCTGTGTCCAATCCACCTGCCAGATGGACCAGGGCAGGTTCTGAACTTGGGTCTCACCGCCTTCCCAGATGTTCTCCAGGGAAAGCAGACGTGTCCCTTGTCCCTGGATCCCCCAAACCTGTTCAGGAGTCATGTCAGCCTCTGAGGAACCTGGTCAACAGCAGGTGGAGAACACCCCGTTCTCAGGAATTCTGCAGCAGAAAACCCTTTCCTTCCCTCTGATTGTCTCTTGTCCCACATTCGTGGCTCATACTTTGTTCTGGGGCCAATAGTTCTCTTCTGACCACAAGTGGCTGTTTCCCCAGCCGTCGCCCTGCGTGACCTCCTGGCCTGCCTTCCTTGGCTGTTTCTGAGTTTCTGGGGGATGAGGATGGCGTTTGGTGCACACCTAGCCACGCAATCATGTCATCACGCAGAACACTCATGTCTTTCAAAATCCATGGGGAATCCCAGCCGAGCAAAGGGAAGCTTGGTCCACTGTGAGCTACATACAAATGTCACCGTTGGATGGGGCCTCTGCCCGCTCTGCCCTCGTCACCTTCACTGAGCGTGTGACACACGTACACACGCTCCCTGCTCATCTGCTTAAACCAACCATGAAAACCCGTCCGAGAATCCGCCCGTCCAGGGACCGGGGCTGCTTCCTGGAGAGAGAGCGGCGGCGACTCTGGGAAAGCAACATCTTCTAACCTTCATTCCGCACAACACACCAGGAGGTCAAGGGCTGTACTTATTCTAAACACGAGACACACTTGAAAGGGATGGTCTGACGACGAGCCATTGCTCTGGGATCGATTCTGCTGCTGCTCAAGTGATGGTTCACTTTGGAGAAACAATTAAAGTTTCCACTTCGGGGCCCTGGTTCCCGGAATAATTGGGCGTCAGGATTCAGGGGGGTGTGCTGAAGGGACAAGGGGGGCTGGGCATGCAAGGATCCTTCCTCCGCGCTCCTCCAGGCTCCTGGCGGGCTCTGCATTAGGAGATGGGGGGTCGGCAGAGCCCTTCTGGGCGGATAGCTGCACACACATCTCCGCATGATGAGCCCAGCGCCCCCGAGCCAACGGAAGCGTGATGTTTGCAGGTCCACGGACACTCGCAGTGGGCTGCAGGCACGCAAACCGATTCCAAGGTCGGGAAGCGGGGTGTCCCATTCTGTGGGGTGCACAGGAGAGAGAGGGACACAGATGCAGGGTCGGAGGGGATCAGAAATGATGGTCTGTTAGTCCCACACCCTGTAGTTTCAGATTTAGCTGGCTGTGACCACTTTCCTTTGTTGTTGTTTTCTAGAAATTCTGGACAATTATGTCTACATCCAGAATTCACTCATGAGGGGTAAAAAGAGTCGTGTAGATACAACCTAAGTGCCGAGTCACCATTATGTAGGAAGAGACTGGTAGCGCAGGCGAACACACAGATAGAAGTCTCCACCCCTAGCATGACCCCTCCCTCGAATGGAATTAGGACACTAATGTCACTGAAAGCAACTCGCTTGCTTAAGTTCGCCCTCTGAGGTTTGGGTTAAATCCACACTGAACACTATTTACTTTTGCCAGGTACTTAGATGATGTTATAATAAGAGGACGATGGTGGGATTTCTGTTATTTCCAGCACACAGGTGCCCACTGCGCCCCCCCATCTCAGCCAGCACCAGGTCCTCCATCCCCTCCCTGACCACAGGCCACCCAGCCCGACTGCTCGGCTGTTTCCGGACACACCTGGGCGGAGCAGACACGCTGCCCAGTGGACACGCACGTACCCCTAAGAAGTCACAGCATGCGGAGGGGGCTTCCTCTCCCGGTCCTGCACCGTCCTGTCCTCCCTCTGTAGGTGACACCCCCGCAGACCATCCAGCTGAAGGCATGCTCCCAGACGGAGAACAGGAAGAAGTTAAGGGTGACATGCTGGTCTCCACCTACCGCAGCCGCAGCCGCACGCCCGAGGGCCACGCCGGCCCCTGGTCACGGTTCTGCGTCCCGGGGCCAGTTCTGAGCGAAAAGGGAAGATGCTTGCTTTTCACCCTGGAGTTGTAACTGGCTCCATAAATCAGGTAGCTAGAGAGCCCTCCCCCCACTCCTGAGTTATTCTGGAAGACAACCAGCTCCTTTGAGAACAGTCTTTGTCCTGAAATGACACAGAACGCCCAGCCCAGAAGATTCCTGCCTTGGGAAACCACCTGACGCTTTGGAGACATAACATGTAAACTTCAAGTCATGACCTGCCACAGAAAAAAGCGAGTAAATGCAGCCCAGGCCCTAGGACTTCGGAGTGAGCAGCAGCAGGTCACTAGCAGAGTCCACTCCAGTGTGTAATGGCCGGAGGGGGCTCGGGCGGACGGACAGATGACGGATGGACGGGGGCGGACAGGCATCTCCATGTGTGACAGTCTTTCGTGAGTTTCCCTAAGAACAAGCTGTTTGCAGTTTATTTTGACATTTTGTCCTATTTGAGAAAACACCCATTAACAGAAGTAATTGCTCAGGAATGTAGCTTTCGGATACGATGAGGGTTAGTTGTGGTCCTGGGACAACTTGTCTGAAGGGAATTCCTCGCTTTTATTTTAGGCACCGTGAGGACCAGCTATTCCTGTAGAATTGTCGGTAGATGTGTTTTCACATGACTCAGTATCTATTTACTCAGTTGTTCTGATCACATACGTGTTTTATTTGAGACTTGCTTCCTCTCTCCGCTCTGTCTACTGCACTAACCTCTCCTGGAATTTCAAGGAGGGAACATTCACTATTGTTTGAGTGTTTCTGACCCATAGGGTCTGATAGTTGATCAATTGATCAAAAAAAGCAGCTTAAATGGGGGAATCATGAATGTGATACTGCCCAGCCTGTGTGGCTCTGTGGTTGAGTGTCAACTCGTGTAGCAAGAGGTCACCAGTTCAGTTCCCACTCAGGGCACATGCCCAGGCTGTGGGCCAATCCCCAGTGGGGGACTCGCAGGAGGCAGCCAATCCACGTTCTCTCTTATCGATGTTTCCATCTCTCTCTCCCTCTCTCTTTCTTTCTCTCTAAAATCAAGAAGGAAAAAAAGTTTTATAAAAAAAAAAAAGAGTGTGATACTTATATATGTTAAACATCATATTTGGTTAACATTATATATGTTAAACATGAAGCACTCATGAGGATTTATTTGCAATCTAATGAACTGGCCAGAATCCTCGAGTCCACTTCTGAAGTTAAAACTAGTTGATCCTGAGTAAATTATAACTGTATAACTTCTGTTACAATTTTCCGTTTCAATTTCTTCAGTGTGGATCATGAATCTGAAGAATTGGGAAGCGGTCTGACTTAAGATTCAGAATAAATTTTTACATGTGTTTCCCCATCTTTTCCATGTCTGCTCACGTATAGAGAGTGCTTGTTTTCACATATTCTTAAAAGTTTTTTCAAAATACTTTAATATAATTTTTACAGAAAATAGTCTCTAGATTTGCCTCCACAGTTTGATGACATTTGATTTCATTCTACAATTAAAATACTAAGCTCAGCCACTGCAAAGAGCATTTTGAAGAAACAAAACCATCTCTCAGTGAGCACACCATTCACAACAGAAAGCGAAAATTCTAAATTATCTCATCCAGAGCCAGCGAGCCAGGAGAAGACAGCACTGCGTCTAAGAAACAGAAAAATAAAATAAAGGAAGCAGTCTGAGTTAGATGGTAATTCATTCCAAGAACATCTCCATTAACTCCAGTTCGGTTCTGAAATCATTACTACCTTAACCTCTTCTGAGAAGCATAAAATAAATTCACCCAAGACCTTGCTGATATATAAGAGAATAGAGGTCCCAGAGGTAGGGCAGCCAGTGTGCATTCACACCTGCACACACCTGAGTGTCCCTCACCTGCCTGTTGTAACCATAAGGCTGCGAAAACAGGCACAACAACTAACCGCCTGCCATCTCTCCAGACCTTGCAAATGCCTACACTCAAAAAGGCAAGTCAATTGCAAGAAGAATGTATTAATAGCAAACTGTTAATGCATCAACAAACTGGAAGCTAAGCATGAATTTTTCATCTGATTTGGAAACAGGATGTCAAGATGTATTTCACAATTCAGATTGCATTTATATGACCCGTAATCAATAACTCGAGGGGTGGTGAGTGGGGTGTGGGAGGCGGAGGCACTTCCTACCTCGTTCTATTGTTTCTGGAGGCAGAGAGGAGGGGACAGGCACTAGCACAGAATAATTTTGTCTTGGATCACATTTTTATTTTTTTATTGTTTAATTATTTTTATTAATTTGTTTTTGTTACAGATGTTTCTCCTTTGGGGGGATCCCATTTTTAAAAATCAGCACATACTTGTATCATTTTAGGTCATTGGATGAGATCCAGCATCAAAGTGAGATTTTGGAACCTCTGTTTATAGAAAGTTTCCTCATTGCTTTCTGCTGGAGAAATAGCGGTTCATGTGGCGTCCACGTGCGCCCTCTGGTGGCAACTTGGAGGCATTACCACCTCTCACCCTTGGAAAGCCCCAGGGAAGTCCCTGGGTTTTCTCTTGTTGGGAAATCATTCGGAAGAAGAGAGAATGTTTCTGCTTCCATAACCACAACCTATTTTACACGCTTCTAAATAATGTGTATTTATGCCAATATCAATAAACATGATCGTTTTCCCTTCAAACGTCTGACTCTCCAGTTCATCTGACGGACAGAGGCTCCTGGTTGAAGACTTGCATCATTTTGGCCTTGAGCAAACCTTGACAGGAAGCAGACGGAGGTGAGCAGCCGAACCGGGGTTTTGAGGGGAAGGGGCCGATGTGACCAGACAAGCGTTCCCGCTCTGCTGCTTCCTACCCACGCAGAAGACGGCACACGTCCCCGTGAGCACCCTGAGAGATGGACGCAGCGACCACACCCACGTGTCACATCCAGGCGGCGTGCGGGCGAGCTCCCACCGGCCGAGGCCCTGCGCCTCCTCCCCCTGCTGGCCAGTGCGGCGTGGTGACTGGCAGTCTGGAGACTGTCCCAGCTGTAACCCGAGGGGCTCAGAAGAACACACACTGCACAGGGGAAGGAAGGCACAGCAGAGGGTTAGCGTGCTGAGCTGCACCAGCCTGGTTTGGGGGTGCCTGCCGCCCGACACGTTCACCAGGGACAGATGGCATCCTTTGGCACCTGGGTTCAAAACTGAGAATCAAGCCTTGATAGAAACCTCTCTGCTTAATCATAGGCTCCGTTAGAACAACACCCTCAACTCCGAGCTCGGAATGCACCTTGCCCCGACCGGGAACTGAACCGGGACCTCCCAGTCCATGGGATGACTCTCAGTCCACTGAGCCACACCGGCCTGGCAAGATCTTGTTCTGATAAAACACTGTATATGGTCTTCAACCCCTATTTGGGGACATGGCCAGGTTGATGTCGGTTGAGCACACAGACATGACGGGAAGGCACGAGGGAGGCAGGAGTGATGCTCTCTCTGTATAGCCTCACGAATCACCTCTGCGCAATCACATCTCAAAAGCAAAAACGATAAGCAAAGGAGAAGTCCGCAAAGTACGTGGAGATGAAGGGCGTGGGGGGGGGGCATGCTGACGCGAGGTTGTGTAGATTAATCAGGCAAACACGTGGGGCGCTTCAGAAAAGCACCGCAGAGAGCGGACTCGGCCCCAGGAAGTGTTCGCTCGGTGATTCTCCGTCATCCAGCGGTCTCAGAACAGGTCCCGACCCATCCGGCACTGGACTTGTAAGATGGTGTGACCCTGGGATGGAAGGGGCGCTCGTGTGATCGCAGGCATTTAATAAACAGTCGCTGAACATTGGTATCTTCTGGGGGAAAGAATCACCCTCCTTTGGACCACTGTTTCAGAAAATATTTCTTTACTTAAAACTTGAATGATTCGCCCTGTCCATTCCATGATTTCTGTCCACTTACAAAATGAGCAGAACATGTTTCTGTGTAGGGGCTCTTCCAGCCAGACGCCACCTGACGGTCCACGTTCTCTGTGTGACCAGGATTTAGGGCCACCCGGACCACGGCCCTTCCGAACTGCAGGCTCATCCAGCTGCCTTCCTGTGGGGGGCGCACGCCCCAATGCCCTGGGACAAGAATAGAGTTCTGGTTTTCTCTTTCCACACTCTCCTTGGATGAGCGTAGCCTAAGTCCGCACTAGAAGTTCTCGTAGCCGCGGCGCTCTGCGGCCACGCGCAGTCACTTGCCGCGTGGACTGTTCTGCATCCACAGTTGCTCCCTGCTTCCCTCGCACCGCTGACCTTGAAACCCGAGCCCAAATGCTCTTGTGTGACTGTTAAATGCAATGTTTCCACATTCACTTTCTTGTCCAGAGCGGCTGAGTACTCTGCGTATCCGCATGCGGCCGCACTGTGCACCTGTTCTCATGTCAGCCAGTCTTAACCGTGTTTCAGTGACAGATGCGCTGAGTTATGCTGGATACAAGCAGCCTGGCTCTGACGTGTGTAATTTGGTGAAGTTGGACACACGCAAAGCCCCGTGAAACGATCTTCACAATCAAGGTAATGAGCACATCCCTCCGCCCCGAAGGTTCCCTCCTGCCTCCCTTTTTCCGTGGCAAGAACACTTAAGCTGAGATCTGTTCTCTTAACACATGTTGTGAAGACGAAAGATGGCATTGTTGACTCTAGCCAGTGTGGACAGCGAGTGTCTGGCCCTCACCTTGCCTAACGGGAACGTGATCCCCCTGAGACGGCTCCCGTGTCCCTTGCACCAGCCCTGCCCGGCCTATGTACCCTGCTTCTGAGCATGATGACGGTAGGATGGCAGATAAGGCAGATGCAGGGTCTGTCCTTTATTGAATGAAACTTGATCTTTAACAAATGTTTAAAGATGGCCAATTACTACACGTGTCCTTTGTGACAGCTTCATCTGGTGTCAAAAATGAATACAAGTGATGGATCCATGACCCTACAAAAAGGGCAAAATGTGCAGAACTCAATACTCAGGTGCAAATGAGTACACGTATAATGGAGAAGTCGGAATAACTTTGGTTGATTATATAAATGTCAGTATCCCGATTCTTGAGTTATGTATAGTGACGTGAAATGTTACCATTTGGGAAGCCAGGCAAACTATACAAGAGATCATCTGTCTTATTTCTTATAATTGCATGTAACTCTACAATTATCTTAATACAAATCTCAACGTAAACCTAATGAAAACACTTTATGTAAGGCCAATGGAATAAAATAAATCACACGCTTTGCCACGCTTAGATGTTTATCTCTTCCAGTATTTGTATAATCTCCATCTTAAAAATCCAGAAGACAGGACCCACACGCATAGTCCCAGATGAGTTCATCAGAACGTCCTTTGCTCTAGTTCTAAAGACACAGGTTCAGGATGTAGGTGAACCGGGCTGGTCAGCGTGAGAGCAAACCGTGAGGGTGATCTCTGAACGCCAGGCACTGAAAGTCTGTGCCCCCCCCAATGTGATCGGCAAAACCCCAGTCCCCAAAGTGATGTTACTTGGAAGTGGGACCTTGGGACGCAATCAGGGTAGCTTAGGTCGTGAGGGTAGAGCCACCGTGATGGGAGTTGTGCCCTTATAAGAAAGGAAGAGACACAAGAATTGTTTTCTCTCCTCGGTATGAGGCTGCGGCAAGAACGGTCTGTGTTTGAAAACCAGGGAGGGCGTCTACACCAGCAACCAAATTGGCTGACACCTTTCCCAGCCTCCAGAATTGTAGTAAAAAACTTGCTGTTGTCTACGCCCCCAGTCTATGGCATTCTGTTGTAGCAGCTCCAACCCATTCAAATGCAGCCAGAACTTCATGGAACACAGCTTCTGCGTGTCTTGAGATGACATTGTCCTTTGTACATCTACGAGGTGGATAATGTCCTCAGCACCAATCCAGACTAACCCACAGGGGGATTCTTTCAAGTTGACTTAGACAGAGCAGGGTGTGCTGCTTCGGTGCAAATGAGCATCCAGGTTTATGGGACTTGCAGTCTCTTGGAGTTGTCCATCCATAGACACTGCAGTGTGGGTGAGCAGGACCTGACGTCACAGCTCGCTCCCCTCTGGAAGCGGTTCATTTGCCGGCTGTGTGGCTGGCTTTCTTTCTGTGTCATCTGGTTAACCAACACGTGTTGGATTTACCTGAGTGGTTTCTGTATTCGGCTTCTGAATCACACTCAGTCTCTTCTGGACAAGTGACCATATGGTCACTGTGAACATTCATTCACAGTTTCATGAATGAATCTTCATAACCATGGCAACATGCTGATCTTGGAAGTATATGATATAAAACCTTAGGGCAACGGAAATAGTGTTGCATTATTTTCCTGAAACTGAAAATCCATCCGATAACAAGATACATCCTGTTCTCTCCAGTAGATGTCTCTCTTATATTTTCTCAAGAAACTAAAAAAATCCAAGGGGTAATGATTTCTTTTTAAAAAAAAAAAAACACCTTTCTATAGATGTTTAGTGAGTCTCTCAGCTTTGTGATTTTAGAAGATCAATTTCAAGTCATGTCACCATCAGGGAAACATTTTCCAAGTGTTTACACATAACTTGAAATAAAATTGGGGAATGATTCAATCACAGTCAGATTTCCCTGATTCTTGACACTGACCACCCATCACGACCTGCCCAGTTAGGAACTGATCAGACCCCCTCGAGGTTACTTTCCACGAAACCCCATGTGTTTGTCCACAGATTTAAAGAACAATTCTTAGAACTATTTCAACAGCCAATACACTAAGATTTATAACAGCAACCTAAGGTTGAATCTCTACCCCAGAATACCCACACAAAAAAAATTGTAATGTGATTCTTCAACATCTTTACCATTTTTTTCCCCAGTAAATAGTGACAATAGTCACCATTAAGTGCTAGTTTTTGTGGTGGCTTAAGTTTCGTATGATTATCTGCATGAAGAAGACTTTAAATGGGAAGTAAGCCAGTAATGACTTGAGAGAAGTTACTTGACTTGTCCGTCTATATCAGACATTCTAGGTGACCACTCTGTGCCTTCCTGTAACGTCAGGGACGGCTCCCTTCGGTGAAGGCACACAACAAACTCTCTTTTGTTTAGAGCAACATCAGAGATTTAATTCTCCCACCCTGACTGTGACGGAGACGAGTTAGCTTCAAAGAGGAAAGGAAGACCATCCCTGTGCTTTCTGAACAGCTCACGACACATTTTAAAACACTCAGTCTACACACTGGGAAGGGGAAAGGGATTCAGGTCCCAGTTCCAATGGGTGTGGTCTTCATCCCACCAAGGAACAATGCTCATTTGCCAGCAGGGTTTCCAAGAATTCAACTCGATGTTGACGTGATCTGCTGGGAGAACATGTCCAGTTCCACAGGTGCCGGCTCGGTCCCGGCAGACGGCCCTGCCCCTCAGCAGTCAGCTGTTACCTGTGCTTCCGACCCACCTGCTACAACACAGCCCCACCTTGAGTTCGATTCATTTGCAAGACCGGCTCACAGAAAACCCGTCGACTTGCGAGAGGACCGATTCACTACAAAGGACATTCGAGGACAAGAATCAATGATGAAATGATATGAAGGGCCAGGCCAGGGACAGAGCAGCGTCGACCCTTGCAGAGCTTGGGGTTCATGTAAGTGTTCTTGTTCCCCAACATGAAGCTCCCCCAGAAAGGGGTGATGAGCTGTCCTTCCGAGTTTTTAGGGAGGCTTATTACATAGGCATGATGATGGATTAACTCATTGGCCATTGGTGATCGATTCAACCTCTGGCCCCTTTCCCTTCATGGGGTGGAACTGAAGGGTCCAGCCCTCTGATTCCTAGTTTGGCTCCCCTGGCAACCAGCCATCCTTGGACGTGGCCCAAAAGTCACCTCCCTAAAACAGCAAAAGACACCTCCCTTGTTCTCACCACTATGGAAACTCCAAGGTGAGTCTGAGGAGCTCCGTGCCAGAGATGGGAGAAAGACCGAGTCCGTGTCATAAGTCACACCATCCCAGACGGTCACCGGTGGTCACAGTGTCTGGCCCATGCACTCCAGGAAATGCAAAGTTGCAGCGATGATGGGATGGTGTGCTCTGAATAACGACCCCCCTGACCTGATGTGATTTATTTGTTCCCACGATGGGACCCTCAAAACCCTGCTAGTAATTGTCACAGAAGGAAAATAAATTAAAATGCTGTCTGCTTTTCCTAGCAGCCAGGGAGCACCACGGGCCCGCCTCACGCTGTTGATAGAAAATGTGAAGGGATGTTAGGAAACTCATGGACATACACACCCGTCCAAATATGAACATCCATCAACACAACGTGTCCCTTCAGCAGCCGGCAGACAGACAGCAACAGGGTCCCAGCGGGAGCCTCGCCAATAACATCCGGTCCTGGGAGCCCCTGCCGGGTGAGGCTGTGGCCCTCACTGACCTCCACCCGCCCCAGCAGAACCCGCCTTCCGTCAGAAGTCAGTGCCAAGGATAGGATAATTAGCATATCATCAGTATGTTATTCATCTAAATGGAAGGAGCAGGAGAGACTATTATTCAAATTGCCTTAGGCAGTTATTTCTTAGGAAGTCATTTATCGGGGAAACTGTGAACACTATCCTGGTGCCTTTAGGCAGATACTTTCAATTTGACAAGCCAGCTGAATTCCAGTGCTAGGAGGGGCCCTGGGAGTCCTTTGGGGTTTTATTCTGCAGACAGAAGTCGCACGCAGCGCCCAGTGAGGTGCGCAGGGTCACAGCCTGTCAGCAGCCCTGGTCCCAGGTCTCTGCTACCGGCGCTCCGCCCTCTCAGATCAGAAGCTTCACCCTCCTCCCCAGTGCGCAGACTCCAGTCTGTTCTTCAGGTTTTATGCACAGAACGATGCTTCCTTGGGCTGACACCCAGCCAGGTGGCCGATCAGTTCAGGACGAGCCGAGAAGTGGACTCTGTTGGCCAAGCTGCCGAGGGGACAGGTGTGGGTCCCCGACAGCAGAGACCTGTGGAGTCTCTGTGTCTGCACAGGAAATGCGTTGCTGCATGGGAACGCACGCACACCTGGCGGGGGGGAACGCACGCACACCTGGCGGGGGGGAACGCACGCACACCTGGGTGGAACGCACGCACACCTGGCCACGTGGGAACGAACATACACACACCTGGCAGCATGGGAACGCATGCACACCTAGCCATTGCTGTCTCCCCAGCAGCCATGGACACAGACAGGGCCGTAAGGAAGAAGGCGGGTAGCAGGATGTAAGCAAAGAAATGTCTGCTTCCCTGTTTGTTCTGCTCAGTCCGTGACTCTCGTGAAAGTAAGTTCTACACTTTGTATGGTCACTAGTTAGGCAAGTGGATTACCGCTTAGGCGCTTAGCTTCTTCGTCTTTAACATGAGGCGTTGACTGGATGTATTTATGTTTCTGTATCTGATCCCTAAATTTGCAAAATCAGGGTATCATTGCTCCCCCTGAGCTATGGCAGAGCCAGGGGTGGGAGACAACGAACCCTGCTCACAGGTGTCTGGTGCGTTAAAGCCAGGGCAGATGTCGGAGGAAATACACAACCCCGCGGGCACGAGTGGGCAGTCATCCCGGTTCTTCAGGGGCACCTGACAGGCTCCACGGCTGTCCATCCAACACACCCCTCCACACCCCAAACAGCAAAACCCCGGAGGTGGAGTCGTGCCTTCCCTCAGCAGTTCTCACTTGCAGCCTGCCATGAGCCCCGGCTGCCCTCTGCCTGGGACAGAGGCGGTGGCACCCGTGGGGAGGGTGGCATCTGTGGGGAGGGTGGCACCCGTGGGGAGGGTGGCACCCGTGAAAAGCGCGGCACCTGTGGGAAGTGTGGCACTCTGGGAAGAGCTTCCAGCCGATGGGGTGGGGGGACAAAGCACCTCACCAGCTGGACAGCCCCAGGCAGTGGCCACAGGAGGAAAGCAGGGGGTGGAGACAGACAACAGGGGAAAAGGAGTCTGTAGAGCAGCGATTCTCAACCTGGGGGTCGCGACCCCTCTGAGGGTTGAACCACCCTTTCCCAGGGGTCGCCTGAGACCATCGGAAAACACTATTTCCAATGGTCTTAGGAACCCAGACACGGCTCCTCTGTTGTCTCCAGGCGGGTCCGCCCACACGCAGACACGCCCACGCGCAGACACGCCTGCATGCAGACACGCCCATGCGCAGACACACCCACATGCAGACACGCCCACACACAGGCACGCCCACATGCAAACACGCCCATGCGCGGACACGCCCACACGCAGACACGCCCACGCGCCAACGCAGCACATCCAACAGGAGGACTGTGTTATGGGGTCGCGCCGTCGGGAAGGTCGGAACCACTGCTCTAGATGGGAGCTGAGCAGGAGCCCGGAGGGCACAGGGTCCGGGTCTGACGTTCATTTCCAGGCAGAGTGTACGTGTCCCAAAAAGCTCTACGTATGGAATTATGATTCTATTTATAGCTCATTACGAATAACTACTGTCCCACTTGTGTGTTTGGTGTTTAATGTTGGTAACTGAGGCCTTGGGGGTTCTCAGGCTCCCCACATCTCTGCGTTGCGCACTGATCCGCAAAGAGGCCTTCAGGGAGGTGGCCACGTGAAAATGAGTAACTAACCTGGGCTCCGGCCCGGTGTGACCGGTGTGCTGGTGAAAAGGGGGTGTGGACACAGAGCGGGAAAACACCATGTCCACCCGTGTCCACCCGCAAGCCCAGGAGAGCTCCTGCCCAGCCTGCCCCTCCCCCCGCCCCAGCAGGAGCCGGCCAGCCTGCCCCTTGGTCCGGGCCTCCAGCCCCCAGCGCTGTGAGACGGGGCGTCTGTGGTCCGAACCGTCCTCTTAGTAGCACTTGGTTTGGCGGCCCCAGCATCTGCAACGGGCCGTCCGATGTCTAGAAAAACCGAACCCTCCAAATTCGCTTTTCATGCCAACAGCAGTCGTTAAGTGAGAAACAGTTCTGAACTAGGGAATGAGACCAGGGGAAAGGAACATGAGGGAGATTCGGGGACAGTGTGGACCCCATCGCCTTACCGGCGCGGCTACTTCCTGACGCAGACGGCCCGTCCGCCTGTGGGCGGCAGGACAGCCAGTCAGCACGCAGGACTCTGGACCTGCAGGTGTGTAGGTCCTTTGCACAGGTGTGTGTACTGCCGTGCACGGTGTAGGCATCGTAGGCTCTGACCAGGAAAATGGGCTCAGGACGGACTGCCTTGGCTATGAGCTCCCCACTTTAGCTTCCACACATGGCCATTAAGTCGGTGGAAGGGCTCCCCGAGTTCCCAGCTCTGTCGCCGTAACACCCGTCTCCCTGCAGAAAAGCCAAGGCTGAGCTGGGGCGGTGCCCCCATCCCCAGGCCTGGATCCTAGCCCCAGGGCCGCTTCATCCTCTGCCCTCCTGTGCCAGCCCTCCCCCCCCCCCTTCCTCAGGGGTGAGGCACTGCAAGGACTTCACTCTGCAGCACGTGAAGACGTACCCTAGCAGGTGAGCCCGGAAGCACACCCGGAGTTGTTCTCACAGAACGTTCTGATGGGTCCCCACGCATCCAGACGATTCCCGTTCTAAATAAGATCACCCACAGTGTGCAGAATAGCTCGCTCGCGCCACATCCCAACGCTCTGCCCTCCGGCTTATCTAACTGATGGCAAATAAAGTCCAAGTTCCGGGGCCTGGCTGCCAGTCCAGCCCCTGCACGCCGCGCGGAGGCCTCGTGGCCTGGACACAGTTCCCGCCTCAGCACCCGCACACTGTGCTGCATTCCGACCCCGGGTCAAGTCGTCCCTTCCTTCTCTGTCCACCTGCAGGAGCCTCCGCTTCATTAAGTGCCAAGTCCGATGCCACCTGTTCCCTTAGCCTCGCCGGGCCTTACCGCAATGTGACACGGGGCCCAGAGCACACTCAGGCGTCATGTTTGGGACTTACTTTGTAATGAAAAACATGTGACCCCCGGATTGCTCACCACTGAACAAATGCCCAGCATAGTTTCCAAGGCCGTTGCATGTTACATTGAAGACATTTTGAAGGTTGGTAACAAGCAGCTTCGGGAATAACGTCAAAACTATTGGGAATGATTGGATAGGAAATTTGAGATGCAAAAAAATCTAAATTTAACTGAGGACATAATTTAGTCACATTGAAAGAGAATATATTATTTGGTTCTTGCAAACGGCGATTCCCCCGAGTGCCTTTCAAACACCGTTGGATGAGTACTGGCTATTTCAGGGGCTTGGCGGAGAAGGCAAGGTGCAGATTACAGGTTTAGTTTACAGACGGTTGATTTACTTTCTTAGACCAAGAGGTTTAGTTCTCAGGGGTGTCGTGGCACGACTCGATTTCTTAGAAAATACTGTGGTCAACTGGAATTCGCGTTTTAGGGAAAAGATGCCCTTTCCTCCAAGTTTAGCAAAACTTTTATTTTTAAATAAGAAGTCCTATTTTTGCTTTGTGGGTTGTTCAGATAAGTTAACAATACAAACCCAATAATTTTCTTCAATATTACAGTAGTATTTGTACACAATTAAAAGTAAATTAATTAGTAAATATACTCGGGGATAGTGAGAATCTGTGGCCCTAGCTTTTCTTGATTATAAAGAATACATAGGTGTAGCTATAGCTCGATCCCAATGTCTCAGTGTACAATCCCATCCTCGTGAGAAGTGGACGACTAGACAGCATAAAACGTCATCATCTGGGATTTTATGGAGTCAAAGGCACATTATCCCCACGCCCATTGAATGTCAGTAATTCATTAACAACTCAGTTGATTTGGTTTCTAATAATGGTAGCACACTGCAACCGTAGAATGAGTTACACAATGGCAATGGGGCTTTCTTAAATATTATGCAACACTCTCCCAAGTTCTCTGTGCAATAGGTAAGACAGATTCATACATACAGAGCAGGCTAGAAAAATAGAAACAGTATCCAAATCAAGCTTGGTCAACAGCAGGTGTATCTAGAGTGACTTAGGTAGTGTTTGAAAAGAGAAAAATCCAAGGTTTGAAACATTTGCTGGGTCCCTGGGTAAGTAAAAATGTACACATCTCACTTCCTGAAGAAGGAGAACCAACACGTCCTGGGCACCTGACATCGGTTGCTTAGCTAGACGTCTTAGAATAATTTTATTTAACAAACTAACTCTAGAACAGAGAGACAAATACTACCGTAATATTTAAGAGAATTGTTGGTTTTATGTTGTTAGCTTATTTGAACAACCCACAAAGCAAAACTAAGACTTCTTAGGTTGCCTCATTTTCAGACCTTTATGCGGTAAAGTAGAATTCGATTTCCCCAAGTCTAATCGTTCGGTAAGAGTTTCTGAAGGAGGAAATTTTTCTCGTCCAGTCCAATGCAGACCACGTCGATGATGATTGGGATGGAAGGGGCCCGTGAGCTCACCGCTCTCACCCCTCTGGCAGAGCAGAGGTGAAAAGGACCCTTAGCAATGATCCATGACATTAATGAGCTGAAGTCTTACAGGTGATCATTCACCACCCCCAACTGTGACATAGCCAAGTATTACAATCTCCATTTTCTAGATGGAGAACTAGAGTCTGTAATCAATCTGCAGCCTCCTGGGAAAGTTACTTTCAATCTGGCTTAAATTTTACACACTTCGTGATATGTTATTAGACTGGAAAACCCTAAATCATCAACTGGAATAGAGGCAAAAACCCACGTGATTCATTATGCACAAAGACCCTTAGGGCCTTGGCGTCTGGGGGCCAGGGCTGCAATCCCAGGCCCTCTCCTGAGGTTCTTCAACCAGATACACCACGGACTGAGGGGGGAACTGCGGCCTCATCGCATGGAGAGCGCCCCCTGGCGCGGTTGCTAGAAAGCACACCCCATTGAACAGAGTCAAGGACCTGTCTCTGTAGAATTACATCCTCTGAATCAAGAAGCACTTGAAAGGGTCATCTTCATCATATACATTTCAAAGGCCATTCTTTAAATCATAAAGAAGCGTATTAGCCAGAATCACAGAGATACAGTCTTGTATTGAAAATAAATAAAAACACAAAACATTGGCAGGATATTGTAGGAGCTTTGGAGACAAACAGATGTGTGTCTCAGCCCAGCTGAGTAGCCTTGAGCATGACCCTCGCTCTTTCTGAGCCTCAGGACTCTTACATTTAAAATGAGCAAAAACATAATACTCATGTCAGAGGGTGGCTGAGGGTCTTAGGCAGGATGTGCCTGTAAGTTGGTGAGCACATGTCTGGCGTACAGCGAACATTCATACATAGTGGCTACTAGAAACAAGATTTATGATTACACTATTTTGTACCTCTAAGTAAGAAGATGTTTTAGTCTCAATTTCAAAGATCTGGTTCTTTCTAAGATCTATGAAAATCTCAACCTAATTCTTTAAAGAGATCAATATTGTCTTTCAGTGAATTTTGTATGGCATCGTGCAATGTAAGTTTACATGTTCTGCAAGTATTGTTAGAAAAACTTCTTCCACAGGAAATCCCTCCTTCTAAAGGAGCTCGATTATATCGACACAATGTTGGCCTGTCAGCTTTTGCCCAACACAACATAAAGTATATCTTTTAAGAAATAAGTCATGACATGGTAAATGGTGCTCATATTTTAAGCTCTTTTCTGCGTCTCATTTCAGCAGGTGCTATTAGAACTGGAGAAGTTATCACCACAGAGATGTGTGTTATTTATATCAAGGACATTTATCATCCAAATTTGTTTACTAAAGCAACAGACACCCCTCAAATATAGACAACTCTGTGTCTCACCCCAAAATAATTGTGCAGCAAAGGAAAATAATTCACTTACCTAATCAGAGGATTTCGGGGTGACATTGAAGTTTTCTTTCTTGCAGAAATTTTAAAAGCATGAGAAACATTTACCTATTTTTATTTATTTGATCGTCTATTATTTCTGGAATAAAAAAGAGAATAAAGCAAATACATTTCTATTTTCTGGATTATAAACATAATCTGGACTCTGATTCCAAAGTACAAAAGCTCAGCCCTTCCAGAGAGACCAAGTGACGTTGCACACACACAGCGAACTGTGAAGTCTCGGGAGGAGACTGGTGTCTCCGCGGGCTCCCGGGTGCTGGTTTAGGCCACTGATTGTTAGAGGCACCTCAACTCAGAAGCACCTCTTCTCTCTCTAGCGAGCTGTCTGCAGCTGTCTTCACTTGCGCGCAAGGAAACACACTTTCCCATGAGTCATCCTGAAGCCAGGCTCCAGCTGGGTGTGGGGTGGTGCATTCTGGGAGGAGTTTCCCACATGGAAAAGCTCTAAGTTGGGCGTGGGTTGAGAGTACTGGTTTCCCTTGGTGTCGCTGTTTAGCAGTGATCATCACCCAGTAACGAGCTACTGAATGGTGTAATTATCACCCCCTGGGGAAACAAACTCAGTTCCTGAATTAATACTCAGCAGAATGCGGGCCAACATGGGCTTACGTTGTGAGTACGTGAAACAGAGTTCACTCTTGTATCGTCATCTATGGATTATTGTACTGTTTTCTGTGTGAACAACTGTAACCCTACATTGCCCCCCACCCCGTACACCCTGAGAATGAAAATCTAAGGCAAAATATAACGATCAAAATTCAGATCTAGTTTGGGTCAAAAAATTATAGTTCACACATCTAAAAACTAACACGTCAACTGTGTCAATAGAAAATCAACAGCCACAGCTCGACAGCGTTTCTCTGCTGTCTCAGGCGGGCTGTGTGTACGGTCTCACTGATCGCTAAGCCATCGAGTGAACACAGTGCTCGTCTTTGTTTAACAGACGAAAACTGAAGGCAACACAGAGGTAAAATGGTTGCACAACCAAGTGCTCTTTGAAGTAGAAATGGAATGACTAAGGCCCACGTAGACATGTTTAGACAAATAAAACTAGACACAAATCCATATTAATATGTATTTATAATTTATTCCTTTGGTTATAACAAAATGAAACCCTCTTTACCTCTTAACAACTGGAACCAATGTTCTCAGCAAAGCAGCAAGAAGAATGTTCCGGGGAAACCTTGGCTGCCTGGGCTCTGGGATGTCAATGCGGAGCCGGCTTGTCCGATGGGTTTGGGTCTCGGTCACACAGGCTGGCCCAGAGCCCGGACCCAGAGCCTGTCATCAAAGGGAGAGGGTGCCACAGTGACGACCCTCCAAAGGCTCAGGAACTCGAGATGGTGTTGGGGATGTCGTCCCTCTTCTAGAAAATAATTCCTGAACTTGAAGAGTCTAAAGGAGCCAAGAGATGAGAGCTGGTTCCTGTCGCCTGGATTTTATCTACCCTCTAAATGCTTCCTGTTCATACCATGCAGTTAATTAATGCAAATGGTCGTTTCCCGGAATAGACTCATTAGGTAAATCCCACATGGATCTCAGGCTGCCAGTTAGGAGGAGAGTGAAGTAGCTGCATCCAGCTCTGCATCACTTAGAATCCATCTGGTTCCAGGGAGGCCGCCAAACTCTCCAGAAGCTGAAAGGATGTGTTTCATCTGCTCTGACATCAACACCCAAGGCTCTGTGTCAATGGGCTGATGAAAGCACGTCCAAGAGGCTGCAGCCGTGCCCTCTGTGCCCCAGGGGCTGCAGCCATGCCCTCTGTGCCCCAGGGGCTGCAGCCGTGCCCTCTGTGCCCCAGGGGCCACGGCCATGCCCTCTGTGCCCCAGGGGCCGCGGCCATGCCCTCTGTGCCCCAGGGGCTGCAGCCGTGCCCTCTGATGCCCCAGGGGCTGCAGCCGTGCCCTCTGATGCCCCAGGGGCTGCAGCCGTGCCCTCTGTGCCCCAGGGGCTGCAGCCGTGCCCTCTGATGCCCCAGGGGCTGCAGCCGTGCCCTCTGATGCCCCAGGGGCTGCAGCCGTGCCCTCTGTGCCCCAGGGGCTGCAGCCATGCCCTCTGGGCCTCACTAGGTTCCCCACCTGGCCTGTTCCTAGGAGTCCTTGGAGTCCATACCATCACGACCAGGAGGCCTCGTATTTCTGTTTCCTTTGTAAAGAGACAAGGTTTTCTTTTCCCCTTTGAGATGCTGCTAGTATGGAATCCCGGGTGGTCTTGGAAAATGACATCCCCTTTGAGGTGCGTTGGGACCTGTCGTGATGCTCCTGCCGCCGTTCATCCCTAGACCACGTTGGGCATCAGTCCAGTCCAACAGCACCCAACAAGCAGCTGGGAGGTGAAACTGTGTCCTCAGTTCTGCTGCAAGACCATGGGGTGCAACACGGTCTGGCCCCGAATTGCTCATCTCCAAAGCCAGCATTTCACACCCCAGGAGTCCAGATGGCTTCCAGCCCACACACTGCCCCCTGCAGGAGGGAGAACTCTGCATGCCCTTCAGCCCAGTCCTCAGAGGCTCACACTGCTCTAGGGCAGTGGGTCTCAACCTGGGGGTCGCCACCCCTTTGGGGGTCGAACGACCCTTTCACAGGGGTCGCCTGAGACCATCGGAAAACACCTATTTCCAATGGTCTTAGGAACAGAGACACCGCTCCTCTGTCAGTCTCCAGGCAGGTCCGCCCACACGCGGACACGCCCACATGCGGACACGCCCACAGACAACACGAGGAACCATATGGAAGGGTCGCGGAATGAGGAAGGTTGAGAACCCCTGCTCTACAGGGACCCTTCCATACTGTTTCCCTCCCTTAGCAGGTACAGAGGCAGGTGAGTGGCGTCGGCTGTGTAGTCAGGCAAATGGCAGGTGCCCCCTGCCAGAGACCACGGTGGTCCCTGTGAGGTCAGGAGGAGACAGCACAGTGAAACCACCAGATCACCCTCAGGCCTGGGGTCATCACTTTCTCACTGTCTCGGGAAGCAGCTGCGTTCGCCTGGGCAACCTGTGCCTACGGTCTGCACTGTAGGTAAATGCAAGCCCTGTCCGTCCCCTTGCAGAGGGCTTGAATCTGCGATGCACTGACTTCCTTCCATGTGAGAACATGCTCATGTTTAAATTCTAGGTCCCAAAATAGGTGTCTGGCACAGAGCCTGAACTTCATAAATGTTGATTTAATATATGAAGCCACGGTTGAAGGCGTCAGTAGACACAGAAGCCTGTTTTGGGTGCAAAAATGAGGAAGCAGTTCTAGGAGCACAATTACATTACTTTATTGCAAAACTCTCTCATGTGTAGAATATATACATACATGAGTATATATATGAAAGCACTCTCGGTATTTACCATACGGATTTGTTTTTGTTGCTTTCTTGCTGCTGCTGCTGTTGCTCTTGCCAGTCCAAAGTGAAATTAATAAACGACCTTGGTTTTCACCGAGAACCTGCCAAGGGCTTCAGAAAAGCATCCAGTTACATGCGAAGCGAAATCCGTGTAGGGCATTGCTCTTGTTCGCTCGTTCCAGTTTAATGTTTTAAGTTTAGATTCCTTTCAGGGAAGACAGCACACGGCCACTCTGTCGCTTTGACAGGACATGGGCCGGGACGAGCCGCTTCAACAGCAGGAGAGCAGGGTTGAGCTGCTTGCTGCCTGTGACTAGACCTTACATCAGTTTCTCAGCCCCTGTCTTAGGAAGAGGGATCCAGGGAAGGGCGGAAGCAATGACAGGGACCTGGGAGAGGCAGAGAGAAAGGACAAACAGAGCCCGCCCTTGTCCACTCGGCTACGGGGGCGGGGGGTCGAGAGAGTGCCCGCGGCCAGGGTCTGGAGGTGAGGACAAGCCCCGCCCTCGGCTCCTGCAGAGCCCGGGGAAGGGGGCTCAGCTGTTCTCTTGTTACAAATGCTAAGAGGAGATGCGGTTCAGACAGACAAACGTTACTGAGCAAAGCAATGAAACAAAGTGATTATTCTAGCACATTTTAGAGAACGGAAAAGAGGAGGGGGAGGGAGGGAAAGAGAGAGAGAGAGAGAGAGAGAGAGAGAGAGAGAGGAGATGCTACTCCAAGTCTGGAGCTGGCCTTGGACCTTTTTCACATGATCATGTAATTTTCACAAAAACTCTGTAAGGTAGGTATTTCAATTCATTTTATTTATTTTTTTACATATGCTGACACCAAGCCTCAGAAAAGGCAGGTAACCATAAAATTTACAAAAGTCATGTATATGCTCACTTTAATCTCCACCTTAGCGTGCTGCATGCCAAAGCCTGTCTGATGTCTACGGTTTTAATTAAACGTTTTAAATAACAAATCCAGCCCTTGACTTTCACGCTCCAAGAAGCACGGCCTTCTGAGAGACGCCTGCTCCACGGGACCCATTTCACGGAGAGGTGAGGGGGACAGTAGGAGTGTCACCAGCTGTCTGCTCCCCTCCTTTTCCGGAGACGACCTGACACCCCTCCCACTGAGTCTGGGTCTGGCCAAGACCGACAGACACTCCAGAAACACCCCTTAGTTCCCGCCAACGCTCCCGCGTTTCCTCCAGAGAGGGCGCCCTCTGCAGACCAGCTCCGGGAATGAGGCCAGGGGAGCGGAGTGGAGGAGCCCCACAGCCCCGACACGCGGGAGAGTGGGAAATCCGTGGTCGCCACGGGCCACTGAGTCCACGGTCACATCTCACTGCTGCCAAGCCGAGCATTGTAGCAGAGCCACGCACGGGTGCGAGACATCAAAGCTCAAGATACCCCCCTCGGTGTCCTTCTAGAATGTTCTACATGCTCACTGGCCCCTTGCTATGAAAAGCAAAAAACTAACAAACCAACAAAACCCCCTAGACATAAAGTATTATTTTGAAAAGTGTTTAATCTGAACCATTGATGTCTTCATTCGCCGAGTGTACACTGATAGCCCGCTCTGTTGCTGGGCCAGGATTAGACCCCACGTGGACACATAATTAAGCCATTCAGTACAGAGTGCCACCCTCAATGGGGTTTCCAGTCTAGGGGTGACTTCTCTACACGAGTCATTGGCACCTAGGAGTAAGGTTTCCCTCCGTAGGGAGGGGGCGCAGTGAGCACCCCAACAGGAATACAGGAACAAAGTACCAAGTGTTCACTCAAGACCAGTAACAGACAGTGTTCTGGCCAAAATGAAGGTTAAGCAGCAGGGATAAGCAGGAAAAGTGGACGCTACAGATGCTATAAAAGTAAGTAACGGAGACAGAAGCCCCCAAGAATACAATAGCAGGTGTCCCCCCCACCCCCCAGAAGGTTGATGAGCTCTTTCCGTTTGCACATTAAAACTCGGCATGACCTTGCGGCGACGAACCCCATCAGACGAATGTCCTCTCGGGCATGTGTGCAATTCGCCGTCACTCACGGTGCCAACCGCAAGGGGCTGAGCATTTTAAGTAGAACCGGCAGAAACCAGGGGCCTCTGTTGCCACTGGGGGTGACATTGTCCGCTGGGAACGGGCCTCAGAGACATTCCCGGTGGCCCTGCTTGGGAAGGTTCACTACACATCTACCACGTGAGGCCTCGTTCTCTCGCATCTCATCCTGGGAAGTAGTATCCTCAGTAAATCACATTTTGAATTCACAACAGTCCTCACTCAGGTCTAGGTGAGCTGCCTGCCGTCCGCGTAGCAGCGTGGTGTGGAGCCGTTTCGATCAGATGGCGGAGCCAAATAGGAACACGTTTGTGTACATCTCCAGAGCTATCGGTTCAACAGTGACTCCGCAGAGGCACTGTGGGTAGAGTCTTTCATCCCTCAGAGGCGGAGACAGAGTAGGAATAAGAAACACCTGTGTGGAGAACAGGTCATTAATCTTTATTTAGTGGCTCCTGATAGATGGGCCTGAATCTCATCATGTTAATTGCACCGAGCATTTGAGAGCAGGTGTTATTTTCACAGGACTTCCTGTACATTCATCTCCATGACAGCATCGGGACAGCGACTATCACTCTACGTGCTCAGCTCTGTATACTCTGCACACGAGAAGCTGGTTTTTCCACCACAGGTAGTTTAATATGCTGCCACTGGTCCGGCGTAGGACCTCGTGTTTACAGTAGAAAAATATCCAGCTTTTAAAAATACCTGCTTTTCTGAATGTGTTACTTTCACGTCTTTGCACTATATTATCTATTACAAAAATGCATTATTTCATGCAAACTCCATGGGCTCACATTTTGAACGCCCTAAATAAAAGGTGGCCCCGTTAATAACGAAAAGCGAGGCGCATTCCGCAGACGACACATTTTAAAAAATACAGTCGACATAAACCAGAGTCATGACCAGCACACTGAATCCTCCGCCTCATTCCTAGATAGTGATGAGAACAGTGTTACTCCTTCTGTGTTTGTGATGTCTGTAGCCTTTTGTACACGTGTCTGCGATCTACCTCTGCTCCCCAAAGCGCTCTGGGCCCCAGAAGCACTTAGGGAAAAGCGTTCACCCCCTCATTTCCGCAGGCTTCTCTGCACGTGTTCACTTTTCTCAGAGGCTCCTGCGCTTTTCCTCGGGGGACCCTGGGTGGGACGAGGCCAGAGGGAAGGAGGCTCCCTCATCTGTGCAACAAAGCTGACGATGATACCCTAACAGGCTGCGGCGAGAACTGGTTGGGTAAATGCCTGTCAACGACCTAACGCAGGGTCTCACACCGAACGTTCAACAGTGGTTACTGATGTTTAATATTTCAATGCGCAAACCTTGTTTTGCTGGTCATCTCTCTTTTTAAACAAAGCCTGTTGTTTCTGTGTGTGTCTCGAGAAATGGTTACATCTGCTCCATTTACTAGGAAAGCAGGAATATACACTTGCACGCATTCTGGTGCGGATCCACATTTAAGCAATGTCGAGAATATGTGTGGTGTAAGTTTATTATATCAAGGTATATCTGATTAAGCCCGAAAACAAGCGGATCTTTCTCCTGTATGACCAGAAACTGCGGGAACCACCGTGAACAGACCGCTGACCGGGTCAAACAGCTCAACTCACCTGCCAGCCCATGTCCTTGTCCCCCTGTGCCCTAGAGACACAAGGGTGTTGCTGGTCGACTTTAGAGAGATTAAACTTCTTATCGCTGGGAGATGAGATTTGAAGTCAATCTTGTAAAAAACTGAAGTTAAAAAATGTTAACTTTTCTAGACCTGTGGCTCGGTCGTTAGAATTTAAGTTTCGGATGCTCCCAGGCAGCTCTGGACAGGGGGGTCTGTGGGCTCTCGTGAAGGCATCGGCGTGCACCCCCATGCTGTCCATTCTGAAAAGGGCTTTGTTCCCAGAGAATCCAGTAGAACTTCGAGATCTGCAAGAACTGATGGGGGTCCGCACAAATACGTTAAGAAGTTGCCTAGAGCTGGCCGGGTCAGGGAGACAAACGAGAGAGGACACCTGTGGTGCCTTTTCACGTTCACAGAAGTGACATCCCTCCTTTTAAGTCCCCATGAGAACTGAGAAGTACCCACCCCCCAAGCGGGAACACATGCTGATTATAAACCCAAGTATTGTGACCGTATCAAACAGAGTATCTCATGCTACAGAACGAATATTCCAGAATTGATTTTGCCAAATACTTGTTTTTATATTGTAAAATCTAATTAGGCAAAGAGTCATACATTAAGCCAAAGAATCTCAGGGGAGAATTTCAAGATGCCCTTAGTGAAGAAAAATATTCCAGTTAGAACTCATCATGGCCCTCTGGTCGGTGAAACAGAAAACACACCGGCAGGGAAAGGGGCCGTTACACAGTGTGAAAGGCTGGGGAAGAAGAGGGAGTAAGGGGGAAACACGTGGATACTAAGCTCGACGAAGCTCCACTCCCCCAGGACAGAGGAGACAGTGGGGGTCACGGGGCTTCAGAAACCGGAGTCCGGGTGGCATCCTGCAGAGAAGGCCACCCGGCTGGTGCAGGACACGAGGGGCTGGGTCTCCAGGTGATAGCAGAAGCTGGAGGCGACCGTTGAGTCCACATGTCTTTCTTAGACGGTGCTGACAGTACAAGAGGCAACTGGAAAAGCAAGTCCTCGTGAGCCTCTCCGTCTCCCCCTCCCCCCCTCTGCTGGGACATGGGAACAGTGTCCAGCAGAAGAAATGGGTGGTCTGCAGAGTCCCAGGCCTGGGAATTCAGAGCGCGGAGGATTTGAAGGTGAGACACAATATCCTGCAACTAGCATCGTCCTCTAAAAAAAAGATGCCTGTTTCCAAGTACCTATCAAGATATGCATCTGGTCATAAAATATCTATAGAGTTTATCAATGTCTCAAGATAGTTGGGAGAAAAAGCTTGGCTAGAGAAGAGTAGAGAGAGAAAGCATTTTCTCCCAAGTGCATCGACGTTTTATAAAATGCTTTTTAAAAATAATGTCTTTATTGATTTTTGAAAGAGAGAGGAAGGGAGCGAGACATGGAAACATCCATGTGAGAGAGAAACATCAATCAGCTGCCTCTTGTGCGCCCCCTCCTGGGGATTGAGCCTGCAACCCGGGCATGTGCCCTGACCGGGAATCAAACCTCTCAGTCCGTGGGATGACACTCCTTCCACTGAGCCACACCAGCCAGGCTGTAAAATGCTTTAATAAGATCAATTAATAAGAGTTCATTAATCTTTTTAACACATAAAGGCTGTCTTTTCAGAAGGCTGGGCAAGTCTATTATGTGAAAATGTGTTCGTAGGAAACATCTTAGCAATAATCTATGGGAACGGCTGCCTCTGAAAGAGTGATTTTAAAAAGACACTTGTATTCAAATCTCAGCATATGTGAGAAACATAAAATCTCGACCGATCCATGGTTCCTAAGTAACTGAATTGATACGTACTTCGAGCAATTCTATCCAAACGTTATTCTAAGTGTTGTGCTTTGAAACTTACGGTCCTTTGTATTTTGTGGGTGAGTTTGTTTTGAAAACTCAATCTATACATTAGTTATATTGTAAAGGGAAAAAGACAACGTGCTCCTACCCGTGGTGACTGCATAGACCTTCTGGCTTTCTCTGGAGTCGGGGTCAGTCTGCACCTTCTAGAAAGAAGGGCTAATCCATCTAAGTTGGGTCTGGACCATGCTTCTGAGACCAATACAGGAATTTATTTATTTCAGTGTAACTTTTCTACTCGTTTGCTCATTTAACACACCCGTATTGACTATACACTGAGCAGCTGTTTTGAAGGGCACCCAAATGAGTCAGTCCCGATGCCTGTCTTCAGATACTCTTGTTCTAGAAACGTGCCGTCCTCAGTGACATGAGAACAGTTGCCTGGGTTGGTGTGTCCCCCAGCAGCATCACAGGTGTGCCAAAGGGTGACGGCAGGAGCTAATGGCCACCTGGGGCCTTTCTCTCCCCACCTGCCACCCCTACGTTCCTTCCAGGGACCCTGTCGTGACAACCCCTCGGAGGTCAATCTGAGCTGATGAGTGCCTTCGAAGGGCCAGGCCTTTTCCTGCGTTGTCTGAACCCAGGGACACCGTCCAGCGGGAAGGTGCGACACTTGGGTCACAGACGCAGAAAAGCACAGCCTGCGGGAGACACTGGCCCCACTCTGAAGGACCAGCTAGTAAGACGGAAATGTGAAAGTGGGGGCCCCCACGTCGGCATCCCCCAGTTCCCGCTGTTGGTTGCGGGCACCTTCGCCCGGTCTCGTAGCACCATCCCCATTGGCCAGTCTCCTCTGCCTCCGGAAGGAAAGAGCGACTCTGGGGTGCAGACCGCCTTCCTAGGAGCTCATGCTTCGAACGGAGCGAGACTCGAATCGGGACTGGAATGAGTTCTGTCGGAAGCTATTTTCACTGCCTTATCCCATGTTTTTAGGTCATAATTATGATTTCGGGACCACAGTTATGGACAGAGGCGTCTGTATGTTTGCTTATCTACCACTGTGTTATGATGAGAATTTGCACCACGTCATTGTCCGGGATGGAAGACAGGACTTTCCTTCCAGTGTTGGTCTTTCTGTGTATACTTGAAGATGCAGGCTTTGGGGACCTGGAGTTCAATGTTCTCGAATAAGATGATACAATAAAACAATGTCGAAAACATCACTCGGGTGATACAAGAACCCACGGGCTCTAGATATTACCTTCACCACTGCTCTTTCTAGATGGTGCGTTTGCTCCATGTTGATCATGCAATGAACTTGACGTATGACTTAGGAAAACGATTTATTGATAATGTATTAGAGTATAAAACGGATGTTCCAATGCACTGTCGTTTGATCGTAAATGCTATAGGGTAGAGAGGAGGTGTGATAACACATATTTTTATAGATGAGGAAACAGCACACTTCAGGGCTACGATGAATTATATCACCTTCTTCCAGGGACACATACCATGCTGTGTACTGAAGGGCCGCATCACACACGGTGAGGGTTGCTGGCTGACTCGGGTTAATCCGCTTAGATGCACAGCTGGGTTTATTCCTTAAGGTGCCATCTTAGCAAAGTTTCCAAAACTCCCTTCCGTGTTTCCACGTGGGCAGTGGAATGATAACAATAGCCACCATAACGAGCATTCTCGTGTTTAGTCACAGCATTGCTAGGACAGCGAAGAGAACACGTAGACGTAACACGTTCAAACGGAGCCAAGCACACAGCTGTGTACGCCGGCCAGTTAGTCAGTCCTGACCTTGAAAGGATGCAACAGGGTGGAAAGCAGCTACAAAATCAGGGCAGGTATTGGGCAGGTGTTTCTAGATACCTAGCGATTCCATCAGTGATTCCTTTGAATGACTTTTTCTCTGCCCCGTTTGGAAGTTTCCTGGGTGTGTTCCAATCTCCTTCAGTGTAGCAAACACAGCTGACCAGGGACTCCCCTTAACACACAAGGTTTAAGCCATCCTTTGCTGAGAGACATGAAAATCTTCTCCTGTGAACAAAACGTGAACTCCTTTGGACGGCATGATATGGGCTGAGAAGGCATGAAGGACCACGTCAACCCCTCTTCCCCCCAGATCCACTAGACCCCCTCGCCTGTGCCCACGCTCCCGCCAACCCAGCTCAGAGCCTCCGGGGCGACTCCGCCTGTCTCAGGTGGAGACCTCTCCCTGACCCACGTCTGACAATGGTCTCCAGCCTTCAAGACCTGCTTAGAAGGACAACTCTCCATAAAACCTCTCTTGATCCCTTAAGAATATAGTTTATCCCCATATTTATGTTGTTAACTTCTTTATTATGAAACACCTTCTGTATTACCTTCTCTGGACAGTTGAATGTATTTTACCCTCCATCCAAAACTAGAAGAAATGAATTAGCTTTTCAAGATGGAAACTTGGCCAGTACTTTGGGCTTCATTTACCTCCTCTAGCTCTTGCAAGCACCCTTCCTTCTAGACTGCTCCGTAATTATGTTCCCTCTAGATTGCCACCTTTTTTTTTCTCTCTCTCATTTCCAAAGCACTCGGAAAGAAGCCTGGTATCTGGATTGTGTAGGCTCAGAAAACTTTGGCTTTGTTATTATTAAATTTAACTCATGAGAAAGTGAATTAAGAGTACAAATTTAATTATGGGATACAATAGAAACATTTTCTTTTGAATAATTCATACGTTTTCCCTTCTGGCCACTTTTACATTTTGTGCTTGTATCTGGGACTATTAAGAGGAAGAAGAAATATTTCAAAGAAAGAACCAATGGGAAGGGGCGTGCCTCTGAGTTGGGAGACGGGTGGGGATCAGAAACAATTAAGAGCATGTTGATGGCAATTGTCATGGACACAAAGACCTGGTTTACCTCTTAGATCATGCTGGTGCGGCGATAAGAACCTTCTGGAAACCAGCCCTAGTACATGGCAGGAGTCTGAAGCAGGTTGACTCTACTACCCACACCTCTGAGGAATTAAAGACATAATCAGAGGGTGTTTACTTCTTTAATAACATACCAAGAAGTACAGAGCCAGAGGCCGCGATAAAAAAAGAAGGAGAAATTAGGAGTGTCTGACAGCATTACCCTGTTTGATTTATTTGGATAATAAAATTCAGTGAAAGAAATCCATAGAGCAACTTCAGTTCATTCATAAAATGAATCAGGGTAATTCTCCATTAACAAAGGGCCTCGGATATATTGAACGGGGTTTTTAATAAAACACCACATCTCTGGCTGCTTTAGCAATATAATTTATTGGGCAACTTTATTCCGCCTTTCAGAGGGGCACAGGAAATAGTAATTAAATGAAGAAGAGATGAATAATTAATTGGTCATATCACTTTTAGCCAACGATTGCTCGTCTGGGATCTCCGTGAGAGAGGAATGGGCAAAGGAAGACCCGTCAGTAAGATGAGATGAGAACCCACTAACTGGCAACAGGAAAGTCTGGCAACACTGAAACAGGTTTTCCAAATCACATCCTCTTAGGAGTCAGAGAACGTTACAGATTTTGTTTCTTAAGCCTACTCCCACCCCCAGAGTTGGATTCCAACAGAACCCATTTTCATCACTGAAATATGCAAACTTCATAGTAAGATAAAACGCTAGTCTTTATTTTCTCATCAAAACATCAATGAATCACTTGCTATTACATTAATGAAGATAACAAACCGGTATTGTGGCGCGCCTATTCCGAGGTCAGGGAAAGTCCATTCGTGGAATTGTTCAAAAAGCTTATCCAATTTGAGGAAAACCCACATTCCCGAGGGGAAAGAACCTGGGATAAGTCGATGTAACCGCCTAAGTGAATCTGCAGATGATGTCCGACCTCACTGAATTCAACCCCAGGAAAGACTACGGAGCCCGACCCGTTGAAGTAGCTCTAGGAGAGAACAACGATGGGAAGCAGAGAAGCCGGCACGGCCACCACGTGGCTGCTTCTCCCGCAGAAGAGCAAAGACGCTGACCTCCGATCATCTAATGAAATGGAAGTTCATGGTGGCCAAGCAAACATCACAAGCCTGTTTTACAACAAAATGGCATGTGTCTGAAATCAGGTACCAGGAGATCGCACAGGAGTTTGCTGGTCAGCGCCCACCTGTGCGAGGCACCTGCAAAGCAGGAGACAGAGAGCCCAGCGCAGGCCTCGTGGGTGGTCCCGTGATGACCCGCCTCCCAGGTCTTCCAAGTGAATCCAAACACAGAGCAATCAAATCGAAACAGCTGTCTTCCAGTGAACTGACGTAATGTGTAGTTACATCATTGAAAACATGGCATTACTAAAGCTCTGGTGTAACTAATATTTGAAATCAGTTTATCAAAAATATAATTGTTTCTGAGAACAACATGACTTGAAGCATATTGAAGCATCTCAAAGGTCCTGAAACATCTCCTTCCTTACCTCCACAGCTCTGCCCAGCTGAGAGCGGACCGAAGGTGATACTCAGGGAAGTGGTCTGGCGGTCAGTAAATAGGAGATTTTACTGTATGGATAGATTTCAATACTGGCTTTTAAAGATTCTCTTCCAGCCCTGGCCGGTTTGGCTCAGTGGTTAGAGAGTCGTCCCGTGGACCGGAAAGTCCTGGGTTCGGTTCCCGCCAGGGGCACACACCTCGGTTGCAGTTTGTCCCCGGCCCTGGTTGGGGTCGTGTGGGTGGCGACCAGTTGATGTGTCTCTCTCACATCGATGTTTCTCTCTCTCTTTTCCTCCCTCTCTCCCTCCCGGTCTGTCTGAGGATAAATGCAAAAATGTCCTCAGGTGAGGATTAATAAATAAATAAATAATAAAGATTCTCTTCCAAGTGTGTCCATAGAACATCTCCCAGGTATCATGGAGCGGCCCACACCCAAGCCCCGGCCCCGCGTGGAGAGTGATGGCCAGGGACGAGGGCCCGCCTCCAAGACTCTGCTCAGCGTTATCACTGGTGTCCTGTCCGATCAGTGATGCTCACTGGTGAATATTTTCCAGTATTACCACTGAAGGGGCCTGTTCTTCATTGAAATATTTTCATTTTCCCGTGGAGCTATCGTGTATTTAGTAGATGCAAGAAGTCCATCTAATCACTGTAGTTGGTGTGACTAGATGTTTGTTTTAAGTCTCCACCAGTGGAATTCTGGCGCAAATATCTTTTAGGTGTTGAACTAGCAAGTCAGAAGGCTTGTGTGTCTTCAGGAAGAACTGTGGAGGCTGGAAGGGCTGTAGACAGGACAAGTAAGGGTGAGAGGTTCACCTGGCTGTTTTCCGCCTCGGTGCTGTTGTACGGAGCCTTGACTATCACCCTTTTCTGAGATTATTCACTCGCAGTGCCAAGGGCCCGTGAAGATTGCTAAATAAGGTAATATAAAATATGGCTTCTTAAATTTGAATTAAAGGGCATGAGAGTAGTCATGCTAATAAATAAATCAGTCACGTCAATTTAAAAAGGCTAAATTTTAACACAAGCAATGTGTATAAAAATATGTTGGAAAATAAAAATGTATCTTTATTATATTCAATATATATGTTTTCTATTCACCAGCTTATCACATTCATGGGAGTGACTATTTATGGAGCTTGACATTTTTTTAAAATATAGACTATTCAGAATTGGTGTGATAATTCTTTAATTTTTTTCTATCACCAAAATGTTCTTTTCTTTTCCATTTATTTTTGTGTGTGACATTCTCGAAATTGAATTCCTAACGGGGGTGTGTGTGAGTAGTTAAGCCATGGGCTTTGTAAAGCCGGCATGAGTGACAGGCTACTTTGCCAAAGGACAGAATTTAAACGATAGAATTCAGCAGTTTTGAAAATGTTTGTAAGCAGATCTATAGAAATTCTGGTTAAAATTTCTTTTCTAAGAATGCGCCTTCAGTATTTTAAAAGTATCCAATCCCTGAATCAAACATGAAAGAGTGTGTGTATCATTCAGCAGCAATTAAATATATTAAATGATTTTAATGTATTTCTATTTAAACACATCTTATTTAGCAAGACTTCAGGTATCATACATTCTTAGTATGAACAACCCTGAATGGTGTAATTTGCGTCATAAAATGGCCGGTGGTTTTAAAGCATTTATAAAAGACTTTCCTATTCTAAAACAGGGATTCCAACCCATTTTGGAAACTGTAAACCTCAACGCTGGGCCCAAAACGTGTGAAGAGTTGATACAAAGTGTGTAAGTTTGGTTTTTTCTTACTCCAATAGAAGAAAACATCTCTCTTAACTCAAGTTAGGAAATTATTATACATTTTTATATATCTTTATATAAAAAGTTACAAGGAGCAAGCAGATGATACAAAGAAATGGAGGAGAGACAGCGGTGTTGGGGAATGCATGCTTTTTACAATGTGTCTAAGAGAAAGGATATTTTCCCAACCGAAATATCCAGAACTGACATGCAGGGGGTTTTCTCACACTGTCCGTCAATTCAGTCGTATTGCTAATGGCTTCATCAAAAAACGTTGCTATTGAAGGGTATAAATGGCAAAATACCGATTTCAAAAACTGTTTCTGAAACTGGGTACTTTCTTTTGATATAAAACAAAACAAAAACAAACCAAACAAAGGAAATTGGGGCACAGAGGAAAGACCAAAGGATGAGATTGTTCTTATTGCCATCCAGTAATTTTACTCACTCCTGCATTGATCACGACACCACGGATTTCACAGTCAGGCCAGAAAACCTCGAGCTGCTGTCCCCAGGGCCACAGGGTCACTTTGCACGGGAGCACGTTCAGACTCAGCCAGGAGCGCACTGTTCTCACGCGGGCTATACAGGGACAACGATGCACCTGTGACACAGAGTTCACCCCAAACCGTGTTTTCCCATGAAGCACACTGTGGATAACCGTCGAAGAGACTTGAAGCAACACGGAGACGGCGTGAAGGAACAATGAAGTTGGGGGAGTCTGATTCAGGAACTAATTTCTTCTTCAAGTTTCCAGTAAATCTCAAAATGTATTTAAATACTAAGGAGCACTTGGTGGCCAGCAACCAAATTACGAAATGAACACATCATTGTGCAGCGGGGGTGTCTTGCCGAAGAGAGAACGGATGTCTGTAGTTCTTAAGTTTGGATAAAGGCAGTGGAATGAATTTAGAAATAGGTCCACTTTTCACAACTCACTATAGACTTTTCTTCGCACAGTCCCCGTGTGTGTATAAATAGTTCTCCTCTGAAAACAAAACACAGTTAAAACAAATTCTCCCAGTGAAAAACGCACACAAATACACCACTTTATCGGGGTAATCTAGAGCGAGGGAATGCATCCAGCTAATTCAAGAACAGATGATAGGCCGAAAGAGTTTGTAAGAGATCAGCTGTCAAGCAAATTTTATTGGAGACAAACTAGTCTCGTGTAGAAATAGACTCTTAACTGCTACAAGTAAGAGCTTCCTGACTCAATGACACATTCGATGCACGGACCGCTGGTATTTACGGAACACTGTGCCTTGTCAAGCATTCACTGTAACTTCCTGCATTTTATTTTCATGAAATAAGCGACATATCCATGCAAAAATAAGAGTGCACATATTGTATGGGAACAACCAAATTCTTAGTGTACGAGTTTGGTGTAAAATATTGCCAAATTAAGTCTAAAAATTGTTATCAACTTTATAGATTGACTTCAGTTATAGTGAGACAATGCTCGATTTTTTTCAGTATGAAAACCTCAGGTTTCTTCTGGTATGTCTTTGAAGAGGTCACTGATTTTTGTATCTCTACCTTAACACATGTAAAACCTGTCTTAACTGAACATCCTTTTCAATAACGTTGCAGTACAAGGCTGGATGGTAAGAATATTAATATTTGTTTTAAGGATACAGGTACTAAGAGTGGTCCTTCCATCAGCATCAAATCCATTCTATGAAATGTTAGGAAACATGTTATCTCAAGAAATAGTGAATAAATAGCCCTTTCCCTAAAAAAACTGCAAGACAGTTGCAACAAAACAAAACGAAATGGAATGCAACAACACGGGAGAAGGGACTGAGGCCGTCTGCTTACCTGGGATTTCTGTCTAGACCCTGGTGGTGCTGTATTCAGATTCATGTTTGCTTAGGGACCCAATGAGGCAGAACCTGGAATGTTACGGCTATTTCATTCAACAAAGTAATATTTGCACAGAAATAAATACGCACATACAGATTTACCTAAAAGCATTCCTAAAAATTCATAAAACTAGGAAAATAGATCTTTGCCGTCAGCATGCAAAATATTAAATCAACTAACATACTTTAGGTTTTGAAAGTGTATGATGAACTGAGAAACAATATACTTTACAAACCAAACCAAATGCTACTCAACATGCGAAAAGAAAACTTAAGTAGATGTGATTTGGGGATTTAAAATAATTTTTTCCCCTAAATTTTCCCTCAATGTTTATTCATTTTAGGGCTAATGATACAAAACAGATCATATTAAAAGGAAAAGGAAATCAAATGTTTCTACTAACCTTTGCTGCATTTAAATATAAATATGTAGTATTTTAGCATATCATGCTGCCCTATGCAATGTGTAATACAAGTGTTATGTAATACATGGAAAAAGTATTTTCATTTTCATACCAAAAATAGAATACATTATGTTGCAAAATATGCTATTTCTACATTAAAATTATTCCACGAGATGAGTTAACCATCTCGGTAAGGCAATTATTTCCAAATATCATTTCATAGATTTAAAAAACATAAAGATTGGGCCCAGCTGGTGTGGCTCAGTGGTTGAGCGTTGACCCATGCAGGTCGCTGGTTTGATTCCCAGTCACGGCACATGCCCAGGTTGTGGGCCAAATCCCAGTGGGGGGCGTGCAGGAGGCGGCCAGTCGATGCTCTCTCTCATCGATGTTTCTCTCTCTCCCTCTCCCTTCCTCTCTCTCCAAAATCAATAAAAAAAATAAATTTTTAAAATAAAAATGTAAGGATTGGGACAATATTCGTGACCGTGTGTAAGCAAACTGGCCATGTAAACATGTGATATAAATCGGAACCTATGTCCGTAGATGTAAGTGTTCGATGAGTGTGGAGGTTAGTGACCCCTGGTGGGCGCGCTGTCACACGCGTGCCCCGGGCCTGGCGGGCATGGACAGGGAGGAAAGGGAGAACACACGGGACACCACGTTAAACCGCCCTTGGGAAGGGGAACCGAGAGAGGAAGACAACCCCGCCCCGTCCGGGAAGCGCTGCATCCTCGGGTGGGGTTGTCACAGAAAACCGACGGGTACTGACCGCTGGACGGCCTTGTCGTGCCGGGACAGCCTGTGGCTGGTGGTGGGCACCTCCTCGATCTCGTCGATGTCGCAGGCGTCGGCGGCCTCCTGCGAGTAGCTGTGTTTCATGACCAGGATGCTCCTCCTGCTGGGGGCCGGGCCCGGGGCCTTGCCCGGCGGCGGCGGCGGCAGCTCGGGGGTGGCGGCCGCGTCCCGGGCGCTGAGGTTGCTGCGGCTGCCCCTCGCACTGGACAGCCGGGCCCCACAGTGGTGGTCGTGGGCGCACTTGGACGGGGCCCTCCGCAGCTGGTGGGGGTGCTCCAAGTCCTCGGCCACGTCGGCGAAGTCGGCCGCGGCCCCCGCGCCCCTCAGGGTGCAGAGCTCGTAGTGGGGAGGCTCGAACACCTCCTGGAACGCCGTCTGGTCCAGGTCCGCCTTCCTCTGCACGTACTTCTTCCGCGGCTGCTTGATCTGCACCACGACGGAGATGATGATGAGGAGGATGACGATGCAGGAGGCCCCGCCGATGACCGTGCCGCTGGTGCTGGTGAGCTGGTCCAGCAGGCTGGCCTTCCTCTTTCCTGGGTCGAGAGTGAGGAGGAGAAGGTGAGACACACGCCCGCCCGGCCCGTGCTCGCGGGGTCCCAGCGGCCACGACGCGGCCCGGGCCCGTGGCTGGGCTGGAGTTCTTAAAAATTAAGAAGTATTTAAAGTGACGCTCAGTGATCTTTGCAAAGAAACAAAAATGGTCACTTTTCACAAGGACCCCGTTTTCCAGCCTCCGACCGACATCCCTGCTGCTCTGTAAACGAGTGTTTGCAGAAGGTTGTGAGGCCTTCCGAGGGGCATTGGGAACCATCTCTTTATTTTAAAAGCAGGATTTATTTCCCGGCCGGCTTGAGCATCGACCCACGCACCAAGAGGTCCCGGCTCGATTCCCAGTCAGGACACATGCCCAGGTCGTGGGCCGATCCCCAGTGGGGGGTGTGCAGGAGGCGGCCAGTCCATGTTCTCTCTCATCCATGTTTCTCTGTCTCTCTCCCTCTCCCTTCCTCTCTCTCTAAAATCAATACAGAAAACATGTCAGAAGCAGTATTTGTTTCCCTGCGGTACAAGGGAGGGGACCGTGAGTGTGCCCGTGTCTGAGGGAGCTGGTTCCGACGTGGACACTGAAGGCACAGCAGTACCACGGTTCCGAACCAGACGGATTATTAAACTTCAAGACAGACAACTTGGAAATGGTGGCGGGCAGGGCCCTGGGCCGCTCCCCTAATGGACAACCATACCTGCTAAAAATTATGTTTAAAAAGCCATCGAACCCTGGCCGGTTTGGCTCAGCGGTTAGAGCGTCGGCCTGCGGTCCCGAGAGACCCGGGTTCGGTTCCCGCTAAGGGCACGTACCTCGGTTGCAGTTTGTCCCCGGCCCTGGTTGGTCGTGCGGGTGGCAGCCACTCCATGTGTCCCTTCACATCGATGTTTCTCTCTCTCTCTGTTCCTCTCTCCCCCTCCTACTCTACCTGAACAAAAAATGGAAAAATGTCCTCGGGTGAGGATAAAAAAAAAGCCATCGAGCTAAGGTCTGGGAAAGGGCCCTAATGGCAAACGGCGGTAGATTTACTCAGATGAGTCTGTTTCCTTAAGGTCGGTGAGCGCCTGAGACGTTACAAGCATCTGCATTCCCGGGTCATCAGAGTGACAGTCTGCTCTGGGGACTTCAGACACGCGGGGCTTCCTCCCCCCACAGCTCCTCGAGGAGAGGGACAGCAGCTGCCCAGCAGGGGGAGCCACCTGCCCAGGGGGACGAGCCACCTTTCTCACCCCCTCCCAGTGCCGTGGCCACTGTCTGGGCTCCCTTCCTGCCCCAGCCGCACTGGTAGCCCGAGGCTCAGACCAGGCGCCGAGGAGGCCGGGCCCGCTCACTCGCGGGTGGAACCACCTGGAGAGGCCAGTGGAGAAGACCAGATGCTACCACCTTCCCCCGGGCCCTGGTCATAAAGCTGTCCCCGTCCCCTTCCTCCCGAGCCGTGGCGCAGAGGGAGTCCGACAGGAGGGCAGACGGACTGCGGCTCCCCCTGAAGGTTACCGTCCGTGGATCGGAGGTGCCCACGCCCCCGGAAATCTCCCAAACAGCAGAAATGACCAGTGCTGGACGCGGAGTCTTCACAGAATGACTCCCCAGCCATTGCCAAGCGCTCCTCGGACAGAAACTCGATCATCGCCACATCCCACCTTCAAACGTTTGCCACGGGTCCCCTTCCTGCGTGAGCGCGGGGCCCAGGGCTGCGTCTACCCTCAGAAGGCGTTTCAGTGGATCATACTGGGCTTTGGGCAGGAAAGAGTCACCTGCCGCGTCTTTTCCTTTGCAAACGGTTCACAGTGAGTGGCCAAGAGGTGTGTGAACCCTTCAGCCTCGCTGCAACACACAGCAGTGTAACCGAGCCCGGGCTCCGGTCCCCAGGAACGCACTTTGGGCACAGGCTGGAGGAGGGGGAGGATGGGGAGCTGCTGTCCTTGGAAGGGAGGAGAAGCCTTCTGGTTCCCCACACGGAAGCTGAGTTTCAGAGGCTGGAAGTAACAAGCGCACCCCTGCCTTCCACGCACTTTCTCTGCGCAGCAGGTGCACCGAGGTCCACGCGCCCACCTGGGTAACGACAGGTGCCACCCAGACGCAGGGCACCAGGTCTGGTGGGAACCCCGCGTGTCCCTCTGTGGCCCTGCAGGCTCCCCTCCAGAGATGCCCCCATGAGCGGTCATAGCCGCCGGAGGGACCACTGTGCATTAATCATGACATACTTCTGGCAACAGCGCCCAAAAAGGCAAAAAGCAGGCTTCCCGAGCGATGCTCCAGCCCCGAGCTCCCAGGGGCCCGGCGCCGCACCTTCGGGCTGCCTGACGCACAGCCCACTGGCGAACGTGTCCCTGCCCGGAGCGGGTACTGCCGCCTCCGAGGACCAGCTCTTACCTTTGCAGTGGTTTTCGTCCCAAGGGTACACGCAGTTCTGAAGTCCATTGCACACCAGGGTGTGGTTGATGCACATGTTACTGTGGCAGAAGAACGTGTCGCCTTCGCAGGGAGCTGATGGCAAGAGAGAGAGACAGGGGAGGTGTGACTGGGGCTCCGTGGGAAGCCGTCTGCAAATCTGAAGCAAAAGGCTCGCAGCAGTGACTTCCCCTCCCGACTGAGACCAAGGACCGGACCTTCCTCCTCAGCAGGGTTGCAGAGGGTCCTTACTTCCGGAGCTGCTAAGGGAGCTGGCAGCCCTCCAGAGATGCCAGCCGATAACGGGCACGGGGCTACCATCATGAAGATGAAATCTGTTATGGATGTGGGTTCTTTGGTTACCTTGGTGCACTCATGTAGCGAAGCATTGTGCTTTACGTTCTACCTGTGCACGCTTGGCTGTACCGAGCGAAAAGGCTCATTGCAATATTGAAATAATGTTGACAAGTATAAACCTACAAGACGCTAATGAAAAAGCTTGTGTATTAGACAAAACCCGATAACACTATTCAAGCAGATGAGAAAAAACAGCGTCATGAGAATTCAGAACAGGAGAAAATGAATCATGAGCAACAAAAGAAAGAGATATATTATTCTCATCAACTTTTAACATGTATATGGTGGTGAACTTGGCTTTGTAGGAATTTCACAGTCTGGTAACTTGAGGCCCATGGTCCGTGATCCCCAGGTTATAAGTGCAGTGAGGGTGATGGGGGTACCCCTAAGAAGGAACACATCAGTGTGGGAAATATGGCCACATAAATATGACAAATAGTAAAGAGTTTGATTTGGCAAAGACAAAAAATGTTAGATATGACTTCAATATTAGGAAAAATGCTTTGCTTTCATTATCAAAGTCATAAAATACTTAGAAAAATCAGTTGATGGGGTCATACTACCTTAGAAATTTTGGTATCTAGACAAAGCTATTTTCTGTTTTAATTTTTGTCATCATCCTAAATATTTCATACGATGTAATTTTGTGTTTATCTTTCTCAGTAACAGTTCTGTGACCCTTGGAAGCATAGATGTTATAGAAATACTAGATACCACCCATATTCGATACTACGTGTAATTTATAGTGGGTAATTAACCAGCAAAGGTTTATCAATGATCAATATTATCTAAATAGCACAATCACATTATAATTGATTTTCCAGCTTTAAACTGTATATTGCAGATATTTGAGAAAGTTACTATCTTTTCTGTTGTAAATCCTCACTCGAGGATACTTTTTCCGTTGATTTTCAGAGAGAGTAGAAGTGGGGAGAGAGAGATCGATGTGAGAGAGACACGTGGACTGGTTGCTCCCACACGCACCCTGACTGGGGCCTGGGATGGAACCTGCAACCCAGGTACGCGCCCTTGACTGGGAGCCAACCCTGAGACCCTTTGGTGCGAGGGCTGGCGCTCTGACCACTGAGCTCACAGGCCTGGGTGAAAGTTCACATCTTTACATGAATCTTGATCTTTGAACAGCGTGGGTTTGAGCCACACAGGTCCACGTATACATGGACCTTTTTTCAGTCAACACTGTAAATGTCTTTTCTCTTTCTTATGACTTTCTTAATAATGCGTTCTTTTCTCTAGTTTACTGTATTGTAAGAATACAGCGTATAATACACGTAAGACATGTGCTGATCTCCGTTTGTGTTATTGGTGAGGCTCCGGCTCGTAGCAATTACTTCGGGGAGAATCGAGAGCGGGTGAGGGAGACGGCTGCTGACCTCACTCTGGTCAAGGTCAACTGTGCTCGTTATATTAATCAAAATGGTCAGGGAAACACTTTGCATAAGGCAACTTCGTAGATTTTAACACTCTTAGAGGAACCCTTAAAAGAGAAAAGTTTGAGTTTGGAAAATCAAATAGTGGAATAAAGATCTGACCAACACCAGCAAGGTGAATCTTGCCCCCCGCCCCCAACCCTTCTCAGAAGAATGGAGTTTTTCTTCCTTCTGCTGGTTTGACTTTAGGTCTCTGGTTAAAGAGTTAAAAAAAAAAAAAAAATGGAACAGTCATTTTGAAAAGAGAAAAGGATTAAAGAGTAGAAAATTACAGGAGTCTTTTGGAAAAGTATTCTGTGGAACACTGTATTGGCTAGCAGTTTGTCCAGCGTTGTGCAAACCCTTTATAACGTACGCTTTCATGGCCCAGGGCGTTACTGTGAAAATCTGCTTTTTGTAAGAGACTCAACGTGAACTTCTGCAGTGAGCCGCAGTGTCTGCTGCAGGTGTGTTTAGCCCCGTGTGCAAAGAACAAAGAGAACTTCTCTGCACCCCGACGGCAGGGGCTGCAAAATACTTCAGGAAAAAATGTGCACGACGGGTTACCTGACAAATTGCAGCAGTTTTGAAAATACAGCTATCCACCAAGTGAAGAATACCTTTGACAGAGCATACATCTTGATCTACCAGAATGAGCTGGAAAATGTATTATAATTCCTGTTAAATAGGATGGGTTAGTTTATAAAAGAATAAATATGTGAAAACGACTACATTCTGTGACTGAGTGAACTCTAGAAGCAGGTCAGTAAGAGCACTGAGGCTGGAATCCCAAGTTCTCCCAACGTGACCTTGTTCCAGATTCTGCTGTTTGGTCCTTGGGAACACGTCTTATAAACTCCCAGTGTGTCCCAGTATCAGTGGTGAAAGGGTGCTGGTTGAACTGGAATGGAACAGGGGAGCCAGGACTCTCAATAAATCACATCCTGACCCGCCTCTTTACATCCAATAATGATGCAAATGTGCCACTTAACTGGGATCATCCGGCTTTTGAAAAGTATTACCATTCAGGTACTAGTCCGACTTTTCTCCCCTTCCTTTGCTAATATATGTAGAATTGCTACGCAAACGACCATAAAACAAACAAGTGAATCTTGCCAAGGCTAAAGGAAAAAAAAAAGTGTGTAACAACTTACAATCCTCAAACAAAAACCAATTTTGTTTCCTAGACACCAGAACTGAAACCTATCAGAATCTGAATTTTCGCGATATTGTATGTCTGGGTATTTCTCGCATAAATCCAAACAGGCAATGGATAATGAAAGAGTTTCATTTCTATCTCTTGCTAAAAAGATTCAATGGCACCTTTCTTACTCCCAAATCAAGCTACGTTCTCACTGAGTACACTGGGGTCGCCCACATGACTTCCCCCTGCCCCCAACACACGCCTGGTGTCCTTAGCTCAGAGGTCACACAGCATTCTCTTCCTCTGTCTGTCCATGCAGCTATCCAAACCACAGCAGAACGGCACTTTCAACCCAGCTTTGCAATATTCCAATCTAATAGAGAGTTCTCTTTTTCTTAAATTCGGTTATAATTTCCAAAAGAGTTCAACACAGTATGTATGCTTATCATCTTTCCTGGAAGTCCTTTGAGGCTGGGTGCGTGACTTTAAATTTTGCATGTTTTAAAAATCTCTTATGTGGCTTAGCAGTTTTAGGCTTGTAGTACATATTCAGCAGATAGTTTGCATTGATAAACGTTACCGAGTGGATTCAGCGCCGGCCAGGCTGCGTGCCTGGGGACCCCAGAGAGCTGACTACTCCCACAGGTGTGTTCGCGCGTGGAAAATGCATTTGCGTTCAGTGCCACGACTTTCCAGCACAACGCAAGCGGTGGTGTTCTCGGAAAGTCAACCTCGGCATCATTTCTGTGCTCTCGCCCTGTTGCTGAGAAATGCACATTCTGCCGTTTTGCAGAGAACACATTCTACTGAGACATTCAGTGTGCGTACCTCAAAAGCTATTGCCTCTTGAAAGCTAGCACTTTTATCTCCTCAGGTGACCTGGGAGAAACTCGAAGTGAAGGTTTACTTGTAATAAGACGGCAGCTAAGAAAGCAGTACTCACAATGCAGAGGAACTCCATCCGACAGGCAGTTCCCAAGAACACTTTCTTGGGGTTTTTTAAATTCTCACATGCTCCCCTTCTTACCACGAGGTGGCAGCACGCACCACACTTTGAAATAGCTTCCCGCTCCAGCAGGATGCTTCAACCCTGAATGCGTCTGGCGTAAACAACGTTTGTTGTGTCTATTTGTTCCTGATTCGTAAGACATGAAAACTTCAGCAGGAGACAACCAAAAGAATTCTGAGCATATCTGAATTAGGTAAGGGCACGCGAGAGAGAGAAAGGTAGCCTCAAAGGAAGTTTTATTTAAAATTTGAATAAAGAATCAGGTAACATCTATGCTACAATGTTAGAGGTTTAGTCATGATTTTTCATTATTTCTCAGTATCTTGTCACATGCTTATAACTGATGTTTCCAGTGAGGAATTCAAAGACTTTAACTTAGAATGCTAAAGGTGCGCATGCTCATTCTAACCATTAGAGGTGCCCCCCCCCATTTCATGTTAAATTCAGAAATCCATTCAATACGATCCAGGAAATACTAAAACATAATGGAAGTAAAAACGGCAGATTTCTTTTTGAAATATTGATCTTTGAAATGCCTGTGTTTTATAGTTAATAAAATTCACTGGTAGCTTAGTTCAAAGCCAAAGAATATCAGACTTTATCAAGAAAATCTGGACATAGAAGTGATGCTCGATCCCACTTTCCCTTAAAGATCACGGCATTATCTAAACAACAGCTCAGGGCTCACGGCCAGGTGCCGCCCCAAAGTGCCCGCCGCCATCCCAGATCCACCCCTTCTCCCTGCGCCTGCTCTCTGCGAAACCTTCGCTTTCAGCCTTTCATTTGACGGCCGTCACAAGTTCACTGTCTGTGCTGGCCTGTGTGTGTGCACAGCCTCACACACACACACACACACACTCACATACATGTGTGCATGTGTAAACACACACACAGGCTCACACACTCATATACACACTCACATACATGTGTGCATGTGTAAACACACACACAGGCTCACACACTCATATACACACTCACATACATGTGTGCATGTGTAAACACACACACAGGCTCACACACTCATATACATACTCACATATATGTGTGCATGTGTAAACGCACACACAGGCTCACACACTCACCAGATCATACACTCACGCACACACTCACATACATGTGTGCATGTGTAAATGCACACACAGACTCACACACGTGTGCATGTGTAAATGCACACACGCAAGCGCGCGCACACACACACACACCCCTTTGCTCTCCCACATCCGCTCTGTCTGACCCTCACGTCCAGTCTCACAGTGGATGGAGATGGTCGCAGAAACAGTGGAAGGCAGCCGGGAGGACAATTACACGCCCTGGCTTCATTTCTTGAATTCCACTTTGATCAGCTCAGAAGACTTCGATTCATTAAAACTTTCTGATGCTCTGAGTGCTCCAGAGCCCATCATTTTATTGCTGAAGACTTGAGAACAAAGCTTAGCGTTGTTTTAAGTACGTACAGCTTGCTGCTAAGTATCATTTTCAATAGTAGTATTCTGATTACAGGAAAAGGAAATACAGAAAATGCATATTTGGCCATCAGAAATAACCCCAAAATAAAAGTTTTGCTTTGTTCCTCCCAAAATGAATGGAAAAATCTTCCCTGCCATCTACTTTAAACTTAAAATGGCCCTCAGGCTACGCAATCAGAAGAAATGTCATTTTATTTGAAAAATGATGACCAGAGTCGAGGCTAGAAATAGATTCGTGCCATCTTCACTTCGACTCCTTTATCATCTTCTTTTTTTTTTTTTTTGGAAAAATCAATACCTGCCTCTAAAACTCTATGTTCCAATGTGACTTGGTAATCGGTCAAAATATCCACTATTATTTAGTAAGATATATTTTAATCTCTTTTTTTAATACAAGAAATTCTACTCACGATTTCGAATTAATACCACTCCCATTAGATTCTCCCTCCATATTTCTGCTAAAATTTCATTTTCCTGCTGTGGTAAAATGAGACATGGCGTTAAGAGAAACACCTTCACGTGAAAATGGTGTTCCGTAGCTAGAGACCATTTTCCTCCTGACGCAGAGCATGAACCGTATTATGATTTAACCATTGCTTCTTGAGTGCAATGACTTATTGCACATTTTATACTATGATTATGTCCACCTTGGGTCAACTTCACGATTTATTCATTGTGTGCAATTAGACGTGACTAGAATGGCAATAAGGAGAACGCTATTTCTCTCTGGGGTCTGCACTCTGACGATTCTTGGAGCTTGGACCAGGGGCTCAGGCTTTGTCTCCATGACTAATGACCACATATGTAGGGCAGCCGTCCGCTGAGACACACCCTTCTGTTAAAGGCACTGTATTGTTGACCCTGCCGACTCCCAAAAGGAGGACTCACAAGAACTCATGATTCGAGCCGAGCATAAATGGACCACCCTCCTCAGGCCTGTGATTCTGTGCGTTCAAAGGCTGACCGTTCAGAATAATCGTCTTCTAGCTCCGTAAAACGTGCCTATTTTCCGCGACAGATACAAAGTACAGCAGCTGTAAAGCCAGAATCAAAGAGGTGAATGTATTTTATACCCAGGAGTCCCACCAAAAGCAGCTGCCTTCACGCATGACCACAGGATCCCTGGTGGATCCCTGCTTTACAACGATAGTGTTTATCTCAAAAGTTCACTGAAAATTCTGCACACTTTTCTAAGGAACTCAATAAACAAACACAGCAGCCCAAATCATTTAAATGCAGATGATTGGTTCAGTCTAAAAAATACTACCTGAGGAAATTGACATTAAATTTTAATCATTCTATTGATCTGTACATCTACATGCATAGAGTTCTTTCAATGACTTAAGTGAGCAAGACAATGATAAATGTCCAACAAAAATTAACTTTGTATATTTAAGGTACTTTTGACAGGTATTTTCTTTAGGGTACATTGGGGCTCCGCGGATTCCATGAAATGTTTAGAAGGAAGCAAGGACTGGGGTCAGGGGGAGCCCCTGGCAATTTATACAAATTTGTTATTTGCCTTGGTTCTAAAGACTTATTATAGCCCTGGACAGTTTGGCTCAGCGGTTAGAGCGTCGGCCTGCGGTCTGGAGAGACCTGGGTTCGGTTCCCGCTAAGGGCACGTACCTTGGTTGCAGTTTGTCCCCGGCCCTGGTTGGTCGTGCGGGTGGCAGCCTCGATGTGTCCCTTTCACATCGATGTTTCTGTCTGTCTCTCCCTTCCTCTCTCTCCCTCCCACTCTATCTGTACAAAAAAATGGAAAAATATCCTCGGGTGAGGATAAAAAAAAAAAAAAGACTTATTATATTTGAAAGCAAGAAACTGCTAACTCTACAAGTTCCAACGTACAATAGACACAAGAGCAGCCAGCGTCTTCCGATGGGGACCTCTCTCCCGGGCACATTAGCTGAAGTCACAGCTGCCCTGAGATGTTTCCCCTTTTCTGGAAAAGGGTTTGAGGCTAGAAGGGGTGAAGGGCCAGAAAGTGGCGGACTTGACTGACTGATCCCAAAAGCATTCTCTTACACATTTCGTCATCCTATTGCAGATTTTCAGAAAATAATTTTGTCAAATGATTGATGTGTGATCTTGTTTCCGGAACTGTTTAACATTAACTTGAAAACTCCAAACACTTGTATACTTGCAAAAATTATATAGTCATATCTTTATGATGCATCCCCCTTTTGCAGCAAAATAGTTCATATTAATTAATTTTGATGTGAGAGTATTTATTGAGAACCAGGGTATGAAGACCACATGTGTTTAGATTGACCCTTTGCATTGTGTACCTTTGGTCTTCAAGTCAACTAGGTTATTTTGTAATAATTCTGGATGAAGAGTTTATCAGTCTAATAAAAACAAACACGCAAAACCAAAAGAGAAATACCACGTGTCCATGCCTCTGGTCCTGTTTGTCGGTTTCTTTGGTTCATGAGACTCCACACAGACGTGAGATCATACGGTACTTGTCTCTCTGACTGGTTTGTTTCGCTTAGCATGACAACGTGGAACACACTGACAGATCTCAGAGGTATGTTCTTAGCCAAAGAACATACATGTATGTATGCACAGCCCGTGGACACAGACAACAGTGTGGTGGAGGTGGCCAGGGTCGGGGGGTGAGCAGGGCATGCGTGGAGGGGGCCAAAGGAGGGGGACCATAGGGGACATCTGTTATAATGTCAATAGTAAAAAGAGAGAGAGAGAGAAATATGAAACCTATTATGGTGAGCTTCATAATGACTCCTAAAAGTGCCCGCCTCCCGATTCCCAGAACGTGTACATGTTACTTTATACCGCAAAGGGGACTCTGTGGATGTGATGTAGGGTTTCAAGGTGGGGAGATGACCCTAGATTATCCAGGTGGGGCCAACGCTGACATGGGGTCCTTGTCAGGGGAGGCAGCAGCTCCCGGGGACGGAAGTGATCCAGGAGGTAGAGAGAGCTGGGGAGTGACCACGCTGGCTTTGACGGAGGAGGAGATAGGGGCCCAGGTCCCCTAGGTCCTGGGACAAGCGAGAAATGCATCCTTCCCTGGAGCCTCCCGAGGGGAGCTGCCTGGTTGACCCCACGGTGTCAGCCCCGTGAAGCCCATGTCAAATAGTGAATTAGGGCTGCTTTCAGCACTAAATGTGTGGTCGTCAGTCACAGCAAGGACAGGAAACAGCTCTGCCGACTTCTACCCAGCAGCTGGCTTCCGGGGCAGTCAGACTTGCATCCGCCGGCCCCCTGAATGTGCAGCTACGCCGGGGACCCGCCCAGCCCACCACTGCGCAGGTGGAGAAGGACAGAGATGGGCAACATTTCTGCCTCTGATGTGGGACTGTAACCATTTTCAACTGGACACCCTGACCACCCTGGGTCACAATTCACTGTGAAATGTGTCAAGAGCGCTATTTTCTCATTCATTACACCATTTAAAATATCTGGGCTAATTCAAAGACTCACTCATGCCACCTGGGAGAGAAAAGGCTGGTGGTACCTCCAGTGTGGCACTTGTCATGCAGTACGTGAGCCGTCGACTCACTGTGTCTTGGAGATGCACGGTGGAGAAAGTCTAGTGTAGACGGTGGTGATTATCTCGTCTAAAAGGACAGGCCGTTAGATAGTGATATGGTCTCTTCAGCTGTTGACTTAATTGTCATCCCTTCCCCCCCAACAAACATCTTTATTATAGATGAGTCAAAATTATCCCAATATGAAAAATGGGTATTATTTTGTATTCTTAGATTTAATAAATTCTTCCAGAAAGTCTTATTAAAGTATATTTATTTGTCTAAAAATATTTATCAAAATAATAAATATGCATTGTAGAAAATTCAGATAATACTGGTAAGCAAAAAAAAACTAAATACCTAAAAATAATTACCATTAATATTTTAATTGCCTTGCCTTCCAGGCATATATATGTCCTATATACTAGACACTGCCTATTAATTATTTATTGCATGTTTACATGAGTATATTTATCATGCGTGCATGTTTGTTTGCTATTTGCTTTTAGAATTCTAATTTTTAACCTGGCTCAATGTCATGAAGTATCAATCTTCCCAATCATCTTAATAGTAAACCTATATACATAGGTTTCCAAAGTGATTTCACCAAAGCCATCCAAGCAACTTCCACTTTCTAAATGCTTCTGAACACCCACCACTAGTGAGTACACCAAGGGTAACTTTCTAGCTCAACAAATGGGGCCCTTTTTTTTTTCACCTACTTTAGAATTTGGATACATGGTGCTAAACTGCTCTTCAGAAAGCTTTTACTTCCCTGCCAGTGGGCATGTTTCTTCATTTTCATGCACCCTCTCCAAAAGTAGGTATTTCATTATAGCTATTTTCTAAAAAAAAAAAAAAAAAAAAAAAAACTGGTAGAAGAGAATAATGTCTTATTCCTACTGGATTTACATAGATTGTGCACCCCCAATACGTAGAGGTGATTGTTTCCGCTACCAAAGGCCACGTAGGCCTCCCTGTGAGTTCTTTTTCACTTTATTTGCCCTATTTTCTATCAGTATGCTTCTGTAACTTTTTCTTATTGTCTCATCCGAACATCCTTCTTTAAACCATCAGAATATTTACCCATGGTCTGTTCTGATGTGGCAAACTGTTCTCCAGCTCAGTTTCCCTTCTTAGTGTACCCTTGTCTGTATATTCATGAATATCTTAAATTTTGTCTGTGTGTGTACAGCGGTAGTTTCCTTTATTAGCACTGTTATATATCTACGTTAGGAAGGCGGGACAGAATGTGACACAATCCATAATTTTTCCAGCATATTTTCTGTATTGTTGATATTTAAATCTATACTATCTGTTATTTATGTGGCTGGATGACATATATAAGTAAATATTTTTTCATTAATACAGTGGTCTTGGTCTTTTTAAAATACACCAACTTAGCCCGGATGGTGTGGCTCAATGGAATGAACATCGTCCCATGGACTGACAGGTCCCGGTTCGATTCCCAGCCAGGGCACATGCCTGGGTTGTGGGCTTGATCCCCAGTAGGGGGCGTGCAGGAGGCAACTGCTCCATGTTTCTCTCTCACATCGATGTTTCCATCTCTCTCTCCCTTCCTGTCTTTCTAAAAAAATCAATAAAAATATATTTATAAATAAATAAAATACACCAACTCATAAGGGTAAGGCATGTAGATCTATAGAACATCCATTTTAATCTATGTTATAATTGGTAACACTGCTTCATCTATTATGTACTATTTTCTTTTCGTGGTTAAGTACATAGTACTGAACACAAGGACTTTTGGTCTTAGAATTTGTCACAGACTTGGAAACATGGTTGGTCTTGCTTTGTCTAGCACGAGACTAAATGTCATTGTTGCAAGTCGGTTATTATATTTTTAGTGCATCTTCTCAGAGTATCACTGAACTTTGTGCACGTTGCGTTAATTATCACATCATGATCTCTATACATTTTTCCCTTTAGGGTCCATCACGTGAGTTCATTGAGGTGACAGGACAGACAATGCTATATGTGTATTACAAAGTTCGGAATCTGCACTGTCCAGTGTGGACAAACTGTGTGCCCACGAGGCCGGCGGAAGGGCCAGTACTGTTCCAGAAAGGTCACAACACCGAGCTGTGAAATCATCATCGATCACCGGGCAGAAGAGTAGAGACTAATACAAGCAACTGAAGGAGACAAGAACTCTACAAGAAGAGAATTCGGATTCTTAGAAGACGGGTTCGAGCAGAGAATTTAGTAAGGTAAATGCCGAATTGTGTGGTGGGATGCAGAACTCAGTACCAGACGTAACTGCACATTTCCTGAGGTGACTCACCCTTGAACTTCACTGAATGATTGTGCCAGCACCTGAAGGGGAACAGCCATGCTACCCATCTGGTGCCAACAGGGCCTGGGTGCTTCGTGTACAGAAGGATCAAACAAATGGATGAGGAACACAAACAGCATCAAAGTAAAAACTCTGATGACTCTGTTAATAAAAGTGCAGTAGATACTCGACGTCAAGGTCAAGCTGATGTTGGGGTGAATATTTTTCTTATATTGCCTACAGCTATATCTTTTCACATCTCCTGAACTACCGAGTTCAGGAATAAAAAGACAGTAACAAATAGTGATATCGGAATTAATATCTTTTAAGTACTATATTAAGTAACATATAGAGATTGACATGAGGATTTATCCATCACATTAAATGAATGTTTTCGTTTTCTCCTGCTGATTAACAAAGTATTACAAACTTATTGGCTTAAAACAATGTTCATTTATTATCTCACAGTTATGTAGGTCAGAAGTCTGGGTTGGGTGAGTTCTCTCCTTAGGGTCTCAAATGGTCAAAATCAAGGAAGCATCAAAAGCAGAGAACTCGTTCAGGTCATTGGAAGAATTCACTCCCTTGGGGTTGTAGGACTGAGGTTCCTGCTTCCTCGCTGGCTGGCCAACTGGGGAACATTCTCAGCTCCAGGAGGCCACCCACCATTCTCCGCTAAATAGCCCTCTCTGTGACATGCCAATCTGAGGCCTTCCGGCAGGAAGGGGTATTGGCCATAGCTTAAAATTCTGACATCGTCTATCCTGATCTTTAGAACTTCCAAAAGTCCATAAAAATTATTACTAATACTTTTTGTGTATAGTTAGATCAAACAGGAAAGTCTCCTTTTTGATTAAAAATCAAGCGATTAGGGGTCTCAACGACTTATACAATTGCCCTTTTGCCATATAATGTAACATGATCATGGAGTAATATACCATGATACTCACCGACTTTCCTTGCACTAAAAGGGGGGGATACATATAAGACTTGTACACCAGGAGAGAAAATATTGGGGTCAGCACAAAACTCTGCCTATCGTAGTCCACCCATCGGTCCCCAATGCTTCATTTCCATCACAGGTGCAAAATACGTTCACCTCTTCTGAAGACTCACAAGAACGTCACCCCATTACAACATCAACTGAAAGTCCAAAATCTCATCTAATCTCACCAGCTCAAAGTCCAAATGTTCACCATCGCAATCATCTAAATATGGTGCAAAGGAGGCTCCTGAGGGCAGACCTTGAAGGATCATGACCTTCCATCCCTGGGGTACACTTTCTCCCCACATACGAACTCATGAAATCAAAGAGACAAGCTACCTCTCCAGCCAGTGTGGCTCAGTGGTTGAGCATCGACCGGTGCACCAAGAGGTCACCAGTCTGATGCCCAGTCAGGGCACATGCCCAGGTTGTGGGCCCGATCCCCAGTGGGGGGCATGCAGGAGGCGGCCAATCGATGTTTTCTCTCATTGATGTTTGTATCTCTCTCTTTCTCTCTCTTGAAAAATCAATAAGGAAAAAAAAACAAAGCAAAGAGACAAGCTACCTGCCTCAACACCCCCAACATACAGTGGTGGTACAGGCATAAAATAAATGATAGAGATTCTGGCTCTCACAGAAAAGGCAATGGAGAGTAACCAGGAGTCACTGGTCCAAAGCAAGTTTGAAATCCAGCAGCCAAACTTTTGGATTTTTCTTGACTGTGTTTCACGTCCCAGGACTTAAGCCTCTGTAGCGGTGGACTTTGCCCTCCTGGCTCTCGCTTCTGCTCTCTGAGTTAGCCCTTCTCTCTAGTGAAAGGTAACATGTTTACAGCTGAGTAGTTTTATCACTTGCTTTGCACCATTAAGACTTTGGGTTTCTGACAAACCATCTGTACCTGGTATTCACTGTCTCTTTCAGTCCAAGCTGACAGTGTTTCTGCTGGAATAATTTTCTCAAGAACTTTGTGGACCTGGTTTACAATTCACTTGGTTTCGCTCTCTTAGACAAAAGTCACACCCATAAATCTGTTTGAGATCGTCCTTTCTCTCTCCTTGCTCCTGCTGGGATGGTTAAAAGGCACTGGAAGGAGGCCTTCCAGTTTGATGGGGGTCTGTAAAGCATAACTTTGACCTCTTGAAAGGACTTTTCGGTTACTGACACTGCAATCTTTTGATGTTTCTGGTGGTTACGGAAAGGTTGTGTGTTTACAATGTTCAATAAATTTTACTAGTCACTTCAGAATATGTTTACAAATAAGTTATCTTTCTTAAAGAATACAAGTCAAATTTAATACTTAAAAATGTTGAGGTCTCTTTTGGGGTGCCCATATATATACCCATCTCCACTGGATACATATCAAAGCAAAACTACATAGGCCATGAGAAAGATTAAATTTGTTTCAGTAGAAGTTATTGTAAATTTACGAGATAATCACGGAGAATGTCATTGCAATACACATTATTCAAATGAGAGTGATCATCTACCCACTGTGTAGGAACATAAAAAGTTGGGTGCTTCCTTCCTCTGGAGGAAGAATACCCTGTTTCTTCTGGATGCGTCATTGAAAAACCCAACCACCTGAATGATTTCTGGAAATAGTAATAAGGTGCATGGAAACATTTACCTTTTACCTCTAATAGAAATATTTTGAAAAATATATGTACAGTATATCATTCACCATTTCTTATAGGAGAAAAAAATGTAAAGACTTATCGATCTTCATCAAACTCCGAGTTGGAAGGGACCTGAGAGAGTAGCCAGCCCTCCCATCATCCAACACAGACGCCCCCACACCGCCCCGGCCAGATGGAGCTCATTTCAACCGCATCAGCCCTGGATTCAGAGTCAATATCCTCTGTGGAAACACATTCAGTTCTAGAATGTCAAAACGCCTATTTTTTTTTTTTGGTCATACACTGGACTCAAATATTCCCTTCTAATTATGTTGAAAAGCATCAACCTTAACTCCCAGACAAGAAGGCACAACACCCAACACAAGCCCAAGATAGTTACTGCATTTTGAACCATTAAAAAAAAAAAAATCTCTAAGATAAACATTTCTAGCCCTTTCTCACGATTCCAGATGCGCCTGCCTCCTGGCCAGCCTCCTCCTCACCGATGGCACCCAGAAGGGAGCAGGCTCCGCACCGCGGCTTCCCACGGGCTGGCTCCGCTGACCACTCATTGCTCTTCCCTAATAGAAGCCGAGACGGCAAAAGATACGTTTTGTCAATTATTCAAAAAATAGCTTCAATGGAGTTTAATGAGATAAAACCTTAGGAAGCCCTAGGACTTCCTATACCAGGTTCTTCTAGGCTGTTGTTGTTTACTTGGTATTTGAAACAAGAATATATATATATATATAAATTGGTCTCTACTACATGGTATGGAGTGGCTTTGGAAAAAAATGCAGATGTTTGTGACATTTTTTAAAACTTGACATCATCTGAAATATTAGCTAAGCCTTCTAGCTTTGTCATTTAAATTAGATACTATTATCCAAGACTGAAAGGAATAGTGAATGAAGTATGCAGGAACCCCTTATCAAAGGCCGTCTGTGGGACATGATGGAGCCATCGCCAGAGACGTCACCAGAGGCGCGGTCTCGTAGCCTGAATGTCTTCGAGGAAATGACAAGATCTTGGTGGATTTCTGTCGGTGTGTTTGTTTGCCACACACCTTGCTGAAATCAAGAGGGACTACTTTTACCATTTTGACCAACTGCTGAAATGGAGACATAAAGGCCCACCTGCTGTTTCAGTCTGCGGTAGTGCCGCTGTTTCGCGCTCTCTCTGATGGCGTCAGGGCTCAGAAAGACCGCGTGACATTTCTGGGGACCTAGAAGTCTCCCACTGGGTCATTGGGGAGGAATTTAAGACCCAGACTGTTTGTTTACTGTATAAAAGAACTGTCTGAGCGAATTAGCATCTATGAACTGAGAACATACTGGCCGCTGTATGGGTGAGAAATTCCTGGAATTTCCAATATATCCAAAAGGTACAGCTTCAAACGACAAGGTGCCGATTTGTTAAAGGTGCGTTTCTCAGGATTACTCTCCACGTGCATCCCCATGTGAAACATAAGTTATTCCGAGGTCCTATAGAACACTCCAAACATGTACCTATTTATATGACTCATTACTCGTTACAACATAATTTCCTAAAATGGCTGAGCTTTGCGCTGGAGTCTGAGTATCGCCCACTGAGCCATTTTTAATATTTTCCGAAACTTTTTCTCCTTCTCAAGCATTTCTCCCTCTTGGCCTACCTTAAGGGAAACTCTGTAGGCACAGACTTGCTTGAAATCAATGCAAGTTACGCTCACTAATGAGAGCCCACCGAACATTTCTACCTGAGCTTTTAAGATTTGTCCCCAGATGTCACCAGACGCTGCCACGTCAGCCCTCTAAGCTTTGTGAGAGTCCAACCAAAGACAGAGGATCCACCGGATGGGGGGCTGTCTCAGCAAGGCCACGAGGCCTGGGCAGACAGCCGGCAGAATGTCACATGCAACCTGTCCTGTCCCTGGACCACAAGATGGAGAGGGGCTTCCCGAGCATAACGACTCCTCGGGGCGCACCTTGGTGCACAGACGGTGCACCGCAACCCCCGTGAGCGGGTGAGGCTGCACCCCAGCACCGCCCGCCCCAAGCTTACGGTCTTGGAAGGATGTGAAGAGGAGCTGGAAGCGGCTGTTCCGGCTGCCCTCGTCCGCCCACATGCGGATCACGCCCAGGCCGGTGCGCAGCATGACGTCGTTGGCCACCGTGCTGCAGAACTTGGCCTTCAGGTCCTCCACCGCGCTGCTGCCGTCATACACAGCCACGAAGTTCCTCTTGCACTCGTTGGAGTTCTGCATCTCGTAGTCCAAGAACCGCAAGTAGATCTGCAAGGCAGAACACATCCGACCGTGTCCCGAGTCGAAATAGGAAAGTCGTTCAGTAAGGCCCACAACTCCCTTTCCCTTTCTTAGACTCACAAGCCAGTCTTGATTGCAATCAATGTTATTATTTTCCCTGTGGATGGCAAGAGGAGAGGGCGGATGAGGAAGTTCAAGTTGTGTTGAACGGTTTTGTGTTTTTTTTTCCCCAAATGTTATTATCCTTTCTTTATATAAATTACCATTTTCCATGGCTGAGTATTTTTACCCAAATGATCCTGTTTCTCCTCGTAACTTATCTGGAATGAGCTATTCATTTTCATACTTAAAAACTGTTTTATTTGGATCAGCACAAACGTGTTACAGATACTTTGGGTGAATTCCTGTTCGAGTTCCATGGCTTCCACTTACTTCCCAAAGTGTGTGGACATGAATAATTTGTATCGACACCAAAGGGAAACTGAGGGTATCAAAAGGTCCCCTCTGACTTCGCTTTGTCGAATTTATTTCACTTAACTACACTGCTGCATCTTTGAGGCAAATTTATATATAATATATATACAACATATATATAAAATGGTAGGTGAGCTCTCTCTATATAGCTAACCTACAATTATTTTCACCATAATATAGAGATAAGTCATTTAGTTAAGTCCACATAGATACAAATTAAAGCAACATTTAGTGAGTAAAAGCTATTGTGCAATCTACTTTATAGGTGATTTTTAAAGACTCCCAACAACTCTATATAAAGTTCTTTTGTCATATTCAAATGAAAATACTCAAACGATGTACGTTGGAAGTTCGACATGAGGTCCCGCTAGCTCCTTGATGTATAATCTCGATAATCCTCCTACAGGGTCATGCGGCTTCACACACACTGTTATGATCGACAATTAAAATTTGACTCTGTTCCAAAGGGCATTAAAACTTACAAGCAATTAATTCAACCAGTGATAGACTTACAGAGTGACTTGCCCACTTATCCACTAGTTCAGCAGCCTCCCCACGACATAAATTCGACGTGAACTAAGCACTGGGCATTCTCTGCCAACCAACCTCTTCCCGAATTTTCAAGGTCTAGTTCAGAGGTTGGTCGGAAATTCTGTTTTCTTTACTGACTTTGTTTGTTAGGTGCCATTACATATTTGTTGGGCACCTCTGTGCCAATGTTTCCAGTGCTATACGTAATGATACTTACACAGAACAAAGGACATTTTTATTATTTTTATGCAATAAACCTCAGAACAACATACTTATATAACTGTGACATAAAAGCAAAAGACAGTGTGTTGCAGAATTATAAGGAACACTTTGTCAACGCCATCTTAAAATGAAAAAAGAAAACAAAACAAGGTTTGGAAAAACTAGGTAACTTTCTGAAAGTGATGCCGACCCCTGAGAAAGGTACTGAACTCCGCTCGTCCAGACGGTTTGCTCCCTGGGGCCACTACACGGCCTCAGGGCATGTTTTATAAATTCTCACAGACTTACATTTCATCAAGGAAGCTAAAATCTTAAAGCAAACAGGCTACAACAAAATTAAAAAGTAAGCCAAGCCACCCCCATGCCCTAAAGGGGCAAGCGACGATGTTGACGATGGCGACATAAACGAGGTTCATGGAGGGTAAGTGTGTCCCTCTGAAATCAAGGGCGGTCTTCAGTGTTCTCCAGAGATGAAGAGATTTTAGAGAAGAATGGTGTGCAGTCAGCAAGGCTGTGTTTTCCCACGTGACGGTTTTAGAGCGTGTCCTATTTTCCCTAGAAGGTGACTGACTTGCGTTCTTACAGGAACGTCAGTGACCAAGGTCTAAGCACCTAAGCACCTTCTATAGTTAAAGGCCATTCTTATTAGATGGGGGGGGGGGTGAACTATTACAGTCACTGGATTTTATTATTTACTGCTGAAGGACTCAATTACCTTTTTAACGTATTTTTCCATCATTCAAGAAAATGCCAGTGGTCTTTCGCTCCCCTGGGTGAGGGCCATCCCTGCCAGGTCGTTAGCCTTCCCACACGCGCTCCAGCGGAATCACAGAGAAATCCTCCCTGCTCTGTGATGGACATAACAGTCCAGCGTCTCACAGCTCGTACACGTCGTCTCCTGGGGGAGGGGCCGCACGGCGCTGTGTTCTGTCCGGGGAGCCAACCACAGGAAGCTCCCGAGGGAAGGAGAACATGATCAAAGAATCGCACACACTCCAGTGAGCTAGTCCGATCCCAAGCTCCTCTCGGCGAGTCATTCCGGTGCATTCTTCACGGGACTCGATGGAGTTCGAGCTGCCACGGGGGTTTACCAGACGGGACTCAGGAAGCTTCGGTACATACCGCACTTTTCTAGTCTGCCGTCCCCTCCCACGAGGGCCAGCAGGTAAATCTAGCTAACGGTTCCCTAAGTGACACAGTTACACATCCAGTACTGACCATTCAACCCGGTCCCTCCCTTCCCGTCACACTGAGGTACAGAAAACAGACTATTTGGGGCGGTTGTTAAGACGTGCCTGAACACTTCTCTCCATGAGAAAGACAAATTAAATTCGCCACAGTCTGCGAAACCCTGCCCATGTTTTCAAACCCCCACCGCAATCAAGAAAGCACCTTCTGAATCCGTGCAGCCAGGGTGGGTGCGGTGGCTCTTTGACTTGGGGCCTGGCAGGCGAGGCCTTAGCCCTGCAGGCAGGACACCCCGTGAATTTGGAGGAGAGCAGCATCCAGAACGGAACCAGAACACCAGCCTCTTTTCTGGAATGCTGAGAAACACACACTCTGCAACAAATCCTGGTACAACAACATCAAAATGCTTTTTTGACCCCCACCGACGAACACCAAACATTTAAAAAGTTCATCTGGGTGGCTCTCCAAAATACAATAGTGCAAAACTGAGCTATCACTGCAGAACAGAGTTGAACTATGACATTTTAATGGGTAGTAACCCCAGTTATAGTTTTCATTTTGTTCAGCCAATTTTTATTTCTCTTTTTCAAGATAATAAGGGCAAACTCAATCTTCAGAACCCTAAAACTTATCCTCGTGATCAATTACAGTTACTACCCTGTGTCTATTGAATTAGTTTGCTCCTTGCTCTATAACAAATTACCACAAATCGAGCAGCTTGACACAACACCCATTTATCATCTCTGGAGGCTGGACTTTGGTCTCAGTAAGCGAGTGTACACAAGGCAGAAAACCCAGGTCTCTGACCCTGTTTTCTTGATTGTCTACGGGGATCACTTTTAGCTCCCAGAAAACTCTGATTTTTAAAAATCTCATCTGATTACATTAGGCTCACCTGGATAAACTGTCTTTTAATTAACTCAGAGTGAACCACTTGGGAACCTTAATTGCATCAGCAAAATCCCTTTTGCCAGGAATTTAACATCATCAAGTGTGTGATATTTTATCTTGTTCACAGTCTTAGGGACTGGGCTGGAAATCTTTGGGATCATCTTTAAGATTCTGCCCACAACAATTAATTTCACGGTATAATTAACTTGAATACAACATTGCTATGAAACATTGTATTGTATCTGTCAGGTTTTCTGTTGACTTTAGTCTTAATTGTATTCTAAAGAATTTTTAAAATAAGGCACAACATATTCAAAATTAATTTGGAGTTTTAAATGATGGGCAATTATTCAAAGCTAGAGTTTTATTCTCCCAGGACCTAAAGTTGTTAAATTATCTCCAGTTGTACATTTTTATGTCTTTGACTAATCCCTTCCTAACTGATCACATTTCACAGTTCCCCCAAATAGTGTGGCTTTGTGGACTAGACTGGGAGTCAGAAGGTGACAGCCCTGTTCAGCACCATCAGTGGCTCACCAAATACTTGGGCGGTCATTACAGACTCCTCAAGTTTTGGTCTTGAAAGGAGTTTAATATTATCTGTGCCAAAAATGTACTTGACTTTTTAATCATTATACAAAATCCCTGCCAGACTCTACTACACTCCTCCTAAGGGACCTCATTTGATCTTTGGGCCGCTCCATTATCCAAAGGAAAAACAAAAAGCATCTCTATATTGAATGCAAAGCTCCATCCCCCCCGTTTCAAGCATGCAAACACGCTGCAGTATTTAAACCCAGCAGATTAGCCTTCTCTTCTTATTCCTGCCATACGACAGTCCTTCAGATCTTTGAAGAGGGCTACCACGTCCATTTCTCTAGATAGACATCTGCTCATTTTCTCCATGGTTTTAACTGAATGACAGACATTTTGCTTGGCACGGATAACTAAGTCCAAACTTTATGAAATTAACGTTCAAGCAGTTACCATAATTTGATCATCCAGCATTTGTCTCTGGATCAGACCCAGAACGAGACAACATGATACCCATCCAGTATCCTTGCTCTAGAGTCTGTATGAATCCCAAAAAGTTGCTTACAACGGCCCTTTCTGACTTCCCATCGTTAACCCATATAAAACTTCATTATCCTGACTCAGCTGTCAAGTGAACCAGTGAGTATCGGATTTCCAAAGTTCTCCCTGACTGGCATTTCAAATTCTAAGAAACGGGATTAATCACACTCGGATTAAAAGTGACCCTCTGCATTACTAGTCTCACCCAAAGCAGACACCAGATATTGTCGTTTCTACTTGTCAAAAGGCTGAGCAGCAATACACACTCAACATAAATGGTAACAGAACCCAAATAAGCAATGTGTTTCAATCACCGGTTATTCAAATACTCCCTGGGGGCCAGTTCACCTTCCACCTGCGCGGTGACGGTCTCCTCTCCTAAGCTGCTGGGGCCGCCACACCAATAGGAAGGCCCGTAGGCAGTCATCTCTGGCGCCTACTTTCCTCCGGTTACTCAGAGCTACTTGCTGGCCTCTAACCTTTAACCGAACAGACAAAGCCTGTCACAACTGAGCCATCTTTGTGTGGCTCTGCAGGTGGCCTCCGCTTTGGGTCACGGACGTCAGCGTCTGCAGCAGATGGTACCGCGGCATTGTTGTCCTGGGGCCTTTCAAAGGGCAGCCTCTCCACCCGCTGGGAGGACGCGGCCTGTGTCTGCCGTCCCTTAAATCCCTCTCTGTGACGATAGCAGTGACAAAGAGGCTGGCTGTGATGATAACGCTGGGCTCATGTGTCCAGTGGAGAAGACGGCTTTTGAAAGTCTCTCATTCATAGAGTGTAAGAGAAATGCAGAGTGTTTGCCTGTGAAACCAGAGATGGAGTCAAAGGGCGGAGCAAAGAGCAACCCGCCCCTTCGGAAGGGGAGCTGAGCTGCTGGGAACCCATAGCCCTTGTTTGTTCTGTTTGAAGGAGGACCCACTGCCTTTCTTCGCGGTTAATTTTTTTCAAGGATTTGGTCAGATGCAAGGTGCCAGCACGTGGCACAGCTGGAACGTGGGCCGTGGTCTCTGATCTCCGTACCGGAGTTCGGGGAATGGGTGCCACACTCCAAGCTCTGTGCAGACCCCAGAGACACAGCCGGGGGGGCCACGCGAAGAAGCGTGAGTGTATTTCCTGAAACACCAGCTGGCTCCCAGGTGACTGGCTTCCCCTTGTCCTGAATGTCCAGCCACCAGATTCTGCGGCACCTGTCGGGGTTACCGTCACAGACCCCCTCCTCTGTCCAGAACCACAAGCATCACCAGGGTTGCTACCCGGGCTTCCTCGGGGGCCTCTGCTTACGGCGTAAACCCTGCTGTCCTTGCCTCGCAGGGGACACTGTCTTCCAGAACACAGGTCTGATCACGGCACTTTCCTGGGCACACGCCTGCAGGTGTCCCTGGTGCTCAACCAGGTCCTGTCCACACGGGCCCCATCCCTCACACAGCTGTTTTACCTGCTGGAGACACGTAGTTTTGTAAGCCCTGGACCACTTCTTCCCTCGACGTGATTTCAGGTTGAAAAGCGTGACTGTAGTTACACTTAGAACCGTCACTATGAACAAGGTTTCAGTCCACCTTCCAGAGGGGTGGCACTACAGTAGTCTCCTGCTCAGGTTATCAAATGACCTTTGGCAACATCTCGGCGTTAGTTATGCCGTGAAAGTTACACTGGACAGGGGCAGACAAGTTGCATTTCAAAACCCAAAATAGCCCTGGCCTGTTTGGTTCAGTGGTTAGAGCATCGGCCTCGCACAGAAGGGTCTTGGGTTCGATTCCTGGTCAAGGACACGTAGCTGGGTTGCAGGTTTACCCCGGCCCCAGTAGGTCAGGGCACGTGCAGGAGGCAACCAACCAATCGATGTGTCTCTCTCACATCGACTCTCCCTCCCTCCCTCCCTCGGACTCTCTCTGAAGATCAATGGGAAAAATATCCTCGGACAGGATGAACAGGAACAGACAGACAGAATGACAGCTGTGGCGGAAGTCGGAAACGCGGTGAGCACGCTGGCTAGCGCTGTGCGGGCTGCGACCCGAGCCAACTGCCGAGCCTGGGCGTGACCGTTAGACTGACCTTGGACCGCGGAGGTGCCCGGATGTACCACTTGCAATCGACGGCCTCCCCGGCGGCAGCTCTGCCCTCCTTCACAATCTGCACGGACTCCACGATGCCTTCGGGGCCGCCCAGCTCGAACTCACACGCTGAACAACGAGATGCCAAACACAGGGATGGAGCTTGAGTAATAAACCAAGAGTATATTTCAGAGCAGAAAACAAGGGCCTCGGAACACGATTAAATAGCTGTTTTACCGACCTGGTAACGGTTTCAAAACGCCAAGGTCCTTAAAGTCAGGATCTTAAAAATTGAGAAAAAGACAATTAGTCGTATTCGGTATTTATTACTTACAAGGATGCTGAGTAATATACCATTAAAAGATGCGGGAATCTGCCTAAATACCCACATTAGGGGATAATTAAATGCTTAAATCAAAACCGCGTGATCACGTTAAGACTGAAATGTTAATTTACGTAACATGTTGCTATTACGACAGAGTTTTTATCAAGACAAAATAAGCCATTTTAAAAAACCATCCAATGTCATTCTTCCCTCTAATCATCAAATAAGAATCATCAAATAAGAACGTTAATTATCTTTAACTCCACAGATGGACAATAGATGTTTTTGTAATATACCCGTAGATAATTCAAGGTTTGGGTAAACGTCCATCTACTCTAGATACAACGATTTCATCTGATTTAACTATTCAACTATTTCAGTCTGTGAATCGTCGAAACAGTTTTCAACTGAAACGTAGAAGCGGAGAGTGAAGATGTCAGACCCAAGGCTGCTGCCCCCTGGTGGCGCACAGCCTTCTTGCCATGGGGTCTTTCCCTAACTTTCCGCACCCTGCGGCTTTGCAGACCCCCAGGGTTCTTCTGTGTCTGCTCCGTACGCACTGGGCTGCTTCCTCGCAGCCCCAGCAGGCCAGGCGTCTGTCCATCATCTCTGCACATCCATGTCGGGGTCGCTTGATCTGCCAGGAGCCTCAGAGGGGCCGACTTGTTCGAAGCCCCAAATGCTGATCTCCCGTGAAATCGGTTTCCTGGAACCGATTTTGAGATAGCCTGCGTGGTACGAAGGCCAGCCCACTGGAGGGCTGCTGCGACTTTCCCTCAGTAATAACAGAGGCCAAGCAGGTGACGTTTTCCGGGCTCATGCATGTCATGTTCACACAGGACCCTCTGGGATCACGTGCAGTGACCTTGTGATGAGCAGAATGGGGACCTGGAGAGGCAGGAGTCCTCACCTGTACCACTGGGCTCGGGAGGAACCGACTCGGGAGCTGCACTCCCCCGGGGAAGGGGTTGCTTTCCAGACCACACTTGTCCTTCTAGCCTCAGTTACTTCCCACTGGATTTCCTTTAATGAGTGGGCAAAGGCTTCAAAGTCTATACTTTATGTTCGAGACACTTGATGTCCAATTTAAAAGATGATTCTGTAATTTAATTTTGTTTTAGTACAATGATATTAGTTATAAATGTAAAATCTCCTAAAGTTAGAAATATGGGGGGGGGCGCCAAAGTCCGCTTACAGCTGTGAGCATGGGAGACAGTCTAAGCCTGTGTTGTTATTTACTGATGACCGTGTTACTTTCCACACGAATAACTGAACCGACGTTGGCCCGGTCCTGGCCCAGGCACTGCTCGCTGGAGTCCAGGACCTGGCAGGAGAGACCAGCTCTTCCCTCTTCCCGAGGGAACGGCTTCGGGTCTTCAGACTGCGTGTGGGTGCATCGTGCGCCCAGTGCTTCCCCGGGTGTCTGTGAGCTTGGGGGCACTGAACCCACGTCTGCAGGCCCACGGTGCCTGTTACAGGCTGTGTTTGTGTCTGTGAGGCCCCGCCAGTCTACAGCGTAGTCACATAACCTGTTCTTCAGACTCGGTTTATTACGGGACATTATTAGACAGTGGTAATACATTTTGCATCAAGGTACAAATTCCTTTGTGTAACTCTTTTTAACACAGTTCTTTTATCTTTCTGGGGAAGGGAGGAAGGGAGGAAGGAAGGAAGGAAGGAAGGGAGGAAGGAAGGAAGGGAGGGAGGAAGGGAGGGAGGGAGGGAGGGAAGCAATGGGAATTGTATATTTCATGAAAGAAGCAGAAATAAGGGCAACATGATCACTTAGGATTAGGACACCCCATAGGGTTTTTTCCTGCATCTATAGATGTTTGGTCATTCTTTCAGGCGATGTAGATTTAACTTTCACTGTAGATTTAATGCCCACTGTAGATTTAATGCCCACTGTACAAGGAAAGGAACCACAATTTGTGTAGAATTACGCAGATGGGTGCCACCACAAGGTGGTCTGGTCGCCGTTGAAGAGACTACCCACACTTCTCCTTCTTTTGACATCCTACATGCCCACCTCAGTCATCCAGATTCTTTATTATTCATTATAACCTTTAGACCAATTTGAATAATGCTTAATAGTCATCATCATTAGTCACTGCCTCCTTTTCGATGAGCATGTTTCCGCCGTGTGCGGCTGTTCCTATGATCCTGGTGGGCATGTGGCCGGCGTTCTCTTTTCTACTTGAAGGCGAGCACTTGTCACTTTTATAACTCGTGCCAGACAACGTTGAGAGAAATGCCAGTTCTGAGAATTAAACATTTATTTTTGTCTTTGTGTTAATGGTCAGAGCACTGATAGTTTAAAGAAAGAAAGAAAGAAAGAGAAAAAAACTATGGGAAAAAAATGGTTTCTGCAATTCCGTTTGAATTAGCCATGGGTCACAGCACCATCACTAAAATAGACAGCCTGTAGAAACAAACAGAAATAAACACTGCAGTGCTTTCTAAAAGCGGCCGATGCCACATTTAAGAATATTAAGATTGATGTATTGTCCCAGGTTGTTCAAGGACAAGGACAAACTATTGTGCAGACACACCATGACATTGCTTGAGATGTCTTCTATTGTAGACTCCTCCCCAAATCTACTCGCCACTAAGCAACTCGAATACATTTTTTAAAAATACAAATGTAAACCTAATCATGATACTCGACTGGTTTTCCGCGGCCCTTAGGATACAACCACGACTCTCATGGACTAGACGCCCTGTGGGTCCTTGCCCCTGACCACCTGGCCCCGGCACCCCCGTTGCTCACCTCTGCTCTCTCCTCTCAAAACACATGGGACCTTTCTCTCCTCTGCAGCACTGGCTGTTCCTATGCTCAGCTCTTTGAACTCAGACTCTTTACTGCCCGCGACACCTTCCCCCAGGGCTTTGCCAAGCTGGATCTTTCTCATTCTTTAGTTATCTGATCACCTAGTATATTCTCAGGAGCATCTTCCTGATGACCCTGTTTACCGTGATGTTGTTTCTTGTGCAACAGTTGACTATGCTTCTGCTATTTGTTTACATTGTGTCGACCACATCCTCCCCCTAGACGGAAAGACTCCCTTTCGCCACCACCATTACACTGTGTCTGAAGCTGGCGAAAAGGATGAGGCTGAGCATTCTAAAGAGGCTCTGATTTTTGGAGCGGAGACATCAACCCCACAACGTGGGAGCACTGTCCACGAGAAACAGATGACAAAGCTATCATCCCTTCAGCCTCAGCAATGGCCATGATGCGCCCTACTGTGATTCGGGCAGAAAAAAAAAGTATTTTCCAGTGATTTCATTGTGACCGTTTGATTGCAACATTCTTTTGAAACAAAGAATCACTTGAAAAGTATCAAATATTTCAAACGTAGACATAATTAGCTCTTGAAAAGCTAAAAGTCTGGGCTATTGTGTGGGCTTCTCCCGCCGATATGATAACTCGCCCATTAAGACTTTTTTTCACTGACGGGTTGAAGCTATAACAGGTATTTGTTGGATTTAAAGAGCTCGCACATTTATGTTTGAAACATTCCGTTCTTTTTCTTCCATGAGTGATCTCAAAGGAGGCTACGACCGAGTGATCGCGTGAGTGATTAGACCATCCAAAAACATTGTGTCCCACCACACACAATCGGTTACATTTTAACAACCGTAAAGTGAGGGGAGAAGAGATTGTATTATGTTTTTGTTTCTTATGTAGAAGTTTGTCCTTGTCTTTGGAGTGGGCTCCTCACTTCCACGGGGCAGAGGACTCTGCACATTGCTTTTCAGCATCTTTAGATGAGAAACGGCGCTGTCGGGTTACGGAAGCGGGTGGTCTGTTTCCCTTTCAAATGTCTGCAGGCTACCTTTCCACAAAAAAACCACATAGCTAATGTTTCATCTATTTTATAAGGAAGCAATACATATTAATATAATAACTGTGTAAGTATATAATAGTGTGTTCCATAATTCTATAAAACAGTCATTCTATAATATTTTTGTATTAAGGACATTTTCTGATTAATGTTGCAAAACAAGACAAAAAAAATGGATAGATGTTCAAGCTTGTTTGTCACAGCTCTCCAACTGGAAATGACCAAGTGGCCGGAACATCTTACAAAGTGGGCGAGTGCGTCACGTTGGTGGGAGAAGCCCACGAAGATTCTCGGGAAGTGAATGGAACAGCCGCCCCTGGTGACTGGCTACGGCGTGGGCCAGTGGGGAGAACAGGTCACGGCTGCCTTCGAACGTGCAGACATCGGCCTGGCTAATTCTGCTTGCGCCCAGTTCCAGCGTGGAGCACTCGTCACAGACTGCTTTTCTGTGCGTGCTTGGTAGCAAGGCAAGTAGTGATGACATGTCCCAGTGGCTGGATAACTGGAATCTTCTGACTGGTGTAAGAACATCTGTGACGGTGCAAAGTCGGTGGTGAATGAAATGCTGATGCTGTAACAGGACCCCAGACAGTGGTGCCAGCCGCTGCTGTTAGCATCCCCATAGAGCTCATCCTCGTGCCTTTGTGGGGCACAGAACTATTTTACTGCAAAGTCTCCTTGTGAGCCCTGACCGGGTAGCTCAGTTGGTTAGAGCATCATCTTGATGCACAAAGGTTTGCGGGTTCGATCCCCAGCCAGGGCACACAAAAGAATCAACCAATGAATGCATAAATAAGTGGAACAACAAATCCATGTCTCTCCCTCCTCTCTCTAAAATAAATAAAAAACAGAAAAAGATTTAAAAGGTCTCCTTGATGAAGCACTGAAAACGACTCATTTTGGAAAATTTAAAATGTTGAGTGCACATCTTTGCCTCAGGCTGAACCTAGCGGATCTGTTGGCTTCGAGGGAAGCAATGGAGAATGTTGGCCGTGAATGATCACATTCAAGCTTCAAAGCAAGGAAAACGTCTCCATTGCTGTGTGTCTGACAGCTTCTCAATCCTGAAGATTTTTTAAGTGCAGCTGTTGATATGAACAAATGTGATTTTTTATCTTTAATAATGAAATGTGTCAACATTCAAGAGATTTGTGTAACAGTGATCCAATAACTGTCAGCTGGTAACTAACGCCCGATGCTAAACAACCACATGTGGGTGACAGGCACTGAAGAGCAAAATGCATCGACAGATCCTAATGTAACCGAATATAAACGTTTCATGGATATTGTTTCACACTCCTCATCCCAACTAACCTTCAAGAAACTTGCTTTTTGAAGATGGAAGTAATATCCATCTGAAAAAGCTACAAAAATACTTTCCCTGTTTCCAACTATATATCTTGGTGAGGCTGAATTTTCTTCATATACTTTATTTATAAAGACACATTGTAACAGATTGAATGTGGGAGCAGATGTGAGAATCTAGTTGTCTATTAAATAGCCAGACATTTAGTAGATTTACAGAAATGTGAAACAATGTAATTATCTATTATTACTAAAATATTTATGGATTAATATTTCAATACTAATGTTTTAAAAATATGCTTTTTATGTTAACACATAATTGGTTTATTGGTGTCATTGTTCTATGCATTAATAAATAGCTATTTAAAGTTTTATCTGTCTAAATGTATAATATGGTAAATATTGAATGACATAGCTACATAAAGAGCAGCACTTTGAGGTCTTCAGTATTTTTTAAAAGGGGTTCAAAATTCAAGTATTTCAGAACTTCGGCCCTAACTGACCCCAGATCAACTTTAAGTTGCTGTTTCTTAACTGAGGCTTGTGCTCAGCGCCAGCCATGCCACAGATGGACCTCCAGCATACCTGTTCATCTGATGACACTGTGGCCGAATCCAATCACAGGTGTCTTCGCGGCACACCTGAACAAAATGGGAGGTTCAACCCCTTTAGAAAAAGGCGACTTGTGTGAACCTTTCACCTAAATAGCTCAGTAGCTATCTCTATATTTCGAATCAGTACATATTTCTAAAACTTGCCATTTTTTTTTTAGCTGTAATGAAGATGCTGTTGGTTTAAGCTTTCGTAGTTTAAGTGTGCCATTCTACCACAGAACACAGTGACATTGTCAGAACAACACTCTAGGAGTGGCCTGACTTGGCACGTAGCCACATTACAAACCTTCTGGCTACAGGAATCAACTGTGACCCTTTGATATGCTTGCAATGCTACCCAATAGCTCATCACAGAGAAAGTTATTCAATATTTTCCTCAAATTTTCACAACCTCACACATCTCAAATTATGTCATGAGCTCCTACTGCCTCTACATCTCATGCAACTGACATTTTTTAAATGTATTTTTTCTGTTGGAAGTATTACAGGTGTCTCCCCATTTTCCTCCACTAACCCCCTCCAACCCACTCCGGATCCCCCATACCTTCACCACACTATTGTCTGTGTCGACTGGTTATGCATATTTGCAGAGAAGTTTGGTTTATCTCTTCCCACCCATCCCTATCTCATTCTCTCTGAGATTCGTCAGTCTTTGCTATGCTTCCATGTCTCTGGATCTATATTTTGTTCGTCAGTTTATTTTGTTCATTAGATTCCACATATAGATGAGATCATGTGATAAGTGTCTTTCTCTGACTGGCTTATTTTGATTAGCATAATACTCTGCAGATCCTTCCATGTAGTCTTAAAGGGTAAGAGAGTCTCCTTTTTTACAGCTGCGTAGTATTCCATTGTGTAAATGTACCAGAGGTTTTTTTATCCACTCGTCTACTGATGGACACTTGGGCTAAAAATGGAACAGTCATTTGACCCAGTGATCCCACTTCCAGGAGTATATCCTAAGAAGCCTGAAACACCAATCAGAAAGAATACATGTGCCCCTATGTTCAGAGCAGTGCTATTTACAATAGCTAAGATCTGGAAACAGCCCGCTGACTACTGAAAGCCCTGTAATGTCTGTGAACAGAGCTTCACTGAACCAGCTTTGCATCAGTAACTGCCTACTTCCACGACCACGTCCCTATCCCCCCCCCACCCTCCTGCAGCCTGTCACACGGTTGGCCCCTTGCTTCTCACTCAAGATTGAAAAGCACGGTGTTTGTAGGTTTTCAAATCAGCTAACTGAATTAAAGATGCTGTTTTAAAATTAATTGCACAAAATATCTCGATAAGACATTGCTAAAATAGCTTGCTTCACAGTATTTGAACAATCTGATTTATTTTACTCTTGTCCAGAAGCAACATCACTTCAGTATAAAATCACAGCATGATGTTTGAAACCTGTTTTCTGAAGGGTTCCTGTTACCGCTGAGTACTGGGTTGGCAATTAGAGCTTCACGTAGAGTTTGCCTTCCTGTCTTAACGGCAGCACAGGGTTTGCATATCATGACCGCATTTTTCCTAGTTTAACACAACATTTTCTCATCTATGAATCTGAGGAATCAAACCTTACAAGAATTTCAGGACGGAAGTCTGCAAGTGCTTTAAACTATTATCGATATTTGCACGGCTCATGCGGAGTTGTTACTTCCTTATTTATTTATTGAGCTGTGATATGTGAAGGTTCCTCATGCTGCTTGTGTTCATATTTCTAAATAAATTGAGAAAACAACTCTTACAAATGAGTGCTGAGAAGCTGATGTTGCTGATGCTCACAGCAAACAGGCTTTTACAATGTTTGTTTTGGATAGTCACAAGGCAATAGTGTTGCTTTATGGGGGAAATATTCACTTATCTACAGAATAAAAAACAACTTGAGGGAAGAAGTAAAGAACTCATTGTAAGGATAAAAGAATAATAAAGACAATGTCAGTAAATTCAATTACACACACACACACACACACACACACACACACACACACATTGTCCAACAGTGGTATTTGGGTTTGCGTATTTCAATTAGCTGTCATAGAACATTTTTTTCTGTGCAAGAGAAAGCAGGAAAGTTCCTCATGGATTATTAGGAATCTGAACCCCCATATTCTCTCAGGATACCCTCATTCACTCATCCCATAAGTCCATCCTCAATCACATGAAACCCAAAATAAACAAGCCCATTTTTGAACCATCTTTTCCACTAGAATGGGTTTAGGGAGGGGCCGCTTGCTGCCACAAGGGGGCGCCAACACTGGTAGTTGATGAACAGCTCCAATGCCCTCTTTCCATTACTTGACACTCACTCCCTTCCCAATATCCGTCGAGGCTTATCGACATGCGCAGAGTGTGCTGATAGTGATCGGGAGAAGGGCAGAGCTGTTGACCGGGGAAGAGGGTAGAGCTGACCCAGAGCAGTAGGCAGGGGCTCAGTCTGCGCTTTCACGCCCAGAAGCGTGAGATCATAAATGAGATCATAAATGACTTTTCATGACGCCATGTGAGAGTCTAGAGCAAAGAACTGTGTGGCTTGGGGACCCTGGCCACCAAGTGGGGCACATGCGTGCAGAGGAGTAGCTTGCTGGAGAAGTAGCGAGACCTGAGTGTGGGGTGACACCACCAGGTGTGTGCGTGTGTGTGTGCGCATGCGTGCTGTGTGTGCTTGTGTGGTGGAGGTGGCACCCCCTCTGTCATCCCACTATGTCCCTGGGTGCTAAATAAATGATGCCACTGAAGATAAAAGAAATTAAACCATTTTGTAAGAAAAGTTAGGTTTTCTCAATTTCATTAAAAATGTAAGTGCAAGTAATTCCTGGCCGATGTGGCTCAGAGGTTAGAGTGTCGGCCTGCAGACCAGAGAGTCACGGGTTCGGTTCCCACTAAGGGCACGCACCTCGGTTGCCGTTTGTCCCCGGCCCCGGTTGGGGTCGTGTGGGTGGCAACTAGTCGAAGTGTCTCTCTCACATCGATGTTTCTCTCTCTCTCTTACCCCCTCTCTCCCTCCCACTCTATCTGAAGATAAATGCAAAAATGCCCTCGGGTGAGGATAAAATATATATAAGTGCAAGTTTATGAGCAAGCCTTAAAATCACAGCTACTGAATACTCTGCGGACACTAGGAAGCTGTATAAACCATGCAAATGGAGCTTCCAGTCAAGCTCTTTCATGCTTCCTGAATGTGAGGAGCCTCACCCCCTAAACAGAGCTGAAATACCTGCAATGGGCAAGATTGGCAGCGTTCTGTGTCGGCGGCCTTGGCGAGGGCACCAGAACGGCGGTGCCAGGCCCCAGCGGGGCACCAGGGCATGGGCGCCACCGCGGGACGGGCGGGGGGCGGACGTGAGAAGCCAGCGCTGCCCCAGCAATAGGTAGCAGTGAAGCAGCCACCAGCCACCTCTTGACGAACTCTGGAGAAGCCGTGGAGTGACCCGAATCGGATTCACTTCTGCCAGTGCAGAGACAAGGCTGGAGTGGCCACATTCTGTCTTTAGAAGTCAGCGTGTCCTTATCTCTAAGGCCCGACTCCTCTCCTCTCGCCAAGGTCAGAATCTGGGCGCTCGAGCCCCCCTTCCGCTCCTCAATCCACGGGCCCTGCGACACTCTTCCGAGGAGCCGCGCCAAAGGAACGATTCGGGGAGACTGGGACGAACAGAACACGGAGTGACACGCCAGTCAGGGAGTCAGAAACCTGACGCCACGACATTGTGGTCAACTGGATTTCCAAGCGAAACCAGCACGTACAACCACAGGGCGGGTCGGACGTTCATTTCGGGAAGAACTCGGCAGGAAAACTGCCTGATTCTCAGCCTGTGTCACCTGACCCCCGTTACTGACAGAATCCTACCTTCTCGGGGAACAATGGCCTTCTTTCTAAAAGGTTAGATAAAAGTATCAACGGGGCTTGATGCAAAGCAGAGGACTTGGGAGTACCGACTAGATTGAACAGATGACGATGTAGATGTCTTCAAGTTTAAAGTGCTCTAGCAATATACGGCATCCCATCCAAATACACTTCTGAATTTGAGCTTCTGGGTGACACAGGGATAAAGAGATTATTTAGAAAGTACACCAAAAGCATTACTGCTGCTCTGAGACGTTATTTACAAAGTTAAATGCCATCGGATAGCCTCACCGTCATTCCGCACCCAGCATCGTTGCTACTGGGCGGCATTTGACTCTGAGGTTAATAGGGAGCTCCCCTCATCTCCCCAGAGGCTCCAGATTGACTGCAGAACCCTGCAGAAAATTCTAACAGTTCCTACTGCATGTTTATGAATATCCAAACAGTGCCAGATGCTCATACACGTCCAGGTATCTACTTATTCCTTAATACATAACCACATGCACTAGGTACAAAAGCACTTTCAGTTCAGTTTAGCTCAGAAATTACACCCAAATTTTAGATAATGGCGAAGTTGCGCTACCCTAAATAGGCATGAAGCCACTATAAAAAGCATTATGTCTAATGTCACGGCTGAAACCTTCAGTTCTTCTAGATGGATGTAAGTATCTGAGAACAGAAAAAAAAAAAAAAATCATCACTTTCTTATATTCTCCTCTAGCAAGGAACCTGGGCCCATTTGAAGCATAGGGCGATTCAAATCTACAAAGATTTTCAAAATCCTCCCATCTCGATGTGTTGCATCCCTGGTCCCCACGGCAGCTGCTCCCCAATACTGCCGTGACCCGGAAAATATCGGTGGGTCTCTGGACAATGAGTATTCCCCTTCAGAATTCACGTGGTCAGGGTCCCCAGTGTGGAACCACATGTTAAGAAAGGCCAAAGCTCTTCAGACCCTTCTGCCTCTGAGAAAGAATTATTTTTTCAGAAGCATAAACTCCCTCTTGGTAAACTGAAGTGAACTCCAGACCAGAGCTCCAGACCAGACAGAGCTGGACTGCTGGGGTGCACGTGAACCCCAAGTCCATCATCTGAGGGTTGTAAGAATGAAGCATATTTCCAGCCCACATCAAAAACAAGCCAAAAAGTTCACGGAAACGTATCTTAAAATTTTTAGTAGTGCTATACTGCCATCTCTTCCCATTGGCTTTTATAGACATTAGTGTAATTGTAAAAATCATGTTGCGTTATAATACCCTTGAGTAACTCATGTGCCCTTGGGCTGCAGTTGAATGTCCAGCTCTTTTTTGAGACACTGGCTCAATCTGGATTCTCTCTGCTCAATTTTTCGTTAAATGTAAGAGCACCTAAAATTATTTCATTAAGAAGTCTGAAAATCATCCCAGGTTTCCCCAAAGCAATGGTCTAAAGTAGTGTAAGACAATATCATGATGTTGAGGTCAGAAAGGGAGAATCAACTCTCTCTTCTTCAGTCGGAGAATGACTGGTGAGATCCCATCAGTCACATTCCCTTAGACTTTATTTGTATCAATCATTAGCCTGCTCCTGATTACCTGGGCTGAAACGTTCAAAAACAAAATTAACTTGACTTCTTCACACTTTCTTTTTATCAAAAGACACCAAGAGCTTTCAGTTATTCTTTGTGAAATCTCCCACGACCAACCTCCCTTTCCAGTCCACTGTGGTCTTCTTAGTCCCTGCCTCCTCCCCTTTGGGCCCCCGGGTCCTCGCCAACATCTTTGCCTCCGTCCCTCCTTCCTCCAGAGATTATATTTGTATCTATTTACAAAATAAAATTTATACATGTATATTGCACATAATGTTTGAGCTTCATTGACCTTAAAGGTGTGTGGCCAACACCACCTGCCAACCATGGGAGGGAGGGCCTCGGACCGTCCCCACGCTTGCACCACAGGACACGCACCGCCAGCCAACAGAAGTGTGACGAACACGCAGTGCTCCTGTTTTGACGCACTACAACTTAGCGTGATTGTTTTAACCCAACGACGGTTGATACAAATGCTAAAAAATGGTTGATATTCACAAACCTACTACAGATATTGAAACAGCAGGTGACAAGTAGCCCCCAAGATGGCCCTCCATGCTCCACTTCCTAGTAACTGTGCCCTGTGGGCTTGTGACTCCTTTCCAACAAATAGGGACTCACTTCTAGCAATGGTGATGGCATGTGACCCGTACGATCCCTTACAGAGACAGTGACCTCTCTCCCTCTCTCTCTCCCTCTCTCTATTTGCTGTAGGGGAAGTCACTGTCCATACTATGAAACCCAACAGAGAATCCCACAAAGCAGGAAGATAGTGGCTCAGACCAACGGCCAATGAGGATTAGCCACATTAAGGGCAACGTGGGCAAGCAAGGGAACGTACCCCCGCCCGGTGGAGCCCCGAGATGACCGTGTTTATCTTGCTCACTGAGCTACTGACCTTTTATTATGTCTTAAATAACATTAGCCTCCGGTTGGCATACAGCAAGGAAATCTAGCCCTGGACTTTTTGATTCTTAGTTATTATTCATCAAAAATACCCTATGATGATAAAAAAAAAAAAAAAAAAAAGAAACTAAAAGAATACCTGCCCATGTAGCAAAAATTGTTTGGAAATTCGCAGGGATAGTTCATAAAATGAGTTTGACCGTGACATTTATTCACTTGTAGAAGACTCCTAAAGCCAATAAAATCTTCAAGGGAAAATATAAAATTCTCCCATGCAGTTGCCTCTTGCAATTTCAGGGTATTAAAGAAAATATTGGCAACATCATATATGATGGACCCTGCCTCTGGCAATATATTCCCCAGCACTTAAGAAACCCTATTAAGGCACAACGAAGAGTTTGGGTCACTCGACCACCGACTGTCCGGATCCGTGTGCCTCATGACCACGGTGGGGAAGGACAGAGCTTCTCACGTTCTTCTTCCTCAAGACAAAAATATGCAATTTCATTTTTGGAACAGAATGTTCCCTTGACCGTTTTGCCTGGTTTTTGGAGAACACGACTTTTTTCATCCTAGTATTTTCAGATTGTAGTTATACATGAGGTGTTTTCTGTTCCAGAGAATCCATTGCCGATTGAGATGTTACGATGGATTTAGATAAAAGTTTTTATATTACAGTATTATTATATACGTTATGATAGTTCCTTGGGGAAAATTATAGCATAAAATATTATACTAATTAGAATGTATAAAAAGATTTTCTTGTTTATCTATTAGTCAAATAAAGCAAAAAGCAATATATTATTTTAAAACTCCTGTGATAGTCATTGTAATTTTAGTGCATGTATAATTTTCCAATATTAACAGCACAAAAAATTTAAAATTATATAAAACAAATATAAATATACATATGTATAAAGGTGTGTGTATACATGTACATTCTATTCCTAAAACACATAGACATACCTCTGTAATAAATTGTATTTTTCTTTTTTTTTTTTTTTATCCTCACCTGAGGACATTTTTTTTTTCCATTTTTTTGTTCAGGTAGAGTGGGAGGGAGAGAGAGGAAGAGAGAGAGAGAGAGAGAGAGAGAGAGAGAGAGAGAGAGAGAGAGAGAAACATCGACGTGAAAGGGACACATTGAGTGGCTGCCACCCACACGACCAACCAGGGCCGGGGACAAACTGCAACTGAGGTACGTGCCTTTAGCGAGAACTGAACCCGGGTCTCTCGGGACCGCAGGCCAACGCTCTAACCGCTGAGCCAAACCAGCCGGGGCTAAATTGTATTTTTCTACTGATTTAGATTGAAATGCTGATAAACTCCACAGAGTTATCCTTTCTTCTTTGCATCTGTCTTTTTAAAAAATCTGCCGTTGACTTAAGCCCTGATGAATCTAACTCATTGCTCCCTTTTTCCCTCCTCCTCGAAGGGCTTCTTACTTTCTCTGTCTCCCTGTGTCTCTGAGTCCTTTCGGGTTCTGGGGAGAATGACACCAAGAGCTTGGGCGCAAGGCCACAGCCGTTGTGGGGTTCCACGGCCGGCTCCATGGGGACAGAGGCGGCCACGTGACACTGCTCCAGGAACCCCGCCGCACGTCACCGCAGTGACGTTCAGACACTTGCAGCAGCCCTCGCTGTGTTTATACACTGAGATCGCTGGCCTCTCAGGGGACGGGGAGCTTCTACAGAGCGATATAAATGCCGAGAGGCTGAGGCTCGATTAGCACTTTACAGCTGAGTAACGCTACGCTTTCAGAACTAGCGGGCGTCGACGTCGGAGCCGTTACGTCCCCAAGTGAGATGTATTCAGAGCACCCCAAGTTCATTCCTCATAATGAAGCCTTGACTTAAACTTAAGAATGCCAACACTAAAATATATACTAAAACCTGGATTTAAGAGAACTAACTTAAAAAGGTTTTGAAACACTGTGGCATAATGTAATTGCGATTGAATTGGTTAATTCACAGGTTGAAAATTCCCTTCCTTAAACATTGACATTTCTTATTGCCAATTGTCCTGAAAATTTCCACATCAGAGACGCAGCCAAGATAAAATAATATTAAGCATAAAAAGCAATGTTCAGCCCTGGCCGGTGCATCTCAGGAGTTAGGGTGTCGGCCCGTGAATGGGTTTGATTTCCAGTCAAGGGCACGTATCTGGGTTGCAGGTTCGATCCCTGACCCCGGTCGAGGCCCCACAGAAGGCAACCAATCGATGTGTCTCTCTCACATCCATGTTTCTCTCTCTCTCCCTCTCTCTCTCCCCCTCTCTCTCCCTCCCTCCCTCCCTCCCTTCCACTCTATCTAAAAAGTCAATGCAAAAAATCCTTGGGTGAGGATTAACAAAAATAAAAGCAATGCTCCATGAAGAGAAATTTCAAATAAAATATGCTGAAAGCAAAAAATATACTTTTTCTTTAAATACATAAAACTAATTTTGAATTATATTTGATAGAGAAAAGACTGTGATTTCATGATGTAAAATTTAAATACATGGAGACCTATATTTCTTAGCTTATTTTAGTGACTGAAACCACCCCCGGTCTCTATGTTACAATTATTTTGTTGGCGGGAGATGCACACAATAAAAACACAAGCATTCAGGGTCATTGCTCAGGCACCACAAAGAGGAATGGGTTCCTGGTGTGGGTTTTGTATGACGAGGAAGTGAAGAACATGTTTCATGTTAAAGCTACATACGTGGAAAAAATCCAGTTCATCACGTATCTTAGAGAGGCCTTTTGCCATATGGATCCTCCATTCTTGTTCATTTAATTTACATATATAGAGAGAAAAGGAAGAGAAGAATAAAGTATTGGTACTCGTGATGTTTCTGGAAAGGCCAACAGTAAATGTGTTCGGGTTCCATTGTACAAGCCTGTGTCTCTAACGCTTCAGCTCACCTCAACGCTCCTTGGTGTGGAGCATCAGACGAGACTGGCCTGTTGACAACCGTGCCCTTGGAAAGAGAGGTCAATTACCGGGCACACAGCCTGCGTTCTCCTTTGCTGTCTTTACCCAACGACCCTGCTCCTAGTTCTGTGTGTTCAACAGACTTCTGAGCTCCTGGCTGCAGCTTTGCAAACTTCACGGAGGATGGTTAATGGGACATCCTGTCTGGGCCACGGGTGCCCAGATGTTTGGCCAAACATTCGACTAGGTGTGTCCACGGGGGTGTTTCTGGATGACCCTGATCTTGGAATCATACAGAGGGTCCAGAAGACTGCCCTCCCAGGTGCACACGGGCCTCGTCGATGGAGGAGTTGACGACAGCGAGAGAACAGAAAGGCAGCAGAATAAGAGGCAGCTCTTCTGCCAGACTACTGAGCGGAGACGTCGGCCTTTTCCTGTCTTTGGAATCGGATGGAGAAAATGGGCTCTTCCTGGGTCTGCAGCCTGCCTGCCTGCCTCCAACCGTCACTACCCCATGGGCTCTCTTGGTCCTCAGGCCTTTGACTTGGGCCGGAACTGCGCCCTCAGCTCTCCTGGGTCTCTGACTGTAGATCTGTGGCCTTCTCAGCCTCCAAGGTCACGTGAGCCAATTCTTGACCAAAAATCTTACACATATGCATATATGACTGATTCTGTTGCTCTGAAGAACACTGACCGATAGGGATGGCACAGGCCCTTTGTGACCTGTCCCTGCTTATTTCTCTTGCCTCTCTCTAGCCCAGGGAACAGCCCTAAGCCCCCCCGAAACAGCTTGCCCTGCCTGACACCCTACATCTTCTCGATCCCTTGGCTCCCGATTTGTTCTCTCCTGGAGCGGAGACTTCTGCAGCCTTTAGGTCCTTCTATACGCAAGTAGAAGTGTGGGAACCAACTGCAAAGAACCCTCTAACACGGAGCAAGTCTTTACTGTGGGCCAGGCCTTCTGCAGAAACTTCACCATCAATGGTCTCGTTCATCCTCAAAATCTCAAAGTAATACTTAACTCATTGGGCCGCTATCACTGCACCTTTTACAAGGTGAAGAAAGAGAGACCAGGGTGAGTGAGAACATCGATCAAGGGCACACAGTGCACATTGGGCGAAGCTGGAATCAAGACAGATAGAGTTGTCCCCACTTAGCTGCAGGGGTTACCTTCCCAGACCCACTGAGGGTGCCTGACCCTGAGGACACGTTTCTCTTCTATACATATATACCTGTGATAAAGTTTAATTTGTAAATTAAGCACAGTACAATTAACAATAACTAACAAAAACACAGGGTTCCTCGAACACACGCAAGGGATCTGATCATCTGGACAGCCAGGAAGTGTCTGGGGCTCCAGACGAGAAGGGAAGGGACAGGGAGGGGTGAGCACCGATGGCTGCTCGTGAGGTAGGCAGGTGGGCTGGGCAAGGCAGCCTGACTCCTGTGGCCACGATGTCAGGAGGCTGCAGACTGTCCACTGGGCCGTGTCGGTGAGGAAGCCCGGAGCACGATATGCACCCCTGGCCAGGCTGCAAGGGTGGTTCAGAGAACAAAGTAAATGGGCCTGGGTGGCTCAGTGGTTGGGCATTGACCCTGCACCAAGAGGTCACCAGTTTGAGTCCTGGTCAGGGCACAGGCCCAGGTTGTGGGCCAAATCCCCATGCAGGGGGCAGCCAACCGATGTTCTCGCTCATCAATGTTTCTATCTCTCTCTCCCTCTCCCTTTTTTTCTGTCTAAAATCAATAAAGGAAAAAATAATTAAAGGGAAGGAAGGAAGGAAGGAAGGAAGGAAGGAAGGAAGGAAGGAAGGAAGGAAGGAAGGAAGGAAGGAAGGAAAAGGAAAGAGAGAAAGGAACTCACTGCATAAAATGAAGGTGCCTATTGCCAAGCAACATAATGAGCTGAGAGTCAAGAAAACTATTTCAGTTTGAGAGTGACTTTTTTCTAGGTCTGCGTTTTGTGCAAAATAAATAATGATTGTGCTGCTATTACCAGAACAACATGGATTATCACAGGGATAAAGCTGAAAACAGCTCTGGCAGACACTGTTAGATTGTTATGAATTATTAAATTTGCATATACAACCTGACTTCTGGAAAAACAAAGACAACAAAAGCAGCAGTAGCAAGACATTCTCCAACCTCCCTCCCTCCATCAGAAAAGAAAACAAGCCCGGCCGGTGTGGCTCAGTGGTTGAGCGTCGACCCTGCACCAAGAAGTCACTGGTTCAATTCCCGGTCAGGGCACATGCCCAGGTTGAGGGCCCGATCCCTAGTAGGGGGCGTGCAGGAGGTGGCCAATCGATGATCTCTCTCATCAATGTTTCTATCTCTCTCTCCCTCTCCCTTCCTCTCTCTCTAACATCAATGAAGAAAAAAAGAAAGAAAACAATACTAGAGCCCATCCATCCAGGCTCGCTCATTTGTACATGTCCGGGGTTGCTTTCCCATCCAACGGCCGAGCTGGGCTCATGGCACAGAGGTGGTCTGGCCCCAACATCTACTCTCTGGCCCTTTACCCAAGAGAAACTTGGCCGATGGAAAAGAACCAGTGGGCAGCTCAGTGGTGGGACTGACTTCGATTACATTATTACAGCTGGGTGGGGGTCCTCCAGCCGGGGGGTGGGGGGAGAGCTGTGTAAGACCTGTGAAATCAACACCAGCTAGCATCACACGCCTCGTCAAATTAGCCTGACCAAAGACAGCAGGCTAATTTTTAAGTTGATCATTTTAACAACCCACAAATGATGTCATAAATATGCAAATGACCCTTGGAAGAAAAAAGGTTCCCCACCCATTTTAAAGTATCACTGACTGCTTTGTGGAAAATATTTGTTGGGAACGAGGGCTTGACCTTACTACACAATTTTATGCCTGAAGCATTTTTGCGATACAGTTATAATGTCTACTCATCCAAAACTCCTAACGATTCGATAGGTACTTCGAAGGTAGGTAGAGGTGTGTGGTTTGTTTAATCTCAATAAATAGAGTTCTCAAAATTTCCAGTTGTTCGTGGGCACTCGTGAAATAATTGTTACAGAAAGAATGTACTCGAATCCTGTGTGGGTCTTGGCAGGAGATAAAGTTATTTCAAATTACAGTTTCATGGCATTTGACTGCTAATATGTTTTGCTTCTCAAGAAATTTTTGTGAGCTTCAATCTTAAAATTATGCTCTCGAATTGGATTTATCAGTATCTGCTCTGTGTAGTCGGTACAGATGGGTTAGGTGTCCCTTCTGAGCAATAAAAACTTTCTGGGAAATGCTCTTTAACGACTGAGGATGTCCTCCTCTGAGAATAGTTCCCAAATATTTATTTCACTTCTTGAGACGAGAGAAGCTACTTAAGTTACCATAAAGGAGATGTGGGATGAGGTATGAAGTTAACATTTTCATTTTGGGATAATAGGCCAAGAACAGTTGTCAAGTGTCTTCAAGGAAGTTCTAAGGAAGGGAGACATGTCCAGCTGTGAGCCCCTGAGCCAGTATCTCTTTCTTTTTTTATCCTCACTCAAGGACATGTTTGCATTCGTCTTCAGATAGAGCAGGAGGGACAGAGGGAGGAAGAGAGAGAGGGAAACATCGATGTGAGAGAGACACATAGACTGGCTGCCACCCACATGACCCCAACCGGGGCCGGGGACAAACTGCAACCGAGGTACCTGCCCTTAGCAAGAACTGAACCCAGGACTCCCTGGTTCAAGAGCCAACGTTCTAACCGCTGAGCCAAACCGGCCAGGGCAAGGTGTGTATCTTATAAGCATCATGTTGCTGGGCTTTTTGCTTAGTCTAATTCACCGCTCACAGTTCTTCGATTGGTGAATTTCTCTGTTTCCACTTCTGCGGATAGAGACGTATCTGGGCGTATTTGACCCTCACTTCTCATTTTCCTTAATGCTCCTCTTTGTCCGCGTGTCCCATTCCCTACTTTCCTGCCTTCCCGTTGATTTATGACACTTGTGCATCCCCCTTCCATTCTTTAATGGCTCGGAAACTGTAGACTGTATTTCTATACCTCTAGTGCTGTTCTTAAATGTGAAAGCTGCCTGTTTAACGGGAACCTTCAAGCATGTGTAAAGGCTCAGCAGTGGATTTGCAGGATTTTAAATAGATCCCCTACGTATTTATTCGATATTTAATACACTCATTGTAAAATAAGTATTTGAAAATGATTCTGAGGACTTCTGTTTCTTGTCATATGAATGACCAGAAGTTCTGAGAGGCACTACACATTACACGCATGCACACACACATGCACAGACACATGCACACGTGCACACACATGCACGTGGACATGAATACGTGCACGCACATACACAAAGACATACCTGCACACACATGCATGCACATGCACACACACATACTTCCCCACTAATAGTGCTTTGCCGATCACACTCACGAGGCCTCGCTGACCTCTACGCCCACCACAGGATGATGCTCAAGCTCAAACAATGCCAATGCCACAGAGCTACAGGGCTGAGGGGCCTGGGCTGGAGTAACTTGCCATCATGGAGAAGGCAGTTGGGGTGCAGGACATTGGTCTGAATGCATGTGTGACATGCTGGCAGGGAGTGTCCCCCCACACGTGGTTCCTGCCACCACCCTTCTGTGAGGATTCTGTACTTGGGGAAGAACACACAAGGGAGCTGGGCCTGGAGTCCTCTCTGCAGCCACACCTCAGAGGGGCCTGCAGTGCTCCGGTAACCCTGCATCACTGGCAGAAACACGGTGGTAGGATGATGAGTCACCTTGGGAGGAATGCTTCCTAAAATGAGTTGACAAATGGCAATGGATTAAAAGAGCAAGTAAAGAGTTGACATCAATCAAAGAACTTATGTGCATTTATACACAGCCCAGGAACACAGACAATAATGCGGTGAAGGCCTGGGGTGGGGGGGTCTGGGGCTGGGTGAGAGGGGCCAAGGGGGGGAGGGGAACATCTGTAATACTTTTGACAATAAAATTTTGTTAAAGAGCTGAGAGAAACAAGAAGGGAGTCACCCCCTTTGACAGCACCAGAACTAACACCCCACAGATCCCAGAGTTGGCAGTTGTCAACTAGAGAATCTACGTTCTGTAGGTATATATATGATGTTTTGAAAAGAGGCATTTACAAAAGCAAATACTCAACAAGAAATCAAAGGGAACCAAGAGATTGAAAATGGAATTTCCATAGCTATATCTGGTAAAGAACAGAATTGAAAATTGATAATATTTAAAGACATGATAGCCACAAATTTTTCAGGGCCAATGAAAATATGAAACCACTGATCTAGAAAGTACAGCACCTTCCTCAGAAATGTCAGCCTAGATACCTGGCAATGGAATCATGAAACCCAGGATGAAGCTAACCTTGAAGGGCCAGCAGAAAGGGGCCATGTCCATTACAGAAAATGACAAGGTGACTGCAGACGGTTCAATGGCAAGAACACAAGCCAACAGTCAAGTAATATCTGCAAAGACCTGGGAGGAAACACCTGTCAGCCAGGACCTGTCAGTCAGCAAAAGAATCTCTCAAGGATGAAGGGGAAATGAGAACTCTCAGAGAGCAAGGCAACACTGAGGAATTTTATCTGCAAGAGAAGTGTTCTAAAGAAAGATCGGAGGATGTAGTTCCCAAAGAAAAATGATCTGAGAACAGTCTCAGGTGCAAGAAAGATCCGTAAACTAAAAAAATAGTAACAAGGAACATTCCTCATTTCCAATCACAATGCAACTTAAAATTATAAGTACATAAAAGCATATACATTTTATTTAGAAATTCAAAACCATAACCTTGTAAAAAAAAAAAAAATGAGACAAAGAAGAGATTTTAAAAGATTTAGAACTGAATGGTAGTGAGAGGTACTAGATAAGACCTAAATAGGAGTCAAGTCATACAATGCCCATAAAATATAAACTCAACATATTGGACATGATCACTCTCCTCATGGATTTAACCAATACAACCACCACAATCCCAAGAGGGACTCTCTTTAATGGAATGTGACAAGCTGATTCTTTCTGTGAAAGAATCAAGGGTCAAAAATATCCAAGACACTCCAACCAGTTGTTAAATCTTATCGCAATGCCATTCATTATTGTCATCATCACTTGCAGTCCTAGCACATTCCCAACATACCTGATGTACAATTTAAATACGTATTTTAGCATCCAGCTTCTACTTTGGCTGTTCAAATAGATCTATGCTTATTTGCTTTGTGGAATGTAAGCAAAGCATTTCTCCTTTGCCAAAAAGTAGACTGAAATATAAATGGAACACTAAGGGGACAGAAACGGAGCCCTAAGGAAGGACACAGCATTCGGCCAGCACCTGTGGACACCGGGTAGTCAGGAGGTCAGGTGGTCCTGCTCTTGCCTGTCGGTTCTGTCACATCCCAGCAGATCTAAAGGCAGCAGGGCCCTGGGCAGTGATGACCATTGTCTTATTCTAGCTTGACACTAAACTGCGCTACCCTACAACTGGCTCAGGCAGCTGAAGCCTCCTCTGCATATACGGGAGTGTGTGCACAGGGGAATAAAATAAGCCTTACTCCAGGAAAAGTGAGGCTTCTGGATACACAAAGAAAGATGGGTGATTTAGCAGAGATCAGAGCGCATGTCTCAGAGACTGCATCGATCTAGCCCCCGGATCTACATAGGCAGTGGAGGTCAAGGAGGAAGTACTGAAAGACGTATTGCTTTATTGTTCCACCCTGTATAGATGAAGTCATGCCCAGAATCCGGGCAGCCAAGGCATGGGTGAGGAGCAGCCCCCAAGGAGACAGGGGCAGCAGTAGAATAGGGGGCAGGGGTTGAGAGAGGGCTGCATTGGTCCCTTTGCACGTGTTCAGCACCCTGGACAGAGCACCCAAGCCGGCCTTTGGAATGCGTGGGGAGAGGTGAATTTCACCAGGTAGAAACAAGGCAAAAGGAATCCAGTCTTAAGGTTGATGCCTGGTGGAGCCAAGTCTCAAATTAAAGAAGTGACAAAGTCTGAACGTTAAAAATCCTCCCTGGACTGGGCACTGCCCTCACATTCCACCACCCACCCTCGTTCTCCTCAGTCACATTGTTTGGTTCCCAGAGGAGGCTCCTGGATGATGATTCGACCATCCCAGGCCCCAGCAGCTCAGGTTTATCCACTGCTCTGTTCTCAGTCAGGCTGCCGCGGGGTCTGACTTCTGTCTGTGACCATCAGTCCCTCGCAGGTAAACAGACGAATAGGTGGCTGATGGACTAGGCAGCACCTGACAATTCCTGCTGGCTGCACCCTGCGCTTATTGTTATTGTTGATGCGATGTCAAATATTTTGTCACTTCCAGAAAATTAAATTGAAATGTCGTCCCTGGATTTTATTTCAACCATGACTTCACAGTATCCCAGAAGTCTCAGTGCAACTCAAAATACTTCTAGGAAGAACATTACTGTTTGCAATGGTTAAGAAGTCTCAGGTTTGAAATGAGAGTAATTTGTGTCACTGTCTTTTGGGACGATATAAATGTTTAGGATTTTATTCACTTATATTTTATGCTTCAGGAAGTGCCCCTTGTAAATTATATTGCAAAAGAATTAAGAAATAGCCAAGTAGTCTTCTTTGGGCTTTTATTAACCTATACACTGAAGTAAGCAGATTCTCTAACTGTCTTGAGCTCTTAGGTGACATCTGGAACTGAAGGTTTCTAAGTCTTGTTACACATGTCTTCTGGCGTCTGCGCATCATCGGAGAAACTGCTGTGTGATACACTGGGCGGATGTTTTGGCTGCTCTCACGAATACAGGCAGTTAGTGGTGCACAGGCTAAAGAAGGGTCTATCACAATTTCTATTTCAAAATTTATAGTTTTGGCCATGGCTGGTTTTCTCAGTGGTTAGAGCATCAGCCCATGGACTGAAGAGTCATGGGTTTGATTCTGGTCAAGGGCATGTACCTCAGCTGCAGTTTGATCCCCAGCCCTGGTTGGGGTCATGCAGTAGGCAACCAATCGATGTGTCTCTCTCACATGGATGTTTCTCTCTCTCTCCCTCCCTCCCTCCCACTCTATCTGAAAATCAATTAAAAAATATCCTCGGGTGAGGATTAAAAAAACAATGTATAGTTTTGATGTTTACATACATATTGTTGCTTTTATATAGTAGTGTAAAATCAAGATGTTCTTACTGCTGTGGCACTTTTATTAGCAAGTGATGCTATTTCCTTCTATTTCTTAGGGGTAATTTATCATGCCGGTGACTTGAAACTTACATAAAATGAGCCAAAGTTACAAATGCCTGTGGGCAGTCTGAGTATCATTTAGTGGAAACAGTTGTTACAAATGTAAAGATTTTAAAAATATTTATTCTGCTTTATTCTTTCTGATCATCAACCTATAATCATTATGCGTATATTGGTTCCAAAAGACCCGCAGTAGATTTTGCGTAAGATACAGCCTTAGATCAGGGAAGTTAAGCCTACGTTGGAGTATTTAGCACACCGACCATACGAAATGAAACAGCGCTAAGAACTAGGGACAAATCTGGGCTGTGGGTGAGGGGAGGATGTTACCGGAACTTCAAGCAAAGTCCCAAGGTGGGACGGCTGGAGGAAAAACCATTTTCTGATTGAAGTAGAGCATTTTTTTCTCAACAATGGAAAATGCAGGAAGAGCTGTACTTTTGATGATTAATGATGAGGAATCTGACAAAAATAAGGCAAAGGGTGGGGAAGAGCTTTTCCGAGAGAAAAAACAGGTACTATTTCATCACTTTCTCCCCTTGCGTACCTCTTTGGTGGCCGTGGCAACCACCAAGTAAATTCTGATGTATGAGATCAAGGGAGGAAAATATAAGGCAAAATAATCACTTCATGGAATCATCATCTCAATCAAAACAGGAAATGTGCAGGTTACCTTTAGTCTACAACTAAAAATGCTCACTAGAAATATTTTTCTGCCCTAGAGACAGATCTCATCATGTGTGATCACGAAGGACCTAAGTGTTTACATTGGATCTAGAGAAGAATAATGGTTGCAATAAATAATATACCAAAATTTTTCAATGTTTTACACTCATTTACTTATTTATTTTTAATCCTTGCCTGAGGATACTTTTCCAGTAATCTTCAGAGAGAGTGGGAGGAAGGGAGAAAGAGAAAAAAAAATACAAAAAACATCGATGTGGGAGAGACACATCGACTGGTTGCCTCCTGCACAAGGCCGCGCAGGGCTGGGGATGAATCGCAACTGAGGTACGTGCCCTGGACCAGAATCAAACCTGCGACTCTTTGGTCCCTGGGCTGATGCTCTAACCGCTGAGCCGAACCAGCCAGGGCATCATGTCTTACATTTTAAAGTGTCACAGTAACCCAATGATTTTGATACTGTCGTCCCCACCTTATAGGTGAGAGAGCTGAAGGTCAACGAAGACCCCGTGAGGACCAAGTGGAGAGCAGGATTGTGGCCAAAGTCTCCCAGGTCAGAGACATTCCTCCGCACCACAGCTTATATTTTGCTTTAGCAGAATCTTTAGAATCTGGGAAAAGGATCTGAATATGTGTAACTTGATGCTGGATCTTTAGCAATTAAAACTGCGCTGGACCATAGAACAGAAAGAAAAGACTTGAGCCCAAGCTCCAATTCCATTTTTAAGTGTTATGGTATTTTGAAAAGCCAACCAATGATTCATTTCTTTGGGAGTAACATTGCAATAGGGAAAATAATTTCGTCTTCAGTTTCACAACATTGTGGTTCAGATCATAATGAAGTTGGAGCTGGAGGAAATTGATGTTTTGTAACCCATTAATTCTGTATTTATGTTTGGTCCTGAAATCATCTCCAACTTTCTCATTGGTTGGAGAAGGAAAATTCTGTCTTGCGTTTTTACCGGTACATTGTTAGGGCAAAAACACGATATGTATATAGTAATCCCACAGCACTAGTGATTTAAAAAGAAAGGTATAATTTCTGGACTGAAGAAGCCACACTATGCTGGGTGGGGGTGGGGGTGAAGTTCCCACTATCATTATAATAGAAAGATCATGTATGCCGGAGAAGGGATAAGCACAGGACGCGCCTCACAGAGCAGGGTTGTGTGCATCTGAGTTTTAAGCGAGGAGCGGGAATTTGCAAGGTGGGAGAATGTTCTCGGTGGACAAACAGCGTTGTCAGTGGCACTGACAGTGGACTGGGTGTGGTCAGGGTGAGTCAAGGTGCGTGAGATCTAGGCGCTGGCCCTGGGAGCGTCCAGAAATGAGCCTGGAGAAGGGAGACCCCGCACGCTCTGTCTGTCCTGCTACAGATCTTAGATTTCGTTGTGGAAGCCAGGAGCCATCGGTGGAGGGGTGTAACGGGGCAGGTGTGGATTTCAGGGCCCACTCGGGTGCATCGTTGGCTACTGTGGGGGGGGCGGTTCTGAAGTAGGAACACAGGTCAAAACCTGTCCTATTAACTCAGGTCAGAAATGAGGAGGGTAAGTCAGTGCCGAATAGAAGTTAAGGCAGAGATCAAGAAACAGTGGGAAGCGTTTCTGAAGGAAGCAGGGGTTAAGCGAGAGAGAAGAATGATGGCCCATCGCACAGTTTACCGCTGGGGGGCTAGGGATCGGTAGTGCCCACACCTCAAATGTGCAATGCAGAAGGAAGACATGGCTTTACAGGAAGGAAATCCTGATTTTCCTGAACTCGAGGAGGAAATGGGATGTGTACGTGGGAAGAGCAGGGGCGGAGAGGCGGGTGAGAAGGAGAGAACACTCGGAGTGCATGCTGCCGTACGTGACACTCTGCTCGTGTTTGGCACACAAATATGACTCACGGGGACTTCCCTTTGAATCTTACAGTTTAGTGGGGGAAAAAGTTATGCAAACAGATCATTACAATGCAACGAGAAAGGGCAATGACACACACACACACACACACACCCCAATGATGGCACTTGGAGGGACAGGCTCCTGAGAGGAGAGGGAACTTATAAAGGAAAGAAAGAACCTAGAGGCACCTTTTAGAAATAAAGAAATAGTAATTCTGGGAGGATGAAGGTGTTAGTTGACATTACTGTGGTCATTACTTCTCAATCGATGTGTATTAATTCAATACATTACTTGCATTAACCTTACACAATGTTACGTATCTCAATAAAAATAATAAACAAACAAATGCATGCATGTTTATCAAGTAGTCCAGGGAGCCAGGATGATCGTCATAAATATCAGGGACAATTTTTCTAACCTTTCAACACGTTTCCTTTCTGTGAAGATTTAAATTAAAACTGCTCACATCCTTCAAAGTCATGCAGGGTGGATCTGTCTCCCTCATCTCCTCAAGGCCTGCCACACGCAGACCCCAAAGGGGTGGTGCTGCCCTCACCTCCGAACCTCGTGCAGGCTGCTACCCTGCCCGGGAGGCTCCTTTGCTTGCCGCCAGCCCACAGGCCCCGTTTTCTTCACAGTTGACTTAGCAACCTCAACTCAACGTTTCTTTTCCAGGCAAGTCATTTCATAGACTGTCGGGGCCGCTTGCCACCCACTCTGCATCACATTCTCTTCTCCTCCTTTATCCACTTCCTTGTTGCCACTCATGAGTCATTTAAAATGTATTGTTTCATATCTGTAACTAGACACTTAAGGTCTTTAACATGAAGGTCCATGTTTGTCCGCATGATCACCGGGTCCCCCGGCGCCCGGCACAGAACCTCACAGCAGGTGCACAGCGCTTACTTGATTCACAATGGTACAGATCAATGAATGTGTTGAGAAAGACATGACAAAAGGCAGGAGAAACATGCAAAAACATACAAGATTGCCACTGCAGATCATTTTATATGAGTGGAGGACTTTGTCGAAAGGAGGGGGTGGAGGACAGCTGGGTGTACAGACGGGAATCAGATCGGCGGGCCCCGCTGTCATGCTAACCATGGTGCTCGAAGCTACTGGGTGCTTTTCCCTGGGGGATGCGAACAGTTTGATTTTGTTCCATATAACGGGCTACAGTGGGTTCGATAGAGGGGGAAACGTGTCTGACAGAGGAGACTTGACCAGATGAGACATACTGAGGGTCAGAATGAGCGTGATGTGAATAGGAACGGAGAAAGAGAGAAGAATTGGAGAAACTTAAGGGCATAAGTTCACAATGACTTAGTGAGGGATGCAGACACAGTGAGTAAGAAAGAAAAAAATATATGAATTGGACTTGAATTTCTGGGTGAACCATGATGCTATTGAGCAATAACAAACAGAACATAGAAAAAGACACAGGCTTGGGGAAATCTTCACTACGTGACGTTCATCTGGGCGTACGGAGCCGATGAGCTCAAGGATGGGCCTCATAAACTCAACGTCAAGAGCCCATCTTGTAGATTTCCGGGGAGGAGCCCTAAGTACAGGAGTGGGTCTCCCGAGAGAGTGCAGGCAGATGAAGGAGGAAGTACCAAGTGGCCCGAGGTTAAGAATAAAAGATCACTGCATTAGTCAGCAAAGTACAAACTGAGTCAAAGTATTGTTCTCCCTTATGAAGATAGCTTCATTAAAATTTATCATTTTAATTTTCATAGAAAGGGCCACAGAGGAGGTGAGAACAAGAGTTTAGGGTCAGACCGCATCGGATTTTAATCGTTCTGCTGTAATTTGCAAAATGGGTGACCTTGGGCAAATTTCTAACTTTTTAAGCTCCTACTTTCTTGTGTGCTAATATAAAAACGGTTTAATGCTTCAACGGTTCACTAGGCTTATCTCTGTGGGTTTCAACCCAGTGGTCCCAGGGAAGAGTCTTACTTGACTTCCATCTACGGACTTTGGCTGACGGGGAATTTCCTTTCCCTGTCCTTGAAGGACAGAGGGTTCTGTTCCTTTTCAATTTCTGAGAAACTTCTGGTTATGATCATGACAACGCACTTTCGGGTATTTTGTTTGAAATCCAAGAGTTACACATCCTCAACACACCTGCCTCCCCCATCTCCACCCTGTCAGAGTCTCCATGGGACCCGTGGAGGGACAGGGGACACAGGTCTTCCTTCTTCCTAGTTCCCACGTCTGTCTCGTCTTTTGCAACCACCTGGTTGAAGATCAGGCTACAGGGTAAGAAGCACACTGTTGTGTAGCTGATGATATCTGTATTTATCCTTTGACTATTGATGAATCCCCACCGGGAGTGGCAGGCGTTTGAATAATGGTTCTCAGGCAAAGTTCCACGAGCACTTTCGACGCCTCTTCCCTGACCCATTCTCTTTGACTGACATCTTGAGACCATTCTTGGGACCACTGGGTTATCTCCTGGGTAGTTCATCTGGCTGGGAAGTGACCATTTGACCCACAGAAAACGTCATTGTTACCACAGCAAGATACGGGGGTGCGGGCTCTCCTGCCTTCTCCCACACCTTCCCCTTTCCTCACAGGCGGCTCCATCCAGACACCAACCCGGGAAACTGCAAGTAAGCGGTACCCCCACTCCTTGTGCCTCCGAACTCCAGGGCGCAGATGTCCCCAAAACTGTCTGGCCCCATGCTCCAGGGCATCTGCGTGGGAGCTGGTCCAAGCTCCATGCCGGCAGAAACCCCACTGTCTAAGACTGGTTTTCTAGAGAATCCCTAACCAGGATAAAGATGCTCCTATCCGAAGCCTTCGTGAAGTCTCAGTTTCTATTTAACAAGGGCTGTTGGGAAGATGAGGATGCTGTGGGGGGCAGGCTTCTCCCTTTCAGTTCAGTACGGGTCTACCTGACTGCTGATGTTAGAACTTAACGTTACTTTTACCTACTTTGCTCAACTGTAGCTGTTGTGACTAGATTGGCAGTCAAGGGGCAGAATTACATCCTGTCAGATTCACAGTGATGTTCCGTGCTCAGGGTTGCTGTGGGGATTAACGGCCATGATGCAGAAAGGACCTGAGCCCCTGTTGCTTATGGTCACTTTTCTACAGTTCCACAAAGCACTGACAACCTCATGACCTTTAACAAACTTAAGCCTCCACTATTATAATGTCAAGAGAAAATAAATCAAAGGAAGGATGCTTTTTTTTAAATTGAGAGCTATGCTAAGAATCGAAAATCAAGGAAATTTCTGCGGAGTGCACGCAGGTGAAGATTCCGACTCTCGTCTCCCGGTTTGAACAAAAAGAAACCACGTGGAACTCAGAGTTAGAAAGGGGGGGTGTAGCTCTGAGCCCCCAGGTATTAGTCACGTCAGTGCGCACAAGGCACTCTGCCCTGCCGTGGCCCATGGACTGAATGCCAGGCCTACCTCCCTGAAATGCAGAAGTTGACGAGCGAACCCCAAGACAATGGTATTTGGAGGTGCAGCCTTGGGGAGATGATTGGATCATGAGGGCAGAGCCCTCATGAATGGGACCCCTTATGAAGGAGACCCCAGAGAGCTGCCTTCGCCTCCCTCCGTGTGAGGGCACAGTGAGGGGATGCTGTCCGTGATCCAGGAAGGTGACCCTCGCCTGACACTGACCGTGCCAGAGCCTTGGCCTGCGACCACTCCTCCTCCAGAGCTGTGAGGAACAACGTCCACCTGCGAACAAGCCACTCGGTCTACGGCGTCGTGTTACCGCGACCCGGACAGACTGAGGCAGGCTCGAAGTTCGGAGACTCTTCTCTGCAACCAGGGAACAGGGAAAACAGCTCCGTTTCCTGGCGAAACACCAGTGAGCAGTGTTTGTATGGACTCGAGGTTTTAGTGGAACAGTGAGTGGCTCTACGGTCTTAGCCTGGGGTGCCACCAAGCTCCGTCAAGTCTAAGGAGAGGCCTAAGCGGGTGAAGGACTTGCCCAAGGTCACACGGCCAGCTCTGAATTCCAGCCCCATGGATCACAGTGTCCTGTGAGCGCCTTGAAGGTGAGACAGCTCTCCCTGCGGCACAGACCTGAGATGCCTTGAGGACGCCTACTTTCATTCCTTGTCACAAAACAGGACAGACTCTCCCTGAGGTATAGAGAGACCACGGAACTAGAAAGATATTGACATCAAAGAAATGAAAAAGGGGAAAAAGGCTAATTTTTTCCTGAGGCTCCGACATTCAAGCATAATTAAGAAAGGTATTATTAAGTTGTCTCTGATTCAGCCACAGCTCCTTGTATTTACTGGTGACTGTGTCTGTCTGTCCGCCCTCCTGGAGGACAGTGACATCCTTGGTCTGTGCGTCCCCCCGTCTACCCCACAGCAGGTGCTCGAAGCAGAGCACGGAGCCTGCGGGGAAAGAACTCCGCAAAGCGCTCGTGTTCCGAAGTCTCTCTCCCCAGTTATCCCACTGCCGAGAAGTGTAACCTTCGTATCTTATTCTTCTGAGACTAACAGGTTTTCCCGTTCTTGAGAGACATCGTTAACAACGCAGATTGCCCAGCGGGGGAGAGTGACGTTCCTCATCAGCTAAAGTCCTCCTCCGCAGAGACTGGTCTGGGGACCGTTCTCCAGCCAAGTCACTGGCTCAGAGTGACCCTCTGCATGAAAGAATTCTCGGGTGAGTGACGGAGATGGAGGAGGGCGGGAAGCAGGGCAGACGGGGCGGGAAGGTGCAAACATGAGGCCATTGGTGGGTCACACAGTCCCTTCCGCATCTGCCTACACCAACCTGCCTCTTAGTCCCACACACGCATTCTTGGTCTATCACCAACTGCGCCCCGTAGGCCGTCGTTGGACCCAGACTCAGAAGCCTTCATACATAAGGTCAGAGTGCTAATTCAAGGCACACAGACACCCCAACAGACAAATCTGTGGGTGCCCCTCAAGCATTTCCCATTTCAGAGATCGATCTTCCAATGGTCTGAGCAATGGGGGGAGAATTATTGAGAATGATTTATAAAGGTCTCAGAGTGTCTGTTAGTGGCCTAGAGAAATTTTCCACAAATATGCATTACATAACCCCATAAGAAGTTTGAGTGTGTTCCAACAGCAAACTCAGAGGTAAAGGGGAAAAAAAAAGAAAGCTTCTTAAAAATCACGGTCTGGCATTAAACCAATAATACAGATAGAAGATGTGGCTAATTTAAGTGTGAAGGAAGGTACTCCTCCTGGTAGGTCAGTGTTTGCTTTGGGGACTCAAGGTCGCATGGTTGACACTGGGTGGCATCACAGAAGCATAGTTCTGAGGAGCTCTGAAGACACCTAGAGCAGGTGCCCGGTGACTGCCTGAACAGGTGGGCACCAGGTGTGGGCAACCTGTCCTGGAGTGCCCACCAACCACATAGTCCCGGGCTCTGTACCAAGTATTTCCCAAAGGATGGAGCCCCTCCCTCACACCATGCATTTGGGGAACAGCTGTTGTTTGTCACGTAACTGACACAAGCTGGTCTCCAAGGGAATGGAGAGGGGGTTCGGGGGTGGGGGCTGGAGCCAGGTTCACAGAGGGGCTGACACAAGTTTGAGGTAAGGGAGAGGGAGAGACTATTTAGAGAGACAGCAAATACTTAAATAAAATATGTTGGGCCCTGGTCTGTTTGGCTCAGTGGTTAGAGCATCATCCCAGGGACCAATGAGTCCCAGGTTCGAGTCCAGTCTAGGACACGTACCTCGGTTGCAGCTTGTACCTGGCTCTAGTTGGGTTGTGAGGCACGGAGGCAACCAGTCGATGTAGCTCTATCACATCGATGTTTCTCTCTGTCTCCTTCTCTCTCTCCCTCCCTCCCTAACTCCCTCAGATACAGTCATCTGACGATAAATAGAAAAATATCCTCGGGTGATGAATAAAAATAAATAAATAAATAAGTTGGAAATTTGCTCTTTGATATTTGACCTAACTGCCCCATGCAGCTCCTACAGAACCTTCGGCACCCCCGCATCTGGATCAACGGCATCGCTGCTCGTTGGTGCGTTTGGTGTGAGATGCCATGGTTTCTGAGGTCAGTCCACACATGGGCCCAAACCAAGAGACAAGGCTGCAAAGGATTCTGGGGACCAGGCTACACACATTACCTCCTTTCATCCTTGCAAAACTGGATGGGACAGTTAACACGGCAAGCCCTTGGCAGAGCAGAAACCTAGATTTCGGAAAGGTCAAAGGTTGTGTTTTCATGAATAGCTGGACCAGTGCCCTAAAACTGCATCTTGAAGACCGGCTCGCCTTCCTTCCCGAACCCGTGTTCTCTCAGTCCGAGGTGTTCTCGGCCTTCTCACACCTACAGGCTTAGCTTCAGCTGGCTGCTCTGAGCCTGTGTTCATTTCAGGGTGACACGTGGCCCTCTCTCCTGTCACCACAACTAACACGAGGGGCCGTTCCACCTTGACGGTCATGGACAAGAACATGTGGTTAAGAGAAAAGGCGTTGAGATCCTTTGAAAGTTAATGAGAAGGTAGAGCTGAGTGACGCTGTTTTTTCTGCTCATGCAACGATTAAATAAAATGCATACAGCAAAGTTTCAGAGATGGGAGGGAAGCTATTTTCATTGTATTTACAAAGTTGCTCTAAGGTTGCAACTGTTTCTGAAATTAATTTTTTTAAAAGGCCACAAAAACATAAAGTAGTGTCTGTGGGGAGAAATATGCAAAAGGAAGGGCTGAAGTCCACTGTAATTTCAGCCTTGGAAACTGTCATTCACTTTTTTAACTGGTTGACAACAGACAGATTAAGTGAATTAATCATTTTTCTATGCAAATGCATATTACAATGTAGTTGAAAAACACAAATAGTTTATAGGTTTAAAATTGATTCATCAGTTATAAATTATAAGCAATTAAGCAATAATATCATTTTTTTGTTGTTTTTTAGAGAGAGAGGTAGAAAAATCAATGTAATAGAGAAACATCGATCGGCTGCCTCCTGCACACCCCCTCCTGGGGACTGAGCCCCCAACCTGGGCATGTGCCCTGATCTGGAATTGAACCAGGATCTCTCAGTCCATGGGGTGTTGTTCAACCCACTAAGCCACACCGGCCAGGCTATCATCATTAGTACTGATGACTAATATTGATGACTAATATGATGATGATGATGATAATGATGATGATGATACCAATGATGGAAGTAACATATTGTAATTGAGATCTTGAAAATCTAGGGGAAATTTTTCGCTTAATTGTGATGTGAAGGCAGATACAGCACTGTATGAAAGATGTTACAGAATTAAACTCTAGGATTGCTGAAAACATCTCAAAGCTCAACAATAAAATCACAAAGGGTGAAAAAAGCCTCCAAGCAAATCGGTAATTACTTGTTGGCCGCGGGGCATCAATACCTAAATACATATACTTCCTGTGTCTAAGTCTCAGCTTCGCTGGGAGATGACCTTGAGTACGGCATTTAAACAGTCTAAGTCTATTTTTTTTTAAATCCAAAGACAAGGTTGGCAATGATATAACCCATGGGTGAGCTGTAACATCAAATTAGACAATGCTTGCAAAGTGCTGAGAACAACGCCTGCCATGTAATAAGAGCTCAATAATTCATTGCTTTTAATGAGATGAGTATCTTATTATGAGACTGCAGAAAGCAGACACGCAGGAAACTCCGCAACAGCAGAGTCTGCATCTCCGTCATCGTCCCATTGCAGCGTGCAACGTGGAACTAGAACTCCTGGCGGTCACAATCCTTCGTGGGTGCGAGTGACCTATGGAATAATGAGTCAAAGACTGAGACATGACCTCAGGGAACATCACGTCACGTGTAAAGTAACGTCAGAATTTTGACTGTATCTCCATGTAGAAAAATTCATAATGCTAATGTGTCAAGTGCTGGTGTCACAAGGGAACCGGAACTCTAAGAGGTTAAGTAAATCTCTGTTGCCAAAAGTCATAACAGTGTTTCAAAGCCAGGAGGTGAATTTAGATAATCTGGCACTATGGCCCAGGTTTCACCATGTCTCAGGAAACTATGCAATTTTACACAAACACACACAACTGTGAAAAAACTATGGAAGTATGAGAAAAAAAATGGTTTATGCAGAGATTTAAAAAGCAAAAACTGGAGACCTACACAAATAGACCACAGCAATGGTCGGGCATGTTGCCAACAAGCTCTGAAGGGAACTGAGTTCCAGCACATTTCAAAGGGGGGCCTGAATTAAGCTCTCTGTGGTTGAATGTGTATTATAAATTATGTCCTCAAACGATTAGCAATTTTTTTTTCTCTGATGAAGAAAATACAGGTTACATTTTAGATAACGTGGGACCACTGAAGAACATTTCTAGAACGTGGGTACCTCACAGGCATAAAAGATATTTCATCCGCAGATAATGAGAAGGCCATGGGGAATCACATTCTCAGAACTAGTTTGCCTTAGGTTAACAGAAAGTGGGTACTCTGTGATCTAGAACAGAACATACACGTTATTGTTAGAAGAAAACAATGTATCTAAGTCAAGCTGGAGAGTAATAGTTCAGCACCATGAACTGAATGCCAACACGGACATTTCACGGGGGAAGCGAAATACCCTACTTATTCATATAATTGCTCCATTTCCCTTATATTCAGGGCGAATAGTTCAGATGGAAATGGTGCCTGGATTTTTTTCTAGAAAATGGGAGAGCGTAATGAACGATAAAAGAGACTGGCAGAGTCAATAGGTGCGAGGTAGAACCTGGAGATGCACAAGCTTGGAGAAGCAGTGAGTGACAGGTAGTGAGAAGCACACTGCTTGGGAGTAATCAAGGAATGAGGTATGTAGGCCCTGCACAGGTGGGTGAAAGGAGCTGGAAAGGAAACTCTGGCAGAGCAAGAATCCCAGAGGTTAAAGCATAGAATGGACAGAATGGAAATGATATAAAAGGTAAAACAGTTAAAAGAGAAATAAGCTTGGCTGTATATATTTTGAACGATCATTTTTAAAGGTTAGAATTGAGATGCAAATATTATTTCAAAATGAGGTAGGAGAGGATAACGGGAGAGATAAAATGGAGACTTGACTTGGGTGGTGAACACACAATACGACACACAGATGATGTATTATAGAACTGTACCCCGAAACCCACATGATTTGATTAACCAGTGTCACTCCCAATAAATACAACAAAAAAAGATGATTATTAAGAGAAAGTAATATTTACGTTTTAAAAAGCTAGAAATAATGTCCTTACCACTTAACCAATTATCTACACCAGCAGGTCTCTGCAAGGGTGATTCACTTGAAGCCGGTGGGAACCCTCCATGTCAGACCTCACTTATCATTGCCATGACAACCCTTTGCTAGTTCATCAGCACAGCGCTGACCATCCTACCAATTCTCCTCCGTCTGCCCACCCAGCCTGCTAAGGGAAATACATTCCTTTCCGACGGCACCGGCAAGCATAATAATCTGGGGATGTTTTAAGGTAGCACGGATTCCTCTCTGAATCACTTAGAGAAACTCCTGGGGGCTTTGAAGTGCAAATCTGAGACGCAAAGTGTCCAGGGACCAGACGATCTTCCGATTTGGGTTGTGATGGATAGGGAACAAAATAGAAGTGACATATTTATGGCTAACGTCTCCTCCTGCTTACACGGGTCAAGTTGAAGTCTTTGGTGGGTGCCTGCGCTGCTGATTGCGGAGAGTCCTGTGGTGTGACAGTCACTCTGCGATTCTCGTGGGAGCCTAGGCTGCGGGAGGCATCCTAAGGTGGTGAGGAAGGGATGTGCATGAGGCTGTGCCGAGGCAGAATTTCCAGCGAGTCAGCAGAGCTGCGGCGCGGTGGACGCCAGCCAACTGAGCCAGCAGAACGCAGCCGAGCTGTGGAAGTAGAGGCTCTGGGCGGACATGCTGTGAAGAGGCTTAAAAAGTGCCAGGTTCTACAAATAGCCATCATTGCCATCAACAAAACACCACCATCGCATGCCCCTCTCTGGAAAAATGGCAATTTGTTATTGTGTTGTGGTTGTAGACATATTTGGGCATAAAGATGGCATTCACATAAAACCAAAATTTATATGTATATATAATTATAGTTATAGAGAGAGAATATCAATGTATGTGTAGGAAAGTCCAGCTCAGAGGACCAGGTATCCTGCATTGGGATCAGAGGTGTTTTAAGTTCTGGATATTAAGTCTGAAGTGGGTCTGAGTTCAAATCAAGGTTTGTTAGGCTTTTGTTCCTATTCTTCAGGTTCTCAGTGAGAATCCATTTTTTATTTTTACTTTTAATCCTCACCAGAGGACATTTTTCCATATGTTGTTCAGATAGAGTGGGAAGGGGAGAGAGAGAGAGAGAGAAACATCGACGAAAAAGGACACATCGAGTGGCTGCCACCTGCACGGCCCAACCAGGGCCGGGGACAAACTGCAACCGAGGTACGTGCCCTTAGTGGGAACCGAACCCGGGTCTCTCTGGACCGCAGGCCAACACTCTAACCGCTGAGCCAAACCGGCCAGGGCGAGAATCCATCTCTTGCCTTTCCCAGCGTCTAGAAGCTTGCCACCTCCCTTGGCTCCTGGGACACCCTTCCATCCTCAAAGGCAACAGTGACCATAGGGGTAGTTCTCATAGTGCACCTTTCAGACACTGAGGTTCTACCTCCATCCTCCACATTAAAGGAGCCTTGTGGGACCACCAGGCCCACCCAGAACAACCTCCCTATCTTTGGGTCAGATGAACAGCCATCTTAATTCAACCCAGAGCCTTCATTCTCCTGTGCCACGTAACATAACGGACGCACAGGTTCCAGACGTTCAGACGAAGACATATGTACGGTCCATGATGCTTCCTACCACAGTTCATCCTGGGGCCACAGACAAGCCAGTCCCTCCCACACGCAAAATACATTCACTGCATTCAAGGTGTGCAGAAGTCTTCGCCCATCTCAGCATCGGCTCGAAGTCCGAATGCCGTCAGCTCAACAGGCCCACCTTGCAACATCAGCAGCATCTAAAGCAGGTGCGGACGAGCCTGGGTCTGATCTGTTCTGGAGCCCACGTTCCCTCCATCTGTGGACCTGTCTAACTTAAGAAACATCTTAGCTGCTCCAGAAACATGGTGGGCAGGCAGAGGATACATGGACAGACACTTCTGTGCAAAAAAAAAAAAAAAGGAGGAAATGAAAGAAAAAGTAAATGAACCTACCAGTCCCAAACAATGTTGCAACCAAATGGAAAATTCCACTTCCAGGCACCCAGACCTGTGTGTGTGCCTGCTACTGCCGCTGTAACAAATTACTAGGAGCTTAGTGGCTGTAAGGAATGCAGATTTTTGACCTTCTAGTTCTGGAGGTCAGACATCTGAAATGGGTCTCCCTGGGTGAAAATGCACGTGTTGGTAAGAATGTGTTCCTCTCTGGAGGCTCTCGACGAGAATTCCTTGCCTTTTCAAGTATCTGGAGGCCCCCACATTCCTTGTCTTGCAGGTCCTTCCTCCACCTTCAAAGCTAGAAATAGCCATTGGAGTCTTTCTTACATCACTTACTCTGACACTGGCTTTCTGCCTCTCTTCTACACACTGAAGGACTTTGGGGGTTACATTGGGCCCTCTTTGATAATCCAAATTCACCTCCCTGTGTTCAGGTCAGCTGATTGGCATCCTTAATCCAACCTACTGTCTTAAATTGCCACGTACCCTCATATATTCAAATTCCAGGACTTAGGTCACAGACATACTTTTCTACGTGTCTACAATGCCTGGATTCTCTTTTCTTCTAGTCTGGGACGTCATTGTAGGGAAGACAGGGTCTGTAGACACTATCTCTACGGTGTTAGCCTAGTAGATAAATAAATATGTGTTGAATAAATGTAAGCAGCAAATACACCCTCGTGGAAATAAAATTAACCTGCGCACTCCCTTGAAGAACAGTTACATGAGCTATACTGACGTAGCTACAAAGGTGTTCAAATTCTAAAACAGGAAAACGTTTCTGGTCAAGAAAATAACTGTGAGTGGTTCTCCTGAGAAGCCCTTGGTTTATTTTGCATGTATGTAAAACCACAATAAGCCTCAAATGATCTGTAAATTGTTAGGAAAGAAAATGTTTTTTAAACAAAATGAAAAGGCTAGATAACATTTTCTTAGGCAAAATACATAGGATGTTTACAGTTTGAAAAGCATACCTCTTGAATATACACGTTAAACATTAGAGTTTTCTAAAAAGAAAAAAAAAAGACCCACCAGGAAGCCGAGCACCTACGGAACCCCGAGGAAAACCAGGGAATGGGAACGGGGGTGGAGCGTGTGCACCGATTCTCTGCTTTGTTTCTTGAATATTCTCCTCGCTCAGATGACACAAGCTCTCCTTAGGACATCTGAGTCCAGGGCGGATGCTGGTGCTTTGATGTGGGGACCCTGTGACTGGGCGCAGAGGTGATGTGGTGATTGGCTGAGACACGGGCGTGACTGGTCCGTAAGACACCTGTGTGCAAATTAGTGGACAGGACCCGGGCCCGGTGCAGCACCCCAGGGGTTTTCCGCGTGAGAAAGGGCCAGCCCTTCTCTCCCCCCACTGAGGTCCCAGTGCACACGGAGATGCAGCAGCCCCGGAGAGGGGGTGGTGTCGGCGCCTGCAAGCAACTGGCATCACAAGAACAAGTCAGGGATGTGTGACACTGCGGGAGGTCTCAGAGGAGGACACGGTCATTCTCGGGGGTACAGCATGGGAGCCTCAGGCTTCAGGTCCCGAGACCCGGACGCACGGCTGACGGCCAGGCAGGCAGGGATCCGAGAAGCGTGGGCAGCGGACCGTGCTCCCCGGGAAGGCTCGGGTGGGTGGGAGGCAGAGTGGGTACGAAAGGGAGGGGAGATTCTCCTTGTGAATGGAGGGACGTTGCAGACAAATAAGAAGAGGTGCACTTTCAAATCCACACACCAGTGAATGGTGAAATGTAGGTGATATAGGAATATCCCTTAATTAAATTTCTTAATATAACTGCACTACCAGTGCTGCAACATGAGATGTGATTAAAGTCGTGCTCTCTACCCTTTACGGAGGGCGCAGCAGCCAGTGGTTACATAACGACGTAGCGTGCAGAGGCTCGACTCCACCCAGCGTGCGCGGACCGGCTACCCTCCCTCCACCTGAACCTTCTTCAAAATGCAAAGGTTGCCCGCGAGAGATGAACCAAAGACCTCCTCTGCCTATAGGCATGACCAACGGACACAGACAGCAGTTTGGGGAAAGCAGGAGGTAGGGAAAGAGGGGATTTGTGGGGGGAACAAAGAGGGACATCTCTAATACTTTAAACAATAGAGAAAATTGAAAAAAGTAAATAAATAACATGAAAAGGATGAAGGAGATGAACTCCAAGGGTCTCTCTCAGCCCTGAAGAAGACACACACCTACTGTGGAAATACAGCTGAGACTACGTGGTCTGGCCGCGGGCACGTCATCTTCTAAGCCCTGAGCCCAGCAGCGCCCCGCCAAGCAGACAGCAGCACACGGAGACATTTGTCCCCTCTGCAGGGCACGACAGGGCGAGGAAGACATTCTTTCTGCGCAGCCAACTTCTCATCTTCCTTCTCCTTCGCCACTGCTTTCAAGATCCTCTGCACAGATGGGAGCTAATCTTGGCATTTTCTCTCCCACTCTCCACATCGCTCCTGAACACCCACCTAGACCAACAGCAGTCTGTCTGTCTCTCTCTGTCTCTCTCTGCCCCCTCTCTCCCCCTCATTCCTCTTGAGTTTTCTGTTGGGTACATCGGATCCACCCAGTCACAGGCTGGGTGCGTAGAGTAGGCATAAATGAACTGCCCTCACGGGACACCTGATGGATGTTGACAAATGTGTCCCTCTGTGACTCTCAAACTTTTAACTTCGTTCCTTGAAAAATTTGTCTTAGAAAGACATGTGACTTTGCCACATACATTTCCTTTCATCAGCCTTTGCTGGACCTGAAATCTTTCCTTCTTTCATCTTTAGGGCAAAGTCAAAATGAATTATATATATATATATATATATATATATATATATATATATTCAGAGCATTTATTAAAATTCTCATTATCTAGACAAGGAAATGCAGAAACTTTCAGCATGGTTAATACACATGCATTTACACTTTAGATAAAAAAGGAACAGGATCACAATAAATAATTGAAATTGCACCAAATCCATGACAGTATTTTACCTAACTAATAGATTGGATTTAATATGCATAGAAATTTTTTAAAAAGACTCCATTTGAATCAGAGCACTGCAGTGTGTCTGCTCCGTGGCTTTGAAGTCAGTGGGCACGGAGTGGAGAGGAGGCCAGGAGCTGGGCGGAACGTCCCTAAAACGCTTTGAGCTCCTCAGATGAAAGGTGTTCTTTAAGTACAGAGGAGCATTCGAAATTCAACTTATTTAAAAACTCCACCCACTTCCATGCCGATACCTAACTCAGCCTCACCGATTCGGTGCTTTGAGGCATAACCCTTGCATGAAATTTCTCCAGTAGGGTGTGTACAACTCTCTTTCATGAAACTGGTCCGGAAAACATATCGTCAGCAGAGGAAGTGTGCATAAACTCCAGGCTCTGCCTGCACGTGGCAGGACATCTCTCCACTGGGGGTAGAAACCAAGGCCACCCAATGGTTGTTCCTAACGACACGGAAAGGGTTTCTCTCCCCAGGAGCGAGCAGCATCCTTCCTGCTGTTGAGCAAAGTCCTGCTAATACCACTAAACGAGGGGGACATCCTGCAGCATGTTTTCTCCGTAGTTTATATTTTCAACTGAAAAAAAAAAAATGACAGCATGGAGAAAGCTAGCTAGATGGGGACAGTTATTCTCTACTCAAAAGTTGTTTTTTGAGTAAAAAAAAAAAACAAATTGTGGAATATGGAAAAGTGATATTTTCCCTTCCAAAAATTCATTTAAAATGACCTACTATAGTCTTTTTTTTATTTTTAGATTTTTTTAATCCTAAATAATTTTATTTACACAAGTAAAGCCAAACATATGGAATCTTTTTTCAGAAATTCAAGCATTACCGATGCTGCTGATAAATTTCCCCCCTTTCTCGATCTTAGTCCCTTCAAAGGCCCCCCATTTCCAATGACTCCTGCCCAGGGTCAGCGCTGTGGCACATTTGGTGAATAGTGTTCTAGTCGTATTAAAGTACTTTTATCACACATATTTTCTCATCATTCATGTTTATATAATAAACTTGGTTTAAGCCTTTTTCTCTCAGTTGTCTGAAGATGAGAAAACAAGAAATAGCATTCTATTACTGTGAGCACTTTTATATGCTTTCTCATTAAATTATCTGTGGGTTATCAAATTTCCCAACATGTGACTTTCCACATTTTCAGCGATTCTGCACTCCTGTCTCTTCCCGGGAGAGGGAGGGTGAACGGCTGGGCGACCTCACGGGAAGCAGAGAACTTGTCCCTGCAGTTCTCATCTGGGACCTCTGCGGGCCCTGGGCCCTCAGTCCTTCCCTGAGCCTCACGCTGGTCCTTCAGGTCTGCAGACCCAGGATCTACTGGCTGACTTCTGACCATTGCTCGATCCCACTACCCGCCAGGGATCCCAAGCGACTCGGCATGGCACTGTGCACCTGGCTGATGACAGTACCCCCAAAGCACAGTTCCGGGAACAGGTGAGGAGTCGTGGGAATGAGTCAGGAGATGCAGGAGAAGCCCCTGGAAGAGGGTTGCCATGGCACCCTCTCTGGCTCCTCCCTCCCACCCTCCCCATCCAGTTGGTTACTTCCCGTTGAAGCAACCGCGGAGACAGGGATGGAAGGGTTTTTTTTAAAGTTGAGTAGAGAAGAAAGTCAAGGAGACTCTCATTGACTTTATGAAGTTATTTAGAATCAGAAACAAGTTTTGCGATAAGCGCTGACCCAACTCTGTCCTAGTCAGGGAGGATGGGAGCTGAGGACTGGGCAGGGAGCTGACCCATGCGGTTTGAGACCCAGAGCACCACTGAAAAAACGACCCAAGGGAGGGACATGCGTCCGGCATGGTGGCAGGATGCTACTGAACACGCCTGTCGTCTGAGCTTCGACACTTGGATTCTACACGCACCACCAGCCTTCCGATGATAATGTGTGTTCCCGTGTGTGTGTGTTCATGAGAAAACCTGAGCTATGTGCTTCTAAGAATTCCTACTGAAAATGTGTGCCTGTTTATATGTGTGTGTGTATGTATATGTACGTGTATAAGTGCATACGTGTCTCCTCTGTTTGGTTAACATGATTCTTTCCTATGGATGGCACCTCGGCAGCATGCTCACTCCAGGTGTCTGACACTGTAAGATTAGGGTCAGATGCAGACTGTGATAAATTCACAGAAATAATAAGACCACCTGGCCTTCCCATGGCTATTTCTACTTTGACGTTTTTGATGACTGCCACAGAGGTAACTGTAACCCCCACGTGGAGGCCTAGACCCATTTAAACAAACTTCACAAGAAAAGGTGACATTGTGCAGATATTAGTTTTGAATACCTGCCCTCAAAATCCGGGCAGGAGCTGCTCTAATTGACAAGGTCAAGGACATGTTCTCTTAATTGTCTATCCCGAGCCTCCTTGGCTCTTAAAGAACCTGGTCAAACTAATGAAAGTAAGAGCCACCAATAGCTGAGACCTCACAGGAAGTGAATAAATACACCCATATGCGTTGGTTGACAACCAGTCTGCCTTCAACCAATCCTACGAGCTGCTGAGTATTATCCCGACTTTACAAATAAAAATACTGCGGCACAGAATGTTGAGGGTTGTTCTCGAAGTTCACAGCAAGCAATAAACGAGAAGGCCGGACTCGAGGCCAGGTCTGTTCCCAGCCTGACCGCCAGGCCTCCAATCCCTCCCACCTGGGTGCCCTGCTGGGCCAGCGATGGGTACCACTGACATCAGGAAGTCCACTTGAGCCTCTGTTCCCCTTCCCTGGGCTGTTGCCCCAAATCCGCACCTCCAGCCTACCCCAGGTAAAAATTAAGCCAGGTAAACTGACCCTGCCTGACTCCCTGTTCCCTCCAGCTGTCTCCACCACCGCCCATCCCTGCCCCGCCCTCTTCCCTTAAGCAGCTGGCTCCCGGGAAGGCCTCTCCTTGGCGTGAGCTGGAGACGCTGTGCCATCAGACAAGGGCCTGACACCCTAGAACATCACCTTCCACCCTCGTGGGGCTCTACAAACCTCCTTCTGATGGCCCCACTCTCCCGTCCTGTGCCCAGTGTCCCCTTCCCTGCCCAGGAGTGAAAACCAAGGCGTCCGTCAACCCGTCACTCGCCCTTAGTTTTACAGAATCGCCTCCTCGTGTTTCCTCGGATCCCGTCGTCCCTGGTCATGAAATCCCCTTCTCTAGGTGAAGTGAGGAGCGGCTGAAGTGACAAGGAGAGGAAGACACCGCCCAGGGACACGTGCTGGTCCCGCCTCGGGAGGGGGACGAGCTCACCCTTCACGTAGTCTCCGGGAGGGCCAGAGAGGTCGGCGCATTGCTTCTGTTGATGAACTATGTCAGCTGACGCTCCCTTCTTTATGGGACCACGAGTTAAAATCCTGGACATTATTCCCGTGACCGCCAATCTCAGGATGGGGAGACGACGTGTAAAAGCCCTGACCACAGCCTGGGCCACTACCGTTAGGCCCTGGTTACACTCAGAACAGCACTTAAGACAAACTGTATCTTTTTGTTTATAACTCTAGCGCGCAGAACGTCCTCCGAATCTTCACACCTTTTCGAGATATTGTCAAATGAGTTTGAGAGCTACGCGTTAACTACGCATGACTTCTGTAAATGATCAAATATTAGCGAAGCATTATTAAAGCCACGATCTCCTCGTGATCTTCTGAAAAGATTCCTAATGTTTAAGGTGAATATACAGGGTACAGGTAACATCTGACTCATTTAACACGAAGCATGTTATCACAGTGAAAGTCACTGCTCATTTTATATTATTTTATAAATTTTAGAGCTTAAACTGAGCATCCTAGCCCTGCCCTGATGTTACCTTTGTAACACAGAAGAGAAACATCCACACATTTTACACAGATTCCAATTTCATCTAGCGCCCATTATAACCTAAGTAAAACAATATGTGCAAATGGAAAAAAAATATGCAATTATATATAAATTATGTACTTTATGTAATTTGATTTACTTTCCCATTTAAAAAAAAAGGACATCTGTTCATCAAATCTCAAATTGCGTTAGCCTGACACGCTTGCGGTTTTAAAATGCGATAACTAATTTTTCCCCTACTAAATGATAAGGCATCGTGACGTGAGCCAGTGAACATCACAGACTGTTTTAACACGAGCAGGTTAAGAGAGAATTGACATAGAACCACAATTACATAATTACGGATAATGACTGCCAGGCCTTGCGAATGGATGTCTGGTTGCTGTGGGTCTCAGTTTTCCTCTCATTGCCCCTCTTAGAGATTTTCATTTCCATAAAGAAATTAGACTGCTTTATACTAAAATCCATTTGCTTTAAAAATTATAATTTTCAGAACAAATGAATTTTTTATTCAAAGTCTCCAAAGATCATTTTGATGGATCCATTTTACAGTGCTACAATTGCCTTTTCAAGTTTATTGGGATTTAATGTATAATTAGTTTCTTTATTACAGGCTGTCTCTGAAATTACTCATTTCAGCCGAATGGAAGTCCACTTAATGAACCACGTTGCCGAGGGCCATCCAGACCCCTGGGTCACTGCTCTTTACTCTCGTGTAGGCTTAAGGAAAACTTATTTCCCTTTCAGAATTTGTGAAATGAAAGAGAGAGCATTACCGGTTTGATTTTAAAGAAAATTGGAAAATTCTTTGAAAAAATATGAAGTTGTCTTACCAATGTCCTTGTACTAGGAAGATATTAAACTAAGGAAGAAAAAGACATAAGGAAAATAAAACACGAACTTACTTACCAGGCGTGAAATTGTATCGAGCTGAAAACCCCACAGATTCCAGCTCCCCATCGGCAAAAAATTTAATCCACAGAAATCTTCCACTGGATTTTATCGTAGGTGGATTCTGTTGTCCACAAAAACGTCCGATTATTGGAGAAAACCCAAAAGGTCCATCGCGAACTTCAATATGATCAAATTTGCACTCCCAAGACGGTTCAATAGAGTACTTCTCGTCAAAGTGAAGTTCAATGCACTGTCTTGGGGCCGCTGAAAAATAGAGAAATCATGTCTAGAAAGCCCTTCTGAAATCTTTAATTAGATTTTTCTGATTCTCGTTCAGATTTTATCTGCGCGTCTATCAAACTGTGAGCATGAGACACTTGGAAACACAAAGCAAGTAGGTTGCCACTTAGCTCTGGAAGGAACAATGTTTCCATAAGAAAGAAGGGCTGATCCTCAGACATCGCACAAAATAGCATCCTGATAGAAAACGACCATTTCGATGTCTAACAGAGAACTGGAAAAAAAAAAAAATCACAGTATTTTTGTGAAAGGCAGTTAGCGCAGGTTTAGAAAGCAGAGAGGCGTTTTTCGGCCTCATTCCCGGTGTTTTCCACGCGAGCCCGTTTTAAGGTCAGAGACCCCTTGAGGATGGAGCAGCGGGGAGGTAAGCAGCTGCTCACGTAGCCCTGCCGGATGGCCCCGCTCACCAGCACGCGCGTACAACGCAACGAAGAGCGGTTTTCTCTGAACACATAGCTCATCACGTCACTCCCAGGTTCGGACTTGCTCCGCAGCCCTCCTCACTCCCCACGTAGGTCCTGAAGGTCCCCTACGGCTCACACCTGCAGGGGCCCCTCCCTCTGCCTGCAGCCCCAGCTAGTGTCACCGCAGCCAGGTCATCTTTCCTGAACCAACACGCTCTTTCAGGCTTAAGTGTGTTTTCCCGCTTCTTTGAGTAGCTAATACTGTGAACTCCTGTTTCCACAGGCAACTCTCACTTAGAAGAAACCTCTCTGAGTCTACTCACTACAGAGGCTGTCTCTATTCACCTTTTTGCAGCCCCCAGCATGGCACTTTGTCAGCGATCATTGCTCAAAGGGTCTGCATTGGGCGCGTCGTGCGTGAGCTGGGCATCTTCCTACGTGTGTTCACAGCTCTCTACGGCCTGTGAGGGGCCTTCCAGCGCAGCTCCAGACCCCTCCGTGCGGGTGCGTCTGCTAGTGACGTCCACACGGCTCCCCATGCAGGCGGTCAGGACTGCCACAGCCGGACACACCCGGACTGCCAGAACAGCTGTTGAAATAGCTACCCACATTTTTCTTAGTCTATAAACAACTGTTGACTTCAGTCATCTGAGCGCTTCTCAGCTACGTGGCCCTCTTCAGGGACCAGCCGCCTCCAGACACGTGGAAGCTAAGCGCTGGCTCAGCGGGGCTGGCCCTCACGTGGTCAGCGATCTTCCCGAACGATGCTGGGCACAGCGTGCTGGGGCCTAGGTGTGGCTGCCCGTCACCTCGGACGGCTTCAGAATGAAAGCTTTGCACGCATGGATGTCAGCAATGGGCGTATGCTTGAGATACAGGCAAACTGGAAATTAGAGACTTATAAAACCAAAATGTAATCTTTCCAAAGGTAAAATCGAAGCTCAACTGGTTACAGGTCAATGCATGTTGAAAGACTATTTTATGGATGTTTTATAGTCTCTCAAAATGTTTCTGACTCTCTGGACATTGAAAAGAGATGTGTGCTACCCTTATAAGTAAAATCAGGACTACTTCTATCTACCACTAAGGTGTATCGCAAAGGTCAATAAATACAGTATCTACCATAACAACAGGTGTGAGGACATATCTGTAATTTTTCTAAATCTGAAAATTGGAAAATACCCTAAGAAATTACCTGGAAAACCATGCGCACCCCCCCCCCCCCGAGGTCTAATAACAAAAAGGCAAATGCTTAAGAAACTGGACCTATATATGTATTAGCATCAAAGTACCATGTGTATGTGTCATTTTCCTACAGAACATGTCTGTTATCTCCTCCTTGATAAGTCAGTATCAATTTTATGAGGAAACAAACTGTCAGCATATAAAGTTTATTTTTTTTTTAGAAATAAATAATGTATGCTTAGGGAAAGTTAATTTAGCTAAAACTCTATCAATCAACATAAATCCATCTATTTTCCCTATTAGGACATACAAGGTCATCTAAGAGAATCCATTTATTTTCACCTTTATTTTCACCGTTACTTAAGGTCTGCCCAATGTGGATGAACCAACCTCGCAATGTTCCTTCAGGAAATGTACTATCACACGGCATGGGGTAGACCATGCAGACAATGAACTGGTAGACAACTCATTTTCTTTAGTCCAGAATATTGAAGTTAACTATGTACACTCACATTTAAAATTCCACTCAGTGAACTTTAGAAGGTAGTAAAATAACTCTTTAAAACTAAGTACGTCATACAGTTTTCGTGGCAGATGGAAGGTGAGTGATGATGGTACATGCTCACCATCTGGAGCTCTCTAGATCCAACTCCGACTCTCCTTGGTCTTCCCCCAAGTCTCTCCAGTCACAGATGCCTTTCCCTGTAGCACTTTTATAAGCCATCCTTGATCCAAAACAGCTTCCTCTCCAAGAGGCCTTACCCTCTTGGAGAATCTTCGGACACGCTGAGGACTCCGAGAACTTTCACCTGAAGACTGCTCGTGTACACGGAACCCTGCCTTCCATGTGAGGGAGCATTAGGACGTAAAAGGGATCCTCCCTTCTGTGACTCCTCCCCCTGTGCTGATCCCGACTTATCTTCTTACCTTAAGAAACTTGACCAACTCTTTGGCCCTTTTGGTCTCGTATGTGAAATCCATCTTTTCCTACAGAATAGGCAGTCCTTCACAGAATTAAACATGACAATTGGCCCCATTAAAAAAAGGGAAGACAGCCCAGCCACTGTGGCTCAGTGGTTGAGTGTCAACCCAGGCCCCAAGAGGTTGCCAGTTTGATTCCTAGTCAGGGCACATGCCCACTGTGGGTCAAATCCCCAGTGGGGGGCATGCAGGAGGCGGCCGATCGATATTCTCTTTCATCGATGTTTCTATCTCTCCCTTTCTCTCTCTCTCTAAATCAATTTTTAAAAAATTAAAAAGAAGAGGAGACAAAGGAAAACAACAAAGGGTATTTCCATGGTGGGTCCTTCAATATCCCCAAGTGCTCCAGCCACTGGGACATGGCTCCCCCCAATGTGTCAGTGAGAGCACACATCCTGAAATGATGAACAGATTCTTAACTGCCTCACACAGCAGACGCATTTGCTTTGAACTGACTTTTCTTGTGATGTAGAAGCTACAGGCTGTCCCCTGCTCCTTGAGACTTTGTCCACTCAGCTGCTGCGATCATTTACCTGACTCTCCAGTCCATTCCTCTGGCTTTTCCTTCCCTTCCCTCTGACCATCCCTTACACCTCGTTTTCCAAAATGTCTATGTCTTCTTTCCTCTCTCTCTCTAGACCAGTGGTGTGGGTGCCGCTGTCATTGCGAAGGAGAGCCACCATAGTATAATGATGCCTGTGGCTCAACATTTCTGGGGACGGACCTAGGCGTCTGTATTTTTTAAAGAGTTGAAAAACAGTGCTCCAAGTACTCTTTCTGGATAATTTTATTCATTACCCTCAACAACAGTCTATCTTAAACCGCAATCTCTACATTTATGTCTTATAAATATATATATTTTCATCCCAGAACCCTCCACTGAGTTAAAGATCCATATATCCAATCTCTTTACAAGACATTTTAAGAACACCAAAATTGAACACATTACTTTTTCTTTAAACCCCCTTCCTCTACCCATATCCCTTGTCTGACACAACTCCATCTAACAAGTCACCAAGCCAAAAACGTGAGAATCGCACAAGGGTCCCCCAAGCTCTCATTCCCACGGCCAGTCACTCGGGGTTCAGTTCCCTAAACACCACTCATCCCTCCCTTTCATCACCAGCATCATTTCTGTCGTTCATATTTACTGCTGTTCATATTTCCTCCGTCTTCCACAGTAAGACTCAACTAGCATGCTTTTCCCTTAGCCACCTCATCGAAGTGTCACCTTCTCATTTCTCTAAATCATTTCAGCAGTGCCCCTCGTCTGTCGCTCACACCTTCCCGGGGACACACGTGTAGTTCCCAGTTCTCTGAGACGCTACCTCCTGAGCCTCCTGGCTGATTCCTGGGCTCACCCTCTGCGGAAGCCGACGACCTGCTGTGGGTGCGGAGCACACCTGACCTCCACTTCCGCACGTGCTCTTTATTCCAGAGAGAACAACATCACCTCCTACATGTCCTTCAACAATGAGCGTGAGCATCTCCTCCTCTTCCTGGTAGCCTGCTCCCCCTCCCCCGTCGCACACACTGTGCTAGTTTGGGGACTTTGCACTGTTTCTTGAAAGAGGTCGAGCCCCCAGGCCATAGGGTGACTCCCACAGGGCATCATGTCTGTGTGGTTCAGCGTTCTCGAAACTGTACCTGGATGGGTGGCTGTTTCTTGGTAGTTATTTCAATAAGTATTTGCTAAATAAACTTACGAATAAAAAATGACTAGTATGAAGTACTTCAAATAGTCTATAGAAGTATGATTTATAGTCACAGAAGGTCTGGTTACTCACTTTAAGCTTTGTCCTTCCTGTCACTAGGAATGAATGCAAATATGTACCTGATATTAAAATCAAATGTTAGCAATGCTTTTTCATTCCAAATTATAATGAACATAAAAGCACATTAACATGCAAGGATTTGCTTCTGAATTAATTTTTTTAAGTGAGAGAACCAGTTAATGCTATTATTTTTAATAATTTCAAAGTTTAAAATACTGTTGCTTCAAAACACAAGTTTTGTGAATTTCAACCTCTGTTTCCTTATCTGTAAAACAGGCCAAAAAAATTACCTACTTCTTATGACTAAATGTTTTCATCTGTGTTAAGTCATTTGAAGTTCCTAACCTATACTTATATAGTAGATATGTAATATTAACTTAATGAAAATAATAAATTTTAACCCAGAATTTGCATGTTTCCTCCTCCTTTTCTGTCAACCATAAGAGGAAGCTACCACGCCAGACCTGTTCTCAGCTGACTCCTCCTTGTTGAGAAGCGCACCTCTGCTAAAAGTTCAAGCTCAAGTACAACACGGAGAGACAAAAGGTCCTGGTCCCCAAATTGCGAAAAGCAAAGGAGTCATTTCCAAACAGAAATTCTTGAAATCAGTTACACATGAAGACTTTTTCTTCAAAAGATCAATCAAATGAGCCTGTCCCTTATTAATAAGGAAATGCTGAGCATACACATCTTTTCCTTAAGGTAGCTCTGTCTGTCTGTCTGTCTGCGGCAGGTTGGGAAGGAGGTTGCTGGTTCTGGATTGTTAGTTACGAACACATATTAAAACCTATCACAGATCAAATGTTCATCTATGAACATTTAAATCATACTTAATGGGGAGGTGCCTGCAAGGGTAGTGGGAAGGAAATGTCTGAAGGGCACTGAGTCTCTATTCAGCACTGTCTGTCCTTCCAGCCGGGAAAATGATGCAAAGAGGCACGACAGTTTGGGACCCCGACTTTGGCGTTCAGGTACGACGAAGTCGCCTGCTAGCACAGACAGGCAACTGCTGTTCAGGCTGATGTTTGGAAAACGGGGTGAGAGATTTATTTCTGACATGCATATGTGTTTTGTGCTTCATATTAGCAAAGAGAAAACTAACAAACATACAGGTTATTGTCGTGCTTGTTAAACCAGGAAAACACTAGTTTCCAAAACTGTGACACATTAGATAACATTAGGCCAACTGTGCGTCCATTCTATTCATTTAGCATTCCACATCAATGAAATCAACTGCCAAATAAACTAGGTTGCTGACGTGTTTGTAATTCTCAGAATGCACTTGTTCTTAACCCACTATTAATAATGTCAGTTATTAGCTTAATCCCACATTTTACAGTCACTTGGCCCACTGAGAGATATCTGTGTGCAGATCCAGAGCCCATCTGTGCGTCTCTGTGCACACTGTCCGTCCACAGCCCGGAGGTCCCTGTCCTCACCTTCTATGATGTAGATGCATTCTCGGTCAGGGGGGTACTTGCTGGGATAGTTGGGAGAGGTAAAGACACCTCCCTGTGCATGTTTTGTCCAAGTGCCACACTGCACTGACTTCTGTGTTTCTGAGGTGGTTTGCTTCTCTGTAAAAAAAATGTTTTAAAAGAGCCATCATCCAATTTTCTATAGAACTAAAAATAGAGGACATTTTTATAATATCCATTAGTAAATTAATTTCTAAATGTTGCCTTAGTCAAAACCAATCAATTATACACACTAACACATGTTCAGATATTCTGCAATATTAAGAATATGGGGGAGATGGGGAAATAGGAGTAATTAGAGGTCTCCCTCCCTCAGTTTTCCAAAGAAACACACCTGTTCCTTTCTTGGTGGCCCCAGACAAATGGAGGATGATTAAACTTGCTACAACTGAAACAGAAAAAAAAAAAAAAATTAGAAAGAGATAATATTCACATGCAACCAAATGATCAAGAACTCTAACACCATAACACAATTTAACGATAAACTATCAAAGCAGGTTCATTTTATTATCATCAACTGTCCCAAGTTGACTCAGAACTTGCACCCATTGCTTCAAAATGCACAAATCAGAAAAACTCAGGGATCTCTTCAAAAAGTAGTGCCAGTTACGAATGGGTGAGACCCAAACTCCTCAGGCAAATGCCTGCCTCGCGGCCAAAGGCAATGTTATCAATGATCTACCAGTGTCACATCACAGCAGGATCTGAGACCCACAGTGCTTCAGGCTGCCCTTCGAGTGGGGCTGTGAGCATCTCCACGGGGAGAGAACTTGGCAGCAGGTGAAAGAAGGTGAAAAGGAGAAGCAACAGACCGCAGGGCTGAGGCTAACCCACCGGCAATGCTGTTGTGTTTTAGAAAATCAACACAGCAAATCCTGTGGTGGGAGGGGCAGGGGGACAGGGGCAGACAAATGACAGTGGATTGGAAGCATTAAGCAGGATTATAAAAATGCTCCTTATGAAAAGGTACTGTACTACCAAGTAGCCCTGTCCTCAGCATGTGCTAAGCTATCACCCTCATCTCTTCTAGCCTTAACTGGTTTATTAGTCAGTATTTCCCAGAGACAGGTTATTAATTTGACAGCGGTGACTACTACAAGCATGTCATTGAGTCCGGGTTTCGGTCTCAGGGAGACTCCGACCTGTCTCTTCACAACGACCATTGGAACCTGAACTTTCTGTTTACTCCTAACATTCTTGATTCACTCAGCACTAAAATGTGTGAAAGCAATCGACTCTTCATAACGCCCGATTCTTCCTCTTCTACTTTATTTTTTTATTTCGTTGCCCAATTATCTAAAAGCTGCAGATACCTTCCATTAGGCATATACTCATGTTTCCATTTCAAATGAATTTCAGGAAGGGAGGGTATACTCCACAGTGACTGCCCGAGGCAAGCTCACTATGGGAGCTTGTAAATGTGAGCTTCAGGATTATTCCAAGAAAAAAGTACCTGGGCCTTGGTGTTAGTGTCTGAGACCTGCACCATTATATGACTTTGTGCTGTAGCCTGGTCATCTGTTTTAAGAACAAGACATTAGCCACTGTTGCCATGTGTGTTGAAATAGAACACAACCTTATTTTAACTCTGTCCACACACAAGCACCCAGGTACGCAGCGTCAAAACCAGGACCTCTGTTGGTGTTCCGTCTGCTGTGTGTCCCCTGCCCCAGCGGGGTCAGCACCCTGAAACAGGTACTATTGGTAACATGTTGGCAAAACCGGCCTTTCAACTCTGTGGCGGGGGATTAACTCTCTCCAATCCTTGCGTTACAATGTGACATTTTCACCACACGTTTCTCACACTGCTTTTTACTTGATGACATTAGCTTTTATTTCCAGTTTCTCTCCTATGACTGCAGGCATACCCCACGCTCCCGAAGCCACACTAGTGGTCTACTGGCCGGCGAGTTGAGGGGTCCCCTCCCTCTCCCCCCGCTCCAGAGCTGAGTTCAGGTGTGCCCTAAACTACGTCCGGGAGTGTGGGCCGGCTGAGCCCCTGGAGCCGGAGGAGGAATATTCCCCACCATCCGGCGAGCTGTCTGCAGCTCGGTCTCTCCTCTCCGCCTGCGCCCGCCCTCCGGCCCACTCCCAGCCCCGCCGCACGTGCGCACCCTCCCACTACCAGCCACCCTGGCCCCCGGGAGGGTCCTGCGCACCGAAAGGCTGCCCCCGGCCAGTGCCCAGATCCAGCTGCGTCTGCCCGCGCTGCCCCCACGCCCCGTGCTATTTGCTGCAATACAGAAAGTTTACACCTGCCCCAGACTCGCGGGGACTGCGGGTTCTCCGAGCGGGGCCACCAGGGAGGGGCCGGCGCGCCGAGCGGTACTCACTGTGAAGCACACTGCGTCCATAGATCATGTCTGTTCCTTACGGCAGAGGCTCCGGGCTGCACTAATTCCATTTAGAGACGGGAAGACGCCCAGCGGTGGGAGAGGACGGAGTGGGGCGGTGAGGGATGGGCCAGGACAAGACGAAGGGGGAGCGAGAGAGGGGCAGGACGAGACGCGAGCCCACACAGCCTAGAATCCGAATCCGCGCGTCCTCCGCCCGGCTCGCCCTCGCTGTCACCGCGGCGAAGCCAGCAGCCCCACCATGACGCTCGCATCACACCCGGGCGCCACTCGCCACCACCCGCGCAGCGGGCGGCAGCGCCCTCCTCCTCTGCATCACCGCCGCCGCCGCAGCTGTCAGGAGGGCACGGGCAGTGGGCGCAGGCGGCGAGCCCGGGGCGCCCGGAGCCGGGGACCTGGGACCGACGGCAGCGGCGGTGGCGGCGGCGGCGGTGGCGGCGGGGTGCTCAGTCCCCAGTCTCATCCACCACGAGCAGTCGGTCAGGGCAGCCTCTCCGGGAGGAAGACCAGCAGCCCTCCTCTGCCCAGCCCGTAGGGACCTTCCGCTGAGGCATCGGAGACAGGAGGACAGGGTCTGTCATCGGCGCGCCGGGGTCCGCACCACCTCTGCGATCTTGCGGAGAGAGGAGAGGGTGGTGGGCGTCTGGGAGGAGGGCTGGAGGGTGGCGGAGGGGCGCGGGGGTGGCGGAGGGGGCGGGGAAGGGAGGGCGGGGAAGGAGCAGGAAGATGGCAGAGTTACCAAGTGGGCGCCTGAGTCATAGCCGTGGGCTGCCCGACCCTCCAGGAAGCCCGGGGCCGGGCGGTGGAGCAGCTGGGCGCGGCGGCGCCCCCGGGCTGGTGCGTGGCGGCTGGGGCGGCGGCGGCAAGGGCAGCACAGCCTCTCGGATCCTGGGGGGGCGGGGGGGAGGCTGGGATCCGTCACTCGGCCACCCAGGCCGAGGGGCCCGAAGGCAGCGAGCGAATCGGAGCTGGATCCCAGCGCCTGATAAAAGGCGTGCAAGGGGGAGGGGCGCAGGTGGAGCCCCTCGGAGGGTTAACTTCGCACTTTTTAAGGGTTAGGAGTTGCGGCGACCCCAGCCCTTACATGCCATCTGTGGAGGAGGCGGGCGCTGTCTCCGGGGCGGAGGCCTGGCCTTGGATCGGTCTCGGCCGGGAAAGCGAGCAGGGGCGCAGGGAGGCCGCGCTGGCGGCAAAAGTTTCCTGGTTCGTCTCCTGGCTCCGCGCGGAGGTCGCCCCGCCGAACTGTCGGTGCAAAGACATAGGCTGCTCGCAACCTCCCTCCAGCCTCGGCAGGAATTGAACAGCCCAAGGCGCACGCCAGCGACCTCCTGCCCCCCCCCCCGGGGACCGGCTGGCGCTCAGGGGGTTCAGCTCGGAGGGGGCACAGAGTTGCCGGGGAAACAGCCCTGGAAAAGCCCCGGCTCCTAAAAGGCAAATAAACAGGAAGGAACAGTAAACAAGGTGGTGGCCGCAGAGGGCCCCAGCGCCGCCGGTCCCGCCCCGCCCCCGGCTCTGCGCAGAACCGCCACCAGCCGACCCGGGGCCACGCACAGGCCCTGGAACCCGGGACCCAGGGTTCAGCCGCAGACCCCGCGCCTCCGGATTCCGCAGCCGGCTCGGGGCTTGGGAAGGGGATGGTGGCGGTGAGGGGGTGGGAATAGGAAGAGCTACAGTGAGAAGCGAAGAGAGGCTGTGCTGCAGAGCCCGGGGTCACCTCAGAAGCCACAGGAGGGAGGAACGGGCCGCTGGAGTGGCCAGCAGGGCGCTCGGAGCCAGGCCCGCAGCTCGGGCACCTGCTGCTGCGGCGCGCGGGCGCCCACGTGGACGCGCAGGTGGGCCGGGCTCGGGCGGTCCAGCCCCCGTTCCGGCAACGGTATTGGGAGAGGGTGGTGGCCTCCCGCTAATCATTGGGGGTGAGGGATAATGATGTGACCCCAAGTCCAAAGAGGATCCAGGCGCCCAGATGCAACCGCCCAGGCTCCCTCTACCAAGATCTCAGCTTCCTGATTCCAGGCGGCTGCAAGTCCTTGGAGGTGCAGGAAAGTCACCAAGTGGAGAGGAGTGTGTGTGTGTGTGTGTGTGTGTGTGTCCATCCATTCAATGACAGGTGGGTACTAGATGGGCAGGAGAGAAGGGAGAACTAGAGCGAGGAAGAACAGAGGGACAAAGAGACTGCGCGCCTGCAAAGCCAACTCCATCAACGCTGCTGGGGCGGGAGGAGCCACAGGCTCCGGACGAGCTGAGGCGGGCTGTCCTGATGGGGAGCAGGGCGGGAGGAGCTTCTCAGACTCCCCTAGTGTCTGCCACGTGCGTACTTGTAAGAGGATCCAGGGGAGAGAGGCAGAAGGGCCCTAGGAGTCATGTGACCCACGTGCTATTCTCCTGCTGCTGGGGGGCGGGGTGGAAGGGGGGGTATTGAGGAAGAAATGCCCCAACTTCACAGAAGCAAAAACACCGAAGAGTTGTGGGACCACTGGGTAGATGACAAAGGATACTGGTCACCTATGGGGGAGGGAGGATCCCAGGAAAATGGCCAGTGATGAGAGGTGACACTGTAATATTGAAATCATTACGATGGGTTGGTAATTATTTTTTACATTCAGAAATACAGCTTTATGAAAATGATGAAATCTTTCAATGAAACAGTGACGGCGTTAAAAATCATCTCAAGGAAAATTACTGCCTTTCTCAAGCGCAGTTTGAAGAGAGCATGGAAATTGGGTCTTTGCTGAATCCATCCGGTCGTGTGTATCCACCTCACCTTTTCCCTCCCTTTGCCCCGGTCGGTTTCCCAGGACACAGATTTTGTCACCTGGCCAAGCGAGTGGCAGGCTGTGGAAATTTGCCCTTGAATTGGGGCGGGGGGGGGGGCAGGAAACACAGGAAAGAAATCCCAGGGTAAAGAAAAAGGGGGCCCTGGCCAGTTTGGCTCAGCGGTTAGAGCGTTCGCCTGCGGTCCGGAGAGACCCGGGTTCGGTTCCCGCTAAGGGCATGTACTTCGGTTGCAGTTTGTCCCCTGCCCTGGTTGGTCGTGTGGGTGGCATCCACTCGATGTGTCCCTTCATGTCGATGTTTCTCTCTCTCTCTCCCTTCCTCTCTCTCCCTCCCACTCTATCTGTACAAAAAATGGAAAAATATCCTCGGGTGAGGATAAAAAAAAGAAAAAGAAAAAGAAAAAGGGGGACTGGGTCCACCCACACCTTCTGTTCATGTCCCGGTTGCCCCCATAACCCGGTGGCCCGTATGTCTGTGGTTGGAATCGAATCTCATGCACAGCGTGTGGGTGGTCTCGGAACCCGGGGCTTCGGGGTTGCACGTGTCCTCAAAGCTCAGGGCTGAGGTTGTGAGTGTGCAGTCCTGGGCCAGGTTCGTGACAGAGGCACTCTCAAACACCGTGTCCCCTCACCAAGGGACCGAGACAGGCAGACGCTGAGACATCACACAGCTTCCTTAATCCTACCAGGATATGGCTGCAACTTTTTCCTTGAAAATTCCACTTGTTTTCCTACCCAGACACGCACACCTACTGTCACACAGACACACACACCTACTGTCACACAGACACGCACACCTACTGTCACACAGACACGCACACCTACTATCACACAGACACACACACCTACTGTCACACAGACATGTATACCTACTGTCACACAGACACGCACACCTACTGTCACACAGACACACACACCTACTGTCACACAGACACACACACCTACTGTCACACAGACACGCACACCTACTATCACACAGACACACACACCTACTGTCACACAGACACGCACACCTACTGTCACACAGACACGCACACCTACTATCACACAGACACACACACCTACTGCCACACAGACATGTATACCTACTGTCACACAGACACGCACACCTACTGTCACACAGACACACACACCTACTGTCACACAGACACACACACCTACTGTCACACAGACACGCACACCTACTATCACACAGACACACACACCTACTGTCACACAGACATGTACACCTACTGTCACACAGACACGCACACCTACTGTCACAGAGACACGCACACCTACTGTCACACAGACACGCACACCTACTGTCACTCATCCACCACATCCTGCTGGCCAGGCACACTGCCTTCTTCACACTTCCAAGCTCCAAACCACCACTTGTGAGTAATGCTACCTCCCCAGGGGGGACCCACACATTTGTTGGTGTGTTTGCTTCCTGAGAACAATCAACATACGGGAAAATTTCAGCTTCTCCAGGGAAGGTGAGGCACACATATGGTCAGATTTCAGGATGTGATTCTTCAGGAGGGAGAGCGTGTGACACGTTCAGTAGACTGTCCAGAGAAGGCGCTCCGTCACGGTGCTCCAGGGCTCGCGCTGAAAGGGACGACTTACAGGACCGACGCTCTGGGACCCCTGACAGGCTGTTGGTTTCCTTTCATCGCGCACCTCATCCCAGCGAGTGGTGAGAAGGACTCCAAAATCTTGAAAGGAACGGACGTGGGAGACTGCTCTTCGGATGCAAATGACATTCGTCCACACTCTCGTGTTTCCTAGAGAAAAGAACCCAGTTCCAGGTCTACAGGGGCTCGTTCTTCATTCGTCTGCAGTACTGGGCTCTTCTCCAAGGTTGTTTCTCGGTGGGTGTAAGAGGTGACGTCATAGAAAAACAACGGAAAGAAAATAGTGCTTCTGACACATTCTCTATCACATGCATTTCTTGAAATTGTCTAAATGTTTTCATTTATTGACATGGCTGTGACTTGTAAAGTTGTTCCGTGTTCTATGAACCGAGCCTTCTACAAGCCATGACATTAGTTTAGCACAACCACTTGGGAATAAAGCATATGCGTGCAAATATTGGAATGGTTTTAGAAGTGATCTGCAATAGCCGGTCACCGGTTTTCGGCGACATTTGGGTGGCCCTTTGTTTCTCGTCCACAGTCTGCACGGGCAGCAGGACAGAGGAGAACATCTGCATAAACAGAAGAGTTACAGTCTCTGAAGTCAGACATTCAAGCCAGACAGGACCACTTATGAACATGGCTGGAGATTAAGGCATGGTTTTCTGCGAAGTCCAGATGTTCCATTGTATTATTCAATGTCTGGAGAACAGTAGCCTCTCGTGGGCCTGATCCGCCTCACACGACTGTCTTCTGCCATGACCATCTTTCTTCCAGGACTGTGGTCACGCGCTGTTCCCCTGAAATGACATCTGTGCTCCAGGAGCGTGTCCCTGTCTCCGGAGAGACGTGCGGGGGACCCGGGTGATGTCGTGATCCTCCAACCTCTGCTAGAACTTTAGAAAGGCTTTTCTTTCCTTCTGACTCATGTTTCATTGACAGTGGCTTGTGAAAATAACATCAAGATTCTTTTTTTATAACCACCAGCCTAAGTAGTAGCTAGTACTCTGTAAATCGGCCTGAAGGAACATTTACAAAGCTGGATCCCGACATAGGGAGGGCACTGCTCTGTGAAGGGCCACCTTGGTACTGACTGCCACGCCACTAAATCCACGCACTGGTATTGTGGGGAGAAAACAGCTTTCCATCCCTAGTCGAGAAATGGATTTAACCGTATCTGAAAAATAGGAGTTACGCTGAAGAAGGAATCTACATATTCTATTTCAAAACATCCGTTTATCAATACAAACAAAAACTTGACTTAAAATTGCTAAATCAGGTATATGAATGTTGCCTATCTGTTAGATTTAAAATGTTATCCTTAATTACATAAATCAATGGCATTACCTAAATTTACTTGCTTTCTCTCTTTGGGGCACATTATACTATTATGATTTATGAGTGTTATGTGGATGGTTTGGGGAGTAATGAAAGCCAGGATTGGCTAGTTGTAACTGACACCCAGTGTCAAGGCAGCACAGGACTTCTATCTGCCTCATGAAATAATTCTGAAGAGAGAAACACACTTTGGCTCATAGCAATAAATGCTGAGTGACAATACTGCTTATTTTAAGAATGGAAAAGCCATTTCTCGAGTCTCCTTCCTTTGACTGTCCATTCTTTGTTATACGCAACGTGTATAAGGCACTGTCCCAAGTGTTTTTTATTTCCTTTTGCAAGACAAGAAGAGCAATATGGAATGGCCATTTCTCCCAGATTTAGGGCCAACCAAGTTGCAAAAAAAATGATGGTTTCAGAAAGGAGTAATACTGCCCCGGAATTTTTGCCAAGCAGTCATGGTTGGGATAATTTTTTAAGAATCGAGGAGAAATGTCAGCAATGCATTTGAAGTAAATGTAGCATTTAAAATAACAGTCTTCCAAATAGTTTTCTAATTGACATACGCGGTTAATCTTTTAATACATTTCTCTGGGAAGTAAAAGGATTTATTGTAGTTATTCCTGGGCTATGCATAATGCATGACTCCCATCACAACTGCACCCTTGCTAAATTAGGCTTTCCAGGGGAGCGGGAAGATGGAAAAGGTTGTTGGAAACGACACAGCAATGACATTTCGAGGGCCACTCCGAGAGCTGTCCACACACAATCCTCGAGGAAATGGACAGATATATAAGGGGGGGGGGGGGCATTTTCTATGCATAGGACACAAATCAGAAGATTTTATTAAAAAGACGGGGTTTTTTGTTTGTTTTACTTGAAGACTACAGGATGGAAGAGATGCTTTGGTATTATAAGAACTAGGCTTCCTCACCAGGTCAGGGTATGAGAACTGAGTGATGTCTGAGTTCAGTTCAGAGAGGACGAGGTTAAAGTATTTTAATTCATGATTGGGAAGCACAGCAGAGTTGCTCTGGGCCAAAGGTGATAAGCTGATGCTTCGGGGTAAAATCCAGATCTGCTTGTTCCTCCTACAAGCCCAGGGGGCCCACAGCTGACCACCATGCCCAATGACTTCCAGTCCGAACAAACAACTGACAACCGCTGCAGCCTCCACCCACCCCAGCTGTTCCCAGACGTTGTGTGGGACCCGCTCACCCACTTTACATGGACACTCACATCTCGGTCCACCCCTGCGTGACTCCCGCTCTGACTGCTTAGGGCATTGCTGGGGCGGGTGTACCTCGCCCCACCTTCGCATTTTCAAAATGAAGAAAACCAGATTAAAAAAATTAAAGTGTAATAACATCCCCATGTCCCTTTCTTTGTAACATAATAACTGATGAAACCTCAGATCTTCTAAGGACATGAGAATCCATGTCTTATACAAGGTGTTTCTGAAAATTTGAAAAAAAGAGAGAGAGGAAAAGCTATAAATCTCATGTCGTCAAACTACTAGAAGTTTGGCATCAAAACCAGGAAACCAGACATGCTGGATTCTGCTGTGGGTGTTCCGGAATTACCCCCTCGGAGATACCACGTCGGTGGTCACTGGCTTTATCTCCCCTGCCAGCACCCACAAGTATTTCTCTTGGCCTTTCTCTGGCTGGGGTGCAGCTGAGTAGGCTCAAAACAGAAAAGTACAAGTGACCTTCAGACAGCGACTCCTGGGAGCTGGTCCCTCACCAGCCTGTAGGGTGCCCTCACAATGCCAAGTGGGTGCTCTGCCCGGGCTCCCAGGCCTCCCAGCAGGATCAAGGACCAGTAGCCCACAGTGACGGCTTGTTCGTAGCCCACTTGTCTGGCCGTCTATCTTCCCTCGTCTCATTTCCGGTACTCTACCAGTATTTCCTGGAAAAATCTATAAAATACCTACTTACATTCTGACTCTTACCCCAGGGGTTGTTTTGTTTTCTGAGGAAAGACAAAGAAAACCATTGGGTTTATCGCACAGTGTCCCTGGGATGCAGATCCTTAGGAGGAGGGGATTCTGGCTTTTACATCACTCCCTGGCCCATGGTCACACGCACTCTACTAATGGGGAGAACTGGGATCCTGGTGCCCCAGATGATTGTGAAATCTAAGGCTTTTGTCTGTGAAAAAATGGGATAGAAAATAATTAGGACAAGGTGCCCTGGAGTAAACCATCGTCTTTCCGTCTCTGGGTAGCGTCAGGCTGTGTAGGGAAGAAGTGGGACCCTAAGACCTGTGGAGAGGCCACGGTGGTTGTGCTGGAGAAAGCTGGACACTCGGATTGCCCTCACCCCCTGGGCCAGCTTGTGTGCCTCACCGGCTCCTGCAGAGAAAAGCAGCCTCCTTGTCTCAAACCTGGGGTTCCCTACTTTAGGCCAAGGGCCACGCAGGAACGGTCTGACCTCCTCTCTCTTCATTGATTCTAGCCAATTACCACGTGCAAGTCTCTGTGTGGCTTAACGGGGGACGTCTGTCTGTGTGCTGAGACAAGTAGCAGAATCCGCGGATGTATCTTGAGGGTGTCACTTGCCCTCAGTAGCAGAGTCTCCATGGGATCCATTGCCACCCGTTAGTTTTCTCAAGATGTCCAGGAGACATTCCAATTGTTTACCAGTAGAACTGGCTTCAGGTGTCCTTGTCAACCATTAAGCCCCGAGTCATGGGAAAGTTCCCCCATGTCAAAATCGCCTTACCGGTATTTCTAGTTTGTCCCCAGCCTGGCCCCTGCTCATGGATTCCCAGGTGCTGCTAATAACTCTCTTCCTCTCAGAACAATAACTGGGTTTCCCCAGCTGGGCCACGCTGACCCTCGAGCCCAGGCATTGGTCTAGAATCAGCGAAGGAAGGCGGGGAACTGAGTCCTGAACCATAAGTGATGATACTATCTCCAGCTCAGAACTGGTTGTTTTCCTGTATTTGAGCAAGTATTTGAGCTGGAGGGCTAGCCTGGGTTCATGCCTCAGGACCCAGCTCGCATGCCTGTGTGCACTGAGGACACAGCCGATTAGATTTATACCACAGATTGATTTTTAAATGTCAAGGGGGCATATCTCATGACATCCGTATAGCTACCCTCAAAATGAGAAAACATTCGTTTGGCTGTCCCCCAGAGAACTCGGGGGGACAAATTGATGCCCAATATATTACCTGGGCAAATGACGATCATCTTGGTGAGGAGACCTTTGCCTTTGTCTGTGGGCTTGATTTTGGAGTGTCTCCCAAACCATTCTCCAATGGCAGAGACTTCCGGGGAAGAACGGGGGTTTTACACGTGGCCTCTTCGCTCCCAGTGGCTGTTCTCCTTCTCAAGAAGACTCTGGATTGAACGAACAGAGCGCAGGTTTGCAAGAGGCTGAGAAGACGGTCAGGTTGATCCGCAAAGGTCCCGTGGTCTACAACTGCGCCTCTCGCTCGGCCCCAGGGAAGCTGTGCCCGCCCACGGCCAACGCGGATCGATTCCTTCGGAAAAACAAGAGAGTTAAATGTGAAACCCCCAAGTAGGAAAAACACATTCAGTCCATTAAAATAGATCTTATAGATCAATAATAGATACATACGGAGCAAGTGAACATTCATACGCTGGACTTCTTATCTAGCTAGAATCTACTGTCAAGTACCGTCTTCTCCACCTTTCTGAAATGAAGGGCTTGCCTTTCCTTAGGAAACCTATGTATTATTCTAAAGATGGAACAAATTCTCTTGTTACCCTGAGCAATAAGACAGTTCTGTAATTTATTCTTGGTCTACACCTTCGACTCATATTCCTTTATTTTAGGCACACACTCGGGATTCATGCGAGTGTGGCCAGAGGTGCGTCACAGGAAGTGTGCTTTCCGGGGCGGCTGTGTGGAGTGGAAGCCCACCACTGCCTGCAGAATTTGGAGACGGAATGAGCGCCGGAACCAAGTTGGTAAAGGGATTACTACACTCTAACAACGCTGCCCTTTGCTTGAACAACATAAAATATGAAAACGTACCGCTCCGCTTCTGCCTCCAGGGTGTCAGGGTGACCGAGGGTCAGCCAAGCAAAACATTCAGTTCGACGGCCAAAGTGGCTGGTCAGGGATGAATATGGGACCAAATCAAGCAACTAAATATAATGACACTGCTTCTGCCAAATGTTCAGAGTCCATTGATCCAGGTATCTGCAGAGAAGAGCAGCCAAGTGCATGTTGATTTGAGGTCTCTACGAATATGGCTAAAGGGTCTGTTGAGTATTATTGAGCCCACCGGACTTCTCGGGAATGACAATGTTATGCTAATACGCGCTATATCCAGATCTGGAGGGCACAGATGAGCTAGGAAAGAAGCATGCTTTCAGGATGGGAGAGCTGTCAGACACAAAGGAATGAGCCAGGAGAGGGCCAGGACTCAGAAAAAAGCCAGTGGAGGGAAATGCAGAACAGAAACAAACGATTCCAAATCATTTGAGCTTCTGGACGAAGTTGCACCTAAAGTGCTCCTCCTGGGTTTTTCCATTCTATGAGTCAATAAGCCCAGTTTTGCAAAAGTCGGTTTCGGCTGATGAAATCATGTTCCAGTCAGGCAGAGCAATGAGCACAAAAGATGTGGATCATCAGCTGGAGGGTGTGAGCACCCCAAACAAACCCAGCCTTTCCGGGTTTCAATGGATCAATCTGATTATTTCTTAATAACATGAAAACTACCCTCATTGAGTTTTAAGTGTACAGTCTTGTCATTTACATGCACGTTGTGGTGGAGCAGGTCTCTGGGATTTTTTCATCTTGCATGATGGAAACTGTATCCATTGACCAACATCTCCCGTTTCCACACCCCCAGCTCCTGGCAACCACAATTCCATTTGCTCCTATGAGGTTGACTACTGGAGATTCCTCATATAAATGGGTTCATGTAGTGTTCGTTTCTCTCTGACTGGTTTGTTTCATTTAGTACAAAGAAATGCTTGGTGAAACTCAAGGTCCATGGATGTTCTCACCTATGGCAGGATTTGTGTCTTTTTAAAGGCTGACTAATATTCCACTGAATGTATAAATTATGTTTTCTTTATCCATTCATCCACTGATGGACATTAAGGTTGTTTCAACCACTATGCTATTGTGAATGATACTGCAGTGAATGTGGAAGTGTAGGAATTGCTTTGAGATCTGGATTTCAGTTTGGGGGATATATGTGAGATTGCTGGGTTATACGGTAGGTACTTTAATTATTCATTTTTTGAGGAAATTCTATATTGTTTTTTATAAAGGCTGTACTGTTATATATTCCCACCAATAATGTATAAGAGTTTCAATTTTGCTACATCCTCATCAACACTTGTTATTTTCTGTTTGCTTTGCATAATGGCCATTCTAACAGGTGTGAGGTGATATCTCACTGTGGTTTTGATTTCTATCTCCCCGATGATCAGTGATGTTGAGCTTATATATATATATCTGTTGGCCATTTGCATGACTTCTTTGAAGAAATATTTATTCAAGTTTTCCCCCCTTTTTAATTTGCTGTTGAGTTGTAGGAGTTCCTTATATATTTTGAGTATTAACCCCTTATCAGATAAATGGTTTGCAAATATTTTCTCTCATTCCATAGGTTATCTCTTTTTTTAAAATGTTTTTATTGATTTCGAAAGAGAGAGAAAGGGAGAGAGATAGAAACATTGAGAAGAGAGAAACATAGACTGGCCTCCTGCATGCCCCACACTGGGGATCAAGCCCGCAACCTGGGCCTGTACCCTGACCAGGAATCGAACTGGCGACCTCTTGGTGGATTTGAGGGTGCTTAACCACTGAGCCGCACTGGCCAGTCGTAGGTTATCTTTCTCTCTGTTGGTTGTTTCCTTTGCTAAGCAGAAGCTCTGTAGTTTGATGTGATCCCACTTGGCTATTTTTGTTCTGGATGTCTATGCTTTTCGATCATACAGAAACAGTCCAGTGTGGCGCTCATAAAAAATAGTATATCTTTTCCTTCACTTGTGTATATTTGTTTATTTTCACTTAACAATTATTTAGTAATTATTAGAAGCCATGGATTATTGTAAGACATTTGTATATGTGAGCTCATGTACAAATAATAACCCTGGGAGGCATGTGCCTTTGTCCCTCTTTCCAGGTAGAAACGTGGGCGTCGGGAGATGGAAGGGGTGATATACCGAGGACGGGGCTCGAACACAGGCTCACAGCAGGGTGCAGAGATTTAAACATTAGATCACACTGCCTCTCCATTATGTTATTGCTTGTTGAATCAAGTCAATAAATAACTGCATTTCTGTGTGAATGAATTAGTGATTCAATAAATAAACAGGACTGACATGATAATAAAACGTAAGACTCAGAGATGATGTTCATCTTTAAAAATAATCAGTTACTAGAATTGCCATTTAGAAATGTCTTAGGAGGAAAACTTAACTATGAATAATTGAATTAGCCAAAATATTCCTTAAATAAATAGGAAATAATTGCACTTAGCTGCTTATTCAGAGATACAGTATCTTCTCTATGTCTTAGTCGGTTGTTGATAAATATTTACTTTTTTAGGAAAACCCAATATTGAGCAATAAGATGATGTGATCCATTATTTCTTTAATGATATCAGACTAAGGGCAAACCCCCATCAATTATAAATACTCTCATCTACATCTTTGTAAAGACTTATTTCCTGAGGGTATGTAAAGAGATGGATCCGTGGCCCCTTTGATCACAAGGGGACAGGCTAGGCTAACGTCAGCTTCCTGACAGTGCGGGACGGACAGACAGAAAGAACCTGGCTGGTGAAATTAGTGTGCTGTTAACATCGCCTCCACAATGTCCAGTACGTGGATGATCTACGCTATTATTGTTCAAGGTGTTGCCTTGTTCCATGAAATACCACTTTTTCCCAATACACGCTGAAATTTAGATTCTGATTATACAGCTCTTACACTTGGGTTCAGATTGGTCTGTATTGAAATTCACCATGCGTGATGCAAAAACATTTTAGGATTGTGGATGCCCGGAAGAAGTACCCCGTGACACGCACACAGAAAAGGACTGGGTATTCGAAAAAATAAGAATCAAATGCATCGTTTGTAGCTGGTGATGCCAGAGTATTCTTCCTCCCATCCCCCTTTTCCTAAACCAGTTTCAAGAATCCTCAAGCAGCAAAAAGAGGGTTTTGAATAGAGTTGTTCCCACCGGTCCTGTGCCGCAGAGACTTGCTGGGAGAGGAGCCAGGTGCTCAGAAACAGAGCAGGTGGAGCAGAAGGAGGTGGAGCCCACCCGCAGGACTGAAACAAGCTCCCGGTATTCACAGACGACTATTCAGAGACACGAGTGGACGGACGCAAGCTAGAAGGCGCGCCCTCCCTCTCCCGTTACTTGAGTTCGCTCTCAAGCCGTATGCTCCTTTTTGTGACATAACATGTCTTTATTTTCTCATTCAAGGTAGTTGGATTTGTTCATTTAAGATGTATTGAAACGACAGAAAAATGAAGAGAAGCAGATAAACCCTAAAACAACAGACCAATCTCAACGCCCCGATCTCTGCCTTCACCTCGACATGATGTCCTTTCTGTGGGTGTGTCTGCAGCACCCACATCTCTCCATGAACCTCTCCTGTAAGGACACCATTCACATGACCTCATTCTAATTACACCTGCAGTGACTATTTACAAATAAGATTAGATTTGAGGTACTGAGGGTCTCGATGGCATCATCTCCATCTGGGAGGACACGGCTCAATCCATAACACTGAAGAACGGGTGGAATCAAAGTGCTGTGAGGACCGCTGGACACAGGTTCATGCTGTCATTATTATCTGGAGGTCCCAAACAGAATCATGGCCTGGGTTAGGACAGGGGACAGAGGAGCCAGGTAACCACTACGTCTCACTGTGCGAGGGCCAAGCAAAGCCCCTGCACCCTCGGCCATGGTGGTGAATCCGGACAACCCTGCGCGGAGTGGTAGAGACGACAGAAATCAGAGGTCACCTTGCGGAATCTAACTCAGGGATAAGCAAATGACAGCCTGTGAGCCCCATCCAAACTGTAGCCTGTTATCATTTGACCCAGAACTGAAGAATGGTTCTTTATATGTTTAAAGGATCCTGAAAACAAACAAGCAAAGAAGAAGTCACTTAGCTCACACAGGTGCTTCAGAAAACCTACAGTATGTACTATCCAACCCTTTCCAGAAAAACTGCCCCCCGATCCAAATGACTCAAGTCCCCACAATATGCCTCTTTAATGAGCGTTGCCCATTCTGGCCCCTGTAGGAAGAGGACGCGTCCTGGAGGGCGACCCTGGCCGGCGGCAGTGGTAACCCCAGTTGCCAGGGCAGGTAATCATGGCCTGGCTCTGAGCCATACGACCGCTGATCTGTCTGATACGTCCTTTTCCGTTCCATCAGGAAAGAGGATGCTGTTGGCAGACAGTAGGCAGATGTCAGCTCCTCCAGGCCTTGCCTCTCTGGCTGCCTCACCTGGGGAGCCTGCACCCCATCAAAGGGGGCCAGGTGATAAAGGTGGAGCCCTCCAGCCCCCCGGCCAGAGAAGTCTGGCCGGCTGCTCGTGCAGGTCCCCCCGCCCCGCCGGTGGCGGAGGCTTCTTGGATCTGCTCTGCCATCTGCCTTCTCCCTGAGCGGTCTTGCTGTCTCCTCTCTGGTACCTACGGTCACTTATCCCAAATAAACACCCCTCGCGCCGCAGCCTGTCTCAGCTTCTGCCTCCAGAAGAGACAGCGTAGGACGCTCACCTGTTGGACTTGACATGAGCCCCACGGAGCTGCCGCTCCGGTTTCTGTGATACAGCTTCCACGAACGATTTAGCAGAATGGCTTACAATGTAGTCCTCCTACGGAAGGAATGACGGCCAGCATCAGGGCCAGCACCGGCGAGGCCACAGTGCGAGCACCGCTGTGGGCTCAGGTCCCCTTCTGTCCTCTCGCGGATGCAGGTCCAGCCACGAGCGTGGCTGCGCTGTTTCCCTTCTCCCAGGGAGTGTCCCGGTTCACCCGAGTGGGGTCAGCGTGGACTCAGAGCCTCCAAACTCCATGCTTCCACACCCCCATCTCCTAGGGGACAATGAGCCTGTACCCCCAGTCGGGATTTGCATCACGTGAAGATTCCCAGCGCAGACTTACAGACACTAACTATGGTGCCCAGGGAGCGCCCACGCCGAGCTCAGGACATTTCCCTTCTGCGCGTTGGTCCCCGATGCGGTTTGCGTGGAAAGCAGGCGACACCCTCGAAAGAAATGACCGTGACCACAGGAGCAGCACAGGAACCAGACCTTGCTCGCCCGGTCGTCCTAACAACACGCTTCCTTTTCTTTCTTTGAAAAGATGGGTAGGCTCTCGGGACATTGTACGTCAACACTAGTAGAGACCACGTCTGTCTCTTTGAACTGAAGGGAATGACATTCAGAAGCCACATGACTTCCGCGCCAGTGTTGTGTAGTTTCTCCGTCCCTGCCTTTGTCAGTGGGTGCCACGGGGGGCGTCCCGGGCTCTGGGCCGGCTCTGGGTGCAGACGCATCTTCCCTGTGGTCAGAGCCACAGTGCGTGGCTGCAGCACGCAGGACGCCCGGGGTCCTGGGCACCGGCTCCCGCTGACACGCTAGGGGGGACATGGGCTTTGCTGTGTCAGCAGGTCAGGACTCCATCTGGGGAGAAGACCCTGTCATCTAGAGACGCCCCGTTCTTTGTGGATGTTCTCTTTATTTTGACCAAACCAGAACCTCTTTGATTAGGCTGAGCTACACAAACAGACCTACTTCACATTATATAATTCTAATTAAGTGCAGTTAATTGAAAAATCTTAACCAAGTTTTAATGTGGCAGTTTTATGACTAGAGCATTTTCATTAAGTAGAATTTCCAAGGGACATTGATAATAGTATTTGGCATTAAATTGAGAACAAAATGATGTTACCTCCGGAGAAGAAAAGGAGTAAACAGACTGAGTGTGCTTTTCATTAGAGAACAATCATGGGGCCTCCGCCCGAGGACCCCAGGGCCGCGGATGGAGGCCTCAGCGCCGGCCCTGGACGGGGGGCTGTAGGCAGGCACCGGCCGCGGAGCTGTGAAGGCACCTGGCTGAGTCAGGGCTGAAACTAAACCCCTCACCGCCACAGAGGCGGTCATCCTCCTTGGAAGCCGCTCGCGCCAGGTGGACATCAAAGACGTTCAGGATAAAGCATCCCAAGGCATCGGCATTGGGGCCGGGGTCTTTCTTTACCGGTTTGCTCCTTTTTCATACTTGCCTCTCTAACTGAAGAAGCCATGAAAATAAAGAGGTCGCCTGCAATGTGCTAGGATCGTTCTTTGGAAGAAAAGTTCAAGACCCTCGCTGGAGGGGCCTGTTCCTTCCTTGTCGTGACATTCTAGCTGGTTCACGGTCACCACCTTGCTGGGGAGAGCTCAGGAAGTCAGGGCTGCAGAGACGGGGGGCTTCCGGGGATAAACAGAATTAGATGAGGAAGGAAGAGTGGGGGACATGCACACTCCCCAGAGGTTGGAGATATGGGAGTGGGGGAGACTCCTTTTCAAAGAGCGTCCATCAAATGGTCACCACTTAGGTCACGACAGTGCCCCACTGATGTGAGGAAGGATGAGTTGTAGCCTAGCCTTCAGCATCCGTCTGGACAAACAATGCTGCCTTGGGGTGCCATGCGTGAAAGTGAGCCACATAATGAGGATGCTATGACCAAACCAACAACGCTGACATTGTTTTGTTTCTCGCCTCTTTCTCCAGTTTGTTTTGAGAAGAACCTCTAAAGGTTCTTCTATCCAAGACCAAGACATTCCTGCTCAGAACCTCACATTGCTGGAGTGGCCAACACAAAACCTGTTTACATGATTCAGTGAGCGTTCTACTCTATTAGAATATTACAAAGTTATCCTCCAGCATATTACAAGGAAAAAGAGAGGATTTGGGAGCTTCATGCTGTCACTATGGAAACAGCGTAGTCTCGAAAACAATAGCAAACATTATCACAATGTGAAGTGAATCTGTCTCCTACTCTCAATCTCTGAACATAATACCCACTTTATGACTCTGGGCACTTGCGCAAATGCTACTGTATAAATATTGGGAATTAAATTCAATAACCTCCCTGAATTTATGGAATTACATCATATGGCACATGGGATCCTGACATGCATTTATGAAGATGATCATGTAAATTTTGACAGGAACCAACATTATTGAAATTGACACAGCTATTTTAAATATTTTTAAATGTATCAAGAATATGTAGCCCAGCTGGAGTGGCTTAGTGGATTAAGCATCATCCCATGGTGCTGAGAGGTCCCGGTTCAATTCCCAGTCAGGGCCCAGGCCAGGGTTGCAGCCTTGATCCCCAGTAGGGGGCGTGCGTGAGGCAGCCGATCGATGCATCTCTCTCACATAGATGTTTCTATCTCTCTCTAAAAAAATCAACAAAAACATATTTAAAAAATAAAGAATATGCATAGTATTTACCTTAAGTTTCGTTCTAAATATGTTTGCTCTGTCTATTGGTAAGACTTCTAGTAGCCTGTAGGGCAGACTTCTAGTGAAATTACTTACACTTACATTGTTATGAATGGATGTCAACAGTGTATCAATGAAAACATTAAGCATGTTTAGTTACCAAAGGTTACTTTTCAGCCAATTCAGTAAAATGTAACAGAGTATTTAAATCATTTTTATGACACTGACTTGTAAGTGGTGAGGAAAGGACATTTTTCTGAAGCTAGCACAGAACACATTCACCTGTGAGCTGTAATTCTTCCCCAGGGGAGGGCGTGCCCTTGGTGCCACAGCAGCGAACTCATGACGGAGACTCGGTGATGTTCTAAGTCCTGGTCAGAATACAATGTGGCATCAATACACTGCTAACACCGAGTGAGATCATTTTCTACCCATTCTTTCTATGCCATCTTTGTCCTAGATGCAAGGATGCAGATTTTTCAAGTTCAGACATTTATATTTAAGTGGACAAGATGTTCTTGGACATAATTATTAGCTCTCAATTTACTCACCATATTCTAACATTATCTAAAATCCCTAAGACTGCTTTATCTATTCTTTTCCTATGCACCAAACAGTACACTAATAAAATTGAGGCAATACAACAAATAATTACTTCTACGATTCCGAATAAATTGCTGTTTTAATTAAAGCAATTATAAACATGAATGGATTGCTATTCCCTACTATACGCTTCCTAAGTAAGGGTTCCCCTGGTCATGAGAAAGTCATTTTTAAAAGCATATTATTATTTTAAATTAATTGGCCTAATAACCCAGAGGATAAATCACACTAGTCTAGGAGGATTAGAAAAGAAATATAGGAAATTATTAAAGAAACTACCAAGATTTAGCACTCAATAAGAAATGCATATTGAGCACAATATGCATTGTGATGATTGATCATAATCAAGCTAATTAACATATCCATCACCTCACAGCTGCATGTGTGTATGTTGTGAGAAAACATAACATCTACACTCTTAGCAAATAGTAATTATACCACACGGTATTGTTAACTATCGTCATCATCCTGTAGTTTAGGTCCTTAGGTCCTATTTGTCTTACAACTGGAAGCTTGTACCCTTTGACCTCCATCTCCCCACTTCCCTCGCCTCCCAGCCCCCCAGCAACTGCCATTCTAGTCTCTGTTTCTTTAAGTTAGACTTTTTTTTATTGCACATGTAAGTAAGATCATACAGTATTTGCCTCTCTGTTTCTGGCTTATTTCACCTTGCCTAATGTCCTCCAGATTCATCCATGTTGCCACAAATGGCAGAATGTCCTTATTTCAAAACTGAGTAATATTCCATTGCATTAACCGTGCATCTGCCAAAGGGCCCGAGGCTGCTTCCATCCCTGGGCAGCTGTGAACAGCACACAGGGCCTCTCACAAACTCCTCTCCAGCGTGTCCCTGGGCTCCCGTGGTGCATGGACACATCTCCATCCATTTCCCAGCCACACTGTACTGTACCTATTTCTGTACAGGTCTGGTTTGCATTAAACAATGGGACAGAGAACGTATTCTGTGCGTTTCCTCTGCTTTTACTGTGTCTGTCAAATTTCTCGGTAACTGAACCTCATCTTTCTCCCCATCCCAAAGCTGTTTCTCTTTTTGTTAGTAACATCCCCATTCTTTGGCTCTAAACACTCCGAGTAAGGTCCTTCAAGTGTTCAGCTCATGTCAGATTACTGCACGGTCCTGATCTTAAGTGAATACCTGGCCGGTGTCCTCGGAATCGGCACAGCAAGGTCAGTGCCAGTGTTTGCGTCCCGATGTGTTTTGGCTTTGAGTCCCTGAACTTTAAATCTTTCTCTCTTTCCGGGAAGACAGTGAGTTTCATGCCTAATGACTGCTATCAATTCAGAATCTCCAGAGCGGGTGTATCTCTTTAACATCTGGGAAAGAAAGTGTATTCTCTGTGAGGAATATTGCTAATCTTTTATTTGTCTGGTGTGTGGAAGTAGACAGACCCTGTCCTGTAGAAAGAATATTTGATCCAAGGAAACAGTCTCTGTGACACTTCATGTAGTGATGAAGTATCAAAATTGATGGTCCTAATCCTAGACTCTGAGGTGTGAGATAGCCTATTTTTATCTAAAATAATATTTCTTTCATTTATTGACTTGCAATGCATCACTGTCTTAGGGGTCCAAAAATATTCTAAAATGCATTAAATAGAAAATATGATTTGCTGAATAAATGAAAATGACTCAAAAAAAATTATTAATTCACCTTTATTTTCATCACCAGAATGGCACAATTTATAGAACAACGACAAAAAATAAACTCTAACTGTTAACACTTACTTTGGGGAAGAATATAACAAACTAATTTTAATTACAATTAATATTTTGACTCTTACAAATTATACAATGTAAAGGTAGGTTATCATCAAGAAAAACCATGATTTCCATTACAGAGGTATAGAAATGTGTGATTGAGGTATTATGATCCTCAAAATAAAATGCTCACTTTGAAACAATTTTAGATTTACAGAAAAGTTGCAAGGATCACACAGCGTCATTGTACACTTCTCAGTCTGGGTCCCCTAACGTTGGTATTTTATATCACCACGATGCATTTGCCACAGCTGAGAAACCGACATCAGGACCCTACTACTAACTCAAGTCCACACTTAGTTACATTCCAGCCCCCTTCCCCTTTAAAGCCTTTAATTTTTCTTTCCAGGGTCCCACCCAGGACACCACATTCCATCTACAACATCTGATTTGGGGTAAATGAATTTCCATAAGCAAGTTTAGAGCATGTGTGTTCTCATAAAATTGACTAAAAACATGATACCATTATGTAGAAATTTAAATAAAACAAAACAGAAAGGGAAATATTAGATTGTCTAAATTAAAAACATTAAAGAATAAGATCCTTCAACAAATTTCTAATAATTTTAAAAATCTCTTTTAATCAGTTTTATTTTTATCATCACCCTTACGTGCTTGACATTTTCCATTTAGTAATTTTTTCTTCTTAATTATATTTAAACATTTATAAAATCTAAGAAGTGTGGTATTTTTTTAAAGCTCTGAAATTCAGGAGGCAATGCAGTTGTTTAGCCTACAAAATAACAACTGTATTTGAAAAAAAATACAACAATTTTAATTCAAAACACTTTCTATTGCAGAAAAAAAATAATCGCAGCTATAATATCGAGAGAGAGCCAACAGTCAACCTCAAATCTCCATATTCATGACATACAATCCAAACATCATATATATTTGAAGCTAAGCTTTTTTAAATTTATTTTTATAGTTTAAAAACCCTTAATAGAAACTCTGTCTCTACTTTTCAGAAGCTGGTGTGACAACTATATTTTAAAATATCGGACTACCATATTATACAAGAGGGCCCTCATCATTGAACCTGACCACAGAATCCCCCTCAGTTCAGAACTGAGAGCTTCCTGGCGCCTCTGGTGGACGGAGGATGAATTGCACGCCTGAGACAGAAGCGCAATGTGGATCACTTTGGTCTGAGGAAGAGGAGGTGTTAAGTGCTGGGGCATCGGGGCGGGGGCCAAGCACTTAGTCATGGCAGGCGTTGCATTCACCTTTCATGGCGCATGTCTACGTCTAAAGTGAACTGAGCCGGGGCCAAATACAAATTAAGGTCTTAGAATGGAATGAATGCCATTGCGAAGGGGGCCAACCTCAAGCTGTAATAGAATCAGAAAGGCAGATGTATATAGAGATGCTTTTTAAGATATATTCTGACTCTTCACTCTGCATATAATAGCATATTTAAGGGTGAGTTAGTTACATGGATCCTAAAGGGATTGTACTTACTCCCCTCAAATAAAATGCAGAACAGTTTTGAGCAAACCCTCGCTGTTCTTCATCCGTGCCTTGAGCATGGGAAATGGAAGAGTTAACATTGTTTCCAGTGCTCAGCTCGCCCTATCTGGTCCTCCCAGATTTGCCTTGGATGGATATTGTTGGAAGGAAAGCTCACCTAAGTTGTCTTTACACTTCAAAAGACAGGGACTTTACGAGACTCTATTCTCACCTCTCACGGATCCTGGATGGCTCCACTTTTTTAAATGTGTTTCTTTCAAACTATCTATCAGTCTGCTGCGTGAGCCATTCTGCAGGACGGCCACCACCACATGGATTCGGGGAGCAGCACCCTATCTTTGCAGAGTCCCAGGGTTGTTCTGATCAGCGCGGGCTCACCTGAAGGTCCTCAGCCTCTGGTCCTCCTGCGTGCTCACAGGTCTCCCTCTGATACAGCTTCCATTCCAGGCCTCAAGCCAGCAGATAAAACCGAGGCCAACTGCACTTTAATGAGCTCCGAAGGCCAAGAGAACAAATTGGTCTACGGCCTTGCGTCAAATCCTGCGGCCAGCGGGAAGTCATGATGTCATAGTCCATGTGTAGTTACTCTCTCTTACATGTCACATTTTCCCAGAGTCCCAGCCTCATTCGAAATCAAAAGATTCCATTGTGAACATGACCCACTCTCCTAGTTTTACCATTTTCCCAGGCTACTGCCTGAGTTCATCTGACAATGTCTCGGACGCGGAGTCTAGCGCTCATGTGATACTACCCAGGCTGGGGCGTTCAGTGAGTGTCGGCGCTCAGACCTTGAGGGCTATTTGACAACTGCCTTGGTAGATAACCAGGGCACCAGTACTTGATGCGATACTAATTACGAATGAACAGTTTAACATAAATGATCTAGATATTTTCTATCGTGTGTATCATTTGTTCAATGGTGCCTACGCAGGTCAAGCTCTGCAAATGCATTCCCTTCTTCCTGTGGTTTCCTGTCAGCCACAGTTTTGGGAAAGAGAGATGCTGACCATGCGAAAAGATACCACCTGATCATGTCTGACATGGAAAGGTTCTGAGAAAATCCCTCTCTCTCTCTCTCTCACACACACACAGAGAGTCCCCAATTTTTAATAACACATACAGTCTGTACCTTTGACAAAGCAACCTCTAAAGGGAAACACACTTATGAATGCTCCTTGTAATCTATTTAATAGTGACTCTGGCAGAGAAGCAGAGAGCAATGTGAAAATGAAGCAACATCCAAATCAGCCGGCTCCCTTGAAGTCTACTCTTGTTGCATTTGGAGTAATTTCAAAGAACTAGAGGTTATAAGACGGTCATTTGTTCATAAACCACGACTCCCTGTTATACATTCCGTAGATGCATACTCAGAATAAACGATAATGACAAAATGGCTAAGATTATTTCAGGAATAAAGCATGGCATATTATTCTGAACGATGAAGTAAATGTGACATTGAATCGGGCCATTGATCTGACTCTTAGAATCATACGGACCTTTTGTTCCATTCAGTTTTCTGATACAAGATTTAATACATTTTTTATATTTGGTTTTCTAGAACATTACGTTGATCTAGTATAGTAGCAATTTTGGAAAATGGTTTGCATTTGCTTATGTTTTATTTATTATATGATAAGTAGATGTTTATGGATGGGTATCACCTACTTTCGGGAGACTTCTTGAACGCAGACTGTGCTATGCAATTTCCCGGTCCAAGTACAAAGACTTATATATCATGAGTTGTTTTAATACATGTTTTAAAATTAATTTTTGACCTTTAACAAGATGATATTAGCAAAACTAAGCATATAATAGTCATCTGGGGCACTTTCACATATGACATTTGCTAAGTATCCCAGCTTAGCATCTCCAAGCTGTCTGTTCGTAAAAACAGAAAGAGCACTCTCTCCTTAACATTTAATAAATTATTTGTGATGCTTTCCCTGTGACTTAAATAACAAAAATGAACTATGCTCTTGTCCCCAGTGCCTTCTATTACTTCTCCCATCATCTAAACAAGTTTCTGACCTTTCGACTTCTCCATGACTTCCATAAAACAAGGTCCAGTTTGCCAGTAGTCCTTGGACTTGGTGCCTCACATGAAACACACACTCCTGGTTTGCTCCAGACGCTGCACCAACTGGGAGCTTGAGATGCAGATTCTCAGGCTCCCCCTGACCATTGAATCCCCTGATGTGGTCGAGGCCCAGTGCTCAGGTGAACCCTCAGGTTAGGGGAGCACCGGGCCATGAGCTGACCAACACTGGTCGCTCTCTCACCTTGAGGTAGCTTTGATTTTCTGGTAACGTGTGTATAACTGGCTTACCTTTCTGGACAGCGAAACACAGGATAGCTTATATGGTGCTGGCGATGAACTAGCAATCACCCAGGCTTGGTTTTTTTTTCTTCAAATATACTGCTTTTAATCTCAGCCTCTCCCATACAATGATAATGATGATGATGCCCATGGCCACTACCATGTCTGAGTGGTGACCTAGCGTTAGGGACCCTGCAAGCTCTTTGTGCCTACCATCTCCTGTGACCCTCCGATGTTCCATTTCAGAAAGAGAAAACTGAGTCTTGGGAAGTAATTGACCAACGTCACAGAAGAAATTGTTGGACTTAGTTGATTTGATTCCTAGTTCTATAGAATGCCCAAGCCCATTTTCTTCTTTTATTATTGTTGTTATTATTATTATTATTATTTTCTTTTATTGATTTGAGAGAGAGAGGAAGTTAGAAGGAGAGAGAGATAGAAACGTCAATGAGAGAGAACATCGATTGGCTGCCTCCTGCATGCTCCCCAAACTGGGGATCGGGCCCACAACCTGGGCATGCGCCCTGACCGGGAATCGAACCGGCGACCTCTTGGTGCAGGGTCCATGCTCAACCCCTGAGCCACACCGGCTGGACCATGCCCACTTTCTAACTCCTCCAACACTTCCTCCTAAAACACACACCGTGTGTGGGACACAGAACATTTTCCTCCTATGACACTTTTGTCTCCTCTTTTGGTCTTTCATGGTTGTTTTCCCAAATCCACTATAAATGCCACTTCCGCCATTCTCCATGACAGCTCCGAGCTTCACCCTATTGAGACATTTGTTCAACGGGCATTTTACATCCCAGCACGTAAGCAATGAAATCCCCCAATAAACGGTCAGGGACAGAACCCGTCTGGCTGCTGCCCACACACAAAGCAGCCGTCTTCTGAAGGGGTTGCTTGTCTAGCAAGCTCTGCCCTCTGCTATCATTTCAAACTGAGGGCTGGGAGGTCCTGAGGCTTTGGATCTGTTTCGGGGAGGAGGCAGGGAGACGGAGAGAATGTGGATTTAGCAAGAGGCTGCAGGGAAGCTGGGGATGGACCGCAGTGAGGTCGGTAGTGGTGCAAGAGGGTCTGAGGCCGTAGAGGGGTCAGTGTGATCAGGAGAAATGCCCGCCTGAAGGCTGTGGGTAACCCCACTCACTGCCGAAGTCGGCGTGCCTGATGTTTGATAAGGACCACAGAGCATCTTCTTTGATGTGGAAAACCGAGGGGGGGGGTTAGTGAGTAGTAGCCAGTCCTCAAATCAAAAACCTCATCAGTCGGAGAAAGGATGTGTCCACACAGGACAGAACTTCAGTAACAGGAAACAAGATACACAGAGGTAATTGAGGACAAGGCTGAGCCAGGGTCTCAAACTTAAAGAATGACTCAGGGGGACTCGCTAAGATGGTGATGGGGTGTCTCCTGAACCCTCCCCCCGTGGACACGCCGTGCAGCATGCCTGGAGCATCTGGGAGCTAGCCAGGAGACTCGCACACTTCGGGAGAAGAGAAACCCACGCCCAAACCGATGGCGCCACCTCAGGGCCGGCTCAAAATGATCTTCTGTTCCATTGGTCGATAAGACACTGAGTTGCTCTTCAGACTCAACAGACCAACACCCCAAGTCATGCAGCTGTGGGTGGACACAGAGGAGAGCACAGTGGCCTCTAGCTGCACCCAGAACCAAAGTCTTGACCCCTCCTCCACACTCATGGAGCCAAAGTACCAGGACGGAGCCCAAACTTGAACACAGGACGTTTTCAGAAGCCAAGGGTCCATGTCTAGAAAGCCTGGGTGCGGACACCCCTTTACCCCAAATGGCCAAGCTCCAAGTCCTCTAATTAAAACTCACCCCACCCGCACCTCCACACACCTGTTTCTCCAGCCCTTTAAAAATCCTTGACTTGGCCCTGGCCAGTTTGGCTCAGCGGTTAAAGCGTCGGCCTGCGGTCCGGAGAGACCCGGGTTCGGTTCCCGCTAAGGGCATGTACCTCGGTTGCAGTTTGTCCCCGGCCCTGGTTGGTCGTGTGGGTGGCAGCCACTCGATGTGTCCCTTCACGTCGATGTTTCTCTCTCTCTCTCCCTTCCTCTCTCTCCCTCCCACTCTAGCTGTACAAAAAATGGGAAAATATCCTCGGGTGAGGAAAAAAAAAAATCCTTGACTTGGTCCATCCAGCAAGACCCTAGGTCTCCCAGCTTCTCAGTTGGCATGTTCTCGGTCAGTAAACCTTTCCTGCGTCAAACCCTGACTCTTTGAGTTTGTTTTGAAGCATCCAGCACGTGGGCTTTGGATTAGTAATAACAGGAAAGACCGGACACATTCTTACCATCAACTCCACCCGCAACACAGTGACCTGGCATCAGGAGGGAACCCCAAACCCCTGGCTTCTCCACAAGGAGAATTTGGACCATTTGCACCACAGACTTTAAGACTTACACCCAGGGGCCGGGTCCCCACAACACCTACATCTCAAAGCCAGTGGGGTGTGCCCGCAGGAGACCCGCGAGACTGAAGCAAACAGAGAAGGAGTCGTGAGCGGGAACCTGAACACTCACCCTGGCTCTGCCCGCAGGCTCAGCACACGGGGACCTGGCAAACGCCCCCTCCCCGTCTTCCCCAAAGGGTTCCACCTTACACTTTGAAGTCTGCCACCTGAGGGAGGATCGGGCTTCTAACTGAGCACACCTAGGGGCTGGTTGGGAGCCTCCCAGAGGTGCAGGGATCCAGCAGACACGGGCCTTATCATGTCCCTGCAGCCAGGTCTGGGTGGTCAGCGTCTCCCTAGAAAGGGCGGGCACACCGGGGCGCCCCAGCCCTCGCACAGCTGCTGGGGGACGAGTCCCGGGATCACTGGGCTCTGAAGGCCACTGACACACATTCAATAGTCCCACAGGCTTTATTTGGGGAGTAGAAAGAGACAAGTTCCAGATTATAAGGTTTATTTTATAATAAGCATTCTTTTAGCCCTAGGACATAAATATATTGTAACTAATTTATAGTGAACCCATGTAACAAGAAATAGCATAAATCAATTAAATACAAACAATCAAGAGAACAACTTGGATGACAAATATGTAAGTAAATAAAAATTTTTAAAAGTTATGGGATACATAGAATACTTTAATAAAATTGATATATATATATAATATTTGTAAACTTATTGTGGATTTAGTTTTCCTGACAGCTAGGACACAAAATAAAGATACTTTGTAACTCAGTTATGGGAAAACAATCATTACAGTTTATTTGGGGGAAATTTTTCTCGCCTGGCTTTAACGTGATGCTTTACTTCATCCAGACAGTAATGATATGGTACCCATTCTTGACATAATTTAACTGTAAAGTCAGAAACTGACTTCACCTGTTTATTTTATGCATTCATCTCCCTAAGAAAGCTCTCAGTAGAATCCATTGAACCTGCTGAAATATTCTCCCCTTCATCAGTCTTGGGTTGTCATCATTTATACGGTGTTGGAATTTGCCACTTTACTGCACTCCATCAGCTATTATAACCTTGTGTCGTGTAAGAGGCTATTAATATGATGAGTTAGCTCACTTGTCACTGATCACATGGTTTTAAGTCTGAAATGGACTGTGGATTCATGATACTTTCTGATAAAATATTTGATGTCAAAAAGCAGAAATTAAATCAAACTCAAGTTAGGCAATATTGGGAAAATAAAGCAAAGATGACTTTTAACCTATGACTTTTAACCTATTGCAGTGGGCTTGGCCTGTGACAACCGGCTGCAAACGGATGAACATATGAAATGGAATGGCATATTAGTCAAACTAAAAACATAATTTCTATGATATTCTTTCTTTTGTGAAGTTTTATGTTAGTATGAATTTTGGATGCTAGAACTAACGTGTTAATTAATAAGCCTTAGACAAATGAAAATGGACTGGAATAGATGTAGCTAGTGATTCTAACAAAATGATCCGATATAATTTGACTCACTCGGTCCCTAACGAGCACATGTTCCCGAGAGGGCTGGTGTGACGGGTTTTACTATGATGATCACCTGTAATAATGGCACGGACCATGGGAGTCAAGTGAATTCATTCTCTTCGGTTTCAGGCACCAAAGTACTCCACTCTTTAATGCGAAATTATTCTTCATTCTGCACATTATTCTCAAATGATGAGCTATACACACATTCTTCTGTTGCTTCCTGATCTCCACCAGGTCATAACCATCCCCTTTAGGACCCCTCCCTTCTTGGAAGCTGCCGACATTGCAAGTTCTTTCCAGTGGATAGTAATATGGAAATAATCAAGATGTCCCTTATCTCTAAAAATATTTTTATGGCCTCTCGCCTTCTAATTTTCTTTAAAATAATAGCAACACTTGTTTTAAGACAGTGGCCTTTACTAATAAGGATCATACTCCCTAAAACTACTAAAATAAGATATTTTTATATTTCATTTTCTATAACTGAAGAAACATATATTCTTCCCAAAGATTACATTTCAACAAAAAGATATCCAATGGTTATTCCAACTAAACAAATTCGCTCTTGGTTACAATTATGATTGCTGGAATTAATTATCATCTAAATGTCCCATGTCACTTGTATGTACAAAACAGAAGCAATGCCATTATAGTCCATACTATTTTTACTCATTGTTAATTCTCTGAAAATGATTTGACATGCATCACGTACTTGGAAATGTTGGTCTCATATTGAGAAAGCATGAAGTACTATAAAACCATAGTAGACATGGTTCTATGGAGTTAGAGAGGCTGATGGTATTGAGAATAAGAACCCTCCTAAGGTACAAATATGAGATGCTGAAAATTTTCAGTAGAAAAATACCATTCAATTTACAAATATGAGCAACCATTCAATATTAAGCGAATGCCAAGTGGAATTATGTGCAAAGCCAAGAGAATGAACCAGCATCAGTATAGCTCTCCACACTGGAGCCTTCCCTGAAGAAGGTACAGAGATCAGAGGGACCACTTTAGGAATGTACGATGGAATCTCAATAAAAAGGCAAAGAAGGGACTTTTACATCTGGAGGGGTAATGGAGATATAGAGATCACGAAGAGAGTCATCGAAGGGCTGGGCACCAGGAAAGACGGGGAGCAGCGACCCCTGACACTGCCGAGACCTGAGGATGCCCGCGGCCGGGACAACGTGCCGCCAGAGGTTGTGCACACCCCGACAGACTTCCAGCCGAAGAACTGCCCAGATAACGGAGAAGCAAACAGTCACTCGTTTACCTTCTTGGAAGCAGTTAAGAGACGCCAGTCACACGCTGACGGACACCCGCTCTAGTCAACACTCACACTCAGTAGGTCATTCTCCCCGTGATGACTCAACCTGGAATGTGCTCGGAGCCGCCCAAGCAGCACGTGGTCCTGGTCGCGAGAAAAGCTACGTGTCTAGTAACCACGCGTCTGGTAAGGTGTTCAGATGCCTGTGCAAGCCACGTGCCTTTGGGGTTTTTTTTATATTAATGAATAATCTATCATGGCACCATTAATTCCTGGGCTTGATGATTGAACTCATCAGTCAGTCACTGGTATTTGCTGTACATTCTATTAATAACAATCATCTGTTAAATAATTGAGGAATACAAAAATAAAAATGTATATAGCAATATATGTAGTATTATGCAGTTGTTTTTATTGGGGGGGGCAACTGTGTTTCACCTGTGTCCTAAAAATGAGGAAAAAGACAAAGCAGAGAAGTCAGGAAGTGGGGGAGTCTGCAAACTAGCGACCGGGACTTCCAAAGGGTTATTCTCATAGAAGACAACATAAGGGGCCTCTCATGGGTTGGGTTAAGTAAAGAGACATGAAAACTGGATGACAGAATGTGGTCAGGGGCATTTTTTAGACAAGTGGGGACATTTAAATAGGAACCGTGGGAAGAGAAAAGGTGGAGCAGAAACTCGGTGATGTGTTCTCCCCGACCCGCAGCAGCCCCGCGGGAGGAGGGGAGGCCCGTGAGCCCCCTGCTCGCAGGCATCGCGTGACCAGGTATTCCGGCGAGAAGAGAAGTTTCCGCCAGCAAGGGCTGATCGATGGCAGAAGCAGGATGTGTCTGGTTGTCCAGGGTGCCGTACCATAGCCCAAACTGCCTCCTGAGAGTTGATGAGGCATGGCTCCTTGGAAAATGTCACATAAGCTCACAGCAGTTATGCAACTGAGAATAAAATGTTTCATGACTAAGTCACCCTCTTTTCTTAAAAGAATTTTTTTTTTCTTTATGGATTTTAGAGAGAGAGGAAGGGAGAGGGAGAGAGAGATAGAAACATCGATGAGAGAGAACATCGATCAGCCACCTCCTGCACGCCCCCCACTGGGGATCAGGCCCACAACCTGGGCATGTGTCCTGACCGAGAATCGAACCAGAGACCTCTTGGTGCAGGGGTTGATGCTCCACCACTGAGCCACACCGGTTGGGCGAAGTCACACTCTTCCAAGTAGGTAACATGAACCGTGTGACTTGGGGAGGGAGTGCTCATGTTCTAGACCCGAGGATGTTAAGATGATGAGAAAGATTCCGGAGACATGAGTGGGGCTTCAGATCTTTGCTCCTCTGCTTATGCTTGTGGAGTATTTAGCCAGGGAACATTAGTGCATAACCCACCCACACAGACCACAGCGCGGTGATGGACAGAGACAGGGGGCGGGGCAGGGTGGAGGGGCAGAGGGGGGACACGGGACATCTGTACGTGTCTACAATACAAATAGAGAAATCATACTCATCAAGAGCAAGCTGGTGTCTCCCGGGTTTTCTCCTCTCCTTTAGTCATATTTCCAAAATATCTAGAAGTTTCTTTGAATTTCTGTTCTACTAACAAAGACCAAAATTATTGTTTCTTGAGTATTAATTCCAGGGTGAATGAATGTGAATTATCTGCCTGTAATACCTCAAACACTAGTTCTGTTTTGTTTTATTTTTTTAATCCTCACCTGAGAATATTTTTTGATTGATTTTTTTAGATGGGGGGTAGGGGGGAGAGAGAAAACAAAACATCCATGTGAGAGAGACACATTGATTGGTTGCCTCCCACACAACCCCAGGGTTTGAACCCGAAACCGAGGTACCCGCCTTTGACTGGAATCGAACCTGACACTCTTTGGTTCACAGGCTGACATTCTAACCGTTGAGCCAAACCAGCCAAGGCTACAACACTAGTTTTCATTTAAAATCTATTTTGCTACTTTCATACAAAGTTAAAAAATGCAAACGTAAATACATTAAGACTGCTGGGTGTTTGCGTGTCGATTGGTCCTGATTTTCCCCAGGGGCTCCACGGTCGAGTGGCTCACCCGTGACCGTCTAGCGAAAGGACCTTCAGAAGTTTAGGGAGACTGAACTTTTCCGCTATGAATGTACTTTATTCAGCACCATCAATGAAGTGTGATTGCTATTTGCTTAGGGATGAAAGGAGGTGATACCATATTCAGATTATTCTTTTTCTGGCAAATAAGGATTCTCACACCAGATGAAACTGAGAACACACAGCCTTCTTAATGAAGCTTGCTACATTTCAGGCACCTGCCCGTCAAGACACTGTTTAAACTGAACCGAGGGGTCCATCAGTGAGTAGGGCCTACAGAAGTTTCCGTAAGAGGATGCAGTCCATGACTGCAAGTGTGCAGAACACAGAGGGCTTTGGAAGGCAATGGCTCTGTCGTGAAGGTCAGAGGTCACACTGTGGGAACCAGACTGGTCTCACTAAGCCAGAGGACCATGGAGGGTAAAATAGCCACATTGTCACCACACACACGATTTTGCCCAAAGCGATGTGGAAGGGCTCCCTGATGACGGCTCTTACATAATAAGGTACAAAACGGAGTCTTACCTGTGGAAGCAGGTGGCTTTCCCTCGGGGGCCCCTCCCCTAACCCCTGACCTTGTGGCCTGACCAGTCCTCCAAAGTCCACAGTGATCCCGGGATCTGTGAACGATGGCCCCAGAGACTCACCCCTGACACTCCCTTTTCGATCATTTTGAGCATATGGACATTAACGGTATTTTTGTTGAAAAATAAAAGCCAGGAATAAGAACACTCAAGTACAAATTCTACATAACCTACATGAAGAAAAAATGAGAATTAATGTCCTTTTGTTCCTTTCTTGACCTAAAATAAGAAAGCTCATACCTTTATTGTCTTTGAATGTTTTTCCTTTAGAATAGTTGTAGCATCTTCTGCACCTGCAGAGCCACAGCGCTAACCCCTTAGATGTTTTGCACCTGCAGAGCCACAGTGCTAACCCCTTACATGCTCTGCACCTGCAGAGCCACAGCGCTAACCCCTTACATGGTCTGCACCTGCAGAGCCACAGCGCTAACCCTCTCCATGCTCTTCACCTACAGAGTCACAGACCTAACCCTCTACATGCTCTGCACCTGCAGAGTCACAGACCTAACCCTCTCCATGCTCTGTACCTGCAGAGTCACAGACCTAACCCTCTCCATGCTCTGCACCTGCAGAGTCACAGACCTAACCCTCTCCATGCTCTGCACCTGCAGAGTCACAGACCTAACCCTCTCCATGCTCTGCACCTGCAGAGTCACAGACCTAACCCTCTACATGTTCTTCACCTGCAGAGTCACAGACCTAACCCTCTCCATGCTCTGCACCTGCAGAGTCACAGACCTAACCCTCTCCATGCTCTTCACCTACAGAGTCACAGACCTAACCCTCTCCATGCTCTGCACCTGCAGAGTCACAGACCTAACCCTCTCCATGCTCTGCACCTGCAGAGTCACAGACCTAACCCTCTCCATGCTCTGCACCTGCAGAGTCACAGACCTAACCCTCTCCATGCTCTGCACCTGCAGAGTCACAGACCTAACCCTCTCCATGCTCTGCACCTGCAGAGTCACAGACCTAACCCTCTCCATGCTCTGCACCTGCAGAGTCACAGACCTAACCCTCTCCATGCTCTGCACCTGCAGAGTCACAGACCTAACCCTCTCCATGCTCTGCACCTGCGGAGCCACAGAGATATCCCTGTACATGCTCTGCACCTGCAGAGTCACAGACCTAACCCTCTCCATGCTCTGCACCTGCAGAGTCACAGACCTAACCCTCTCCATGCTCTGCACCTGCGGAGCCACAGTGCTAACCTCTTACATGCTCTGCACCTGCGGGGCCACAGAGATATCCCTCTCCATGCTCTTCCTCCCAGAATCACTTGGCAGCAGGGACATGCTTCAGTCATTCCTTCAGGAAGTGTCACGAATAAGTTTCCGAGTCGGGTGATGGTTTTGTTACCGCAGTGTCTCTGCAGACAGGCTCCCTCTCGGGCCTCCCTGGGGGGCTTCTCACTCTGGGGCGCTGCCCACCATGCCCCCTGTTCTTCCTGCCCTGGTTTTGGTGCCCCCGACCGTCCTGCCCCCGAGGCTGTGAAAGCAAACCGATGTCTCACTGTTCTCTAGGCGGTTCTTCCCACTCATTTTTTTCCTCCACGGATCTGTGGATTGCTGACATTTAAAAAAAACTCCAAATGGAGATTTACTGCGAAAAGCTCAACAATCGCCTCGCCCTGTGAATTCATGGGGGTGTCACAGGTTTTTATTTCCTGTTGTTCAGTTGCACACCTGAAACTCACATAAAATAATATTGAGTGTCAACTGTAACTGAAAAATAGGAATAAAAAATAAAACACCGAATATTAGAAGACCGGGATGATATAGAAACCGAGGTATATGCTTTCGGTTCTGACTTCTGATCAGGAGGAGATGCATCCCTGCGGCCTCTGGGAATACCTTCTCGGAGTTTGGGGAATCACCGCTGTTCGAAACAGAGGGGATTTACGCAGCCCAGCTTTTCGTTTCTAATGAAAATTATACCTTGAAAATGTGTGCTGATGATTATAGATGGATGGAAATAGCAAAGAGACAAACTCATTCAACAAATACTGAGTGGCTGCTACGTCCAGGCTTCTCGGTGCTGGGACACCGTGGTGAGCACACAGGCAGAAGGCTTGCCGCGGGAGGGGACGTGTCCAGCCACCCGTGTTCACGAGGCCCACACTGATCAGTACCACAGAGAAAGTAAAGGAAGAAGGACAAGAGAGTGGGGTTACTCATTAGCCAGAGTCGGAAGGAAGCTGTTCCCATGACACTGTCCAGATCCCTGCCGGCTGCCGGGTTGATGTGGGAAGGGGCCCCACTCCTGGGTGGCTTGTCTCTGAAAAGATCCCCTGTTGGTTCCAAACATGGGGTGTGACTTTTCTTAAAACTAACAGTACGGATCACCATTACACTGCCACAGACGCACAAATCATGAGCTGTCACTAATCTCACGGAATCGGGCCCTTTCCAAGGGCCCCCCGTGAGGAGTTGTGCCTACTGAATACTCAACACCTCACACACCCGTCACCTGAGAAGGGTCCACACAGCCGAGGTGAGCCGACGGCTCTTCCCCACCGACCCGCGCCCGGCAGTCACGCTCCTGATCGGATGAACACAATGACAGGCCGGTCCCCTCTCCCAGCCCCAACTAGACGGACACTCAGCCCGGGGCCTTCCGCATCCGCCTCAGACGTTTGCACAGAAGGCACCTGGCGGTTGGGAAGGACCCACCGCAACCAAGTTTAGGGAACGTAGCACCCCTGCCGTGTGGGGGGGTGGGTGGCATTCTGGGAACAGCAGCCACCAGGAGCAGCTGTCGGTGTCAGAACACGAGGGTGCTCACACATCTGGCTTGGCGAACAGAGTGCGTCCTCTCCGAAGGCTTGAAGTACATTCCTTCGCAGCATCCCATTCTATGGCACCTCCAGTTCGGGGATCGAGGAGCAATCCGTGCACCCCGGGGTGTTTCACCCCATCCTGTGTACGAGGGCATCACCTCAGTCAACACTGTCTTCAACCTACAGACTGAGACACAAGCTAAGACTGAGAGAAGGTAAGTAACTGAGCAGATGTCATCCACAGTGTCAGCGCTCAGGGATGTGTCCCCCCCAAGAACATGGACACTCCTCCAGGCCAGTTGTCCCCAAAACCTAACGTGCATGGAAATCACTTGGCGGGCTTATTAAACCCCAGGTTCTGGCTCAGCAGGTTCGGGTTGGGGCCCAAGAATCCCTGGGTTTCCAACGAGCTGCAGGTGAGGCTGCTGCTGGCCCGGGGACCTCAGGCCGAGACCACCAATCAGCCACGAGGGCCCAGAGGCTCACGTTTGCTTCAGAAACTTGCACGTTTCCACCCCTGCTCTGGTTTCTACCTAGAGTGACCCAGAGCTTGTGGAACAGAAGAGACAGGCAGTGGCTTGGGAACCCTTTAGTTCCTGACGGCGTGCTCCTCTGCCTGGAGTTGGGGTTCAGTCCAAGACCAAGGCTGGACGGCGACCATTATTCCTTCCAGAACCCTGGTGCCAGGGAGCCAAGCAGCTGGGTGGCGTCCGGTGGCGTGTGGCGTGTGGCGTGTGGCGTGCGCGTAACTCCCACGAGCCAGAGGTTTCCGGTAACGGGCGTGGTGAGCTCTTCCCACACCACCTCCTTCGTCTGGATGTGAACGCGGCCCTGGCAGCGTGCCATGGCGAAGCTCCCACCATCTCAGAAGCCACGTCGCAAACCCTTCCTCGGAGTGACTTGTAACTGTGGAACTTAAGTGAAAATGAAAAGAACAAGTCTCTCGGGTCTTTTCTGTCTAAAACATTATCTGCTGAAACGTCTCCTCAGCGATTAGCATCGTTCCTACGGATCCGCGAGGCTCATCCTGCTGCACCCTGCAAACACACAGGCATCCAAAGTATGTTGTAATGTAACCACCATGAGTTCATTCATGACATCTGGGAGCTTAAGAATCACGGACTATGTGTTTTCCTTCAAACCCCTGGGTGGTTATTTGTGACCTTGTCTAGGATGTGGCCAAGTTGGAGGTTAGCTCCTCTTCCTGAGCGGGGCAGACGGGAGGCAGAAAGAATACAGGTTCGGGAGGGAAACAGGTCCCTTTCCTCAGCACTCAGCATCTCCCTGAGGCGCCGCAGAGGTTCCCAGATGTGGAGAAAGACCCTAACTTCCCCATTATCTGGAATAGTTATTTCCATATATTTTTCTTCCTTTTTTATTTTTTCTTATTGATTTTAGAGAGAAAGAAAGGGAGAGGGAGAGAGAGAGAAATATCGATGAGAGAACATCAATCGGTCGCCTCCTGCATGCCCCCCACTGGGGATCGGGCCCACAACCTGGGCATGTGCCCTGACCGGGAATCGAACCGGTGACCTCTTGGTGCATGGGTCGATGCTTAACCACTGAGCCACACCGGCTGGGCTATTTTTCTTAATTTCTTTGGAAAAGTATATATTTCCTCTTACATTTAAATTGACATATTAGGCTTTTCATCCCAAGTTAAAATGGCAAGGATGTAATTTGCAATATTGTACATATTGACATTATGCACTAAAACTACTGAATCCCACTTAGCTATACGCCATCGACTGTAAACACCAATGTCATTCATCACCTACCAGAATCCATTTGCAATACACACAAAATCTCCTCTTTAACAGACATGAGCTTTACACTGCTCCATTCTTGTCTTGAAATTCCTCACCGCATTTGACCTTCCTCATTGTTCAATCCTGTTATAATATGCTTTTATTTTTAAAAATACTTAACTGAATCCCCTTAGGACTTCCCACAAGTATATATACTCATACGTACTTGTAGATAATAAGTACCATCGTGTATGACACCATTTAGAATGGTGTCATTCTACATTGCTGGCTGTGTTTTTTCATTCCAGTTGGCACATTACTATAACTATCATTGGAATCCAGATGATCAGAACAATAAAAATATATGAAGTAGTTGAAAAGTAGCATAAAACAAAATTACCTATGAAATGCACCTTTTAATGAGATAGGAGAGAGACACATATATCTAAATCAAGCTCTTTTTTTTTGTTTTAATTTCCCTGGCACTCAGAGAGGTTTCCTCCTTGGGACCAGAGCCACCGCAAGACGCAGGAGACAGATTACCTGGCGCCCCCCCCCACTGTTAGCTGTGTGATTTGGGGCCAGTTAATTAACATCTCTGTGCTTTAGCTTCCGCATCTAGAAGATGGAAATAATAATAGTACCTATTTCATAAAGTTGCTGTGAATACTGTATGAGTTGATTGAAGGAAAGAACTTACCAAACGCCGAGTATGTATTACCAGTGGCACATAGGTGTCAGCTGTGATTATGATCAACGCTACTATGAAACCAAGCACAGCCTCACCTGGTTTCAGCCCATCTTCACCTTTGTCACTTGCTAACTCCCACCCTTCATTCATGTGCTGCCTTCACGTTAACCCTCCTTGGGAAGATTCTCCAATTCAGAACACTGAGGAGCGTGACTGAAAATCGTTCTCTTGCTCAGCTGGTGTGGCTCCGTGGCTGAGCGCCGACCCTGCACCAAGAGGTCAGGGCAAGGACGGGGCTCTTGACCTGTCTGCACTCATGTTTGACCCAGTGCCTTACAGTGTCCATGGTAGCTGATGCTCGGTGACTCAAACCAGATACTCAGGGACACACGAGGCAAAACGCTCGGCCTTGAGTGCAGAGGCGGGTGGGAGACGGCTGACTCAGGGCAGCCTGAGTGCTGACCAACCCGGGCTCCTGCAGGCGGCGAGTGAGAGCTGCCGCAGCCACTCGTCAAGGTCAAGCTCCAGTTCCGCTTCATTCCCCGCAGCCTCACCGAGTGGCCCAGGGATTTCTTTCTCTCCACTTCTACGCCCTTGACGCCACAGCAGGCACTCGGTTCTAACGAGACACCGTGAGCAATGTCGTTGTCGTGTCCGTGTGACTGACCTCCCCTAGGAGTGTGAGTTCGTGAGGAGCCGAGGGGCTCTGCAGACCTGTGTGCCCGGAGAGCACCGTGCGTTTAGCTGGCGCGCAGGAGGCGCGATCTGTGTGCTCTTGGCCGCATGATCCCTCATCTCACCAAGTAGGCGTCTCCGCACTGAAAGGCCGGCCCGCCAGAAGGTACTAGAAGTAGGGAGGGACTGCGTTTAGTCGTGGGTCTACGATAGAAAGACCAACACTCGTGCACTGATTTCGAAACGCAAGTTAGGAGCAACCATCATTTTATACTTGCAATTTGACATGAATTACATCTACCGATTAAGTCCCGAATTCTCCTCGGTATGCTACGATACATGATGACACTGGGAGAACGTAATAACAGAGCCTCCTGGTGTCCACGAGTTGCAGAACCGGTGGTGGCTTGTCCTGCCACCCCCAGGAGAGGATGCTGGGCGTGACGCAGCTGGGCCCGCCCTCGCGGCCTCGCACACACATTGCGCGGGCTCACGTCCCTCATCGGACGCTGAGACAGGTGCATCGTGCCAGCCCGGTGGCTGCGGTCAGAATTTTACTGGAGACTTGAATCAAGTAAGAAAAAAATAACCCGTGATGGCCCAGGAGGAAAACTTTCCAAACAGAGAGATGAGCAAGGGAAAATATTGAGGCTCCAGTGAGGCTGATATGTTGCCCAAGAAACAAACAGAAGAGAAGGAGGCGTTGGGTCCCGGGGGACTGAGCCAGTACCAGCGGGTCAGAGAGGAGTTTGGAATGAGAGGCGCGGGTCCATCCACACAGAGGTTTCCGGAGCGTGGGAAGCTGTGGGTTTGGTTATTCCAAGCCGTTCCATGTTTCGTGTTTGTTCTGTTTGACGTTGTTTGGGTTAGCTCTCCAGCTTTGTCTGCGCCGTGTCCTTTCAAGGGTTACACATCTCAGTCACTGAACCTCATACCGAGGTCTTGGCTCATTGCCCTCCAGGGGACCCTATTCCAGGAGTGAGCAGGTGACCCCAGTCGTACAGTTCGGGTCCTCCTCTGCCCTGATGAGGTCCTCTGCCCTTTGGGTCCCTAAAGACAACGACATTTAACATAACATCAGGCTCACGGGGCTGGAGGTGTAGGCTCATTAGAGAAAAAGAGTCAACATTTCTTGAATCTCTGACCTTAAGCTTCCCAACAGAAGGGCTAGGCAGGTTTCCCTAGGATTTCACACAGTTTTACATTATTTTAGAGGCGACAAAGTGGCTGGTAAATTATTTAAAGGAATATGTCTCCATTATGCATGGAAGGAGAGTCCACAGTGCAGTCAATACCAGCTCCACGCTGGACTGGGCAGCAGGGCCCAGCGGCTCCCCAACACCTGCCCGCGCCGTGGGACACTGGCAGGAGCAGCCCGGCTCCAGCGTGGGCATCGGTCCGCATCCCCCTTCCCGGGGTGCTTGTTGCCAAAGCATCTCCCCCGTACGAGGAACACCTCTGCACTGCCTACTCTTCGGAAGGGCTGTTCTGTGTCTTTTACCTTGATTCTCACGGATCCCACACAACACACCAAGGCAGCCACTACTCTAACGACCTTCTTGTCAGGGAGAAACAGCTACGAAGAGGTGAGATGACCGGCCCAAGGTCACACAGCTTGCACGTGGAGGGACCGTGACTTCAGTCTCTCCGATTTCTGCAGATCCAGGAGAGCGTGCAGGTCGAGTCACAGCCGTTTTCAAGGACAGCTCTGATGTTCAAAAACAGAAGCAGCAGCCTGGGTAGTGCAGATGGCCTTCGAATTTTAAAGCTGGGCGATGTTACTGACACCGTAACTCAGCTTGACAAAGGTGTGCGGAGCGGCAGAGTTGGAGGAGAAGCGGTCAGGGACTCTTACTCCGACTTGACCCCCAAAAAAGCCCCATTGTTGCTGTTTGGTTCTTTTCTTTTAACTGAAAAAGCCACCGGCTGGCTATCTTACAGAAGCGGTGACTCCTCATTTTCTCAGAAGATCAAGTGCACTCCCCGCCAAGGACCCGCGGTCGTCTTCTATGGGGGTGTCTCTCTCTCCCTCTCTCTCTCTCCCCGTCATTGCAGGATGTGCTGTCCTGGTTTTTCCCTCAGATCGACATTTCAGCTTTAGGCTGAACATAGCAGACATGCAGTGTTTGTCTACACAGTCAGGAGACTGAAACTTGGAGAACTATGAACGTGAACCTCTGATTCATCCATCGAGGACAGTGAAGGTGAGGGCGCTGGCCCATCTGGATGTCGCTGTGAGGATGAAGTCGCTGGAAGGTCTGTGATATTGGGCCTGGTCAGCGATGCCCAGGAGTCAGGGTGCCCTCCGCCCTTCAGCTTCCTTCCTGGGCTCACCCTCCATTAAGCAGCAAGTCCACAGCCCGATCGGTGTGGCTCAGTGGTTGAGCATCAACCCATGCACCAAGAGGTCACCTGTTTGATTCCTGGTCAGGACACAGGCCCAGGTTGTGGGCCAAATCCCCGGTGGGGGCCATGCAGGAGGCAGCCAATGTTCTCTCTCATCGATGTTTCTATCTCTCTCTCCCTCTCCCTTCCTCTCTCTCTCTCAAATCAATAAAGGAAAAAAATGTTTTTAAATAAATGAATAAATAAAAATAAACAAGAAGTCCACAGACCTAAATGTCTTCCAGGTCCCACCTCTTGCATCTATGATCTTGGGAAAATTCATAAGTCAAAACATGAATGTGTTTATTTACACATGCACAAAAAAAATCACTTTCCTTACTAATTTTATCAATTTATCTTAAGGATAAAAATATATTTAAATCAAAAAAGTACTATCAAGTATTCATCGAAAACAAAAACATCGTCATGTTTTCGTAAAACAACTATGTGCACTAATGCTATTAATAGCTAGAGACTTAACAGAAATAAAATTTTGCAAAGTCAGAGTTTAATCAAGTAATTTCTAGTGCAGGAATCCATCAAATTAAAAATGTTAGCTGGAATAATAGTTATTTAGGATAAGTAAATCACTTAGATAAAATGATTATTTTTAAAACATTGGATTACTGTAATTACAGCCCTTTACAGCACTGTTATAATAGATGTCTATTCCTGTCCTACCTTTAAACACCCCACACTCTCCTCCATCCCACACCGTCCTCCTTTTAAACCACTGATGACAATGTATTAAACCTGCTACTAGATACACATGCAACACAAATGTATTTTGAAGTCCTCATGGCATTTGATGTAAGTAGACTGAAACATCAGAACACAGAAATGGTCCAGGGAGATACTTCTCCACGTTTCACTGAGTCTCCAGAGAGGTAGGTCAGCCCAGTTCTCCTTGTGCTCTGCCTTGTGACCCAGCCATTTCACCTCTGGGCATATATTCAAAGAAACCCGAAACACTAACTCAAAAGAATACGTGCACCCCTATGTTCACTGTAGCATTATTTACGAGAGCCAAAACACAGAAACAACCCAAGTGCCCATCAGTAGATGACTGGATGAAGAAGAATTGGCACATTTACACAACAGAATATAACTTGACCACAAAAAAGAATGACATCTTACCATTTGCAACAGCATGGATGGATCTGGAAGGTATTACACTAAGTGAAATAAGTCAGTTAGAGGAAGACAAATGCCCCATGCTTTCACTTGTGTGTGGAATCGGAAGAACAAACTACATGAACACATGAAACAGAAAGAAAGATGACAAATTGAGAAGAGAGAGTCAGCCCCGTGGTGAGCATGAATCTTGGCTGAAGCCACAGGAAGACACTTCAACACGAACCAAGCATTTTCTTTCCAAAAATAATAATGCATCGTCAAGTCAATAATGAGGACAGAACGTTAGACTCTTTTCCTGCAAAGATTTCATATAAAAACTTTTAAAACAGAAAATCACAGTCAACAATATCTTAATAATTCCATGAACAACACTACCCTGTTTGTCAGGTTGTAGATCTCCATCCAACCTCCTGCCCCCAGAGTAGTATTTGAGTTACGGGTTAGAGATCAAAGTTCCTGAGCCCCACCCTTAGAGCTTCTGATCCAGGAGGAATTTACGTGGTAACAACGCTCCTCAGATCTACCGTGAATGAAATTGGAAAATTATTGACTCTGCTCTGTCGTCTTCAGACATAGATTCAAATAATGAAATCCAAATACCAGCCCTGCCATGTTTGCTGCAGCAGCTTAGGAGAGATGCCTGACCTCCTGAGAGCTGGGTGCATTCACTGGGAAGATGAGAAAAGATGTTTCATTCATAGGACTGCAGTGGTGACCGCCTGTCAACACCTGTGGAGTGGACCTTACTGCCTGCCACCTGTGGCTCCTCAGTAAGTACAGCCATTCCTATTATTAATCCTATTTTGGCATTTTCCATTACAGTAAACATTTTAAAAAATCAGTTTCATCTTTGGGAAAACAGACTAACTTCCAGTGCAAAACTCTTTGGAAAACATCAAATATAAACCGACACCGTTTCCAAGGCAATTCTGGGAAACACCATTAAAGACACAATAGCTGCACAATTGGGTACTAAGATGCGTAAAACTTCTGTTCATTAAGTTTATTTTAAGATAAAATTTCCCACAAAATGTAGAGGTGTTCCTTAAACTAGCCCGATGGCGAGCATGGATGCCTCCTGAATATTTTCCATCTGCATTTTGTTGACCTTTGGTGTAACAATTATTTCAGCCACGATGACTCATCGCAGCAGCCAAATCAAAGGCCATCCACAGTTTGCAGAGGGTTGTATTTTGCAGGCATCCTCCCTGTCCTGGACTGGGGACATCATCATGTAACATTCCCCTGGTTTCCTCTGGAGTTAAAAGCACAATAATGCACACAGGTTATCGTGGCACAATAATGCAACAACATGTTAAATGAGTCAGATCAACGTAAGGCATTATTACCACTTCTGTTATGACCACTCGTACTATTAACAGTAATTACAGGCACATAATGCCGTTTGAATGGGAGACAGTAATAACTGTACTGTCATTTACTGAGAGCCTGCTTTGAGCCTGGTTGGTGACTAAATACTTTACAGGCATTATGGCCTTTCATCTTCTCAACCACTGGATGAGGTTTGTCATATGCCCTTTTTTTAGCTGAGGAGGGCACTTTCTTCTTCCTTCCTTCCTATTTGACCCATTCCCCACCTCCCGTCCCCTTTGGTGACCATCGGCTTGTTCTATCCATGGGTCTGGTACAATGTTGTTTTGTTTATTCATTTGAATTTGCTTTTTTTCTTTTATTCCATCAAAAAGTGAAATCAGGTGGCACTTGGCTTCCTCTGTCTTCAAGGGCCCACTTTTATTAAGGGGAGAACCTGAAACCCGGAGTCATTACGGAGTGTTTCCGACGTGCAGAGCCCCCCAGTCCCCAGGGAGCCTCTCAGGGTCTGCACATGGTAGGAGCTCCACAATGAAGCCACCGATTCAGGCTAAGCGCCCTACCTCTCCAGGTGCCCCTTGTCTGCAGGGCACCAGAGACCTTGTGTAGTCCGAGTTCTCCAGAGAAACAGGACAGCTGGACCTACATGCACACAAAGAAAGATTCACTTTACGGAACTGGTTCATGCATGTCCAAAATCTGCAGGGTCGGCGGCAGGCTGGAGTCCCCGGGAGAAGCTGCTGTCTGAGTCCAAAGGCCATTTGCTAGCATCTTCCTCCAGAGGGGCCGGGCTTCCTCCTGTCAGCTGACCGGCCCACCATGTTTGGGGGATTTATCAGCTTTTCTCAGAGTTTACTGATTAAATGTTAATCTTATAGATAGATAGATGATAGATAGATAGATAGATAGACCTTCACAGAAACATCTAGAATAATGTTTGACAAAATATCTTGGTAGGGTGACCTAGCCAAATTAACTTCTAATATAAATTACGACAGTCTTGCATCCATTCCACAGATCCAAGCATCACCATCCAAGGATGACCTTGACTCAGGGACCCACTCGTTTTTTGGTTGAATTTCAAACAGCAATGATAGATTTTCCAAAATCTAACCACTTCTCTCCACCTCAATGGCCCCCACCGTGGTCCAGTCGCCCCCAGACCTCTGCTTCCTCTTTCTGCCATTGCCCTGCATGGTCTGTTCCCAATACAGTAGAAATGCCAAGTTAATTACGAACTTTATCGGCTCCAAACCCCTGCTTTGGTTTCCCATGTCACTCAGTGAAAATGCAAAGTCCTTGCAGGGACCTCCAGGACCCTCCGTGGCTGCTCCATCTCGCTCCTGCCCTCCCCTCCCCCTCCCCCACTTCATTCCCGCCTCCAGGACCCTCCGTGGCTGCTCCATCTCGCTCCTGCCCCTCCCCTCCCCCTCCCCCTCCCCCACTTCATTCCCACCTCCAGGACCCTCCGTGGCTGCTCCATCTCGCTCCTGCCCCTCCCCTCCCCTCCCCCTCCCCCACTTCATTCCCACCTCCAGGACCCTCCGAGGCTGCTCCATCTCGCTCCTGCCCCTCCCCTCCCCCTCCCCCTCCCCCACTTCATTCCCACCTCCAGGACCCTCCGTGGCTGCTCCATCTAGCTCCTGCCCCTCCCCTCCCCCTCCCCCTGCCCCACTTCATTCCCACCTCCAGGACCCTCCGAGGCTGCTCCATCTCGCTCCTGCCCCTCCCCTCCCCCTCCCCCTCCCCCACTTCATTCCCACCTCCAGGACCCTCCGAGGCTGCTCCTTCTCGCTCCTGCCCCTCCCCTCCCCTCCCCCTCCCCCACTTCATTCCCACCTCCAGGACCCTCCGTGGCTGCTCCATCTCGCTCCTGCCCCTCCCCTCCCCTCCCCTCCCCCACTTCATTCCCACCTCCAGGACCCTCCGTGGCTGCTCCATCTCGCTCCTGCCCTCCCCTCCCCTCCCCCACTTCATTCCCGCCTCCAGGACCCTCCGTGGCTGCTCCATCTCTCTCCTGACCCTCCCTCCCCCTCCCCCACTTCATTCCCGCCTCCAGGACCCTCCGTGGCTGCTCCCTCTCGCTCCTGCTCCTCCCCTCCCCCTCCCCCACTTCATTCCCGCCTCCTGGGCCTCCACAGGACCCCTCCGTCCAGGAGTTCCCCTCCTACTCTTGCACTGGCTGTGAACTCGCACCCCAATACCCACATGCCTGATCTCTTCCCCCCTGTGAACCCTGTTCCAGCGCCACCTTCTTCATTAGCCCCGTCCTGGCCACGTCTTTGAAAACTGTCCCCCGTCCCCACCCCGGTCGGCTTTCTGTTGCTCTGTCAGGAATCACCACACACTGAGCTGCTCAAAACAGCCCCGTTTGGTATCTCATACTTCCGTAGGCCAGATGTCCGGGGACTGGCCGGGTGCCCTGATGAGCACCTCACAAGGCAGGTCAAGGGGTCCCCTTCTAGGAAACAGCAAGAATCTTCAGGGGTCTCGCTCCCATGGCCTGTCCTGCGGATGGGAGCCAGCAGGGTGTCAAGGAGAAGAATGCGGGGCCCAGAAGACTGTTTTGAACACTGCAAGGTCCCTGTCACGTTTTTGTTGTCGACCAAGATGATGTAAAAGAGGAACCGAGCAGGGATGCTGCAGGGAGACAGGAGGATGCCTTGGGGGCAAAGCCCTGGGTAATCGACAGTGGATGGGGCCCCGGGGCAGACGTCCGGGAGAGGCAGACCAGGTCCAGGAGAGGGGCTGCCACAGGGAATGCTGGGAATTCTCTTTCCATTCCTCCTTCTCCCCCAGATGAGAGCGACGAGGCGTTGAGGGCTGTTGGAGGTTTGCAGAGATGTGGGACATGGTCCGGTTACCTGGGGAGGGGCGGGTGTTTCAAGATGGCCAGACAGGGATGAGGTTCTACTTGAGGTTGGTGGCTGGAAATTTAAAGTGAAGCCATTTGCCACAGTTGTTGTTTTTCTCTGACCATACTGCTGGGGAGCAGGTGAGGAGAGTTAGGTTAAAAAACGGCTGAGCCCTGGCCGGTTTGGCTCAGCAGTTAGAGTGTCGGCCTGTGGACCAGAGAGACCCGGGTTCGGTTCCCGCTAAGGGCATGCAGTTTGTCCCCGGCCCGGTTGGAGTCGTGTGGGTGGCGACCACTCGGTGTGTCTCTCTCACATCAATGTTTTTCTTTCTCTCTCTTCCCCCCTCTCTACCTCCCCCTCCGTCTGAAGATAAATGCAAAAAATGTCCTCAGGTGAGGAAAAAACAAAACAAAAACGGTTGAGATGATTGAAAGAAAGATGGTTAGAAAAAGAAGTGGAAACCACTCAGAACCAGACTGGAAACACAACCAACCAACCAACCAACCAACCAACTGTTCCCCCTAATATATGAAGACAGAGAAACGAAGAAATATGTAGTGAGTGATGACAACGTCCCCAGGAAGCAGGGACTTGTGACTGCTTGCAGCCTGGTGACTGCAGACCCGCAGACCCGACTGAAGCCCCCCAGGCTGCTCGGGCACCGTCTCTGGAGGGGCCTATCCCGGGGGCACCGTCCCTGGAGCACCTGTTCCTTCCTGGGAACACAGCCTCGATGAGCTTGACGTTCCCTGAGATAGTTTGTAGCAAACTAACCGCAACCACAGAGAAGCCCCACCTCCGCCGAACAAAACAAACTACAATCCGCAGTAATGGGCACTAAACGGCGCATCATTCGTAACGCAGGGTGTTTTGTTGTCAACGATGTGTGAACACGTCCCTCATGCAGGCAGCCTTGCAGGACGACAACGTGTCATGTCCGGTCGTGAGGACGGCTGGCCTTTCCCTGCTGCCCGGGCACTGGTGACGCTGGGACCCTCGGGACCCCGGCACCTGCTCAGACGCGTGCAGGGCGGCGGGGCGCTGGCGGGACTCGGCGGGGAAGGCTCGCTTGGGCTTTGGACGCCCTCACAGCCTGGAGGACGGTCCCAGGGAGGAGCCTCCTGCCAGTCCCCACCAGCCTGTGCCCAGAAAGACCCTAAAGCCCATCTGCGGCGTGGTCTCTGTCCCGGCACGCGGGCCGGCGCACAGAGGACCTCTCCGGCCACCTGCCGCAGGGACCCTGGGGACCACAGTGCTCCACACCACCCTCCCGAGACAGCAGAGCTCCTGTCCCTCAAGCACAGTTTACAGCGATGTCACCCTCCAGTTTCCCTCGGAGTCTCAGGCAAACTTCCTCCCCGAGGACCGCGACTCTCAGAGAGAGTCCACCTGCCAGCAGGCCCCTCCTCTGGGCTTCCACGGGGCAAGCCCGTCGGGAACACTGTCCCCAAGCTCTTCCGCTGTCACCTGCTGCAGAAACACGAAGCAGGGCAGTGCCCCCAATTACCCTGCCGTCAGAATGTCCACGGCCTTCCTCTAACGAGGGCCTTATTCGAGCTTCCTGAGCTCTCCAGTGCATTCTGGTCAATTTGGGGATATTAACTGGTTTCAAATCCACTCATCGCCAGAAGAATACAGGTCTTTATTCAGCATAATCCCACGCTGTAAGTGTATCATAGTGATATGTTGCTCGACCATGCCTATGAAAATGGTGACATATTACATTAAAATGACACCACAGCCCGGCCGGTGTGGCTCAGCGGACTGAGCGTTGTTCCATGGACTGAGAGGTCCCGGTTCGATTCCCGGTCAGGGCACATGCCCGGGTCGTGGGCTCGATCCCCAGTAGGGGGCGTGCAGGAGGCCGCTGACCAGTGTTTCTCTTTCACATGGATGTTTCTATCTCTCTCTCTCTAAAAAGTCAATAAAAACATGTTTAAAAAAATAAATAAATAACATGACAACACAGATGCTTGAGAAACTCAATTTCATACCAAATTTAGTTTTAACTGAAATCTTTTTTTTTTTCCCCAAGATAAAAAGGTATCTGCATACCTACTGTTGATTCTCTCACTTCTCTATACGAAAGTGTCACTTGAATTACCAAAGTAGCTATTTTTCTGCTGTTAGCTCTTAACCAAATATTGGCACCTCCGAGTGGATCAATCATTCTAGAGCAATTTCTGTGAAAGATTACTGAACATCACCCATGCTTACACATGTTGCAGTATTAGCTTAAATGGTCAGCAAATCGATCTAATCTTACTAATATCTATCCATCGTTTTTCTCCTATGACTGTGCGCCTTAGTTGTTATCATACCCGTTTTCCCTTATTCGTGGACAGCTGGACCGTCCTGATGAGGACTCATCATCGCCCGTGCTCCCCAGCATCATATCAACACACTGAGCTGCCATGAGGCACAACCGCAAGTTGAGAAAACACAAACGGACAAGCATGCAGATTGATAGCGACCTTTCGGTGAGCAGTCACTGAGTGGTAAACTAAGGTGAACACAAGGGTAGTCCTGCACTTTTTATATCAATGCGAATACACGTGGAGGTGTTGTCCGACACGGATGATAGACAATAACATCACTGAACACGGGGGCCTGTTTCTTAGTGATATACTGTAGCTCAGAAACCTCCTTTGTGAAAGTGTAAACACACACCGACATTCAATACAGGTGACCTTATGAAGTTGCTTAAATCTTCAACAAAGTCTGTTCCCAACTCGTGTCAATAAAGAGAGAGGCCAAAGTACTTTGAAAAGCTGAAAGTCACTTAAACGTTATGTCTGGTCCCCAGAAGAGCAAACGTTCAGTGGCCTCCAGTGAGAAGCTCTACATAAAACCCTACTTACCTTGAACAAAAGTAATTACCGAAAGATTTGGGAGCAGATGTTGCCCTTTCCAGGCTACGTCTGAGATTACCTGCACCGACTGCCCTACCAAATCTTACATGTGTCTGGGAAACGAGAGATTTCCACTATTTTAGCTCTCTCGAACTTCTTCCCTTACAAGTGATTTTTAAAATTTCTTCCTGAAGTCAACCGCCCATCTCTTCCGAGCGGGTTTGTACAAGAAACTATTCCCATTTCAATTAAGTGTGTAAACCTTGAACTGTGCAAAGAAGATAAAGAGAATTTAAAAAGTAATTATCAGAAATCCAAATGAAGGGACGCATGTCTCCATGATCAAATTCAGCTACTATATAAAGCACTCCCAAGTGCTTCCAGAGAGTCACAGTTTGTGATTTAAAAACAGAAAGAATGTGAGTGGTGTCAGACCCTCCTGGTTCTCCTCGAGAACCCATTGCACCCAACTGGAGCAGGGGTCCACGTGTGAGCGGCGGGTAGGACTCGCTACGCACGGCGCCGATTAAACAACACTGAGCCAAAAGATGCAACGAGTAACATGTCAACTGTTAAGGCCCATTTCAGAGATGAATTTGCAGCTTCCTCACCATAAAGCATGTATAGTTCATATATGTCCGACACATACACCACATGTTCTCCCCACACAGCTGCCTCCCTGAATCTTAAAAAATGTCCTTTCAGCCCAGCTGGTGTGGCTCAGTGAACTGAGCATCATCCCATGGACTGAGAGGTCCAGGTGACTTTCCTGGTCAGGGCACATGCTGGGTTGTGGGCTCAATCCCCAGCAGGGGGCGTGCAGGGGGCAGCCGATCAACGTTTCTCTCTCACATTGGTATTTCTCCCTCTCTCTCCTTTCCTCTCTCTCTGAAAAATAAATTAAAAATATTTAAAAAGGAAAAAAAAAAATGTCCTTTGAAAGCAAGTTCTGTAGCTGCACTAACGGGTGTGTGATGTAGTCAACAAGAGTGCTCTGCCATCCTCAGTGACAATGATGTCAACGGGCATCTACTCACCGACCATAATGATGCAGCATGATCATCACCAAGAGCCCGCCACCACAGTGCCCTCATTTCAAATGGCACTGTGACAAGGGACAGAATAAGCTGCTGCACTCCATTAGCTTAGTCAGACTGCCAGGCTAATATCTGTAGCAAACACCGTGCACAGTAATAAATTCTCATTGTATTGACGAAAAACATACACGCACTGCAGCAGAACATAGCGGGGCTTCGACATAGGTACATGGCTCTTGAGCTGCCTTCAGAGAGACAGAGGTCAGGTGACTATGTGGATTTTAAGTATAAGTTATATAAATATAGATGAAATGCCCTAATTCTTTAGAATGGAAAGCAAGTAAATTCATATCTTTTTTTTTTTTTTTTGAATATTCAGATTAAATTTTGTTCTCGGGACTCCCAGAGGACGCAGGAAGCGAACCTGTCCTTCCTCGATGTCTTTTCTAACTGCTGCGGTGAAGTGTGCAGAAAACTGGCGATGTCATGGTTCATCCAAGTTACTCTGACAAAATACCATGAACGGGGGGCTCATAAGCCACAGAAATTCCGTTTCTCACAGTTCGAGAGGCTGGGAGGCCAAGATCAGGGAGCCAGTGAGGTCTGGTCTGGAGAGGGTCCTCTTTCTGGTTTGGAGACGGGTCCCTTGCTGTGAGCTCCGCGGTGGAGGAGGGCTGCGTAGGGAGCCCTACAGGCCCCTTGTGCCAGGGAAGCAATCCCAGGAGGTCCCGCCCCCCTAATCACTTCCCCAGAGCCCCTCCAGAAAGCCTTGCATTGGTGGTTGGGTTTTTAGCATGTGGCCTGGGGGGCGGGCATTCCGGCTAGAGCAAGCAGAATCCTAAAAGGGAGATAGTTAAAAACGAGTCATCTGTTGTCACACTGAAGCGTGTTCGGTTTCTGCATTCAGGTTAATCTCTTCGTAGTCAAACATGCACCGTATGGTCAAGAAACTTAGCTAGATTGAAATCTTGATCTCATTCAAAGAGGCGGTATTTGTCCCGTCTACTTAAAAGGTTGTTACTTTCCTACATGCACCAGAAGATCCAGATAAACTCACCTGATGTCCTGAGGGAACTGGTTGAGCTGCAGCGGAGGTGTGCCTAGTTCTCAGAGCCCACGTGGTCCTGACGTTCCGCTTCCAGTTTCTAGATGATAAATCATCAAAATATAATTGACACACATTTAATGATGCTTCCAAAGCAAAGACTTATGGTGAATTATATATCGATTTAAAAAAATAGATTCATTTAAACATTATTTGAGACATTTATGAGATTATGTTTCTACCCAAAGTTCCATGTGTTTGCATAAAGAGAAAATCCATGTTTGCAAGATTACCCTGAGAGAAAAACTAGAAAATAGAGATAAATGTATTCTAATGGATTCAAATCATGGCTGTTTTACATTTTTTTTGGTTTTCTGCTTTGGGTTAAATATCTCACACTAGAGCATTTGTATTGTGTTTTTCTTAAGTTCTCGAGCTTCATCACTGTTTTTTGTTTGTTTTTTTTTTAAATTAGGGATGTTATCGCCACATAAAGTCTTAAACTGGTTCAGGGTCCATTTATCTCACTGCATAGAGAAATCAGGTGAGCTTAATTCAACAACAACAGAACAAACCAATAATAGTACAAATAATTGTTCTCTTTCTGTGGTTTCTGAAAGTTTGCTTTAACTTAAACTCTCGGCCCCTGTGACAAGGGAACACCAGGGTGATGGATGGCATTGATCACCGCCTGGCGTATTGTCGGTGTGGGTTGTGGAAGGATCAAGGGGAAGGGGTCGTGAATCTCTCAGAACAAGTTTGGTGGGAGGAGGAACACACAGAGCACCGGACATCGCAGCCTCGTTGCTAAAGATAAAGAAGGCAGAACTGGGAAGGCAGGGTCTTGATGACAAGTACAACGTCACGTGGATTTCTGCTTGCGGTCTGTACCTTGATGATTTGAGCGTTCTGTGGTTCAACTTTTTGGCTTGGTAGGCTTTTGCTTTACATCCATCCAAGAAAAGGAGATTGAGTTCTAAAAAAACAACAGCGCTATGGTTGTGATGTGAAATGGAAAAGGCCGTCGGCATTTTTAATGCGAAGTCATATACAATATACAGAGAATGGTATGAGGTTGATGCAGAAAAAAATTAGTCTCAAGAAAAATCATACAAGTCTGCATATAAAATAAGAGGGATATCTTTATAAACCAACAATTGTTTGTATTTTCTAAATCATTTTAAGGCATCATTATTGATCATTGAAAATTGAAAGAAAAAATAACTGTTATAATATGTATCAAAGTATGTCTAAACCTGTTTACAATGGAAGAGAACCACATAAGAACAGTCTATCTCATCAATTCCAGAAATAGTGTAGACAGCCTGGCTGGTGTAGCTCAGTGGCTGAGCATTGACCCTGCACCAAGAGGTCACCAGTTCGATTCTCGGTCAGGGCACATGCCCAGGTCGTGGGCCAGATCCCCAGTGGGGGGCGTGCAGGAGGCAGCAAATCAATGTTCTTTCTCATCGATGCTTCTATCTCTCTCCTCCCGTCCTTTCTAAAATCAATAAAAGAAAAAAAATTAAATAAGAAAAAGAAATAGTGTAGACAATGAAAACTAGTATTTAGAATAACTCTAGCAGGCCAATAGCCACAATGACTAATGATAATTCAGATGGAAAAATAACAAAATGCATAAATATCATCTAGGTTTATGCTCATAAACCCTGTCCAAAGAAAATAAACTAATCGAGTCTCCTAAGTTACCATCAACTTCTTGGATATTCCATTAAGAAAAATTTCTAATAGTAATAGTTCATGTTTGTCCTATTTTATGCTCCTGAGTTTCAAGAAATGACATATCCTTGTCAATATGTTAGAAGTGACAAGCATCATCATCATCATTATTATTATTATTAATTCTAGTACAACTAAAGTTTTGGGGGTAGAGCACATGAATGTTTGAATCAGTGAATTCCACATCATTTGCCCGGGTTTAGGCCAAGAATGAACTCCATTTAGTTAACCAGAGTCAACACCGTACAATGAAATACAAGGAGAGGCATTTCTCAGCCTCTGTCTAAGAACTCCTGCTGGCTTCCACCTGAATTAGCAAGAGGATGTTAAAATGCAAACAGAAGTTCATGTGAGGAGCTTCCAGTGTTCCAACCAGGGTGAAAGGAAGCAATCCTGGGCTCCAGTGTTATCTTATCGTTGGCAATAGCTGGCAACAAAAGGAGTCGTGTAGAATATTTCATTCCCCAGTACATGCTTCCCGGAAGACACCCAGTGCTTCTGAAGTTAGGAGCATCATACGGTTCTTCATCTGAAATCTGCAGAGCAACTGGCCCGAATCCATTTGAAGGGGCCACTTCTCCTGCATAAGCATCCTGTCTCGGGGGGAAACATCACCTTCTACTTTTGCCCTAACATCGGTGGCCGTGTTCCCTTTATGCGAGATGAAACAAATGGAGATAAATAAATGATGTCTCAGGGAAATGCGTGTTTTCTCAGATGACTTGAATAAATACTCGATGTTCAATATATGATATTTATATATAACATTTCGTATAACAACAGACAGCCCTTATTTGTAGTGTGAAGGCCCCATACGGTCTCCCTCAGTATATAGAAGAAGATGGATACACATTTACTGTATGGTGGAAAAATACGTTCTCCTTCATTACTTTCAGAGCTACATTAATGTAGCCAAGTCTTCTCCGAGTGCAGCGGAATAGAATAACGGAGGGTGAGTGGTGACTGCCTTTGTCCAGACTCCAAATGAGACATGAGGAGGAACGAGACTGTCAAAGACACTCGTCCGACAGGTGAGTCGCTAACAACCACCTGGGAACTCTGGATTTCCCTCCTTACATAGCAGAAAGAAAACATACTTCCATGCGGCGGTTTCTGTATTTCGCGTGAGCAGTTCTTGCAGCGGGCCAGCTGGTAGAGCCGCCGTGTGGATCCATAACCGTGCTCGAGTTTATTTAGTGACCTCAGCAAAATACTTTTCTTTGGGACGTTTGAAAACATAGATTTAAGGAAGTAATACGTAGGGTCTTGGGCAGGCTCCGTTCCTCAAGCAACATCCTGAGTCTGCTGTAGTTGGTCCTCGGCACAGGCAAGCTCAACGGTTGGCTCATTCCTTCCGACTTTGCAGAGTTCTAAGGTAGCCACTCTGCACGTTGTCTGGGTTCCAGAGCATCTCCGATGATTTCTTTTGCCACTGTTTCTAGCTCACATGGTCATGAAAACACGAAGGATGAGTCAGCATGTGCTCCATAACTGCCGGCACATTCCTGCCCTGTGAGGCAGACTGTATTCTGCAATCGGCAAATTCCTTGGCAAATTTGAGGACAGTTTTCTCAGCCTGGATCCCTAGGAAACAAAGTGTGAGGCAGGGCTTTGTACTACTACTAACTGGGAGGCGAAACCCCAGGGTAGCCAGAGTGCCAGGGATGAGGCCGGGCAGGGTGGGCAGCAAATGCTGGGTCCCCTGGCACTGTGCCGGCCCGGCTTCAGCAGATGCTACAGAGCACCTGCTGTGCCCCCAGCGGGCCCACCTGGACCACCTCCAGAAGCCCCTTGAGGTGGGCCTTCATCTACGGGGGTGCGGGGACAGGACTGGGGACGTGGCAAAGACACCGTCCAGGTACAGGCAGCGGAGCTACACTGGGCAGAGCAAGTGGGTGAGGGTCAGCATCAGCTGAGACCGAGCAAGTGGCTAAGGGTCAGGGAGAAAGGTGTGGCCAAGGGACACTCTGGAGGTACCTCAGGTGCATCTGATACAGACTTCACGTTCGGGCGGCCACTCGTGATCCTCACGGTCCACATCCTCTCTGCAGGTGAGGCCCACCGGCGCCGTATGCCCCTCCGCCCAGTGCATCTGCTCTGAGGTCTGCACGTCAGATGCGGGCATGTGGGCTCCCCAGTCTGACCATGGGCCGATCACTCTTTAGTGGAGGGGGCTGTCCCGTGGGTTTTAGCAGCATTTCTGGCCTCCACCCACGAGCTGCTAGCAGCTCCCCGGACTCGGCTGTGAGTCTCCACACTGTGCCAGTATTTCACAGGAGGCCAAATCGCCCTGATTGGGAACCAGTGGTCTATTCGACTCACCCACTCATTATAACCCACGGGTCCACTCTCCCAGTTCCCTGCGTCCACCTTGCGTTCCGTCCCGGGGCGACTCCACGCACCAATCAGTGAGCTTGTACCCAGGCGATCAATGATGATGGTCATAAACACACTTGGTTTTCCGGGGCATTGCTTTGTCCCGTTCTCCTTCCTCATGCCTGGGCTCCCCCCTAACCTCTGGTGCTAATGTCCAGGAGCAGAAATGACGGGCGTGCGAGCCGGGTTAGAGGTCTGCACAAAGGCACTCGGTGAGCGGAACCCCGTGCCTCTGACCACCCGCGTTTTGCATGGAGATACATGTGTGCAGAACTACGTGAGATGATTAACATAATGTGACCGGCCGGGCTCCTCGGCACAGCTCAGACATGACGATTCGCTGTCTTTTATATCTATGTTTATGTTCCGAGCGCAAGTGAACCTCATCCTATAAAGCATCTCCACAGAGATGTTTTTCATTTCAGGGGGGATTTCACTGATTCCTGAATAGACTCCTTGTGGTCTTCCTCAGAATAAGTCTCCGTGTGCTACTTCGCCAGGGCACGTGCTTTTCCACGCCGGGTCCACAGGTGCGGAGATGCTCTCAGCGTTGTCTTTCACGCCTACCCCTTCTCCGTCTTCCCCTCGCGGGATCACACCTCACCTTCGGATTGTGCTTTACGGTCCGAAAACGTTTTCAATTCGCTTCTTTCAAACTCCCAGTGAGTCAGCAAGGACCAGGGCTTTCAATATCCATTCAAAAGAAAAATACGTTGCTAAGAACGTATTATGAAGCAGAAATTCTTCTAAATGTCCAGTGAAAATGCAAATCGAGTCCCTGGGTCACCGTCAGGAGCCCAGCTCCTCACCTGGCTGGCTCGTTCCTCCGTCCTCCTTCCTTCCGCGCACCTGCTGCACACCCTTGCCAAAACATGCCGACTTAAAGACCGAAAATCGTCCTGGGTGTGTGCAAGGGGTTCTCCGGTTCCCACTTGGAACAGGGCTGGTCCCTTCTCATCTTGGAAACAGTTTTTTCAACTCCTAAACTGAGCAGACAGACCTGCTCACTTTCTTTCTTTGCAGATATTTCCACGAAACATCTGGGTTTACTTCCTTCTTTTCTTCCCACAAATGTTATTCTTCCTCCGGGAAGTCCCTCCTTAGTGTCCTTGGACTGAGTCAGGCCTGCACGTGGTAGAAGAACACACCCCTCTGTGCCTCCTCCAGCGAGCGGCGTTTCGTGCACCGTTACAGCAGGGAGTTCGTTTCACACCGTTTAGCACGTAACTGTTCTCGGATTATTCCCGAGGTCGTCATTCTGTCTCCAGCGCTAGACTGGAAACCTGTGGGAGGAGGGGACCAGGGGGCGAGTACGCTTACATTTAGCAGATACCTAGAATGCAAGAGAAAGTCTATCATCGCCTCCGGGATGAGCATCTGATCTTCCCAGACACCAGAGATAATGACTTAGTCCAAAGAGCGGCTATCACAGGGGGACTTTCGCGTCTGTTGGTGACCTGAGGCTTGTCGTGTCTCCAAAGCCACGTCATACGCCATCCACTTCTTCTGTGTAATATTCTCCCGAGCATGCGGGCTGCAGACAGGTGTCTTTGCCTTCACACGGCAGCACTACGAGGCCGCTCCCGGGAAGGGCCTCCACCGCCTTGGCGGCCACGCCCTCCCCAGCCGCCCGGGGTTCCAGCAGCAGCTCCAGCGCCTGTGCCTCCCACGGCTGGTGTTCGGTGCTGCATGTTTCCATGGGGACAGAGCTCCGTGAGGACACACATCCGGCCAAGGCGCGCGCTCTTCGGAATGGGAGAGAAACAGACGACAGTCCTGCAAAGTCGGTCCTGGCATGAGCAAACAGTTGTGCGTTTCCTGTCTCCAGGGGTCACACCTGGCAGTACCTGGTTGTCTCAGGAAACGCCCAGAAGTCGCGTGGCCGTGGGGAGCGGGTGTGAAGCCTGAATTTGGTTTTCACACGAAGGTGCCTTTGTATCCGTCTCAGGCATTTTGACTCCAGATCAAATGTAGTTTTCTGGACATTCACCATAATATCCAAAACAGACATCGGTGTCGATGGTTTACAAACATAAAGATGGCTCATTTTTGCCTTGGGTAAAGTTTTGTGATATTCCTCCGCTCTTAAAATACATCTTTTAAAAAATATTCTCACCCAAGGAATTTTTTTTTTTACATTTATCTTCAGATAGAGCGGAAGGGAGAGAGGGAGGAAGAGAGAGAGAGAGAGAAACATCATGTGAGAGAGACACATCGAGTGGTTGCCACCCACACGACCCCAACTGGGGCTGGGGACAAACTGCAACCGAGATACGTGCCCTTAGCGGGAACCGAACCCAGGACCCTCCAGTCCACGGGCCAACGCTCTAACTGCTGAGCCAGACAAGCCAGGGAAAAATACATCTTTCAGTCTAATAAAATCTGCACAATTTATATAGAGAGTACTCTGCTGGTGGGAATGCAGACTGGTGCAGCCACTATGGGAAACAGTATGGTGTTTCCTCAAAATTAAAAATTGATCTGCCATTTGACCCAGTGATTCCACTTCTAGGAACATACCCTAAGAAGTCTGAAACAGCAATCAGAAAGAACATATGTACCTCTATGTTCATAGCAGCACTATTTACAATTGCTAAGATCTGGAAACAGCCCAAGTGTCGATGAATAGATGAGTGGATAAAAAAGCTGTGGTACATGTACACAATGGAGTACAATGCAGCTGTATGAAAGAAAGATCTCTTATCCTTTCAGATGACATGGAGGGACCTGGAGAGTATTATGCTAAGCGAAACAAGCCAATCAGAGAAAGACAAATACCACATGATCTCACTTATTTGTGAAATATAATGCACAAAATAAGCTGATGAAATAATAGACCCAGAGACATAGAAAGGAATATGATTCAGACTGACAAACCTCAGAAGAGGGGTTTGGGGAGGGAGAGTGGAGAAGATAAACTAAAGAACTTCTATGTACATATGTGTAACCATAGACAACCATGCTTAGAGGGGTAGAGGGGGTGGGATGGGGAGGAGGGTGTTTAGGGGTAAAAAGGAGAAACATCTGTAACAAAAATAAATAAATAAAAATTGAAAAACAAAAATAAAAATCTCTGAGTTACGTGCTATGGAGCACACAGCCGAAGCTACAGAGCGCTTAAGACAAGCGGGTAGTCTTTCTGCTATGACATACTGCTCCTTTTTCCCCATCATCTCCACCAGGAAAAACAAAATTTCTATTTATTTTGTGATTAGCCTGGAAAACTCAGGTGTTTATTTTTAAAACCACTTATCCAGTGAATCCATGATGGCTTTGATGAAGACTAGTATACATTTTGATATATTTACACAGTAATCTGGCATTTGCTGCCACTTCGTCAGTGCTGAGGTGGTTTCCTAAATTGTTCCCAAGAACGGGACCCCACCGTGGACTTTGGGAACCAGAGAACTCAGCTGCTGTGGTTTCTCACGTGGTCCCTCTGGACATCAACATCCAATCTCTTGGTGATCTCCTCTGTCCTTACTCAGCGTACACAGCGCAGGTCCACTTTCGGCAGACGATGCACGAGGTCCTCTAGTAGCCGCGAGGAGCCTGAAGCCCGTCTGCTGGAGGGAGGGGCCCAGGGCCGCTGAGCTCAACATCCAAGCTCTTGGTGATCTTCTCTGTCCTTACTCAGCGCACACAGCGCAGGTCCACTTTCGGCAGACGATGCACGAGGTCGTCTAGTAACCGCGAGCAGCCCGAAGCCCGTCTGCTGGAGGGGGGGCCCAGGGCCGCTGAGCCCGCAGCGCGGGGTCTGCACAGGCCTCTTCCTGGGGCAGCATCTTCCGCTGCAAGTGTCCTTAGGTCACCAGGGTCAATGAGTCTTATCTACAGGAAGCAATTTCAAGGCCGACCTGCCATGCAGGACCGGGCCGTGACCGCCACAGGTAATAAATAAGCGCCGTCTGGATCTATAACAGGGGTTACAGCGCACGTCTGCGAACTCATCGGGGGAGCTGGAGACGGGTCATTGTGTCCCCAGAGTTCACGAGGAGGCCAGCTGGGAAAACCCACTGAGGAATACTGTGCTTGCGGCCTGGCTGCTGGTTCCGAGGGGCGTGTCATCCGAACGACACATACTTTGTGTGACTGACTCTAGAACAACTGGCCAAAAAGTAAAACACTCACTCACTAGCCCAGTGTTGGTGAGAGAAATCAGGATGATTGGACCTCAGGTTCCCAAGGGTGCTTCCCACGGCCCCTGACTCCCGGGGAAGGAGGGAGGATAAATGACAAATGTGACAGTGAGGAGTCACCTGGGGGCCGGTGATGAGCACGCCCCTGCCAGTATTCTCTAACTCGAGGCCTCGCAGGCAGCAGGAGGGGAGCAGCGGACACTTTCCCTCACGTCGTCGGGCGTGGCAGGTGCCTGTAGGCTCCACGGATAGCGTGAACCTGGGTAAGTATGTGTCAGAGAAGTGAGAGGCTCCTCAGCTTCTCAGAAACGGACTCGTGGTCACTTAGGAGTGACTGCAAATGTTTCCAATGAGTCAGACTTTTTAGCATTGGGCCCAAGTCCTTGTTTGGCATGTGATGTAACCTAGACGACACCCTCACTTTTCTGACAAGTAACTGACCCTCTGTTAACGTCCCCCGAACGGCTCAAGCACCGTCACCTGTACGAAACCTTGCCTACCTCTCGCCGCCTCCCCGTCGACAGAAGCCGTCCCCTCATCTCCTGTCTGCTCACAGGGTGCTGAGGGTTAACACAATTTCACCGGAATGCCGAGAACATGCCTGTCCCTCCTCAGACCAGGACGGGACTCCCCTTTGCCAGCCTGCTGCACTGGTGCCTAGCAGAGTAGACGATTTTTTTTTTAATCCTCACCCGAGGATATTTTTCCATTGATTTTCAGAGAGAGTTGAAGGGAGGGAGGGAGGGAGGGAGGGAGAGGGAGAGAGAGAAACATCAATATGAGAGACACGTCAATTGGTTGCCTCCTGCACACGTCCTGACCAGGGCCAGAGAGCAAACCTGCAACCCTGGTACATGCCCTTGACTGGGAATCAAACCCATGACCCTTAGGTGCCCGGGCCGATGCTCCAACCACTGAGAAACATTAGCCAGGGTGTAAGTGATCTTTTAAAATTAATGAGCATATGCTTATTGCTAAACAAAACATAATTGTTTTCTTTTAATCCTACATTTTCTTCACATCATGAGTTTAAATTTTTCAACTGTAATTTCCTACGTCATCAGAAGTCATGCCCCTGAGGATGTGACACGTGTGTGTGTGGGGGGGGGGGGGAGTGGCCCTTGCACATGAATGTATGTACGAAAGAAATCATCCCTGTGCCCTTCCCTGGATGTCGGTGCACTGCCGATATCTCGTAGTACACAGAAAGTCTGCTGTACACGTGGGAAGCATGTGGACTTGTGTTCAACTATTCGAGAGCTATCCCCAGTATTTTTCACTCACCGGTTACATGTCCCTGGGGAAGCCGTGGAATCGTTCTCAACATTCATTTCTGCATCTTCATACAAGAGATGAAAGCTGTGTCCACTTCAGAGAGCCACCACGATCTCGGATGATGTCTGTGGAAATTCTTCATAAAATGCATCAGTATATTAAAGTCAGAATTTCTCCTGCAAGATCCTGTAGACATAGTCTTACATGGACAACATCGGTGCACTTTAGTTAGTTTCCATTGCTTATACCCTGTTACACTGAGGGCCTTTCCAGCAGACACTTTGTTTCTCTGACGTTGCAATGGTTGATGACACATTACAGATACTCAGTACATGGTTGTTGATTAATAGGTGCACTCGGGTCTACAGAGAAAGAAACTTAAGGCAGAATGTTGTATCCCAAAGGCGATCACGCCTCTGCATTTTCCACCCACTGCATTGCACACGGCTTCACCTGGAGGGACGGAGGGACCCAGACGACCGTCAGTCCTTGAGTCACCGCCTGTGACTGACAGCACGGCCTGAAGGTGACCTCTACTCAATGTCCAATCTACCTAAGTTTACTCTATTCAGCTGCGTGATTTGTGGTTTACTAAACATATGTTTAATTTTAAAACTTAATTAGTAGAGCACTTTTTAAAAATATATTTTTCTTTATTGATTTGAGAGAGAGAGAAACATCAGTGAGAGAGAACATCGATCAGCCGCCTCCTGCAAGCCCTCGTTGGGGATCAGCCCGCAAACTGGGCATGTGCCTGACCAGGACTTGAACTGGCGACCTCCGGATGCACATGGGTCAATGCTCAACCACTGAGCCACACTGGCCGGGCGAATAGAGTACTTTTAATTATCCCTTTCCAATTTGTAGTGCCCTTTATTATATTTTGTGTGAATTTTGGAAGCAACTTTGAGGAAGGTTATAGAAAATGATTTTTAAAAAAAAACAACCTTCACAAATTAAACTACTCACATTGAATGGTGTGGTAACAGCCGGGGAAACAGTTCTGATGAGGAGGTGCTGACTAGAGACAGGTGTTAAAAGAAAACAGAATTACACAAGTCTGGGCTGGTAAGCAATGAAATAGGCCATCATGAGCCCTTGGACCAAAGACACCACTTCTACGGTCTAAGGAAAAAAAAAAAACCTGCTAAAGGAGGGAGAAGACAAATCTTGAAAATCTGCAGATTAAATAAACCCTTATAAATGTATCTTCAGATATTAGAGAATATATTGAACATTTTACTTAAATATTTGAAAATCTGAGATCCAACTCAGTTATGCATAAATGTACACATAGTCTGATTGCAGCATCTACCATGTGTAGGGGTCTGTGCTTTCCATGTGTTTGGAACAAAACAATAGATAATATACTGTTCTAGTCCTAAGGAAGCTTACAAACATACAGAGAGAGAGAGAGAGATTTCAAAAATTACATCTGTGTTGCATTTTTTCCACTAAATGACATTTACTACAGTGATTCCAAAGGAGCTGATCATAAAAATCAAGTGGGCAGTTGACAAAATGTGGGTTTCCTGTTACCCCCAGAATTGCTGACGTTTTATAGAAAAGTAGACGTGAAGATATAAATGAACTTCTAAAAAGCAAAACCAGCCCTAGCAGGATAGGAGAGAGCCAGGAAAGAAATTGCAAAACCTTTGCAAGACAGTCAATAATAAATATTGACAATGGAATGTAGAGAAAAGTGGGGGTAATCAGGTAGAAAATAAGTAGACAATAAAAGGTTGATGGGGCCACACCCAGGTATTTGGAATCTGCAGCAATATGGTGTCACCGAGGACCTGGGACAGGGCTGTTTGGGTGAAGTCACGGTGATGAAGATGTGGACAGTGGGCAGGGGGAGAAACAACACGGGAGCTGGTGCGACTTGTCAGAGGTTTGGATGATGCTGAGAGCTGGACCACGTTACAAGGCATCGCGCGTGGACATTATAGGAGAGATTCACAGGACCATGACCAGGACGAGGGGAAGGCAAGTGTCTATGGTTCAAACTCTCTACCTCGTGATTTTGGATGATTGCATGAGGTCCATGAGGACACGGGTGTGGAAGACAGAGGGACAAACTCAGCGCGGAGCATCAGTGTGTATGACACTCGCGAGGTGTTCACACGGAGCACAGCAGAGAGGTCTGCTGGTGAGAAACCCGAGAGAGAGAGGAAGCTTAGAAATGGAAATTCGGATATGACATGGATTAACGTGCCACGGAAACAATGGGGGTGCAAGAAATAAGTGGCGGAGACTGGGAAGAAGAGAGGCACTTGGGGCGAACTGAGTGAGGAGAAGTTGAGGCAGAGAAGGCTCGTCAGAGGCGTGTACTCGCCTGCAGAAAACAGGGCGATAGCAGTGAAAAGCGCGATGAAAATGTCAGTGGAATAAACACTAAGAAGCCATAGCATCCGGTGACTAGAAAGCAAATGAAGAACTCACCCCCCCCCCGCCCCCAGCTTTATTAAGTTGTAACTGACAAGTAACCTGGAGCAAATCTAAGATGTACAATGTGGCAGTTTTATAGTCTCGACTGCACTGGGGTGTGGTCTGATAGCTACCCCAGTCTTGGGGAAAATTAAAAACCTCTTGAAAATAGTGACATCTCAGGTAAAATGTAAAGGACATGTTGAAAGTATCGAAGGATGGGATCCGGCAGAAAAGATGCTGCTTCAAGGCAAAAGCAAGGAGAGTCCTAAAGACCACTCTGAGACAGTAGGGACGACCCTGGGGAAAGTAGCGGTGTGCAATCGGAAAAATAAAAAGTATCTGTTTTTCTACGTCTAGAGCAAGTTCCCATAAAAAGACTAATTTAAGAAACATAATATGATCAGGTACAATGGTTAAACTGGAAAGTGTATCTTATTAGAAAATGTTCAATCGAATTTTTTTCAATGTTCTGAAATATGCTTACCCTACAAGGAAATGTTATTTAATATTCTGTAAAATAATAGAATGTCCTCACTAGAGGCAGTTTCTAGAACCAGAACGAGACCATCACCAGAGCTACAGGTCCTCGGAGGCCCTGTAAGAGGCCGCGGGGTCTTTCCGTCAACCCCGTCCAAAGACTCGTGTCAGAGGGAGTGGGGGCGGAACTGGAGGCCGAGAGGGACTGTTCTCAGCTGTACACGGAACTGACCACCCAGCAGGAGAATAAGCGGGTGCATATACTACAGCCCCACCCGACGCATTCAAACAAAACAGCAGAAAGGGAGGGACATCGGTACTATTTTAACAATAAAGATACATTTTTAAAAACCCAGCAATAGCAACTCCACCACATCAGCCATCGCTAAGGGGACACAGAGCAGGTGTCCTTGCCTAGGGCACAGTGCACAGCGGTGTACAGGTAACGGTCTGCAATAAAAGCTCTCCTGCCTGTGTATCCCTTGTCCAGGACATTTTGTGGGGGGGGAGAACACGGAGATCCTTCACAAGTTTAAGAAGCATAACATGTGGGATTCTTATCTCTGCCTGGTCCTTAAAGGGATGTTGGTGTTTCATGAATTTCTGATTCATAAGGTCACTTTCAGAAGATGGAAGAAAAGGTTTCCTTAAATTTGGGAGCTTGCATTTCTCTTGGGTCAAAACCACACCAAAGTCCTTGAATTTCCTCAGGCTCCTAAGAACGTGCAAAGTGGGGCTGAAGCATCGGCCATAGTAGCCGAGAAGCTCGCTAAGTGTCCGCGACCCGCCGTTTTCAGGAACGGACGTCTCCGCGACATTAGAACGACGCCGCCGGACATCACACGACTCCGTTCTCCAGCTCGACGTACCTGCGCCTAAGCAACCCCTTTCATGTACGCCTCCTATTGTAAATGTAGATATCAATAACATCAACGACAGGTGACACACACACGCTCTGCAATACAATACAAAGTGTGCTCAGAGAACTTCTGTTTTTTGGGGACTCTTTTATGAGTGCCACGTCCCCGGCTGGCACCCGGCAGGCAGTGGTACCTAAATTAGCTTCCCGAGCCCATGGGCGAGGATGACTCCCTCTGCATCTGTGGGCAGGGGTGTACTGCAGTTGCTATGCTAACGTCAAGAATAACACAAGCTCCGTGCGAGGGGCAGCTGCCGGGTAAAAGAGAAGTGATCCATTTTTCCCCTCTCCTTTTCTTCTTCGTCCCAGCACTTTCACAGGGTGGCTAATTTGGTGTCCTGCTCCGTCTATTCAGACAAGTGCTCTCAAACTGTGCGCGAAGCCAGGCCGGTTCTGTGGGGCAGACAGGGTTCCCTGGATCTCCGGAGGGTGCCGAGGACGAGGGCCGCTGTTGTTTCCTTTCTAAGGGAAGGAGCGGGGAGCGGCCAGCAGTGGCTCTCATCTGGGGAATGTAATAAAAGAGACTGCAGAAGGGACCCTGCATCTCATTATCAACCCTCCGACCAAACCGCTCTTTATCGTGGAGAAAATGGAGTCTTTCTCCCAGGACTGTCTAAAGCACCGTGCTGCTCATTAAGAGGACAGCACAGAGAAGGTCTCACATCAAAACGAGCATTAGACAAGTCCTTTTAAAAATCATTAGAGCCCTCTTTGTCACCAGGGCGACCTGGCTTCCCGGGCCTCGGCTGCTGGCTGCGCACGGATCCCTCCAGCCACAGGCGTTCAGCCCCCTCGCCGCCAGCGAAGACCGCCTTCCACCGCGCGCCCTGAATACTAACCAGCCCGTGGGCACGCCAAGCTGGACGTGTGGGCTGCGTTTACGTCGTCTTCTTTCTAAAAGAAGCCAAGTCATTAAAAAATACTTGACTGAGGCATCTGGGCCCCAGAACGTAAATGACACGGGCTGGAACGAGAATGAAAATGAGATGTTGACGCTGAAGATGCGCTCACGTTGCCCGGCTGTGATGAGAACCCCGCCAGGTGACCGGAGGGGTCAGGCCAAACTCACCACTCAGCACAAAGCACCGCCGTTCTGTGCGAGTTCCGAAAATGAGACATTTTCACAACAAACAGTTGGCATTAGCGTTTTCAGGCTCACTGGAGAGGATGGATAGTCAAGTTCATTTCCATCCAGGTGAGCCAGTCTCGCTGTCTGGAAGACCGACCCACGGCCATGAATGTAGAAGCAGCTGAAGTGAACATACTTCACGTGGTAGCCACTGAAGCTGCCAAAAACTCCAGCTGGGAAAGGGTCTAAACCCTCAAAAGGACAGCAAAGTGTCCCCCGCTGCTAGCACCCACCGTCTGGGGTTCCACCGAATCTGGAGAACGGCAGGCACAGGGTCCGTGGGGAACAAGAGAAACAACCTGGGTTCAGAGCTGGTGTGTTTGGAAGACTCCGTGTGAATGTGAACACACGTGGGGCAGGGATTTGTCTCCCCAATTCTGCTGGTTTGTGGGGTGTGCGTGGAGTTAACAAGGGCTGTGATGACAGCCTGCTGAGGGCCCAAGGCTGGTCACCCCCCTTACTAACTGAAAATACATCTCACCTTTCTGTGAGTCACTTTCTTTTTTTTTTTTTAATCCTCACCTGAGGACATTTTTCCATCTTTTGTACAGATAGAGTGGGAGGGAGAGAGAGGAAGAGAGAGAGAGAGAAACATCGACGTGAAAGGGACACATCGAGTGGCTGCCACCCGCACGACCAACCAGAGCCGGGGACAAACTGCAACCGAAGTACGTGCCCTTAGCGGGAACCGAACCTGGGTCTCTCCGGACCGCAGGCCGACGCTCTAACCGCTGAGCCAAACCGGCCAGGGCTCACTTTCTTCTCTATCAAAGGGGCAGAGGAACAGCTGGTAGGGCCATGGAGACAGGATGAGTTCCGGAACCTGCAGTTCATGGGACGGTGCCTGACCACTGCGTGTGTGTCATGTGCCGCTGAATCTGCTCCGACTCCTGGTGACCTGACAAATGAGTGACGTCCACTGTGTCCTGTCCTGGACAGCCCTGCTCGGCCCCTGCAGACGCACGCCTACGGCTTCCTTCCTGGGGTCAATCCATCTCATGCTTGGTCTTCCTCTTTTCCTGCTGCCTTCTGTTTTTCCCAACATTATTGTCTCTTCCAAAGAGCCCCGCCTTCTCATGATGGGCCCGAAGTAGGTCAGCTTCAGTTCTCTCATTTTTGCCTCCAGTGATGTTTCAGGATTAATTCTGAGACCCACCTGTCCTTCTGATGGACCAGCACCGTGATTCAAGTGACTCATTTTTTTCCCCGCCAGCCTGCACCACCATCCGACTCCCACATCAGCACATAGTGATGGGGACTCAAGGGCGGGCAGGGTGTCGCCATGCTCCGAGCCTCGGCACGTGTTAGCACTCTGTTTAGCCTAGTGCCCAGCCTGCACCACCATCCGACTCCCACATCAGCACACAGTGATGGGGACTCGAGGGCGGGCAGGGTGTCGCCGTGCTCCGAGCCTCGGCACGCGTCAGCACTCTGTTTAGCCTGGTGCTGTGCTTCCCAGCAGCATGGCTCTCCAAGGACACCTTTTACTTCTCAGTGGTTTTATAAAACCTCCATCTCTACCCACTACGACAATTTTGAATTCCACTCTTCAAACAGCGCTGTGCATTCTAAAGTCTTATCTCAAGCCTGGGTTAATTAGTCCTACTTAAGAGTGCTGCTGAGTCCAGCCAGTGAGGCTCAGTGGTTGAGCATCAACCCCTGCACCAAGAGGTCACTAGTTCGATTCCCGGTCAGGGCACATGCCCAGGTTGTGGGCCCGATCCCCAGTGGGGGGCCTGCAGGAGGCGGCCAGTCAATTTTCTCTCTCATCGATGTTTCTATCTCTCTCTCCCTTCCTCTCTCTCTAAAATCAATAAAAGAAAAAAAAAAAAAAAGAGTGTTGCTGAGCTTCAAGAAAAATCAGGGACATACCTGGGTCTCAGCTTTAATAACCCCCAACTGTGTACACCTGTGATTCTGACTGTCGGTGGGGTGGGGGGTGGGGGCGGCTCTCCCTGACCCTGATTCCCACACACTCACGAAACAGGCGACATCACCCACAGTTCACTGGTAGGGAAACTTGAACTTTCAAGTTTCTTGAAAGTTCAAGAAACTTACCTCAGTTTGAAAAGTAAGTAAGGAGCATCGTCTGAATTTGGAAGCATGTGTGTCTGGGTCAAAGCTCAGCACCCTGTTCGCTAGCTTACTCTGCCCATTCCCCATCTGGGAGGGCTGACCGGCACCCGCTTACTGCGTCACTTAACGACACCTAGGACGACGGCAGGTTCCAGAGGAAGGTCACGGGTTCCGAAGAAACGAGTGTGCTTTCCGAGGAGCTCGGGGGCCTTTAGTTCTGCTCTGTCTGGGGTTCTGGGGGTCACACTTCATTCTACCAGGGCGACAATGTTCATCTTCCCTGGAAGATCTTTAGCTCCTGCTTTTCCCTTTGCCTGCAGTTTCTATTTCCATTTCATTTGTAATGTGTGAACATTCACGCACAGGAGCTCCGCTCTAAATGAGCAGAAATCCATTCTGGAGACTGGGATGATGCAAATAAATTCAATAAATAAAAACTATGCAGTTTTCTCCATGAAGAGCGTGATGCACTAAAAACAACAGCGACAAAACTCACATCAAGTCTTTGACATGAATCAGCAAGATAAAGGAAACAGCAAAACGCTCTCCTGCATGAAAATACAGAATTGCCATATTAACACACAGCAAACATACTTCATTGTCTACACAAGCCCGAAACAAGGGGGGAGAAGATTTCTTGTGATCAGAGCCGAAGAGGAAGCTGGTAGAGAAAAATGAAGGCGGATGAACTTGACCTGTGGGGGTGGGGAGTACAGGTGTGTGAGCATGCGTGTGCGCTTGTGTGTGTGTGTGTGTGTGTGTGTGTTGGACTTGTTCTCAGTTAGCTAAAGTGGTGATTTTTAACATCCACAATGACAAGAGGAGAGACCGTGAGCCCACATGAGGTCAGCAGTTGAAATGAAGCAATCGAAGACTTTTGGAAAACCAATCAATGATGGAGTGTGTCACGCGTGAGATAAGAAAGTGTGTGAGCAGAGATTGGGGTCGGATAAGGAAACACAGCATTCTTTCAGAACGCTTAGCCACAGACATGAACCACATGCATATTTGAGGCTTACACTATTTAAACTGTTAAATATAGTGGCATTTCTAGCCCTTAAAGTCTGAACATTGTTTAATCTGCTATTTCTAAAATTCTTTACCAGTAGAATTAAGGAAACCCTGAGCTGGAAAATTAACACGAGAATCAAGCTCACCTTGATAATGTTCCTGAAGGACCTTGACGAGACCAACCCGGGGGTGCACGGTCCCCCAGGCTGCCCGGTGTTCCATGGATGGACCCCGCTGAGGACGAAGCCACAACCCAAACCGTGATCAGAGAGAGGCGATGTCAATCATAAGAGCAGCGGGCACATCAAAAGGTGGAATTAAACTAAAGAACCTCAGATAATAGAACCTTTTACATGGCGATATCCAGACGGTATCCACCAAGTGATTAACACCAAAGGAGAAACCATTAAGAAATGTTTAAAACCTATTCAAACAAAACCAGTGGGCTCAGAATAAAAGAAACCTACTGTTATGCATGAAAAATACAGTCTGAAATACAAATTCCATCTCAGTCTAATAAGATACTAAATATATAGTAACTATAATATGTGGCTTTCAGATCGATACAATACGTAGCTTTCACAGCCATACTTCCAGTCCGGACCTCCTTGTCCGGGATTCTCCAGCTCTTGCTTCCCAGGCCCTGACTAGCCATCGTGGAGAAGATGAACAGCCCGTTTTGACACGGGAGAAGATGTCTGAAATATCATTTATGTGAATAAAGGTAAATATCTGATTATATAAGGAAATAGAGTGATATATATAATTATAATTACTATCTTTATAACCATGCAAAAAATGCAATGCAGAGAGAAAATGTTTCCTATAAAGGGGAAAACAGAAACATTGAAGACTTTAGTCTGTAAAGCCTCCGTCACAGCAACGCACCTCTGCTTTCTTGCGGCGGCATCACGTGAACCCAGACGGACGGAAGTGGGCGGGAGTGACCCCGTCCACAGAACAGGATGGCAGGTACCTCCGGCCCACAGGCCACACGGGGAGGCAAACAAACTCAGCTCTCAAGATGATCGTACAATGTTGCCACATACTGAAAGTTTAAAATGCAAAAACAATAAATATATAATATATTGAAAGGTTTGATTAAATGTGGGGGGAAAAAAACAACACAGGAATTTCATTCCTAGGTATTTAAAACAGAAAAGTGAAAACATATGTCCACGGAAGACTTGTAGGAAAAAAATGGAGGGAGTATGTATCCATAACAGCCCCAAACTCGAAGCAGCTCAAGAGCTCAGCAGCAGCAGAGTGAACAAACAAAATGTGATATATTCATACACTGAAATTACACTGCGCAGTAAAAAGAAATAAACGACAACATGGATGAATGTTAAAAACATGGCGGGGAGTAATGGGAGTCTATAAAAATATAGTTTGTCTACCACCTGCTTTGTTTATGGCAAGTTCTAGAAGTACCACTAATTTATGGTAGGAAAACAATGAGACTAGCTGCAGCATCGGGGTGGGGGAGGTGCAGGCACTGACTAAAACCATGCCATCGGGGAGCTCTGGGTGGTGACAGAGATGTTACGTGTCTGTGTAGGGGTCTGAGTCACACAGGCATAGATGTTATCAAACTCACCAAAAGATACAGTTAAATTCTGTACATTTTACTGCGTGTGACGTTCACCTCGGAAGGGACAATGTGAAGGACATGTTACACCCTAGATGGCATGCTGGCTGAAGCATTTAGAGGTGCACTGATGTCTGAAAGACATCGGAAAACAAGGCGAGTTGATGAATGAAGAGAGAAATGGGTAGGTGGATACATACACAATAAAGCAAACTCTGGAAAAACAGTAATTGGGAAACCTAGATAGTTGGCACGTGGCATTCAGTGTAAAATCATTTTAATGTTTACGTGTGCTTGAAAATATGTAAGACAGAATATTAGAAGAGAAATAAATAGGAATGCTAAACATCATATTCAGGATAATAATAGTTGCCATAATTTTTTTCAGCTGCCTAAATTATATTTTTGAGAAAATCTTAAGACATCGTAAAATATAAAAATGATATAGAGCTATAATTTTACATTTGGCCAAATTTCCATTAATATATTCCAATAAAAACCATTGACTATCAATCTCCTCTTCATGGGTTATTCATGGATTCCAGCAAGATTCTATTAATTTATGTATATTTTTAGAGTAATTTTTCCTAGATAAATTTTGTACTTTCTTATAACCCCATACGCCAGCTTTATTCCTACACTAAAATCTAATATAATTTGTTGTTTCACTATAATCATTTTGCTTACATTTTTCATGTGAAGTAGGTAATATATTCTACAATGGCCTTTAATAAATGCATTTATTTGAATATGGCTTACTAAAATATTCATGTAACTTTAGTAGTCAAAGTAGTGATCTAAACATTTCTGGCAATGCTGCTGATAGATGTTTAAAATGACTGCAATATTTACTTATCATTTGGGTAAACTATTCTCTTATTTTCTTCTGTTTTTCTTGATATTAAAATTCTAATTATTAGAGGCTCCAGCATTTAAAACTTCAAAGTTTCTAAATTTAAATATAGGGACTAAATTTAAATTTAAAGGACAAATCCCTTTTCGGTCTGCCCAAGAGAGAGAAAAAGACACAGAAACAGACACTCAGAAGCTGGACCATCACATTGCCCCAAACAAAGATAATGCTGAAGCTGTCAGGACCCAGAACTACAGAACCCCATGTCAGCCCACCGCCTGTGCGACAGGTGCCCCAGAACACATCAGCCCGAAGCCACCACAGGTGGGGGCATCCCGCTGAGACACACCTCGTTTCTCCTCGGTCAAGAGCAACACAGCTCTGCTTTACCGGAAGGCCGGGCTCCTTGGTGACTCTTACACAATCCTGCGAGAGCGCCTCGGGACTGAGGAGTCGTTCCAATACTTAGATTCGGTCTTCATTATTTAGCAGCCAGGTCACGACGAAGGCAATGCCATGGATAAACTTGCAGCTATTATCGCGTCTATTTTTATACACGCAGGTTCAACCCAGCTAACGCTGCCGCAGCCAGCTGGTTTAGTGAAACAGCGACTTGGTAGACAAAAAAGTAACAGCTGTGTGTGTTAAAGAGCAAAGCGTCGTGTTTGTGTCCTAGAGACAGAGTTGTCTTCAAACGAACCTTCAGTTTTTAAAACATGTGTCCAAACCAGTAAGTAATAGAAGACCACACGTGTTACTTACAGAAGTCACGGGAAATCATTTTCTCCCTCTTTCTGACTGCTGAGCAGACCTCGGCGGGAGTGCAAAGTACCGAAGACACATTTGAGCAGTGCTTCCTCCTGCAGTTTCTCCCCCTCGTCTGTCGAATGAGCGGGGCGCAGTCAGGCTTAAGCAGCGGGTTAGCCCGTCGACCATGGCACTGACCTGTGCCGTCCCTCTCCCAGCCTCATCCCGGACCGGCTGCCCCGTAACCTACCTTCCCCAAATCATAGGCCTGTTCTCCCCTCCGAAGTGCTTCCTTCCTTCCCATTGGCACTGAGCCCCTGCCTACCTTCCCAGGGGACTGCTTTTCCTTCCGTAGATCCCAGAAAGACATCACGTCCCCACAGCCTGGTCCCAAGCGTCTCCTGCCACACAGGGTCAGCGAAAGAGACAGCAGGCTGCTCCTTGCCCGGCTGCCTTGGGCATCGAGAATGACAGTGACCTTCCTTCTTACACAGAAACACCCAAGTCCCAAGAAGCGTCCCCGAGAAATACATGACGTCCTCAAAATAGGATTTGGGTCCGAAAGCGGTATTAAGGAACTTGCCTCAGCTCATCGGAGAAAAAGAACTCTGTTGTAAACATTTTTAATCTAGGAATTCATCCTGTTATTTAGTTTGGCCAAATGCACTTTTAAAAATAAGAATCATCCTGTTCCGCTCATGTCCTGGTAACCTGACATTACCAGGATGAGCATCATGAACATGAGCGTTCTGCTCATGTTGCAGGGACTCTCCCTCCTTTCGGTCCACACCAATTATTCCCAGGTTCGGGCGATCAAATTAGGATTATAGCTACGGGTCAATTGCCAGGGTGGTTTCCAAATTATAGAGCTCCTACGATTCAAAACAAAACAAAACACTGAAGATGAGGATCAAGCTTTCATCTTAAGCTACAAATGCTGACTTGCATTCACCTCTTCTAACCTGTACCTCATTCACCCAATGAAGTTGCCAGTGGAGGGTGGGGGGTGCCCAAAATATCAGGAGGGGAAAATTGGAAGAAACAAGCTTATGTGCTTAAAAGCAATATAGATACAACATATAGACACTGCAGTTTTGTGTAATTACGTTTCTTACTCTTCTTCGCTTTTCCTCCGCATTGTCAGCATTGTGGCCTTCCGTTAATGAGTAATTTCTTTAGCCGGGGCGATTACGCTGCCACCGCCCCAGGGTCACCTCTTCTGGAACTGAGAGCCAACCTGCTCAGCCCTGTCTTAATTCACACAGACCCGCGCAGCTGCCAAAGCGCCGTTGCTGTAACAAAGCGACATGAGGGCGCCAGGCGCGTCATCCTAGGACCCAGCGTGAGCGCTCCGGGGACGGCAGGTGTGTCTGAGCGAGGTCAGCACAGAGCGTCCCCACCCAGTGCCCGCTCCTGCTCACCCTGCTCCCGCTGACGGGGCACCGCTGTGGTCAGAGGGCTTGTTAGAACGAGGCATCTTCATCATCTCCCATGATTTCCACCTCCGAGGGTGGCACAGGGAATTAACAGTAGGCTACATTGTTGGAAGAACCTCAGAACATGTATACGAATATAGAAATGTAAAATAGTATTCTTTTTTATATATTTTGTTACAGATGTTTCTCGTCTTTCCCCCACTGACACCCTCCTCCCGGTCCCGCCCCGCCCCCAGCATTGTTGTCTATGTGCATGGTTGCTCATACATGCATGTAAGTTCCGTGGTTTATCCCCCACCCCCTTCTTGCAAAGACATTTTTGTTACAGTGTATGCAAAGGTAACCACAACACTCAGTAATGCCACCAGGCAGGAAAAGCCACACTTGAACAGCCAAGAGTTTCTGTACAAAGGACTAAAGGAAAGGCCAAAAAAGGTCAAATACCCAAGAAAATGCAAAAGAGAAAAAAGTGGCAGGACCAGGAAGGGGCTTAGGGTGACGGTGAAAAGAACTTAATGTCGCTCAGGTTAAAACCAGGTATGCCAAGGCGTGGGCATACCCGAGGTTCTATATAAGGGAATGTGTGTTCAGGTGCTTCGTTTCATTGTTGTTTAATTTAACTTTGAGTGGGTATCACCAGCCCGTTGCTTGGCTCTCCCTCTGGCCGGGAGCAATAAACACGCAGGTCCCGGCGCAGAGCAGCCTGGAAGTCAGTGCTGGGGTTGGGGGACCACGGACTGTCACATCTCACAAGTAAGAAGAACGCAATAGAATGTTTACTTTTTGCCCACGAGATCTGGCAGCGATGTGGTTTTCTCGCCCTCGGACTCTAAACTCTTAGGCAAAAGACCAGCTTTCTTATTTTTTTGAGCAGCCAAGTATACACTAGAACTTAGCAACTAAAAACTGAAACGCCACAGAAGCGGCCCTGTCTGTGTCACGCAGAGACAACAAAATACGCACCCAAGAAGAAGGTGACCGATGCCGCACGACTGGAGCTGTCTTTGCAAACCTCAAATCGACTCTTTGTGTCTCGTTCCGAGATCCGGGGAAGGAAAATGCTGTGATTAAGGACTCAGCAGCGGGCGGCGGGCAGATAACATCCAGAAAGATCTCCTAATGATGGTGTCTTAAAATAAGTAAAGGCAATTTTCTGTTGGCCAGAAGCCCTACCCCATCATTTATTACGTTCTTTCCAAACCCTGTGCGGCAGGTTCATTAAGAACATAGAGGGTGAGATGTAACGTCTGAAAGTATCCGTGCTGAACAGGAAAACCAAAGCTAATGATTTGACAGGAAAAAACCGTGCAAGTAATTCCCAAGTTATTTTCGTTTGGTCTCTAACCCAAGTGAAGGCAAAGCTTTCATCACCGCGTTGGCTCTTAAACAGGGGTAAGGGGACACAGTCGCAATTCACTCTGGGAAACACACCTGTCGTGACGAGTGGTTGCAACAAACACAACTTCTGGTCACGGACACGCAGGTGTTCTACTCGCTGGTAAATGTACGTTTTTAAGGGTTCCTCCACGTTGGTTGATTTTGTTCAACGCTCCTTGTGTTACGGCGGGTTTTCAGAAAGACCCCAGGAGAGCAGAAAGGTGTGTATGGCGTCTGGCCTCAGGCCGCCTGCCCTGGTGAGTGCCCCTGTCACCGCTCGGCGTGGGTCCGAACCTGGCTCTCAGCAGAAACTCCCTTTCAGCCTGTTAATCAAATGCTCAGACTGTGTTCTCAGCACAGATGTTCAAAATCAAAGATGACCCACATACAACTATCGGAGAACAGTATATAAGGTTAATACTATTATTGGGACTACTGGTAAATAAAAATTGTAAAAATAAGGTAATTACAGTAGATGATACAATTTAAATAGTAATTCAGCGTAACCGAACGGAATATGGACCTTTCCATCCGTCATCTCTCCTGACTTACCTTCTCCAGGAGTCAGTGTGAGGTGTTCCTGACCTTCCGGCCCACAGAGAAGTCTTCGCCTCTTTTTGGAGTTCTTTCTGTAATTTCTGGCGCTTTCCATGGACTGGATATTCCTGGCAAACAGAGTTGGCTTTAGATTTGTTATCCTTTTTTTTTTTTTAATATATTTGTATTGATCTTTAGAGAGAGAAGAAGGGAGGAGGAGAGAGACATAAAAACATCAATGTAAGAGAGAAGTATCCATCAGCTGCCTCCTGCACGCCCCCTACTGGGGATCGAGCCTGCAACCCCGGCATGTTCCCAGATGGGAAATTGAACGGTGACCTCTTGGTGCATTGGGTGGCGGTCGATCCACTGAGCCAAACTGGCAGGGCTCAGATTTGTCATATTAAAGATAGACAGTGGTGTTTTAGGACTGCTAATTGTGTGACTGTAATCTTATAAAAAGTATCTACTTAAATACATAGCAGGTACATGGCAGACAATGTAAGGACCAGTGTAATGTAAGTTCTGATGCGATTGAATTTAATCTGTCAACTCAGGTGCAGGGGACAGCGAGGGGAGGAACTTAAATCTTCTGGGGACACCGAATGTTGCCTGTTCAGCTGTAATGTAAACAAGTCCCTGAAGTCAGCATTCATTCATTCACTCTCCAACTATCTTTTGGGGACCCAGCTTTTTCTGTGAATCTCGACATAGAGAAACAGACTCAGACACAGACAAGAATTGACATGGTCCATAACATGTCCTAGGGGGCTGGGAAAGAAAATCTCAGCATTTCTGACATAAGAAAAACATATCAGATTTTAAGGGAATTCTCAACATCTTAGCTGCAAAAGGGCAATGATTCTCATTTCATTAACGTTTGGTAGTCTTTTTAAAGAAGTAATATCTTGAATGCGGTAACAACAGTAAGCAAAGAAAAATAAATAAATCTTTGTTATTATTCAGTACTTAATTATATTTAGATACAATGGCAGATAAAAATAATTTTGAAAAAAAAGAATTATTTTTAACAGGTCTTTTTCTATGTGGATGCTGTACTTGGACATACAGAAAAATCAACCCACAAATCCTCAGCTACCAAAAATACCTTTATTCTTTGTTCCCGGCCTACTTAAAATATAACAGACTATTTACAAATACATTACAGAAAGAAATTATACGTTCTGGGTAACATTTCTCCTGTTGTTAAATTTTCAGTTATTTTCTGGGAAGCACTAAGCCCTATTTAAAGAACTTAATTGCAGCTTGTTTTTTTTTTTGTTTTTTTTTTCTTTGAAAGAAAAAAAAAGGACTAAAGGAATATTTTAACTCACACTTTAAGATTTCAGAAAAATGCGCAAAAAGTGAGACTGGCCTAGAACCTTTATATGCAATCACCTTACGTTTCCTGATGAAAAATCCCAGTCATTCACTCAGTGTTGTTTCACTGAGGAGCCCGGGCAAAGTCTAGAGCCCACGGGCTAACGGAAAAATGCGCAGTCACAATCCGATGTAGTTGAAAGTCGCAAACTCCAAGCACAGTGTCCCCATCCTCACACCCGGAATTGCTCAAGTGTGATTTTCCCCACAACCTTCCCACGTCTACGCCTGGGGCTGGGGGGCTCGGTTTTCTGTGTCTCGTGTCCCCTGTGCGGCCTGCGGCAGCGGGGCTGACTCCTGCCGGAGGGAAGCCCTCCCCCTCTAGGGTGACGGTGGGAGAGGCCCTTGCGAAACGAGAGCGGCATTTATTTTCATTTTCTCGCGAGTTCAGGTTCTGCTTTTCTGGCTCCTGGGTTCCGGGGAGAATCATGTAACTGGATCGCAGCTGGGGGGAGTCAGCCTCAGATCAGTCTTTATCAAAATAAGGTGATTACATTGCCCAGGACTGCTTTGGCCCACTGTATCTGGATGGGCCCGTTTCACTGAAACTCAGCATTTCTAACTGTTCACAAAGAGCTACAGTCTGGCGTGTCATATATATCTGCACACACATATGTATATATGTCTTATACATATATAACACATATATAAATATGTGCATGTATTATTGTGTATATACACACTATATATATATAAACTTATTATATATAATTTTTTATTTGTGTAATTGGTCATTCACTGAAAGTTTTAATTTATGTAAATATGTTTTCATAAAAGAAGGAAAAATTGTTTCTATCTTCCATAGTCATTCTGTATAAACATTCCTTTAATTACTCTAAGCATGAAATGAAATATTTTTAAAGATGTCTAAAGAATCACTTTTAAAACCCTGTCTCTTGTTTAATAAAGTTCATTTTCTGCCATCTTTACAGTTGATAGAAGGTAATTTTCTCTTAACCTCTCAAATGCGAGCAATAGTGTGAAAACTGTTCCAGCAAATATGAAATGGCGTTTAATAACTTAAAAGTGCTTCTCCTTCCATATCTCATCGGGGCTCGCCAGCTCTGCTCTCTTACTACCCTCGGAAGTGTGATTCCGAGATAAGACTCCCTTAACCTCTCCCCGGACTTGTCCACCTTCCTTAGTCCGTCTCTGGCTCTAAAGCTTACGACTGCGTTGTTGATATCCGCTGGGCCTGACGAACCTGTATTTCTCCTTCGGCAACGGGGTTTCTTTACAAAGTACTTCTCTGCTCATCACCATGCACAGGGAATTTTGTGAGTTAAAACACTTCAAGTTGTCCTTCCGAAAATGTGCAAGATAAGCGCTGCTGCAAAAGTTACATAATTTAAAATAAAATCCCTCCAAAGCCGAGCTCACACCTCCCCAGGTTGTTCTGGTCTGAAGCGCTGTCCTCCCACCTCAGCCAGGAGGTGTTTCTGTTCGTGAGGCGGAGTGGATATGCTAAGCTGGGAGGTAAGGCTGGAGGCGGGGAACCCTAGAAGCACTCGGAGAAGTTCCTGGGCGATCGTCTTAGCAATGGGATCCTGGATACGACACCAGAGGCAACAGCAAAGATAGACAAGTGAGACCACATCACGCCAAGAGATCTTCACAGCAAAGGAAACAATCAACAGGTGGGATGGGGAAACATTTGCAAACCACAGGTGAGGGGTTAGTATCCAAAATATTGAAGGACTGCTTACAACTCAATAGCAAAAAAAAAAAAAAAAAGGCAAGTTACACAATTAAAAATGAGCAAAGTACTTGAATAGGCATCTTTCCAAAGACAAGGTACAGATGGCCAACAGATATGCAAAAAGATAAACAACACTACTAACCATAAGAAATTTGCAGATCTGAACCACAATAATGTATCACCTCATACCCATTAGAATGGCTATTATAAAAAAAGACAAAAGATAAAAACACTGGGGAGGATGTGGAGATATTGGACTCCTTCTACACTGTGGCCAAGAATGTAAAATTGTGCCGTCACTATGCAAAACACTATGGAGGTTCCTCAAGAATTTAAAAATGCAGCTACAACAGGATTGAGCAAATCCACTTCTGGGTATAGACCCAAAAGAATTAAAGTCAGGATCTTGGAGAATTATCTGCATTCCCATGCTAATTGCAGCATGATTCACAATAGCCAGGTTATGGCATTAACCTAAAGATGAATACATAAGGAAAATACGGTATATACATACAATGGAATAATAGCCAGCCTTTAAAAAGAAGGAAGTTCTGCCTTTTGTAACAACATGAATGAAACTAAAGGACATTCACCGAGTGCAATAATCCGTAGGCACAGAAAGACAAATACTGCAGACTTCATGTATATGAGGTTTCTAAAACAGTCAAACTCATAGAAGCCGCGAACAGAATGGTGGTTACTATGGGGGGCGGGGGGGTAGGAGAAACTGGGGTTGTTATTCAGTGGGTACAGAGTTTCAGTTATGCAGGATGCATTAGTTCTAGAGACGAGCCTGCTTAGAACGGCACGTAACCGACCCTTTTTCAGTCCTGGTAGCAGGGTTACCAGCTCCAGTGCCCACAGAGCTGGAGAATAAAAACATAGAACTTGCTTCAAGGGCTAAATCCATAAATCGTTTTAGAGAATTTGGAGTTTCTTTTCCATTTTCCTCCATGCCAATGCTAGTTTTACAATACTGCCACATAGACACTTAACCTAAAATGTCTACATGAATAATGGATGCTACGATGAAGCCAGTTAGTCTTGTAAAAGGTGCTAAATTGTCCTAATACTGTAAACCAATCCCAAGGCAACAACAACAAAAAATCATTTTATTATTCAAATTTTTAGATGCAATTTAGGCAACGGAGGTTGCCCTCCTGGATGAGACCACACACAGACAGATGTGCTGCGTTCTCCCTGCAAATCCTTCAGCCGCGCTACACAGAACGCAGAGCGGCTGCCCGCGGTGCTGCAGGGGCCCAGGGCCACCGTCCCACTTTGGAGTACTGTGGCTGGAATCTGTTCCTTTCTACTGCCGCTGCATTTTGTAGCTTTGGCCTTGGAAGCCCTCAGGAAGAAGGGTTGGGTGGGCAGTCTGGTGTGGTTACACCCTCGTTGCTCCTCTCAATGCCGGGTATTATTTCGTCGGCGTTGTCTGAAGGTTCGCATTGTTCTGGATCCTTGTTGTCAGGTCGCAGGAAAGAAAATAGAGCCCGACACTTGGCTCTGTGTACTTACATTTTCATGTTCTGTTCATTACAGAAACAAAGAGAGGAGTCCTTTATTTTAACGCTCAGACTATTTGACTCAGTGATTCGGGGCACATTTGCCAACGAGGTTTCCAGAGATCTAAGCAGCTGCGAGAACTCGGAAAAGCCCAAACGGCGAAGGCAAGGGGAACAGGCTCTCCCTTCGGGGCTGGGGAACCTGCAAACCATGGTCAGGCCTGAGCGCAGACGCCCTGAACATTGCTCGGTCCTTCCCTGGGGCGAAGCCAGCCCCGCAGCCTGTCAGCTCATCGCGAGGTCAACGCTCTGGTGCGCAGGGCTCCTTGGCCAGCGCAGTGCAGCGCTGTGATCTGGACACGTCGCACTGCTGCGGATCTGGACACGTCGCACTGCTGCGGAGTAAGATGGACAGACGGACGCTATGAAGCCATCTGCAGTACACCTGACCGGCGTTCACAGTAAAGTCATGTGCATATTCAGTAATAATAGACAGTCCTAGCGTCTTGTTTGGGTAACGTGAAGCACCTTTCTCCTCCCTGTGTTCTGTGTACATGCCACAGCCTGTGACCCACAGCGAGTCGAGACTTTCTCCACTTTCTTAGCTTTCTGATATTTTCCCCTGGAGAGATTTGTACACATCTTTGTAATAAAATAATCAATCAATTGTGGCCAGGGCAATTATAAAACATGCAGGGAGCCATCAAAAGCTTCATGGCAATGTATGCCAACGTGTGGGTTTGGGGCATACGCACACACCTTTATTAGCAAGAAGGGCCAAAGCTGAATGCAGAAATGACGTGATGGCATGGAAAGTCGGTGCCAACCCAACACCTTGCTTCATTATCCCAGTGATCCTCCTTCCGTACCCACGCTCCTCCTTCAGTATCCGTGGTCCTCCTTCCATACCCACGCTCCTCCTTCCATACCCACGCTCCTCCTCCCTTACCCGCGCTCCTCCTCCCGTCCCCGCGCTCCTCCTTCCGTCCCCGCGCTCCTCCTTCCGTCCCCGCGCTCCTCCTTCCGTCCCCGCGCTCCTCCTTCCGTCCCCGCTCCTCCTCCCGTCCCCGCGCTCCTCCTCCCGTCCCCGCGCTCTTCCTTCCGTCCCCGCGCTCCTCCTTCCGTCCCCGCGCTCCTCCTTCCATCCCCGCTCCTCCTCCCGTCCCCGCGCTCCTCTTTCCGTCCCCGCTCCTCCTCCCGTCCCCGCGCTCCTCCTTCCGTCCCCGCGCTCCTCCTCCCGTCCCCGGGCTCCTCCTTCCGAACCCGCGCTCCTCCTTCCGAACCCGCGCTCCTCCTTCCGTCCCCGCGCTCCTCCTTCCGTCCCCGCGCTCCTCCTCCCGTCCCCAAGCTCCTCCTCCCGTCCCCGCGCTCCTCCTTCCGTCCCCGCGCTCCTCCTCCCGTCCCCGCGCTCCTCCTTCCTTACCCGTGCTCCTCCTTCCATACCCGCGCTCCTCCTTCCTTACCCGCGCTCCTCCTTCCTTACCCGCGCTCCTCCTTCCGTCCCCGCGCTCCTCCTTCCGTCCCCGCGCTCCTCCTTCCGTCCCCGCGCTCCTCCTTCCGTCCCCGCGCTCCTCCTCCCGTCCCCGCGCTCCTCCTTCCTTACCCGCGCTCCTCCTTCCATACCCGCGCTCCTCCTTCCTTACCCGCGCTCCTCCTTCCTTACCCGCGCTCCTCCTTCCTTACCCGCGCTCCTCCTTCCGTCCCCGCGCTCCTCCTTCCGTCCCCGCGCTCCTCCTTCCGTCCCCGCGCTCCTCCTTCCATACCCGCGCTCCTCCTTCCGAACCCGCGCTCCTCCTTCCGAACCCGCGCTCCTCCTTCCTTACCCGCGCTCCTCCTTCCTTACCCGCGCTCCTCCTTCCGTCCCCGCGCTCCTCCTCCCGTCCCCGCGCTCCTCCTTCCTTACCCGCGCTCCTCCTTCCTTACCCGCGCTCCTCCTTCCTTACCCGCGCTCCTCCTTCCATACCCGCGCTCCTCCTTCTGAACCCGCGCTCCTCCTCCCGTCCCCGCGCTCCTCCTTCCTTACCCGCGCTCCTCCTTCCATACCCGCGCTCCTCCTTCCATACCCGCGCTCCTCCTTCCGAACCCGCGCTCCTCCTTCCTTACCCGCGCTCCTCCTTCCTTACCCGCGCTCCTCCTTCCGTCCCCGCGCTCCTCCTCCCGTCCCCGCGCTCCTCCTTCCTCACCCGCGCTCCTCCTTCCATACCCGCGCTCCTCCTTCCTTACCCGCGCTCCTCCTTCCTTACCCGCGCTCCTCCTTCCGTCCCCGCGCTCCTCCTTCCTTACCCGCGCTCCTCCTTCCGTCCCCGCGCTCCTCCTTCCGTCCCCGCGCTCCTCCTTCCGTCCCCGCGCTCCTCCTTCCTTACCCGCGCTCCTCCTTCCATACCCGCGCTCCTCCTTCCTAACCCGCGCTCCTCCTTCCGAACCCGCGCTCCTCCTTCCTTACCCGCGCTCCTCCTTCCTTACCCGCGCTCCTCCTTCTGAACCCGCGCTCCTCCTTCTGAACCCGCGCTCCTCCTTCCGTCCCCGCGCTCCTCCTTCCGTCCCCGCGCTCCTCCTTCCTTACCCGCGCTCCTCCTTCCTTACCCGCGCTCCTCCTTCCGTCCCCGCGCTCCTCCTTCCGTCCCCGCGCTCCTCCTTCCTTACCCGCGCTCCTCCTTCCTTACCCGCGCTCCTCCTTCCGTCCCCGCGCTCCTCCTTCCCCCTGCCTCAGTAGAAGGCCCCTGCTCTCACGAGACCGGAAGTCCGTCCTGTCTCCCTTTCTCAGAACCTGTGCTCCCTCCCTTCTGTGCTTCCCCCTGGAACTCGCCGTGAGCGTATAAAGATTCTGTGACACCTGCTGCCTGAAACCTCCCCTCGACCCCACATGGTCGCTACCTACCAGCCCCTGTCTTCCCTCCCTACGAGACAACCTATCCGCACAGGCTGAGCCCATTTCCTTCTCTGCATCCTTTCCTCAGCCCGTTCTCGTCTGGTTCCTGACCCCGCACTTGACAGAGACCCCGCCATCCTCACGGTCAGCGGTGCTGTCCCCGCGGCCGCTCCCGGCCCCTCGGTAATTCCGTTTTCATGAGCGGGCTCTGCACCCTGACCAGCCCCTGCGCAGCGGCGTCTGCTTTGAGAGGTTACACTGCGCCTTTCTGCTCCTTTCGAGTTCCCTCCTGTGCACTCCTCAGTCTCTTTGGAGACGTTTCTGAGACCGTTCTTATCAGACTCTGAATAACAGAGTACGCCACAGGTCTGCCTGGTTTCTAGTTTCATTTTTACGCAAGTGATAGCACGGCTGAAGGACTGTGCGACCGTATTCCTAAAATATCTCCCTGACATCCCCTCTTCCGTGTGCACAAGGAGCCTGGCATCCAGTCCATCCGCAGCGGAACTCTGGCTTTGGTCTCCTCCATTCCCTGCCCCTCGCTGTTGTAGGCACCCCACTTCCTAGGGCTCAGCACCGCCTGCCCAAGCCTACAGCTTGTGATTACTGACTTCCCACCTCCCGTGAAGCCACCGCAGTGACACATTCCATTTCTCCCCACTTTCTCTGTGACCACACGTCCTTTCTCAAGGACTGTCCCATTGCCTTTGAGAATTTCAGTTCTCAAAGCTAGTATTTCAATGTATTAAAATATATGAAAATGTGAATATATTAATACCCATTTGTATAAATACCTGGTTATTCCCATACCAGTGTGTGTGTGTGTGTGTGTGTGTGTGTATGTGTGTGTGTGTGTGTGTGTTTGTGCATGTGTATTGTTGTGTGTGTGTGTGTGTGTATGGTTTTATTTTTTGAGAGTCCCGATTTCATTTTTTTAAGCAGCGCTGCTGGGGGCTCATGGACATCAATGCACCTGTTTGAAATGTACAACTTGATGAGCTCTGACTGGGAAGGAACCGGTGAGAACTTTATCGCAACCAACCTAATGAACATTTACATCCGCGGCAAAAGTTGTTTCCCCCCGTCTGAACATGTCCTTGTCTATAATGTTCAAACAGCGTATGATCTGAAAATTGTAAGATAATTGAAGCAACACCAATGAGGTTGTCGTTATGTGAAATGAAAGTGCTGGGACGTCCCTGGCTGAGGTGCACTTGGATGGCACAGGGCCGGTGAGCCGCGGGGGGCCCGGTCCTCAGCTGTGGCCGAGGCTCTGACAGCATGCAGAGGGGCAGTGGCTTCAGGGTCATTTCTGCCCTTCCTTCCAATCTGTGTCCCTGCTCCTGGTCTGCTGCCTTGCCCCCAGGGGGGACAGAGAGCCCCACACCGATCACCTCTGGGAGAGAATCCCACACTGCGTTTTCCACACAAAACGCCACTCTTCCTGTTTGGACCTGCTTTTCTGGGTTTAGCCTTAAAAAACCTCCATTGCTTTTACTCTTTGCGGTGTTTGAGACATATGGATTTTCTCCACCTGACATTTCTTGAGCTTGGTTTTCCCACAGAGCAGAGCCTGAGACAGGTGTGCCATTTGGAAATGGGGAGGGGGTTCTGCAAGGAGAGAGCCCGTGAGCCCTGTGCTGAGCCTCAGGGAAGGGGCTTAGTGCTCTTGGCTTTGCTCAGCTGCCCCCCAGGAGTTAACTGCTCCACCTCTGTGCCCCGGCTTCCTGGGCATCCCCCCAAACACAGAGGAAGTGGGGGACTCGCTTAGCAACCAGGAGACGCACAGAGCGTGGGGCCAGGGTCTGCCACCTGCAGCCGGGCTTGTGCAGGGGCAGCCCAGGGACAAGCACTGTCCAGCTAAAGAACCAGCTCCCTTGAGAATGTGACATTTTATTTATTCCATAAATGAATATAGATTGGACACTTACCAAATGACTATGTGTTTTTTAATCACCTTCTAGGGACTTGCATGTTATTTTGCCTAAAAGACACTCCATATTCAAATTAGTCTAACTAAAATTATCCCTTCTCACATGAAAATTATCAAGGCTAGCTAATTTAATCCTTCCTGAGATGTATTAAAATACCCATGTAGTAAGATGTGTATTAATTAGAAATTTTGATTAATTATATTAATTAAAATATTTATATAATATTAAGTGGTTAGATTCCAATTAGACAAAATATGTTTGTAATAAGTGTTCACCATCAATAAGGGATCATGTTAGCAAAAAGTAGATAGATTGATAAATAAGTTCATTCAAGAGACAATATTAATTACAATAATACTAATATTAGCAAACAGCAACACAACACTTTGTACTGTTCTCATAAGACCTCTCCATAGATTAACTCAATATTATCAATAACCTTTGCGTTAAGTAGTGTTTTATTATTATTACTTTTAATCTTTATTGTGGAGAGTGTTACAGATGTCTCCCTGTTTCCCTTTCCCATTGCCCCCTCCACCCAGTTCCCACCCCACCCCAGGCCTTCAGCACCCTGTTGTCTGTGTCCATGGGCAATGCATATATGCTCTTTGGTTAATCTCTTCCAACAACCCCCACCCCCTTCCCTCTGAGATTCATCAATCTGTTGCACGTATCCATGCCTCTGTTTCTAGTTTATTCATCAGCTCGTTTTGTTCATTAGATTTTCCACAAAGAAGTGAGATCATGTGGCATTTGTCTTTCTCTGACTGGCTTACTTTCGAGATAAGGAAACTTGACATACAGAAGGGTTAGTAACTAACACTTGAGAAAAATAAAATAAAATAAAATAAAGTAAAATGGAGTATCTTCTAAACCATTATATTCCATCTTTTCTTTCACATTCTTTTTTCTTCTTTTTTTCTTTTCAGGCATCAGAGTCTGGTGGTTGGATGGTGGACGCAGGAGTCCATCTGTTTAGTGGCGGAATTCATATCCTAACTCTGACCCTGCAACTTTAGGTTACTTGTTATTAATTCCTTTAAAATTAGTAGTTAAATGTTACATGTGAATATAAATAACATTTTATGAAAAATAACGACAGGTTCCAAAACAAGGAAATTAGCAAGAAAATTCATATTGTTTTTATAGTTTGTGAAAATATGCTTAATGTACCTACTAGAAGACAGCTATACTCTGACTCCAGCTTCTGTGCCCAATGTGCTAAGATATCACAAGTCATCACTTCTAGAAGGGCCACCATACACACTTGGGAGAGAAGGGAACTGAAGCCCTACAGTTATAAAAATTTCTTTCGCTCACGAACCCCTGAGAGTGTCTCAGGGACCCCCCCCCCCAAGGGGATCCCAGCACACACTCCGAAAGCTGCTGCTAAAGCACCAACATATAGTTACTTTAGACGATCCACTCACTAGTGAAATTTCCCGGGGGGAAACTATCAATTCATAAGACACAATCTAGACAAATGCAACAACTGATTGGCTACGCTATTCAATTTTCCAGTGATTTTTGCTCACTTATACCCATGTATTTATATATTTTATAAAGATTTAATATGGCCCCTCTGATTTTCAAAAATTAATCCAGGTGAGTGATAGTTCTAGCAGAAGAGAAGCTGTGTGGGATATCAAGATACAAAACCAAGAAAGTGTTCAAATATTTTCAGAATTCCGTAATACTTCGTTTATTGATTTTAAAAAAGCTTAGATATTTCTTTTGCCGCGGAGCAGAAGGAAGGTGGGTGTCAGAATTCCATGTCTCATAATACTTGTGCAATAGTTCATTAGATTGTACATATGAGAACCAATTAAATACTTATTAAAGGTCAACAGCCGGGTATGAGCCAAATTCTTTTCCCTGCTCTTCAGAGAGAACAGGTGTTCTCAACCATTGTTAATTGAAAAAGGTTAAACTCATTTTAGCATTCAACTCCGTGGATTAATTATTAAATTGTATTAATTGATTTGGTTATCATTGCTGGGTGCACTTTAGTTCTGAATCATTTAAGCAGAGAAACGGCTCTGGGGGCTGTTTTGCCTACAATCTAACACAAGAGATGCCTTCAGAGCCCGATTTCCGTCTCAATCAATCCCCCCCAGAACTTATCGCCCATCAAACCGCATTCATTGCACAAGGAAATCTGTTTCCTCCACCATCTCAAATCCACTCAGTGCTCTTATCATTCCCATTATCAACCTACAATCCGACAATCCATAATTCTCTTGTATAACCGTGTGTCACTTCTTTCTTCATCGCTAATGGCTCTAAACATTCCCCTGAAGCCATGCTACGGGGTCTCAAGTTCAGCCACACTCTCATCTTTAGTCCGGATTCCCTCCCACCTTCCTCTTCTGTCTCTGCCACTTTTCCAGAACTTTGCTCCATGCCGACCATTAATTTTACGAGAATCTCTCGTAGGATTGCATCCGCTTCTGCCTCTCATCTTAGTGCTGGTGCAGTTAGTTTATTTCCTTGATGAACATGTTAAGAATCATGACAGTAGACTGCATTTTACTTCTTTTGTTTCCTGATGCCTATATTATTTTTTTCCGGCACTCAAAAATTGCCCAAGAGACTTGAGTATCTCTCCCAAATACATATGTTAAAACTACGCTGCAACATAAGCTTTGTTTTGGTGCAGAGGAAAATATGACACAAACGTACTGTAGCAGATCTGTTCGTATCGTAAGGATTCTGAGAGTACAGTGCTATCGGTGGTTTACCATGTAGCGCGGGCTCGTTCCCAGGGAGTCCCGGGAACCCCACCAGTCGACAGAATGAAAGTTCAAATGTGAAGCATCTCAGAAGCTGTACTGACTAGACCACACCCCCTCCCGCCAGCCCCTCCTACCTCCTTAGATTCATATTCCCTAACTTTCAATAGTCCTCCAGGAAAAAAAATCTCATTTTAACTATCATTTAAAAGATCATTAAAGTAAGAATATATAAATGTGATTTTTTTTTATCCTCACCTGAGGACATTTTTGCATCTATCTTCAGATAGAGTGGGAGGGAGAGAGGAAGGAAGAGAGAGAGAGAAACATCGATGTGAGAGAGACACATCAACTGGTTGCCACCCACATGACCCCAACCGGGGCCAGGGACAAACTGCAACCGAGGTACGTGCCCTTAGCGGGAACCGAACCTGGGTCTCTCTGGACCGCAGGTCAACACTTTAACTGCTGAGCCAACCCAGCCAGGGCTTAAATGTGATTTTTTAAAGGTATGAGATAATTGTGTTCCCCTTTGAGTTCTCTAGGAATTATAATTAAAGTTGAAATAAGAAGAGTTGGGAAATACAATTAGAACAATAAATTCAGGATAAATTAAAAATACTTTCAAATAATGACCACCAATCAAGACAAAAAGAATTCCACAGACAAGTTCCATTCAACCTTTAAGAAACAGATAATACCAACATATCTAAACAGTCCTTGACTATATATCAAGGGTTTCAGAATTTGCTGGTAGCATATTTTGGTAGGAAAACCTTAAAATCTCAGTGAAAAGAATAACTTTCAAATTTATTTTTAAAAGTAGATAAAAAGCCATCAGATATAATACTATCAAATCAAATACAGTACTACACTTGAAGAACGACATTAGAAGGTACCTTGAATACATAAGATTTATTATTGGAATGCAGTGGTAGAATTTTAAGAACCCTTTAAAAAAGAAAATCTCTATATTTATTCTGAAGTGGAATTTACTGGAGTGCAATAACTACTCCTGATGGAAATAAGTGTTTTAATAAAATAGGAGAGACATGTACTTTATTAAATCATAGGTCGCACCCTTCAGAAGTCAGCTGTCTGCAGTATGATGAGTAGTAAAAAGCTAAGAGCATCTACTCCCATTAAAAAGGCATTTGTGGCCCTGGCCGGTTTGGCTCAGCGGTTAGAGCGTCGGCCTGCGGTCCTGAGAGACCCGGGTTCGGTTCCTGCTAAGGGCGCGTGCCTCGGTTGCAGTTTGTCCCCGGCCCTGGTCGGTTGTGCAGGTGGCAGCCACTCGATGTGTTCCTTTCACATCGATGTTTCTCTCTCTCTCTCTGTTCCTCTCTCTCCCTCCCACTCTACCTAAACAAAAAATGGAAAAATGTCCTCGGGTGAGGATAAAAAATAAATAAATAAATAAATAAATAAAAAGGCATTTGTGCTATTATTTCTGCTATTATTCGTAAATAATAAAAAATGACAATAGATATTGTTCTCCTGTCAATGTCCATATTGCAGTTACTATGCTAAGCCCTGCGTTAGGGTCCACACACCCACTGAGCACCCGTCATCGGTCCTAGGACTCAGGAGCGAAAAAGACACAGTCACAGCCGTGCGGAGCTCACAGCCAGCCTGCTAGGGCGTCGTTCTGCCACGACCACGTTACGGTGCAGAGGCAGCCGTAAAGGGCCTAATTAATTTTTCAAAGTTACACGGTGAGCGGCAGAATGGGTTCGAACCCAAGGCTATTTAGCTCCAGAGTCCAATCTCTTATTGATTCCTCTTACTTTGTTTCCTGCCTCCTCAGTACACTTCTGGTAAATTCTGCAAGCGAGAGAAAAGTGACGTGTGAACCCTTATGGAGCCGTCTGTGAAATCACAGGTGTGAGCCTTCCCGTGGGAGAAGGAACCAAGTTTCCCCGAGGGGCCTGCCCTGTTCGTTCCAGACAGAACGGGACGTTGGCAGGGGGTGTTTCTCGGGGGAAGCTCACCACTCGCATTAGGTCTCTTACTTTACTCCTGAGGACTCTTCTAAGTTGGCCACGTTGGACGCAGTGTTAAGGTCACAATGACAGGATTTCTTTCATGGCAGAAAAAGGAGGGTAGTTTATCTCCAGCTCTCTGCTCGCTCCCTCTCTCCGTTAGACTCCGTTCTTTTGATGCTGACATTATATGATATTTGACATTGGAAGTACAAATTGTATAGAAGACTGTTTCTTATAAATACACCAAAATTCTCTCACTTTCGACCAAGGACAATTTACGGAGGTGCTATCGGTATTTCAGGGAGAGAAGATTTCTGTCTATTTGAGTGATCCAGACACAGAAAACCCATCTTTGAGAAACCAAAGTGAGTGATCTTTTAGATGAGATATCAAAAAAATAAATGTCACTCATCCAGAAGGTGACTGAATGTGCTATTTTCACAGAAATTTCACCCAGCTTGTCTGTCACGATGCATGCCACTAATTAGGCATCTGTGAGCACCTTCTGGTCGACGAATTGAGCAAAAAACAACTTCTCTTTCCTACAGCAAGTACACCCGCAACTTCCAAAGGAAAATGAGCCGCCCTGAACATTTCAAGACCGTCGGTAATACATTTTATTTCTCATATGTAAACTGTTAAATACTATTAATGTTTTGTTCGTTATTAATCTCCATTTTAATAAATCATGCTAGTTAACATATACTAACTGCTGGTTTGTTCTCAGCATGAGAATGAACTCTTCAAACTGTAAGAGGGATATAGTTGTCATCTTATATGGATATAGGGTCCCCAAGCTCGTACAGTACAGAATGGGGTTTTCAAGCCAGGCCACCTATTTATAAATTCTGAGCACTTAACCACTATATTTTCTATTCACTATAAAAAGACTACGTTCGTTCAATAGCAAATTCATAGCAGAGTGAGAACTCACAGGCCTGGAAACTAAATTACTATGCACAATTTAAAGAAAACACATACCTTGAACCCAATGGGGCCCAAAGAGCTGCTCAGGCAATAAGTAGCTGACTAATAAAATTCTTTTGTTTATGTGGGAAGGATACTATTTTATGACAGAGAACAGTGAAATATATCTGGAGTTCTTAAAAGCTTGGAATTTAAGACACCACAAAGACAAAAACAAGCATGTTCCATTTCATTGGGTACGTATAATACACAGAACACTAAGTCTTTTATAGACGACTACCAAACCCTTATTTAATGCAAATTTAATGTTTTTAACAACTTCTCATTGAGTTCTATAACATGCAGCACCCTGTCTGCAATGTGCAGCTGGAAGAATTTTGACAGAATGAATGCACCCCTGCACCCAGCAGCCACACGAAGACATGGAACATAAACACCTGTTAATTAGACACCTTGTGGCCCTACTTACCAAGCGCCTGCCTTTCACTGTAGATACTACCCTGCTTTTCAGTGTCACAGGTGAGCTGTATCTGTTCTTGAATTGTAAATCAATGGATCGATCTTCTATACCATTACATTATATATTTAGCTGAACATGAAATCTATCGATCCATCCATATTTTTATGAATAGCAGTAGCTCATTGTTTCTTATCAAAGAATATTTTGTTGTAGGAACCTATTATAGTTGATCTGTAGTTCATTCTAATATTGATGAAACATTCAGTTGTTTTTAGTTTGAGGCTACTACAAATAATGCTGCTGGGTGCACTGCCTTTTGGTGCACATGTGTGAACATGTGTGTGGTGCACATATGTGAACATGTGTGTGGTGAACATGTGTGTGGGGGGTGCAACCTAGCAGGAGAATTTATGGCTTATGTAATATATTTATGTTCAGTTCAGTAGATTTTGACAACTAGTCTGCCAAAGTGGTTATATCATCAGTATTCCACAGTCCGTCCAATGTTTGCTACTTTCTGCGTAGTTTTCAAGTATTGTGTCTTACAAGCACAGGTCTTTCTGGCTTTAGTCAGTAATAAATTCAGGTTTTGATTCAGATATTAAGTGATAAGTTCAATGGAGCTTCCACTGAGAAATGTTTTTAGACCCTCACTTGGCCGCATGTGGTGATGTGCACAGACCAACAGGTACCTTCCTCAGGTCCCTTGTTCCCGCAGGTCCAATGTTCAGCCAATGTGTCGCCAGGGAAGTCTCTCACCAAAATGTGACGTCAGTCTTATTTCACTGGATAATGGTTGTTCAATGTATTTTGTTATCTGGGAATCTGTTCATTATTCTCTCTGATCTGAAGGTGCACTATTTGGTAAGTACTCTTGCCATCATCCTCTTGAGTCTTCTGTCACTCACTTCCTTCTCACTGTATGTTTATTTTATTGTCTTGTTTCATGTGCTTTGCTCTTCCCTTGAAGCTCTTGCATCTGTTGAGTCTCTGAAGTGTCCCGTCATGAATAAATGACAGCATAGACCCCATCAATGTCCTACCCAGGCCAATTCCAAGAGCTACTACCTGTGAGCGCAAATGAATAAGCAATCAAATTATGCAAAGGTAATTGGTCTGAGGTTGGGTTGGTCTCTCATAAAAATTTATGTTTGTATGTTTGGTTGTTTGGATGGTTGGTTTTGCTTTACTTGCCCCTAAGATTTTCCCTTTATCATTGGTTTTCAACATCTTAAATATATTTATTAACGTTAACACTACTTGAGTTTGTCTGAGCATCAATTAACTGTGATTGGTTGTTTTCCATTATATTTGAAAATTATTAGCCATTTTGGGTTCAAATATTTTTTTCCATTCTCTTTCTCTTCTAGGATTTCAATGTACATGTAAGTTAAATCATTTCATATGTCCCATAGCTCATGAATTTTCTGACTTTTCCCCTTCATTTGCTTTTTAGCTTCTCCTTTAGCTATGGTCACCCCTCCTAGCCTCAGTTGTGTCCAGTCTAATGATGTTAGACACATTATTATTTGTGCCCAGTGACTAATTCAAAAATATTTTCATTTCTGTTACCTTTTTTTTTTTTTACTTCTAGATTATCTGTTCGACTTTTTAAATATAATTTCAATTCTTCTGCTGAAATCTGTTAATGCCTGTTGTCCGATTTTCCATTACAGTGTTTAACACACTATCATTCATCACTGTTTTTAATCTCTGTCTCTTCCCTACACCTGAGTCATCATGCAGTCTGGTTTTGTTGACTGCTTTGTCTTGTTACAGTAGGTTTTTTTGCTTTGTTTTTTCCTCTAGGCTCACATTCAATAATTGACATGATTTAAGGCTGAGTGACAGTTTATGTCATTTCAGCTTAACTTGAAGTGACCTTCATCCACCAGCAAGGTTTTTCAGCTCAGAGTCAGACGTGACCAATATGCCCCCCACCTCCGCACAGTGGTGAGCACCCACCTTTTCTCCTTGCCACGATGAGACTGAGGGAGACTGCTCCCTGGATTCCAAGGGTTTTCAGAAAAGCTTTTCAGGCTGTCACCCGGAGCTTCAGCACGAGCTGCCACTCCAATACCCCAGCCTTGCAAATGCCCCGTGAGCTCTTCCGTCCTCTGGCCCGTGTTTTCTTCCTTAACGAAGTAGAGAATGGCAGCCCCTTGCTCATGGGCGGAATTGTCAAATACCTACAGGGACAAACCAGGTGCAGAGTGTCAACCTAACCCCACAATTCTCTCTTCTCTGGAATTTCAGACCCCCTTGTTCTTGTTATTTTAGCTACTCTCTGATGTCTTTAAGTAAACGATTTTTGTGATTCATCAAAGTTCTCAGTTTTTTTTTTAACTGGGAACATCGGTCTGACATAAACTAGTCCAGTGTTCCTTGAAGTAGAACTTCACAGTGCTGTTTTGAAACAGAGTGACATTAATGGTCTCATTTTTATGAGAAATTGCTTTAATCATAATATCATCCCCCAAATTTTAAAGTCTTAATATCATAATTTATAAGTTATTATATCTTCCTTGGAAGTTGTAATTTGTGTTTATGTTTTAACCATATAACTGTGTTTCTTTAACTATTAAACATATCTTATTTTTGGACCAAGTATTTGTTTACATCAAATCTTCTGTCAGAATTTTGGGTTTTATGACAGCTATTAGCATTTAAATTGTTTTAATTTACATAAAGTGTTACCCAAATGTTTTTATTGTTTATAATTCTAGTGCTAAAATTTGCACAACCAAGTTGATAACATTGGAACAAAAACTGTATATGATAAAATACAAAAATATGACCAAAAAACCTCCATATTTTTACTATTGTCTTTTAAGAGTGAACTTTAAAAAAATCTATGAGATAATGTCAATAAAATTTAAAACAGCATATAGTAAGATATGCAGCATATTGATAGATTTATGCACTCTCTTAATTTTTATTTACAATAGATTGAGTCCTCCTGAAAGAGCAGTAGAGAGTTAGATGAATTTTGAATTAATAATATTTTCAGAAATGTGTACCGTGGAGAGAAAGTCAACTTAGATGTTTCTTTTTCTTATAGGTAAGAAAAATAAAATTTATTAAAATTAAACACCTAGCAAATAACACCTATAAATGATTTCAACATCAAAGCTTTTGATCATTATGATGTACAGGGCTTCTAGCAATGTTCATGATCATGTTCCTGGCAAATGCCAAAGAAATTAACTGAGCACCTACAAAGTTCCAGCAGCTACGTCTCACCTGGTGATACAACGAGGACTAAGACACAGTTCTGCCACCATTGAGTCAAGAGGCTTTTAGAGAAAATCAGAGTCTAATAATATGTCAAGATTTGATACTGCTCAAAAGACAATTAAGTAAAAAGAAGAATAATTGGATTTTCCCAGAAATTATTCTTTGGGCCTTAGAAATCAATCAACCCTATATATAAAGGTGAAAGTGGATGTATTTAATAATGATGGACACCATTTAAAAAATTAAACACATGATGGCTGAATTTTAGCATGAAAGCTGAATTGTTTTCCAGAATACTTACAAGCAAAAATATTTTCATTTTTTATCATTTTACTAAATGCAAGCCCTTTAAACGGAAGTTATGTCAAACCATTTGGGGTCCTCTCAGTTCTGTGTTAACTCACAACTCTGTACACCAGTTTCTTCTTCTCTCCCTAGAATGCATTTCCTGTTTTTCTCCATCTGGAAATTAGCTGCTCATCTTTCAAGGCTCAGACCAAAAGTCATGCCCAGAAGGCTTGACTCCATCCCACACAACGGTTGACTCTTCACTATTTGAGTATATGTAACTCTTGACTGTACTATTGGCTTTCAAGTTTTTCTATGTGAGTGTGAAATCTCCATGAGGCCAGACTTTGAAATGTGCTGAGAAATATAAAAGGACTTTTTTCTTTGCTCTAACATTTAATTATCAAATATTAATACAGCCATTTCTTTTATTTTTATTAATATTTGCACAGTACATTTCTTCACTATTTTACTCTTACCATACTGATGTCATTATATTTAAAGGGTTATATAGTACTTATTTGTATGTAGTTAGATTATTTTATTTATTCTAATCTGCTGATCTTCGTCATTTAATCAGTCATTCACAACATTTACATTTAATGTAATTGTTGACATATTCATGCTTAAGGCAGCCATATTATTTTATTTCTATTTTATCTGCTTTTGTTTGCTGCTTTCATTTTTCTGCCTTCTTGTAACATGAGCCATTTAAAAAATTCCATCTCTCACAGAACTTATACGCATGTATGCATAATCATGGACATAGACAACAATGCTGGGGACAGTGTGGGGGATGGGATTGGGAGGAGGGGGTCAATGGGAATAAAAGGAGAAACATTTGTAACAAAAATAAATTAGTAAATAATTCCATTTCGGTTTTCCTATAGTATTTTTAGTGTATCTCCTTATATAGTTATTTTGCAGTTGTTCTGGGTATTACATTACATATGTACAACTTACTACAGTCTGCTGGTGTCCTTATTTTATAATAGAAGTTTCAGAGGGAAATGTGGAGACGTAGGTGAGTAGAAATTATTTTTTAAAATTCATGTCTGAGAATTTAATAAAATTACAGAAGTTTGAGTTATCAGATCAAAAAGTCTATTAAACTTAAACAGCAGTAAGAATAAAAGTAAAAAATATTCTCAGACACATCTTGGTAAAAATTCAGAGTGAACGAAACAAAGACCGAAAGATACTGGAGAGAAAGAACAAATGACCTACAAGGAAGCACTATTTCGCTTGTTGGTCATTTCGTTAGCAGTTCAATGAGAGGATGGAATACATATCTAAAATGCTGAGGAAACACAACTGTCAATTTAGAAATCAATACCCAGCCAACTTATAATTAAAGAGAGAGGACAAGATAAGGGCACTGAACACTGCAAAGGTGAAGCAAACTCTGTGTGTCCAGTCTGCAGTGACGAAAATTTAAATTACTGACAGATGAAACTAGTGGAGTACGAATAGTTAGATGATACCTTGGTTATTAAGATGTTGTAAGATCTTTACCTTGTTTGTGTCCATGCTAAAATAATTTAGAAAAATATTTATGCCTCCACAATAAATAAATAAATAAATAAATAAATAAATAAATAAAGCAAACCACGACCCATGAATTTGTTTTTTTTTGTTTTGTTTTTTTCTATTCTGTTTCACAGGCTATGCTGTTTTGCAGAATATTGATGCTACTCTTCTCAAGATATGTTAAAGGTATTTCTTTAGCTTTTGTGATTTCTATGATGAATAGAACTGTAGATATAGTTTCTTTGGAGTCTGGTTTAAATAAAACTTGTAGAAATTCACTGCAGCATTATCTCCAAGCAGTAAAGCATGTCTTTTGATATTAATTCAACAAGACTTTTTTTTTCTTTTTTTCTTTATTGCTTTTTAGAGAGAGAGGAAGAGAAAGGGAGAAAAAAATAGAAACATTGATGAGAGAGAACATCGACTGGCTGCCTCCTGCATGCTCCCAACTGAGGATCAGGCCCACGACCTGGGTATGTGTCCTGACCAGGAATCGAACCAGCGATCCCTTTGTGCATGGGTCAACACTCAACCACTGAGCCACACCAGCTGGACTCATGACTATTACTTTTAACAGAAGAATCAGGCTATGGATATTATTTCAAGCTAACATCTTCCCTTTTGTTTAAGCAGACCATATAACCTGCACAGAAGAAGGGTCAGGTGGAGAATTGTAGAGAGAACCCCACACAAATCATGTTGTAGAATAAAGACTATATAGCATTTCATGATCAAGTTCACCTCCACGCTTGATATCAGTTCTTGAATGGAATGCCTTTCGCTTTCCCTTAGGTGACGCATCATCATATTTACATTCATCAAATTATGCGTCTTCAAGACTCAGTTAGTCAATTCAGCTTTGAGTATGGTTGAGCCAATTGTGAATTTGATTTTGGTGACTGCTGGTTGGTTCTCATCTTCCCTTGGTTTGCTTCAGTTTGCTCTCTGTTCATAGTAGGGACCACGTCTCAGAAGAGTTCCCTTTCTCATCTTGCATTCAATGCCAAAGTGATTCAGAGTCCTAACAATTTTCCCCTTTAGTATGAGGTACTGTTGGGTAGGGTTAGCTGTATAGCGTATTCTATATGGCTTATATTTCAGGCTTCCATGAAACAAAGTCACCACTCAACAGAACTTTAAATTAGCATACTCAGGAAATCCAGAGCTCGCTATGTAATTAGCATACAGCTGCTAATTATCAAGTGAAATGCTGTACTGAAGAGCAAAGGGAGTTTCCTGTTGATTTGGATGTTAACATGGAGAGATAATTATTTCAAGCCACTTTACTTCAACATTTCAGTTTTTGAACATATGTTTCTAATTTCCCAGGATGCGAAATGTTATTGGGAAGATATACAGGCAACCATTTCTTAGAGCACATCTTAGTATTGTTCAATAAATTCATTTGAATTTTGTATCATATTATATACCTTTGCAGATATCAGTGTGCAAAAACAGTGATCTCTCATAAAACTAAAGATAACTATTAAGATGCTTTGTAAGTTTCAAAGCTCTCTGCTATGCATAGTACACACACAAATCAATAACTCAATAATATCTTTCTAATGTGACCATCTTCTCCAAATATGTGACCTGGTGTCTATTTTATTTTTTCCAATTTAGCTCTCTTTTTTTCTTTTTTTTTTATTGAAGTTATTGGGGTGATATTGGTTAATAAAATTATATAGGTTTCAAGTGTACAATTCTATAATACATCATCAGTGTATTGTATTCACCACCCAAATCTAGTCTCCTTCCATCACCATTTACCCCCCTAAATCCTCTTCCACCTCCTCCACTCTCTTTCCTTCTGGTAATCATCCATCATACTGTTGTCCACATCTACGAGGTTTTTTTTTTTCTTAATTCCTATAACTTTTTAAATGTATCTCTTTAATGTATAACACCTTTATTCTTGGAACTTGAGTATTTCACTTTTTAGTGCCCGTGGCTAGCTCTTCCAAACAGCAAATGCTGTCCAACAATTCCTAGGGCTTATTCTTTCAAAAGAATAAGAGGCTTATTTTCAAAGTATGTTTTCAGAGAAGAATTGAAGTCTGATCAATAGAGAGCCGCCTCTGCTCCACTCTGCTCCATAGGTTGTTACTGGCAGCCTCTCATGGTGCGACAGAGAACGTCCCATTCCGCAGCTATGCTCTCATGGGGAACATCCTGTGCAGCTGATGAGGTACCCGTGTCCGGTTTCCAAGCAACAGTTCTTTGTCATAGTCACGTGGTCAGTCATTGTTCTCAAAAGCATGGGTCACCAGGAGGTATGAGTGAGATATGACAAAATATGGAAGAAATAGTTGTTCATGTTAGGTATTGCTGAAATACAAATCTTATGTGGATAACAGAGGTATAAATAAAAATAGAGTTCATATATGGACACATATCGAAAGAAAAAAATGAGATAAAAGGAATAAAAGAGCCACCAAAGGAAAAGAAAGAGTAGCCAAGGAGTAATCCAAAAAAGTAGCACCAATAAGAATTCATGGAGAAGGTCAGTAGTGAGCCAAGCAGATGTCAGAGAGACAGTGTGCGTCTCCACTGGCCATGTGGACCATGCCCCCGTGTCAGCAACAAGGTATTGTTGTAGCAGACCCTGGCTTGCACACACATTAAGCCACAACATAAGATGCCCCCATTCAAAATCTTTTTGATCTCTGAATACTAGTTTGAGACAAATGAAGATATCTTTGAGTTTTAAACTTTTTATAATGATTCACAATATGTAAACCAAGTCCTTCTGCTGAATGTCTTAAACTTCTTCAGTGATGTATGTCAATTACTTCTCATAAAACTAGAAAAAGATGAAGGCAATCTATATATATAAAGGAGAAAATAATGACTCCCGACAGAGGTCACTGTTATGAAAAGCTACACACTGAAAAACAGTAGGAAAATGGAAAGGGTTTTGACAAGGACTTAAAAAAGTAGACACCAGAAAATTGTCAGAACACTAAATTTCTACTTCTCATCATCACTCTTCTGCTTGCAAATAAAAATGTTACATTATTAGTTTATGATCTTGCAATAAAATTATAAAATCCCTACCCTTCAACTGTCTTCCCCAACTCTTCCATAGAAGACAAGTGAAAATTCTTACCCACTGCCCCAGAAATGTTCCGTGTGTGACTGTGATTCAAGACGCAGCTTCTCCCACACGGCATTTCCTCCGATGGGGGAGCACACCTATGGGTCTGTTAATACTGCCACTTTCCAGTGTTTCTCCTGAGGAACAGGGTCGTGGGACTAGGGCATGAAATACCCCAAACCTCATTTTCCCTAACTGCCATTTAGCTGTTTTTCTTTTCTTTCTTTCTTTTTTTTTTTAAGGGGCTAATATTTGAATTATTTTAAATTAATGTGTTCATTTTTGTTACAGATGTTTCTCCTTTTCCCCCCACTGATTCCTCCTTCCCCCTCCCTCCCTGCCCTGTCCCCAGCTTTGTTGTCCATGTCCACTGTTCATGCACACATGCATATAAGTTCTGTGGTTTATCTCTCCCCCACCACTCCCTCTTCTGGGGATTGTCAGTCTGTACCCCACCTCCACATCTCTGGGACTACCCCGTTCCTCAGACTGTTATGTTCATTATATTCCACAAATAAGTGAGATCATATGATACTTGTCTTTCTCTGTTTGGCTTGTTTCGCTTAGGATAATGCTCTCTAGGTCCCTCCATGTCGTCTCAAAGGATAAGAGATCTTTCTTTCTTACAGCTGCATAGTACTCCATTGTGTATATGTTTTCCTTAAATAAATGCTCTCTGGTTTCCTGCAAGCCTTTAGTTAATTTCCAGAGTTCTAAAATCATTGATATTAACATCTGCCTCTTTTTCATTGCTTTTATGGACAAGAGGATGTTGAGAGTTTGATACTCTGCCCTTGGATGCTGCCGGGCTGAGGTTCTTAGCACATCAGGAGCCCCTAAATCCCGGCTGGGCTGTGGTGGGTAGAACAGCTTCCCCAGCTCGAGCTTAAGGCTCCACTATTTTGTGATGGTTTTCCTAGCCTGGCCCGCACCTCTGTAAATACTCTTTCAAAAATTATTTTCCTTTAAACCCTTTTGAATGTGTCAACAGTTTCTTAACTGAACTATGACCAATATAGTAATAAAACTCAATGGAACTCAAATATTTCAAGCACCACATATGTGCAAGACTGAGTGCTAAATTCTAGTCATTTTTAAAGAGGGCCATGATAGATTGTCTGTGACAATCTAATGTTCGTTACTTTGCCTCCTGATAAAATTGTTCCTTGAAATCCTCTTTGCTTTAGATATGATCTATGCAACAAGAATTTATTTCTCTTTAAGAAATTGCTACAGATTTTAAAAATAAACATACCAAAGCAAAAAGAGAATGACATGTATTGCTTGAGTTATTATTAAGATTAATATTTTCCATTAGTATTTTGAAAGAAATATCTATAAACCTATGGGGAGTGCCAATTATAAATGTTTTTCTAATTTCTTCAAGTGTTTTCACTTTTGAGATAGAATATTTTGATAATAAACATCATTTTATTGTCCTTAATTGAAGACTGTTTATATAACAGAAATATTTTGTGTGGGGATTTAAGTTAGAAGAAATGAATTAGGTTTTAAAATGCAGAGATTTCCATGTAAACAATCTTGAAAGGCTTTTAGTTGCTACTTTGTACATAAATGCTATTATATCATGATGCCTGCTTCTATAGGTGCAAAAGAGATACACAGTCCTTAAAATATCATTTAAATGAAATAAATTATTTTCATGTTATAATAATGAAAAATTATTGTGTGAACTTATGAACTAATAATTTTATTTTTTAATTGGTGGCCTTGATTAAGTCATTTATTTTGCTGTGCCTCAGTCTTTCTTTCTGTCTTTATTTTGTTTGATCTTTATTATTGAGAATATTGCAGATGTCCCCACCTTTTGCCCCCATTGCCCCCTTCCTGGTTCCCACCCCACCCCAGGCCTTCACCACCCTATAGTCTGTGTCCATGGCTAATGCATATAAGCATATGCATTTTTTAGTTCATCTCTTCCCACTTCCCCTTTCCCCTTCCCTCTGAGATGTGTCCATCTGTGCCATGGTTCCATGCCTCTGTTTCTGTTTTATTCATCAGTTTATTTTATTCATTAGGCTCCACATATGAGTGAGATCATGGAGTACTTATCTTTCTCTGACTGGCTTATTTCATCTAGCATAATACTCTCCAGGTCCCTCCATGTCATCTCAAAGGGTAAGAGATCCTTTTTTTAACAGCTGCATAGTATTCCATTGTGTAAATGTACCACGGCTTTTTTATCCACTCATCTACTGATGGGCACTAAGGTTGTTTCCAGATCTTAGCTATTGTAAATAGTGCTGCTATGAACATAGGGGTGCATATATTCTGCCTGATTGGTGTTTTGAGATTCTTAGGATATAGAAGGCAAGTGCATGCAATAGAGTAAAGACAGTCTCTTCAATAAATGGTTTTGGGAAAATTGGGCAGGTACAAGTGAAAAAATAAAACCAGACCACCAACTTACACTATACACGAGAATAAACACAAGTGATCAAAAGACTTAAATGTAAGTTGTGAAATCATAAAAATCCTCAAAGAAAACACAGGCAGCAAAATCTCAAACTTCTCACATAGCAGGATTTTCACTGATACATCACCTAAGGCAAGAGAAACAATGGAAAAAATAAACGAACAGGACCACATCAAACTAAAAAGCTCCTGCCCAAAACAAACAAACAAACAAACCAGCATCAAAATGAAGAGGGAAGCCACTTTTTGGGAGAACATATTTGCCATTGATACATCGGATAAAGGATTTACCTCCAAAATATATAAAGTACTCATACAACTCAACAAAGGGAAGATAAACAATCCAATTAAACAGTGGGCTGAGGACCTGAAGAGACACTTATTCAACCAGGACATCTGGCTAGCAACAGACATATGAAAAATGCTCTAAATCACTAATCATCAGAGAGATACAAATTAAAATAACAATGAAGTACCACCTCCCACCTGCCAGAATGGCTGCCATCAATAAATCAATGAACAAGTGCTGGCGAGGGTGTGGAGAAAAGGGGACTCTAGCACACTGCTGGTGGGAATGCAGACTGGTGCAGCCACTATGGAAAACACTATGGTGTTACCTCAAAAAGGAAAGCACATGCCTGTCTTGCATCCAAAAAGATAATAATTGTGTACTTTAGATTTGCCATTCTAAATTATTGTATCAATTTTTAAAATCTATTTTGAAGTGATTATATACTTTAGAGCTCAAATAAAATACTCATGAGTGAAGGAACCCATACACAATGACTGTCTTTCAGAAGTGTAATAATGAAATAATGTTCTCAAAATCTGTAAGAGTTTGCAAAACATAAGACATACATTCTGTTTCTTAAAAAATTATTAGTGGACATACTTCAGAAAACCAAAGGTTAATTAAATTTAAGAGAGCAAGTTAAAGCGTGTATCTAAATTAAGTGTTTAGTTAAGTCTAAATGATATTTTCAAATTTAAGTATAAAAATTATATCAAAATTTGAATATTATATCAAAAAGTGACCCCAGACTAAACAAATATGGAAAAATATTGAAGAAAATTTGGGTTAAAGTAAACCCTATGTTACTAGGGTCTTTAAGGAGAGTGAAGCTATTTCCTTAATTGCATTTTTTTAAAGGCACACCTATTTGAAGAAAAAAGCAAATTTACTGTAATTGATTTTGTGTATCTGTAACACACAAACCAAAAGTAGTACACATTGAATTTATTGTTTGCAAGTGCTCAAGGAACGTTCCCCAAATAAGCCAGATGCGGAGCCATAAAATAGGTCTACACACGCGTCAAAAGTTCAACTCATACAGACGACAATCCTCGTTCACAATAGACTGCCACTATAAATCAGTGACAAGCTGAAAGTAAAACATTTACCAGTATTTGGATATTTGACAATATAATTCTAAATAATTAATGTGTCAATAATATGAAATCATGATGAAGATTTAAAAATTAGAACAAAGTGGAATAAGAATACAACATATCAAAACTGTGGAATGTAGATAAATACATACTTAGAGAAAAATTTACATCGTTAGTTCCAGTTTCATGGACACAGACAACAGTGTGGTGGTCGCCAGAGGAGAGGGGTTTGGAGGGGATTGTAGAGGGTAAAGGAGGCCAAATGTATGGTGACAGAAGATGATTGACTTTGGGTGGTGAGCACACAATGCAAAGTACAGATCATAAATCATAGAAATGGACACTTGAAGCCTATATGATCTCATGAACCAATGGCACCCAATACATTCAATTTAAAAATTATATTTTAATGTATACATTATAAAAAAATTAATTTAAAATATATTATTCAATTTTTTATCTCAAGACGCTACAGAGAGAAGGGCAATGAATTGAAACAGCCAGAGAGTAAAGAAAAAAATAAAAGCACAGTTTTCTTTTTTTAATCCCAAATCAGATCCTGTGATGGAAAGAGAGGGGGAAGAACAGACCCAACACGCCCTGATCACCTCAGCTGACCTTCAGTCTCCCCCCATAGGTCCTATCTCCAAATATGGCCACTTTGGGAGTTTAGGTTTCAACATAAGAATTTGGGGGTTATGCAATTCAGTTAATACCAATGACTAATACGAAAAAGAACATAGCGGCTTTACCCATCATAGCCTAAAAGTAGAATAATCTCAATTTTCACTGTAAGAATCAATAAATAACACAAATGTTTAGTGACATATTCAGGGAATGGAATACTATACAGCAATAAAAAAGAATACATTTTTGACATATGCAGTAACATGGACAACTCTCAACTATATGTGACAAGCAAAAGTAGTCACAGACCAAGTATTACATACCTTACGTATTGTGAAGTCCAAGAACAGGCAATTAGTAAGCAGGAAAAAAAATCCAAGGACTGTTGAAGTCAGAATAGTGGTGACTATTGGATAGGGGTGGAAATGAGAACGGAAGTACAGTCACCCCTCGTTTATCGCGGTGAATCTGTTCCAGACTCTAGCGGGTGCACCTGGCGTTGAAGGGTCCCTGGGGTGCTCGAATACTTTGGCCTCCAGTCCACACGTACAGTAATTTTAATTGTAATTGTAATACAGGGTGTATAATTGACTCAGACAACTGAGCGCGCTGTACTATTTTCACTGTCTCCATCAACTTTGTAATGAACATATTTGAGAAACCGTGATAGAGTGAAGCCACGAAAGTCGAGGCGCGAAGTGGCGAGGGACGACTATAAAAGACATAAAAACTGGAAAAAAAAGCAAAGATGTCATTTCAAATGATTAATGTTATGGGGTGAATTGTGCCCTTACAACATTTATATGTTAAGCCTTTACCCTCAGAACCTTAGAATGTGACTGCATTTGGAGGCACCATCTTTTAAAGAGGTATTCAAGGAAAAATGAGGTCATAGGTCCAGGCCCTAAGCCAATCTGACCACTGTCCTTGTAAGAAGACGCGATCAGAACACAGACACTCACACACACACACACACACACACAGGAGCCCACGCGAGGAAACAGAGAGGAGACGGATGTGTACATATGAAGAAGCCAAGCCCATGGGCAGCTTGATCTCAGACTTCCGGTCCCCAGGCTGTGAGAAAGCAGTGTTGCCTTTAAGCCCCCCGCTCTCTGGCTAGGTTAGGGAGCCCTGCGAACGTACCACAGCTACAGAAAGCTAATAATTTCACTGGTTTGTTATTCATGATTGTATAAACCTCAAGTGACCGGGAGGGTAGTGAGGGCGTAGAGACAGATTAGACTCATTAACAGAGGGGAAAATAAACATCCTGAGATGTACCACTCATTTTGAAAGTGACATTTAACAAATAGGACATTGCATATCAATGATGAAAAACACAGATTTTGAACAAAATGGTCTATGTTAATAGGATAAGCACATAGAACAACTATTGACCCTCTGAAAGCACAGGCAAAATTCATTTCCAGATTTATTAAATATCTAATTATAAATGTCAAAAATATAAAATATTACAAAAACAATGTGGAAAAATACCTATTAGTATGGGCATGAAGATATTTCCAAAACAAGGTTCAACGAGCATAAACCACCAAGGGAAACAATGATAAACTTCAGAATAGTCATGTGAATAAATCCTGCTAATTAAACTAGACCATAGATAAAGTGGGAATAAAAGCCACACAGTAGTAAATTTCCATCCCATAGAACAGACAAAAATCTAGTGATCCTAGTCCTTGAATAATGTGAGTTAGTCTCCAATAAAAAAAGAAAAAGATCTCACAATCTAAGGGGAGGGTAGGCAAAGACTTGAATTTTACAGGACAGGGAACAGGAATGGTCAATAAACATACGAAAAGAATTGCCGCCTCATTAATAATCCGAGAAATGGATCAAACGTGGGAGACCACCGCCCAGGCAACAGATCGGCCGAGGCCCATGCCCGACCGCTCGGCGAGATGAGGGGACAGACCGGCAGAATCCCTGACACAGCTCCTGGGAATCTAATCATACAGACAATTTGGAGAACACTGGTCTTTACCTGGTCAAGTTGAAGAGGAGCAAGACCTCTGAGCCAACAATTTCACTTAGTGACACGGTTGTGCCCACACCCCCAGAAGGCACGTAGGAGAAGGCCCACAACTAGTTTGTCAGAGACAGGACAACAGTGGCAATAGGTAACCATAGCAACTGGTAGCACTAGAGGGACCGGAAATGCTCCTCGTATTGCACCGTAGCCCTGAGAGTGCAGGATCCGAGGCTCCGTGTGTTGACACGTCCTAGGTACACACTGAGTGAGCAAGTGCAGGCTCTGAAGAACGCTGTCGGGTGACGCGGGTTATCGTACGTTCCGCCGAGCGAAGGAAACACTGCGACTGTCTGTGAGCACGTCGCTGAACCTTTCCTGGGCTCCCCACTCGACGTGTCAGTGCTGAGCAACGTTTCATAAAGGCCGCCGATGGCCCTTCCAAAGGCCGTTTGCGTGCTCACTCCCCAGAGGACGCCTGAATGTAGCTTTTCCCCGCAGTTCTGCCGACGGGACACGCTCTAAAGCAAACGGTGAAAAGTGGAAGCGTTTAGCTTTTCTGTGTTCCTGGTTACGAGTGGGCACCCCACCCGTGTGTGTCCGGGAGCCACAGGGGACTCAGTGAATCACCTTCCATGTGTTCTCTCCAGTTTTCCTTCATTGGCTTTCTATGTCCGTGTCCATCTGAGGCAACTATTGGTCACTGTTGTGTTTGTCTGAGAAATGTGTTCAGTATCAGACCATTGTTTTAAATTTTGAGCTCGATTTTGTAATCCAAATTCTCTTAATACTTCCGTTTTCCTACCACTCTTTTTCATCCCCTGATGTAATTTTCTAGCCTTCCTGGTTGGGCCTGAACAGAGCGAGGCTGGTATAAAATTGTCTGTGGGCCGCATTGGGCCGGAGCGAGAAGACCCGGCCCCGCCGGTTTACGTCCGCGCCGCCTGTCGGTCAGCGCTGTCCTCTGGAACAGCCGCTGGCCTACGTTGGAGAATCGTCTTCCCTACTGTTGTGTAAAGTCGTGTATCAGTTTAGCATGGTACTTCAACTGTTCCTAAAAATATTTTGCTGCTACGTAAACTAAGTCATTGTCTACAATATTGTGTCTGTAAGAAACTGAATTGCAAGTTCCAAATAAACTCAAAACCAATACACAGTTTTAAAATTCACCTTAGTTGTTCGTTAATCCTCAGAGAGATGAGTGCATACGAAATGCAACTTTTTATTCAAAACCTAGCTTCGTTGGCCATTCAACTTTATTTAGGGTTCTTGTCTTCAGAGGGACAATGTGGCTGGTACAACTTTGTGTCCCCACCCAAGGGCAGAGCAGATACGTTTTGCAAAAAGAGCTGTCGTGGGCCAAGCCTTACAAATCAAAGCCACCACGCAGGGGCGGGATGTCAGGACCATCGACTTCGCCTTATTTGCAAGGAAGTCTCAGATCAGACAGATGCAGAGTCAAAAATGGAAACGGCGGGGGGGGGGGGGGGGGGGCGATTCCACTTCTGCCGTAGACTTTTTTTTTAGCACAGAGACTGAAAAGCAGAATTGCCAAATACATTCATCCCTTTTCATTTATTTTATATTTACCATCACCTAAAGCTTTAACATTGGAAAGACATATTTTTCTTTCTTTCTTAAGGTTCTCCTGCGCAGTATACAACTATGTGTCCTGTCTGGCTGGCTCTGGAAGGGTCCCTCTGGTAAATTACACATTTTCTCGCCTGCAGCCATGCTAACTCTTCCCGGTATTTTCTGGAAGCTTTGGGAGGAAGAAGACAACACGAGAAACCGATGAGCGACACGGATGATTCATTTTTCTAGTATACTTCACAGATGAAAAGGAAAACGTCAGTTTTCAGTATTTTTTTTCCTGCGTAGACTGTGACAAGCTCCTTTCAGAGTGCTGTTCTTCTGTCGGCTTCCAGTTTGGGGAGTTCATATCTGCTCATCATCCTCACGGGCTTCCTTCCCTGTTCGGCTCTACTGACCTTGAGTGATGCCCTGAGGTTAAACAGAGCAGATGTGCGCAGTTTATTTTTCTTAATTGGGAGTCGATTTGCACTAGAAGTGGTCTGAATGTTAGTTCACAGTGGCATCGTTTTCCAGTCCTGGGAACCTCCTGCTGCCCGGCTCCTCAGATGCCATCTCCACTTAGATCTTTAACTTCTCTCTCTTTCAAAGAGGAGCACATGCCGCCAAATGATGTCGCAGCAGCAGGTGTCATGGAGAGCCCCGCATGGCCGCAAGGGGATGTCTCTCAGCGCCTAACACAGCCACAGGGGTTGGCGACAGGGCCGCGACCAGTCCTGGAGCCGACTCCCTTTGTCCTTCACGTTCCAGGGAGATACGTTATCAACATATTTGGAGCAATGGGCAAATTTCATATAGCAAATGAATACTTCACAATGCTCATGATTTCGGCAACATTTGAGGAATCACTGATGTTTGGATTATAATTGAGATATCACGTGTGTGTCACTTGTAGTTGTTATTAAAAATGTTAGTCTATATAGCCTGGCTGGTATGGCTCAGTGCTTGAGCATCAACCCTGCATCAAGAGGTCCCCAGTTTGATTCCCAGTCAGGGCACATGCCCAGGTTGTGGGCCCGATCCCCAGTGGGGGGCGTGCAGGAGGCGGCCAATCAGTGTTCTCTCTCATCGATGTTTCTCTCTCTCTCTCCCTCTCCCTTCCTCTCTCTAAAATCAATACGGGGGAAAAAACAGTGTAAGTATATAATCTCAGAAGACATGGACTTAATATTCATCCCACAGACTAAATGAGGCAAGCATTTTAAATTTCTAAAAATCACATGCAAACAGAAAAAGTTAGAAATGAGCATGGGGGTATTTTTCAGGAGTAACGAGAATCCATAGAGGCAGTTCACTGATATTAAGGAGAAAAACTGCAAGAGTGACGATGTCACCGTCATCCGTCAAGATCTTTGCTCCGATCTGGACGAGACGGCACGAGAAAGCTGCTGACTGAGACGCGGGAACACTTCCCACTCGGCCCCGCGTCGAAGGGCGAGGCTGGCTCGCGATGCCCCTTCAGGCCCGGAGAGCAGACACCCCGGGTACCCCGAGCCCAGTGCAGGTTTTCTCGCACAGCGAAGTCTCAACACAAGCGGACAGAGTGGGGAGGAGCGCAGAGGAAGACAGGGGGCTGTGGGCGACCACCCCCCGGTCGTCTGTCTCCTGTGCCCTTCGCTGCAGTGAGCGACGGGTGCCAGGCCACCGCTGGATGGCCAGGAGGGCACAGAGAGGAATCGGGACTCCCATGCCTAGTGTTGGCACCGCTGCGGCACTTCATTGGAAAGGCGGAGACTCAGACCTAAGGCAGAAGGATCCGGGAGTCAACCTGCTTGCTTCCAGGGAGGTGGAATGTCCCAGCCTCCCCGGGTCCACACTAGCAAAGCACAGCTCGGGACCAAACCCGGCCCGCCATCGTTCTGGTAAAGAAAGTTCTGTTGGAAGCATGGATAGGATAGCCATACAGGTTGCCCGTGACTGCTTCAGCTGGGACCCGGCGGCCCGGTCTGCAAAGCAGGACTGTCTGCCAGCGAGCCCTCCAGGGAATGTTTGCCACCCCTGGCGGACCCCTGAGAGATGCCCGATGCCCAGTCCCAGAGAAGGCTGGAGGCACGGGGCTCAGACAGGCGTGGAGATTTAAGAGTCTAGGTGCCGAAACGGATACATGCTATCTGGAATTAGATACTGTTGTGAGAAAGAAATAAGAATTGGTAAGATTTGTAACAAGATACCAAGTCTTATACACGGTTCCCCCATCACCCCGTGGGGGACATGTTCCCAGAGCCCATGGATGTCTGAAACTGTGGATCCTACCAAACCCTGTATATACAATGACTTCGGCTATACGTGCCTACCTATAACAAAGTTTAACTTGTAAATTAAACACAATAAGAGAGTAACGGCAAGACAGAATAAGAAAGAACAATGATAACAACATACTGCAGTAAGAGCTGTGTGAATGTCTCTCTCCCTGTCCCTCTCTGAGAGCCAACCTGGTATCTCAGAGGCTTCGAAGTGCCGAGTGGGCAGACAGCCTGCACATCTCGGACACACTGGACAAAGGGTCCATTCGTACCCCAGGCAGCATGGAGTGGGGAGGCGTAAGATGTCATCGCGATACTTGGAGCAGTACGCCCTTTAAAAGTAATGCACCGCTTATTTCTGGAATTTTCCAGGTGATGTTTTCGGACGAAAAGCACAACCTTGGACCTGAGCGAAGCACCGTGATGGTGAAAGGCAGGGTTATTCGTAACGTCAGGGCTGTGACACATGGCATCGCAGTCTGCTTGGGGGGCTGTGACAAGTGCTGGAGGCTGGGCACCTGGGTAAAAACAGGCCTTCGCCCTGGCCGGTTTGGCTCAGCAGTTAGAGCGTTGGCCTGCGGTCCCGAGAGACCCGGGTTCAGTTCCCGCTAAGGGCACGTACCTCGGTTGCAGTTTGTCCCCGGCTCTGGTCAGTCGTGCGGGTGGCAGCCACTCGATGTGTCCCTTCACGTCGATGTTTCTCTCTCTCTGTGTTCCTCTCTCCCCCTCCTACTCTACCTGAACAAAAAATGGAAAAATGTCCTCGGGTAAGGATTAAAAAAAAACAAACAAAAAAAACAGGCCTTCATTTCTCCCAGTGCTGGAGACTGGGAGTCTGAGATTGGGGTGCCATCATGTGGGGTGCGGCTCTCTTCCTAGTCCTGCCCTCACATGCCAGTAGGAAGTGGAAGAAATCCCCCCGGAACCCCTTTCTCGGGGCACTGACCCTATTTGTGAGGGCTCCCCCTTCATGCTTTACCTCCTCATAGCATCACCTTGGAGGTTAGGGTTTCAACATATGACGTCGGGGTGACAGACTGTCAGACCACAGCATTTGTGAAACCAAAGTTTGAGCCTATGTCTTACAGTGTAATATTGACCAAATGCATCGTTGTGCAAAGACCCGAGGACAAACAAACAAAACGATAGTGCTTGCCCGTTTGGCAACTCGGGCAGACAGAAGAGGGCTGGAGTACATAGCACTGCCGTTCCTGTTAGTGAAACATTCACCTCTGCGTCGCCCGAGATGTCGCCACCGCCGACCAATCGTTTTCCCTGGCTGTTTCAACTCGGATGCAGCCTCCCAGGAGTCTCTCCCAAAGCACTTATCCGTAGTCATGGGGCTTCTGGTCAGTGTTTGAGTGAAGCGGTACGGAACCAAAATCATTAGTTTTGCTACTGTTGAGTCGGGCACCCGCTTACCTGATCCTCAGAGCCCCGCTTCCTCTGACCATTCATTCCATCGGTGCCAGATGGACAGGTCGGCGGTTTCAGCGGAAATTCACAACCGCTCCACGACGGTGCGAAGCCAGGGAGAAGAAAAACGCATCGTCAGGTGTCGAGTCACAAGCGGTGACTCCGTGATTATGTGTAGTACACAACTGTTCACGACCAGTGACATTTAAATCCGTCTTCTGTAACAGAATACATTTGTCATAGTGACAAAACTGCTACCAAAATAAAGCACTTTGAGGGAAAATGAGAAGGGCTCAAGTTAATAGCTAAACTCAGCTGAATGTCTACGCTGGGCCAGGCCCAAGACTAAGGCATTGACACGCATTATCCCATTTCGTTTCAATGCCGGCTTTCGGGCTAAGTGTTGATGCTGTTCTCATTGGAACAATGGGAAGGACCCTAAGCTTCAGAGAGGTTAGTTAACATGCCCCCAGCAAACAGCAGGTATGTGGTAGAACTAGGATTCTAACCACATCTGCCGACTCCTAATCATGGCTTCTTAAAATCGACAGAAAATCTGTCTTCGTTTAAAAAAAAGTTTTCTTTCTTAAATGTAAAATACCAGAGAAGCTTGACAGAAGCCGCAGAACATCAACACTAGATCGTAAAACCACTGGAGACATTGAAGACAGAAGGTTTTCATGGACTGGCGTCTGCCTCGGTGAGCAGAGGCAGGAGGTACCATGACCGTGAGGTACGGTTCTCTCCATTCCTGGGCTCTTACTAATCACGTCATCGATCATGCACCACAGTGTTTGCTACGAAGCGAGCCTTCGTCTTTCACCAATGTATTGAAACTGCCTCTGAATAACCCCTGAAAATTCAGAAATATCCCTTGATAGGTCTAAGCACTGATAATTGGGCTTTTATTATCCAGCAAAATATGTCCTTGATAAACATTTAGAGTTGGTATTTAATTATTGCCTCAGAACGGCTCCATGTGAACTATTCTAAAACTAAACTTATTATCTCCGGCTGGAAATGAACAGCACGGAATAGGTTCTGTGAAATCATTCTATGCAGCGTGCTCGTTTGCCTCGGTGTCTGCGGGGCCACTTCAGTCCTAACGCCTCCTGGCAGGTTCTCCAGGAGACCATGCCGATCTCCATTAGCTGTTTCCTGGGAAAATTACTGAGGGTTTTGACATCTGCTATGATCATTTTCCAGGCTCGAGACTGTTCTGACTTGGTCTGCGGTAGAAAACACCAGACATTCAAACAGCAGCTGTTCTCAGAATAAAACCCACTCAAACTTATTTCTAAGCAAAATCCCAGTTTTCCGCTCCAGCACCATTCACGCAAATAAGTGAGTTTTTCTACCTGGTGTCATCCGTGAGAGGACATGAAGAAGGAGAAGGGACTGCACCCTGTTATTTACTCTCGGTTTTAAATTTCCTTTGTGGTTTTCTGCACGTCACAGAATCAAGCCAGTTCAAAGGGAGAAGAAAAGATGATGTCCTGAGCACCCCCAGCGGTGTTTGGGGCTTTCCAGCACACGACAGTGGATCGTCACATGGCAAAACACTTTCAACATCTTTTAAGGCATTTATTATATTTGAAAACAAAACTCAAAGTCCGAGTCTTAGAAGCGCAGAACTTGAAAGACTGTCTGCTCCAGCCTGCATCTCTTACTGGAATTAGATGATCCCATTTTATTGGAGGGGGGGCTTCTTTTTGGAGAAAACTAATTGAAAGCCTCCTGTAACTAAAGTTGTGGGAACGCGCGAGCTTGTGGAAGCAGCAAACCCAAGGTCACTGTCAGCCTCCCGGAGGGCGCTGGGCCTGGGTCGTGGAGCATTTGATTTAGGACTGTGCTGCGTTCTGAGGTTTGATTCAGTGTTTGTGTCTTTTCTGAGTTCCCAGAAACATGTGTTTGGAAGGTTCCAATAGAAAGCGAAAAAGAAGGTAGGAGAGAGGCCTCTTTCAATACGACACAGCGATTCGCTTCTTGGTATTTACCCCAAGGACTTGAAGACGTACGTCCCCACCAACCTGCACGCCAGTGTGAACGGTAGCTTTATCTATAGCTGCCCAAACTTCTGGTCACCCAGGTGCCACTCAGCAGGGGAATGGATACGTAAGACATGGCACCTCCAGATGGTGGAATATTACTCAGCGCCGAAGAGAAATGAACTATAGCCCATGAGAAGATGTGGAAGAACTTTAAATGTGCATTAGTAAGGAAAAGGTGACACTTTTATAATAATTTAGAAACTTCTATTTCAATAAACTACAATGAGGTTTTTCTGTGGTGATGTTCAAAACAGGCTGGAAATTGTCACTCCTATTCCCCTAACAAGGAAAGGAAACTAAAAATCAATGACTTTTCTTGTATCTGTCAGAGTATTGGAGTCACAGGACCAACATCATCACCCCAATCACTGAACAGAGAGCAGAACGCAGAGAATGACGGCCGGCTCACCTGGGACAGGGGTCGCAGGAGGGGATCAGTGGGGGCACTTACATGGTAACTTCGGCACGTTGCTGGGGGCTGAATGGAGACCAGTTCGAGAGCCGGAAACTCCTGGCTCTCAGCGGGAGCCTCTCCCCACCCCACTTCTAGAAAGATCTGAGAGATATTCTTTCCTCTCGTGACGACGTGGACAACGCTTTCCGTGACCCACTTGTACTGTGAAAAGCTTACGAAGTCTGCCGGCACAATGACTGAGTTAGTATAATAAGAATTTAATCAGATAGTGGAAATTTAAGGTAATAGAATCCTTTATTTCAAAAGATACTTGATTAGTAATAACCAAGCATTTTTAGCACGGTATGTGCTAGATTCTGAGATAAGCATTATCTACTTTATCCTTATAAACACTCTGTCAAGTCATTCTGAATCCTCTTACTGTCTCATCATTACAGAGTGAACGTGTATGTGTGTGTGTGTGTGTGTGTGTGTATCTTCACCCAAGGATATTTTTCCATTGATTTTTTTTTTTTAGAGAGAGTGGAAGGGAAAGAGGGCGGGAGAGAGAGCGAGAAACATCAAGGTGAGAGAAACACATCAACAGGTTGCTTCATGCATGACCCCGACTAGGGCTGGTATCGAACCTGCAATCCTTTGGTCCATGGCGGACCAATGTTCTAACCACTGAGCCAAACTGGCCAGGTTGCGCGTAGAGTATATTTAGAATTGCTACACAATTCATCCATGGTCACACCAAGAGGAAGTAGTTAAGCTGGGATTTAAAGGCTGGTCAGTCTGATCCCGAAAAGAAAATACCTCCCACTCTGTTCGTCTGCCTGCGATTCACACTGAGTCGTTTTTCCCGCACTGGGACCATTTTCCGAACCACTAACCAGTCTGTGACTTGCCCTCGGAGCCAGGCTGGTACTACCTACCGAGAATAAATGTCGTATAAATTATCTCCATGAAAAAACGTAGTCAGATAGGTCTTACAAAGCCTCAGGTAGCACAGAGATTTTAAAAGGATAACTGTAAAATGTTAAAGAGAAACAGGCTCCTGATTAGACAATTGTTCCATTCTAAGGCAATGATCTAACCTGTTTAAAATTGGTGGATGAAAATCTTTCAGAAATACATTGTTAAAAATAACTGGTAGCGGAGAGGATCCCATACGTTTTAGAAATGTGGTTTCTCTTGACTCTGAGGCAACAGTCCCATCTCCGCCACCCAAGCATAAATGTTTTGTATTTATTTCCAGATAAATGTAATTTGTTAAATGATGTAAAATAAACCACTATGCTGTACCCCTGAAACTAATACTGTATATATGCCACTAAATTTAGGAGTTCCTTATATTTTTTAGATATTAACCGCTTATAAGATGCATGGCTTGCTGTCAGGATTTTGTAGAGATATCTTTTCCCCTGTGTTTATCATGGCATCTTCACAATAGCTAAGATATAGAAACAACCTAACTGTGGGTGGGTGCATGGATAGAAGGACATAGAAAACGTGGTGTAAACATACAGTGGAATAATATTCAGCCTTAAAAAAGGAAGGAAACCCTACCGTATGCAACAACATGGGCGAACCTGGAGACATGTACCAAGTGAAATCAGCCAGACACAGAGGACAAATATGGCGTGAGTCCACTTACATGAGGACTCTCACACAGTCAGACTCAGAAACGGACAGTAAAGTGGTGGCCAGGGGTTGGGAGAGGAAGAAATGGCGAGTCATTGTTCAATGGGTATAAACTTTCACTTATAAAAAATGAGTAAGGCCCTGGCCAGTTTTGACTTCATGGGTAGAGTGTAGGCCCGTGGACCAAAGGGTCTTAGGTTCGATTTCCAGTCAAGGGCACGTACTTGAGTTGCAAGTTCTATCCCTGGTCCTGGTTGGGGTCGTGGAGGAGGCAACCAATCAATGTGTCTATCTCATATCAATGGTTCTCTCTCTGTCTTTCTCCCTCCCTTTCTTCCACTCTATCTAAAATAATAATAATAATATAAATAAAAGTAAGATCTAGCAATTTGCTGTACAACATTGAGCCTATAGTTAATAATAGTGTACTGTGCACTTAAAATTTTGTTAAAAGGTTGGATCTCAAGTTAAGTGTTCTTACCCGAACCAACCGACCGACCCATATGTACACACATACTCAGGCAGGAGGAGACTTTTGGAGGTGATGGATATGTTTATCATATTGATTGTGGCCATGGTTTCGTGGGTGTATATATATTTCCAAACTCATTAACTTACATGGATAGTAAATACGTTCAGTTTTTTACATTTCAATTATACTTCAATTAAGCTGTTTTTTAAGCTACAGTAATCAAGACGGCGTGGTGTGGTTACAGAGCATGTGAATCAAGAGAGCAGCCCTGGCCGGGTGGCTTGGTTGGAATGTCATCCCATTCACCAAAAGGAGGCCACCGATGGATGTTTCTCTCTGTCTGTCTGTCTGTCTGTCTGTCTATCTCTCCCTTCCTCTCTCTCTAAAAATCAATAACTGAGGACTTAAAGAGAGAGTGAAGAAAACAGAGTCCAGAAATAGACCCACCCAAATAGAACAGATAGTTTTTGACCAAGACTGACAAACGCAATATTTAAAGTGGAGAAAGGGTATAGTTCCGCCGTAATGGTACTGAAGTAAACATCCATGTGTTAAAAAAAAAATTGTGAAGGCCTTGAGCCAAACCGCATACCATTATACAAACATTAACTCTAATTGGAGAACATACCTGAATATAATATGTGCAACTATAATATTTTAGAAGCAAGCATAGAAGACCTCGGTGTCCTGGAGTTTGGCAAAGAGTATCTAGAGCAGACATGGAAAGCACAATCCATAAAAGGAAAATGCTAAATTAAATGCAAAATGTAAACACTGCATTTTGTCTGTGAAAAGACACCGCTAAGAGGAATGGAAGACTTGCTATAGATTGAGAGAAAATGTTTGGAAATATATCTGACAATGGATTTTTTAAAGCAGAAGTATAAAAAGCTGATGATTTTTATTTTATTAGTTTGTATCACTAAGGGAAAGTTTATAATACAATCCGTGTGTGTGTGTGTGAGATCTTGAACTGTAGTTTATTGGCATTATGAAAAATAGGGGAATTAAATAGAATAGCCTGATAAGACCGATAACATCCTAATAAATTTGTCATCAACGAACTGTGATGATTTGAAAGTCATCTGCTTTGCCCGGCTGGTGTGTCTGAGAGGTCCTGGTTCGATTCCTGGTCCAGGCACATGCCCAGGTTGTGGGCTCCAGCCCCAGTATTTGGGGGGCAGGAGGTGGCTGATCTATGTATCTCACATCAGTGTTTCTATCTCTCTCTAAAAAATCAATACAAACACATTTTTTTTTAAAAAAAAAAAGCCATCTGGTCATCACTTAATCTTGTCCAAGGACTAGAATGTGTGCACGGAATGGGGCGCGGGCGTCCCCCCGAGCTCCGCGGAGCCCTCTGGGCGTGGGTCACCGCCGCAGCGGAGAGCACCTTGTTTGTCCCTGACGTGACTTCTCACTGACATCCGCGTCCGGTAGCTTCACACCCTCTAGATGCAAGTCTGAGGTGTCCCTGATACTTGAGAAAAGGCAATTAATATGAAATCATTTGACGGCCACTTGAAGTGGTACTGAGCATGAACATTTACATTATACGTACTAAGTACCAGAAAATCATGTCTGCACAGTTTAGCTTATTTTATACATGCCCCACAACTTTAACGTGAATTTTGGGCCATCCAGGACTCTGCAGGACTCCACGGGAGGGGTCCAAGGACATGTTAACTCCTGAACTCCTACAATAACCCTCCTTTACCACGCCCCCTCACACTCGCCCCGGCCTGAGACCCGGACCCTTGAGGAAGGGATGGGGGGCTGGAGAGTCAGCGGGGTTTCTGTCGCTGGAACACTGATAGTCCAGTGTGGGGGAGGGGAAGCCTTGAGAAATAGTTAAAATGCAATTCGCGTGACAGATATGTAGGTTCTGTTACTTTCCAGGCATCTTTTGTTGTGGGGTCAAAAGGACTAAGGTGATCATTTCTCTTCCTTCCTGGAACTTGCCTCTCGGGGAAAGAGACCATAAAACAACAGAGCGAATGAAAGACAAACTGGTTACAGGCAGCAGTATGTGCTCTGAGCAAATCGAGACAGGATCACCCAGAGACCAGGGGAACAGGGTCACCCAGGGACCAGGGGAGCAGGGTCACACCGGGACCAGGGGAACAGGGTCACACCGGGACCAGGGGAGCAGGGTCACACCGGGACCAGGGGAGCAGGGTCGCACAGCGACCAGGAGAACAGGATCGCACAGTGACCAGGGAACAGGATCGCACAGTGACCAGGGAACAGGATCGCACAGGGACCAGGGAACAGGATCGCACAGTGACCAGGGAACAGGATCGCACAGGGACCAGGGAACAGGATCGCACAGCGACCAGGGAACAGGGTCACACAGTGACCAGGGAACAGGATCGCACAGTGACCAGGGAACAGGATCACACAGTGACCAGGAGAACAGGATCACACAGTGACCAGGGAACAGGATCGCACAGTGACCAGGGAACAGGATCGCACAGTGACCAGGGAACAGGATCGCACAGTGACCAGGAGAACAGGATCACACAGTGACCAGGAGAACAGGATCGCACAGTGACCAGGGAACAGGATCGCACAGTGACCAGGGAACAGGATCGCACAGGGACCAGGGAACAGGATCGCACAGGGACCAGGGAACAGGATCGCACAGGGACCAGGGAACAGGATCGCACAGCGACCAGGGAACAGGGTCACACAGTGACCAGGGAACAGGATCGCACAGTGACCAGGGAACAGGGTCGCACAGTGACCAGGGGAACAGAATCGCACAGTGACCAGGGGAACAGGATCGCACAGTGACCTGGAGAACAGGATCGCACAGGGACCAGGGAACAGGATCGCACAGTGACCTGGAGAACAGGGTCGCACAGGGACCAGGGAACAGGATCGCACAGCGACCAGGGAACAGGGTCACACAGTGACCAGGGAACAGGATCGCACAGTGACCAGGGAACAGGGTCGCACAGTGACCAGGGGAACAGAATCGCACAGTGACCAGGGAACAGGATCGCACAGTGACCTGGAGAACAGGATCGCACAGTGACCAGGGAACAGGGTCGCACAGTGACCAGGGGAACAGAATCGCACAGTGACCAGGGGAACAGGATCGCACAGTGACCAGGGAACAGGATCGCACAGGGACCAGGGAACAGGATCGCACAGCGACCAGGGAACAGGGTCACACAGTGACCAGGGAACAGGATCGCACAGTGACCAGGGAACAGGGTCGCACAGGGACCAGGGAACAGGATCGCACAGCGACCAGGGAACAGGGTCACACAGTGACCAGGGAACAGGATCGCACAGTGACCAGGGAACAGGGTCGCACAGTGACCAGGGGAACAGAATCGCACAGTGACCAGGGGAACAGGATCGCACAGTGACCAGGGAACAGGATCGCACAGTGACCTGGAGAACAGGGTCACACAGCGACCAGGGAACAGAATCGCACAGTGACCAGGGGAACAGAATCGCACAGTGACCTGGCGAGGGCTGCATTTCTGTTACTGACAATGGATATTCCACACTAGTTAAACTCCTGGATACATCAGTACGTTAAAGTTGCATTATCAAGGGCACCTGAAGGTCCACACTACTGAGCACCATCCCCTCTTCCTATAAAACAGGGACCCTGGTTCTTGGCCCCTGTGATTCGTCCAATTCATTGTGTGGAACTGACACACATTAACTCTCTAATTATATTGTGATTAATTTATTTCATAGAATCTTCTGGCCAAGGGTCAATAGGCCCTCTTTTTTATAGGTTGTTCTCTAGACTTTATTGATAATACATAGATATAAGGAAGGTTGAAATAGCTTACACTTCGGGAAAGTAACTTTCATCGGATACTTCCCAGATTGTTTGCATTTCACATAAATTACATTTTTTGACAAACGTACATTTTTATAAAGTGAGGTCCAAGATTCTAAGTAAATCAGCTAAGAATTTTTACTTAGACCTCTTCAAAGAGGATGCCATGAGCTAGTCACTGCAAATACTCAGTCACCAGGCAGAACATCAGGACTGTAGCATGAGGGACAGATTAGCAGGTGACACAAGAAAAGACACAGTGCTAGGGGATCCATACAGAGGGATCCAGTCCCAGCGAGCAACTCATAACTTCTACCCGTTTTCTATTATATCCTCCTCTGGGAAGTCGTTCAACTTATCACACACGAAGCCCTTCTACGTGTTGCGGGAAAATCAATTTTATTACAAAATTTCTCTCTTTTGGCAGAATGTTCCCTAGTCTTTTAAGATGACATTTTTAGTGTTCAAAAATGACTGATTCTGGTTCTCATTCTTCATGTTTCCAATGTATCAGAGGCCGACGTGTAGAAATACTGATAAAATATACATGATACATTTCTTGGCTAATTGTCAGTATATTACAAAATCACATTGCTTCCTGCAAGCCTATCTAACTTTCACTAACTCGGGGAATTCTCTACATCATTAATAATGCCAGACTGAATGGTCTGTAGTCAAGTAATTTCCCATTCTCATTCTCCAGAAAGGACATTTATCATGGTTCCGTACGAGTGGAAATGCTGTCTAAACGGGCACGTAAGTGACATCCCTACTAGCCGTGGCATGCAAGACCTTGGCTTGACCACAGGAAATGAGAAGCAACAGTTTTAATTTATGTCATGCTTACCAGGCCTGAATCTACCCCCACGACAGCAGTAAGTTATTTACTGTTTGGAGTGTCATGCACTCTTTTGTAACAATGACTTAGCATAGGAAAGGTATCTTTGCAGGTGTATAGACCCCAAAATAGTTACTATGACTCTTGACACTTGTTGAAACACGGCAACACATGAAATGTGTTTATTCCTCAAGCCTCTGGCTTCTTGCAGAAGAGATTCATGTTTGTTTCCTTGATTCATTTAGGCAAGTCGATTTAAATTTGCAGCTTACACTCCCGATTGAAGAAAAATGGGTTTGCTCCTAGTAAATATATATCGACTCTGTCGTGGTACTAGAATTGAAGTCATTCACCTCAACAGCCAGCAGCAGAGAAAAGGACCAGTCAAGTCCATCTCAGAAGGAGAAGCAATGAGCTCTAAATTGACGGAACTGAAGGAAGGACCGTCTGAGTTTACAAAGATGATTATTCTCGAACAGGGGCTGCACCCAGGAGCCAACCCTGTTGACATGTTAAAGCCTGTTCTCACAGTCCAAATACAATGCATTTTTATAGTGTTTCCATTATATTCATTGTCTAAAATGACCAGTTTGACTTGTGGCCACTGCGGGGTCAATAATGAAAACATTGATGTTCTGTATTGCCCAGTGAGCTTTGCACAGGGGAATTGTCTACAGATGCAGACATCTGCTCTCTAGCACTTGTAGAGCTGGTTCGGTTGGTGTAGATTCCAAGTCGGCATCTTCCATTGGTCCAAAGTATCTTTGAATGACAACCATGGATTCCCGCACAGTGTTAACGTAATTTAAATCATAGCCATTTAAACCATTTTAAATGTTCGCATTTTGATATTAAATTATACTTATCACATTGCAGTCAGAAGATACAAACTATGTAATATGTTTAATGAAAAGTTAGAAGAAACTTAGAGGTGACTACACCATCAACTTTAAAGTGTTTATGGAAACTGGAAGTTGTATATTTTGCATTTTTTTGCTATTATTGATGGATGTAGTCTGTTGTTGTTAATCCTCACCTGAGGATATTTTTCCATTGACTTCTAGAGTGGAAGGGAGGGAGGGAGAGAGAGAAACATCGATGTGAGAGAGACACATTGATTGGTTGCCTCCTGCATGACCCCAGCTGGGACTGGGGATTCAACCTGCAACCAGGTACACTCCCTTGACTAGGAATTGAATGCATGACCCTTTGGTCCTCAGGTCGATGCTCTAACCATTGAGCACACTGGTCAGGGCTAGTCTATAGCTTTTTAATAATGTAATTTCTTTTTGCCTGATTTGCATTTTCTCTGTTTTATCTGACAGATATTGAGCCATGGTATGTAAAATTCCTATACTATAATATAATCTTTTGAATATTATAACCTAATGCTATGCGATTTGGCCTATGAACACTCATTTTAATGCTTCTAATCACTTTAACTTTCATCCATGTAATGATAATTTTAAATAATTATCTCTTAAATCATGTATCACTGGAAATTAATACTGTTATTTATACTTTCTTATGCTCTGAGTTTGCCTGTCTGCTAGAAACTTGGTATGTAGCTGGTGAGTGAAGAACAGCTTGACAAAGGAGAGACTGAAGGTTGACAGCTGTCATCTGGCAGCGAGTGGGTGAAGCAAATACAGACAACACAGGCAGGGGGGCCAGGAATTCAAGAGTGAAGACCTCACGGAGTCCTCTAGGGGGTGTCGGCGAGATCAATGTGTGAACAAGGGAGGGCCAGGGATGTAGGAGTCAGAAAGGGGGAGAAGTTGAACGTGTAGTGGAGAATGAGGTTGGAAGATTCAGAATACGAAAACTGGAAAAACGAGGACCAGCGGAGGGTGTCCTTTACACATCGACACCTGAGGATGTTCACGTCCGCATGACCCAGATGAGAACTCGGCCAGTGTCAACATGACGTAGTTGCTGGTGCAAGAAACATTCCCCTGGGAAAGATGAGACTGGAACCAAATAAATGACTTCACTGTTTGCTTCAGGACATTTCTGCTGATCTTTTGTCAAAGATGATCCAGTCTGTGAAGATGACCAAATAGTTCTCTCATCAAGAACGACTTTGGGACGTTCCCTTGGCTGTTTCTACCAACCCTAAACTATTTGCCATGAATTTGCCAAATTCTCACCAATTCCTCGTCTTGACAGATGTGTCTGAAACCACTCATTTTTCCTACCAGCAATGATGCTAAAACTGTCCAAGCGGTATTCCCTCTAAAAATAGCATGTTCTAATTAACTCGGCATTGATTAGCTGGTGATACTTTGGGGAGTTTAACAGTTGGGTGGTTTCATCAATGTCTACTCAAGACCCCTTGCTACCGTCACCCAAGAGCCAAACCTTGGCAAGAGCATGTCGGAAGGAGCTTCTGCTGTGGTCTGGTCTCTGATCGTCAGTCTCCGCATTGAGCTCGCAACTGGTAAGTCTACTTTGTCTCCCAGAAACTAAAGCCTTTTAGAAACCCTTTGTTAATCTGGTCAGATTTGAAAGCTTATTTTTTTCTCAGTGGAAATCTGTCCACTATTTGTAGCTATTGATCCTCATTGAGGTTTTGGAAACCTAAGAGAAGATGTTCATCAGGAAGGGGGATGGGCACAGAGATTGATACGTGTGTTCCTTGGTTTGCCCAGGGGCTGAGAAGCTCAGAGAAGGTCTCCCTGGAATTGGGTCCTGTCCAAGGATTGTACTTCAGGCCAATCACTGACCGCCTGCGGGCCTCTCAGTGTTGTTCTATTCTGTTCCTGAGTGTCTGGCTCTGGGACACACCTCCTTCCTGACCTTTCTTTCTCCAGAATCACAGACATTCCATGGGGGACCCAGGACACAGACACGAAACCCAAGTCTCAAACGACCAAAGTCCATGCCTTTCGTGTCCCAACTCTCACTCTTAGCATATATTTACCCCATCACTCCAGTTCGAACATGTGAAAACCGTCCCCTGTGGCCACATTTTTAAAGGAAGGCAGCCTGTTGCAGACAATGTGTGTATCCGAGAAACTACAACTGTGGTAACTACATATCCCAGTCGCGATGCCTGGCTGTCCCTAAGCCCGACTCTGTAGCACGGAGCAGGAGAAATGGCATTCAGAGAAGCCTCTTGTAAGGGACACGTGGACAGTGGTTCAGGAGCTAGTGGGACACTGTGGCGCTCCTCGGTTGGCAAGGAACATCAAACCGACAGCAAAATAAGGCAAAAGACTGCACAGATTGTCGCTGAATATTAAGTAACAGGTATAGACTAAATTATTCCATTTTATGATGTAGAAGGGCTATCACCAGATCTTTATATATGTTCCAACAATTACCTTTTTAAGGAGACCAGATATCCTGAACTTTCTTAGGCAATTGAATTACTGAGGAAGAGTCAAAATCAAGCATAACTGTGTTTACCACAAAGTATCATGACCTGCACCAAAGAAAATACTATTTCTTCCTGTCATTGTATCTTTCTGTAACTCTGTGCACAGGTGTGTGGGTGATGATCGCAGTACATTTACAACGAACATCAACACCTTTTTCTCCGACTTGCAATCTGTTGACCACGGCGTATTTTGAAAGGATACAAGGCAGCACAACCACCATCTGGCTATTTGGATTTTTCAGCAAAGATATTTTGGGCAATGAATTATTTTACTGTCGAGATTGTCCCGGTTCATGAATAAATATCATCAGGGTCTTTGTCTGCAGAGAAGAGTGACCTCTATCTATGACATGAACTCAGTGAGAGTGTCTGATCTTCCCAAATCCCCGACTCAAAATACAATATGGATGCAAATGAGCGCTGGATTTCCAAATCAGTTCCTTCCGTGACGCCCTCTATTACAGTTGTAAAATCCAGCCAAAGAGAGACAATTCACAGCACTCCAGAGAGGGAACTGAATTCCATTCTGTTTCCAGCTGCTCACACAGGCCGAGGATACACAGAATATTTTAGGAAGCGCAGGTGAGAGAGAAAGAGGGGAAATGCAATGCGACGGAGGACAGGGACGTGGAGAGAGAGCCAAGGCGTGAAGATGGTTAGCACCATCCACAAGAATGTATTTTTTTCTTGCGCTAGAGAAATACGGATTTTATGAGAAGGACTTTGCCCGTTTTCTGGAGCATTGATGACCAGCCGAAGAACAGAGTCTAGGACACACAGAAAAATGAAAGTCGTGCGTGAAGCCTGGACCACGCTGACGTGGATAGACACTGTGCGGATGAGCGTGCGGATTGTGCCAACTCTGGGGACCACGGCGGCAGCTTAGACAAAGCGATAAAGCCCAGAGGCTCCAATGAGAAAAAAGCTTCATGAAAATGGGGTTTTGCTGTTTCAATGGGAGGCATGGCAGAATTAAGATAAACAGCACAATATCGAGAGAAAATGCATAGTTTTCCAATGAAACCATCATATGAAACGATATTAAGCAAAATGATCGAAGGCCCACAATGATGGCACACCAGCAATCAAAAACAAGGAGGGGACGGTCACTTTGAGGCAGAAAGGAAACAGGTCAACGGGGTAAATGTACATAAAGAGGGTGATGCGTTCGTGTCCAACCGTCCTCCTCCACATTGCCTTTTTAATTTTTTTTTTGTTGTTTGTTTGTTTGTTTTTTGGTTCAGGTAGAGTGGGAGGGAGAGAGAGGAACAGAGAGAGAGAGAGAGAAACATCGATGCGAAAGGAACACATCGAGTGGCTGCCACCCGCACAACCGACCAGGGCCGGGGACAAACTGCAACCGAGGTACGTGCCCTTAGCGGGAACCGAACCCGGGTCTCTCAGGACCGCAGGCCGACGCTCCAACCGCTGAGCCAAACCGGCCAGGGCATGCCTTTTTAATTTTTAATTAATTTATTTATTTACTTTTCTTTATTGATTTGAGAGAGAGCAGAAGGGAGAGGGGGAGAGAGAGAGAAACATCAATGAGAGAGAACATTGATAGGCTGCCTCCTGCACGCCCCACACTGGGGATCGGACTTACAACCTGGGCATGTGCCCTGATTGGGAATCGAACCAGCCACCTCTTGGTGCAGGGCTCGATGCTCAACCACTGAGCCACACTAGCTGGACCCATGTTGCCTTTTTTAAAAAGAAATCCCTAAAAATACAGTGGTTTAAGCAATCGATGCGATTTTCCTCTTCATTGGTGCACTGCAGTTCCGTGACACACTCCAACCACACCTTCGCCGCAGCCTGGTGGTGCTGACAGTTAGCGACCCCACGCATGCACGACTCTTTCCTGAGACACGTTCCTAAAATAAATGTATTTACAACGCCAGCCTCTCTACCATTTTAAGGACACAGGTCTTATCATCTCATCTTTTCTAACCTCCTTGCAGTTTAGTTCGATTACCTTGAAAACCTTTCACCCTGCTCTATACCTGGGGCACAATTCAGTATCCTGACATCAGCACCGGCGCATAACGCCATTATTTCCCATTGGAAGCAAAGACGAAAGATACCTGTTCGAGTTTGTTATACTTGTCTCCTGTAGTCAGAATATGCCAAGGAACGTGAGCACGGGGACAGTCAGCACCCCCCCAGAGCCGTGCTTCCAAAGTGGGGACTGGTTCTCTTTCATCAACTAAACGAATGGTAAGCACACCTCACCCAACAGAGCGGTGGTCCCCAGGTGACATGGCCCTGGCCCTAGAAATGTAGTGGCACCTGGCTATGCTTCTATCTAATGATTTGTGGAGATTCAGTTGTAAAGCCAAATCTATATCCTCAGTTATAACTCGAGAGGGTCTGGGAAATCATTCATTTCCATCGCATTACCCTGCGCCTGTATATTAATCCGTAGTAAGTTCATTTGACAAACATTGACACGATGTCTGTCATAGTCCAGACTCCCCTGTCCCCCAGACTGGACACACCACAGCTAAAAGGCTTTGTGACTGACGAAACCATAGTGGCTGGAGCCTCTTTGTTCTTCTGTCCCTGACTTTTGCTTTGTTCTTCTCCATCCCAAGATCCTGCGATAAGTACGAGATAGAACCCTGGCTTAGCAGAACGTGCTCTGTGCTGTCCTCCTGCACCTCTCTACACGAGAGAGCCTGCAACACTCCTCGCTTATCTTAAAGAAGGTAACCAAGCCCGGTGGGTGGGGCTCCGTGGACTGGGCCTTGCCTCATGGACTGAGAGGTCCCGGTTTGATTCCCGGTCAGGGCACATGCCGGGTTGTGAGCTTGATCCCCAGTAGGAGGCGTGCAGGAGGCAGCTGATCCATGTATCTCACATCAATGTTTCTCTCTCCCTCTTCCTCTCTCTCTAAAAAGTCAATTAGACATATTTTTTTTAAAAAAAAGAAGTTAATCAAGAGGTTGTAGGGTCCCCAGATTATATCACTTCTAGTCAACTTCACTTTGGCTCATCAACAGTGCACCCTGTCGGATTACTGACGTAGTGGTCGGAGGGAAGTTTGTGACACGTGCCACCCCCGGAGTCTTGTTCTTGACTCTGACACATACGTATTGCGTTTATACCACATGCTGAGACACTCTTGAAATTCGGTGATGGACAAAAATACGACTCCTCTCCTTTTGTTGGGGACATTCTCGTGAGGAGAGAAAAAGGTAGAAAACCAGCCTGTGCAATTAAACAAAATCATGACAGGGGTGTGAAGGGCTATTGAGAAGACATACTGTGATCGACAGTGGGGTTACGGGAGCCCCCTGTGCGGTAGGAAAAATGAAATCTGAGGGTGGGTGGTCAGGCGTGAGCAGGGCTGCTGGTGACGGTGACATGCAGCTCCCAGCCCTGTGACAGGGACCTGGCCGTGCAGAGCTGACCCGGGTGGGTGTATTTGCACACGAGAAGTCAGCCAGCAGCAGGTGTCGAACACCTTCTTTCTCTCTTTCCTTTCTTCTCCCCCCAGAGAATCAGTTATTAAATATTTACCAGCAAAGGGAAAACTACAAAGATTTTTCTCTGAGAGGTGCGTTTGAGGAAAAAGTATACATAGTAAGACATTATTTTGAACTTAAAGAGATAAATGTATGATATTATTAATAATGCATTTTCACAAATCCAACTAAATGAGTATTGAATAAATACAGTATGTTTATTTTAAAAACAACCAGACCATGACCTTGACCTCATTTATTCATTACTCATTACCTCTTGGTAAAATGAAGGAAATAAAACATAGATGTGTGCTATGAAGAGTAAATTACACACTGAATGCCACACACAGAGCTAAAAGTCCCTGCCTCGTATCTAATCCTCGGCCAATGGCGGCCTTGTCATTTGTATTAATGTTAACATTACTCAGTACGCTTGCTATTATGTCATGCAAAACTCCTCATTTTAAATGCAAAATGTTATTTCCTTCCTTTGAATGTCTACCTGGTCTTCCCTTAGGTGCAAAACCCCCTCTACTGTCTGCCTGTCCACCTACCAGTCCTCGACTCAGATCTCAGACTTTCTGTCCTCCTGCCCCCGTTCATCTGTCCTCTCCTCTCCTGACACCTCCCACGCGAGGCCGTTATCATCACAGGGGCCGAGGCCATGGCTTACTTTTTTATTTACATTACGTGACCACTCAGTAGGTCCAGTTCTGGAAAGAAGTAAGCACGTTCTAATTATCCTTACAGTCCAAAGTGAGCTGAAGTTCTTGGCGCATGTTACGTGGTTAATACATGCTTTTACGTCATAAACAATTGATTATAAATTGATGTAACGAATATTACCTCACGAGGCCAGAAGAAAAAGACTTGGCAGGGGATAGAGTACTACCAAAAGATGTCTTTAAGGAGGAATCATCTAAAATTGGCTAGGAAGAATAGTGATTTGCATTAGTTATGCAATTGAGAAAAATAGATTTCTGAGCACACTTGTGTTGGCTTTCTGTCACTACATAGCAAATTACTACAAGCCTACTGGGTGAAAACAGCAAACACCAAGAACCACACGGCTTCCGGGGGTCAGGATGCCGGCACCTCCGGGATGACCACCTGGGATGAGGTTGAGGCACTGGCCCTGCTGTGACCTCGTCTGACTTCCCTGTGGCTGCTGGAGGTTGTCTGGTCTTTGATATGTGGCCCACTCTGACCAGGAAATTTGCTCCTTCATAGTCCGTGGGCAGGAGAGCACCTCTGGCTTAGAATCTCCCATCTCAGGAAGGGCACTGTCTTTCCTTCAGGAGGTAAACTCAAGGCCTGGCTGGCTTGGCTCCGTGGTTAGAGTGTTGGCCCACAGACTGAAGAGTCTCAGGTTCGATTCCTGGTCAAGGGCAGGTACCTCAGTTGAGGGTTTGATCCGGCCCTGGATGGGGTTGTGCGCGAGGCAACCGATTGATGTCTCTCTCACATCGATGTTTCTCTCTCTCTTTTCCTCTCTCCCTCCCTCCTCCTATTCTATCTGGAAAAAATCAATGGAAAAATATCCTTGAATGAGGATAAAAAAAAATTAAAAAAACAGATAGCCCTGGCCGATTTGGCTCAGCAGTTAGAGTGACGGCCTGTGGACCAAAGAGTCGAGAGTTTGATTCCGGTCAAGGGCATGGACCTCCAGGGCAATCCGATCCCTGGCCCTGGGTGGGGTCACTGGGGGTCATGCGGGAGGCGACCAATCAGTGTGTCTCTCTCACATAGATGTTTCCCTTTCTTTCTCTCCCTCCCTCCCACTCTGTCTGAAAATCAATGGAAAAATATTCTTGGGTGAGGATTTTAGAAAGAGAGATAAACTTAAGGGCAGGCCATGAAAGAATCATGACCTTTTTATGTCAAAGTCAATTGATTAGGAGCCTGATCTTGGGAATGGAATTCCCTCCGATCACACATCCCACAGAAACAGTGGTTGGAAATTACAGGGTGCGTATCCCCAGGGCGTGAATCTTGGAGGTCATTTCAGCACGTTGTCCATCCCACACCCTCGGCCTCCCCATGGTTCACATTCTTCTCGAACATGCATCTCTTCACAGGGCCCCCAAGAGTCTCAGCCCATTACAGCACCCGCTCAAAGTCCAAATCTCACCATCAAACCCAAAATCTAATCATGTCATCAACTTCAGGTCCAGAGTTTTATAGAGATCTCACTCCAAGCCCAATATCCAAGTAAGATCCAGGTGTGGATGAGACTGCTGTGTGTGTTCATTCCGAACACCTTTCCCTCCAGCTGTGGACCCCTGAGACTCAACAGTCAAGGCGCCTGCTCCCAGCACACCCAGAACATGGTAGTGGGGCAGCTGTGGGCCGGCAGCTCTAGACATCTCGTTCTAGACCGGGTGCCATGGGAGGTGAATGTGCAAATGTCTTCTTACCCTTCTCCTGGAAAAACATTGTTGCTTCTGGAAGAGAAAAAAATGTCTTCTTATGCTACCATGTCCTGTCTAGATCTATTATGTGTGGCAAAAACGTTGCACACAAACCCCTTCAAAGCTCAAATTTCATAATTGTTTTTAACCAAACTCTTGTTTGTTCCACGGCTTTGATAACCTATATCAATGCCTAAAATGAGTGAATTGACTATTTAACTAATATGCCTTCCCTGGTGCGTTCGGTCCAGAAATCCACAGCTGTTTCAATGGGTGTTTAGGATCCAGGATAAAGAAGACTTAGAAAGAATCGATACACTTCAACACTGATCAAACCACGTTTGATCAAACATTTCGTGTTCTTTCATCTCTGCTTCTTTTGTTCTGTTAGATTGATTTTCCTAATTATACTTTTATTTCCCCCTTCCCTTGGGATCCCTTTCATTTTTAATTTTAAAACATTTGTTACATTGCCTGGTATGGCCAAATATAAAACTCGTTGTCATATAGTTATCAGATATTGAAATGTTATTAATTTCCACTGAATTTATATTGCTTTTTAAGTTCTGCTAATTTTCACATCTCTGGGGCTGTACAGAAACACTCTAAGTGTTCCTTGCTTGCATATTTGATGTGCAAACACCAATTTTACTACTTGATCAGTTTGTTAATGTATCCTGTTACATACACGCAGAGGCATACCTGGTTCTGTCAGGCACCAAGTTAACCCAGTTTTGTATCTTACTTCACCGGTGCTGCTGCATCCTTGATTTACCACAAAATGCATCCCTAACTGGTCTGAAGACTGAGTACTTAGAAATTTCTTACATATGATACTTAACAATATGCTAAACAATATAAATTATCATCGGAAGGTTTACTAACCTTTTCTGAAATCATTTGATGCATAAAATGACACTTGACATTAATCATAAAAATATCATTGCCACTTTGCAACTTGGCAAAGAAAGGGCACTTACTTTCCCAATATTAGGGAATACATATGCATCTAAACACAGAACGACCCAACCCTGAAAACCTAGGCATGGTTTTTAACAGAAACAAAGTTCTAAAAATTAAATTTAAATTGGAATAAAAGATGATTGCCCTTCATTTCTTTTAGGAGTCCTACTGATTTTCACTATATTCACCACTTTATTTCACTTAAATTCCTAACGATTGTTTCAGGTTGCAGAAGACCACCCTTCATCTCAATGCGATGTTTTATAAAATTGAAGTATTCGAAAATGTTGACACAGAAGACTATTTCATTTTCACCAATACACTTCTATACAGCAGCTGGAAAGGTGATCAAGAGCATAGCTTCTGTGCTGATACATTATTCTTCTAAAACATGTTTGTTATGCTTTCGGCTTTCTCGTAAAGCCTTCGGGCTGTCCACTTCTCCAGTCATTGCACTGTGACTAGCTGTTCGCTTCTCAGGCTAAATAGATAGATCACAGATGTACAAATAGCTACATAGATGTAGATAACCATAAACTTCTAAAAATTACTTGAGTTTTTTTTTTAAGACATTAAGAAGTATATTTCAAGTGAATAATATTTATAATATTCCTTCGATCCTCCTTGACTTATTCTCAAACTAGTAAGCCAAACAATGGAATGTATTCATGTATTTTTCCTTCACTATTTATTAAGATTATGATTGATACCTATTTTAAATTCTGTTCATTTCTGAAATTTATAGATTTCAACCACATTTCTGGAACTGTGTAGACCGAAACTACAGCTATTGCCTGTGATATATTGTAGTAATACATAATATGATATATTGCACATGTATTTACACCTGCATATATGCACAAAATAATACGCTTAATTAGGTCATCCCATTAGGAAACTGTGATGTTCCACTACCAATCAGCCACTGTGCTCAGCGCAGGGCTTGCGGGAGTGAACCCAACACTGTCTTGAGATAAAGTAATGCTTTTCTAAACCATGTCTGACGCCCGGATGAGTGAGGTTTTTATTATGGACACAGCACTTGGGGAGGAAGGGAAAAGGAAATGTTCTCTGTGGGGGAAGTGTCTTTTCATAGAAGGTGTTTGGGTAGATGGTGGGGTGGGCAGCAATTCTAAGGGGCAATGAGTTCACAGAGGGACAAAGGAACTGCTGGAGGCCACAGAGGTTCCCATGGGATTCAAGCTCAGTCCTATCGCCTTTCTCAAACTTCTTAGACCACGTGCTGTGTGGAGACACAGACTCAGGAAAGTCTGGTTGAAAACCTTCTATCCAGAGAGGGGGGAGGTCACTGCAGCATCAGAAACAGTTTCCGTAGAGCCGCCACCGTAAGAAATGATGGCAGAGGCCCTCAGGTGTGTTGTTCCTGCAGAGACGGGCTCCAGTGTCCACCTTTCAGCATCAGCAACTACTCTGCTCTCCTAAACGTAAGCTTACATTTGAGTGTTTGCTCACATTAAGAAATTGCAGAACTGCCCTTTAAATTGTATTCCAATGGTTTAAAGTTCTTTCAGAGTCTCTGTTCTGTTCCTCACAGATGTGAGTACAATGTTATTCACGTTACATTTTCATTTACCTTATTATCCCGGCTTCACCTAGAACAAGAGTAAAAGTTAAATGAACAGGTAAGAAAATATCAGGTACCCGTTAAAAAACAAAAAGCAAGTCCTCTAATTCAGATACACAAGAAATAATAATAATGATAATGATAATAATGAAATAAGGCCAATCTTCACCAGCTAGTAACTAATATTATGGAAAAAAATTAAACTAGAAATCCGAACACAAAGTCTGTGGAGATAAGTGTTCCTAACCCGGGGGAAGCAGATTAAGTCTATTACTACATAATTAGTGTAGTGAGAAAGACTGAAGTGTATACTCAAAATATTCAAAGACAGTTTAGTCTGCAACATTTTAAGAAGAAGCAAACATTTCCTTAAGTCTGAGCCTAAATTGTGTCTTTTATTATCTTAAGTCAACAAACATGCTGTCCAGTGAGCTGGTCGTTATTGATTTGTTCCTTCCATATTCAAACCAAAATTAACCAGGGCACACTATTTTTGTTTTTTTCTACTCATCGTAAACTGAAGACACCTGAGAAAACCTAGACGAAATATGAAATGCTTGAAGGCCCTGGGGGCTGAGGGCGCCGTGGGAACCACTGGGCAAAGGCCGGGAAGGGGCAGGACAGCAGAGAGCGGAGTTTACTTTAACCCACTGTCACGCCGGAGTTATGTTCAGTACAGCGAGGGCCTGAGAACCTCTGCAGCCTGGGGAGTTAAAAGGTAGAGTCCAGGCCCTGTGACCCCCCTTCTCGCTCCCTTACCTGCAGACAGGAAGCAGGAGGCAGACCCCACCTTCCCTGCCTCCCTTTATGGTCTGAGCTCCTTTCAACAGCCACCTGCTTCCAACACAATTGCCTCCTGGACGGATTGCTGATGCCCACGGGGACCTCCAGGTGCGTGAACAGGACACGGCCCTTCACAAGGGGTTTTCTCCCAAGAGCACTTTGTCAGGGAGCACTCCCCTTTGGGGACTTGGCTGATGGATCATTCCTACAGGCAATCACCCTACAGATTGCCCAGGGTTGATGCTTCCCTGGAAACCCATCAGCTCACATTTCTTCTTCCAGTGAACCACCGCTTCCTCCTTATTTTCATCTCCTGTGGGTGCCGTTTTCTTTCTGCGGCTTTAAATCAAGCTCATCACTGCCTCCCTTCCTGCATTCAGCCACAGTGACACAACCACCCTGAGGCCTTCCCGCCTCCCACCACACTGACCCCGGCCACCCTGAGGCCTTCCCGCCTCCCACCACACTGACCCCGGCCACCCTGAGACCTTCCCGCCTCCCACCACAGTGACCCTGGCCACCCTGAGACCTTCCCGCCTCCCACCACACTGACCCCGGCCACCCTGAGACCTTCCCGCCTCCCGCCACACTGACCCCGGCCACCCGGAGACCTTCCCGCCTCCCACCACACGGACCCCGGCCACCCTGAGGCCTTCCCGCCTCCCACCACACTGACCCCGGCCACCCTGAGACCTTCCCGCCTCCCACCACAGTGACCCTGGCCACCCTGAGACCTTCCCGCCTCCCACCACAGTGACCCTGGCCACCCTGAGACCTTCCCGCCTCCCACCACACGGACCCCGGCCACCCTGAGACCTTCCCGCCTCCCACCACACTGACCCCGGCCACCCGGAGACCTTCCCGCCTCCCACCACACGGACCCCGGCCACCCTGAGGCCTTCCCGCCTCCCGCCACACTGACCCCGGCCACCCTGAGACCTTCCCGCCTCCCGCCACACTGACCCCTGGCCACCCTGAGACCTTCCCGCCTCCCGCCACACTGACCCCGGCCACCCTGAGACCTTCCCGCCTCCCGCCACACTGACCCCGGCCACCCTGAGACCTTCCCGCCTCCCGCCACACTGACCCGGCCACCCTGAGACCTTCCCGCCTCCCGCCACACTGACCCGGCCACCCTGAGACCTTCCCGCCTCCCGCCACACTGACCCCGGCCACCCTGAGACCTTCCCGCCTCCCGCCACACTGACCCCGGCCACCCTGAGACCTTCCCGCCTCCCGCCACACTGACCCCGGCCACCCTGAGGCCTTCCCGCCTCCCGCCACACTGACCCCGGCCACCCTGAGACCTTCCCGCCTCCCCCACACTGACCCCGGCCACCCTGAGGCCTTCCCGCCTCCCACCACACTGACCCCGGCCACCCTGAGGCCTTCCCCCTCCCACACATGACCCCGGCCACCCTGAGGCTTCCCGCCTCCCACCACACTGACCCCGGCCACCCTGAGGCCTTCCCGCCTCCCACCACACTGACCCCGGCCACCCTGAGGCCCTTCCCGCCTCCCACCACAGTGACCCGGCCACCCTGAGGCCTTCCCGCCTCCCACCACACTGACCCCGGCCACCCTGAGGCCTTCCCGCCTCCCACCACACTGACCCCGGCCACCCTGAGGCCTTCCCGCCTCCCACCACACTGACCCCGGCCACCCTGAGGCCTTCCCGCCTCCCACCACACTGACCCCGGCCACCCTGAGACCTTCCCGCCTCCCACCACACTGACCCCGGCCATCATGAGGAATAGACGTTTACTGATGGTTAAGTGAATAGGATCTTTTACAGTACAAGCCAGGAAAGGGAAAACATTAAAATGGAAAGTTACATTCCTGGGGGTATGAAAATAGCACCACGTTGGAAGCTACTGGAGAGGACAGTTTGGCAGTTTCTTACGAAACTAAACATACTCTTACCATATGATCTGAACACCACGTTCCTTGATATTTACCCAAAGGAGCTGTAAATGTATGTCCACACTCGAACTACACGTGGATGTTTACAGCAGCTCTATTCATAATTGCCCAATCGTGGAAGCCCCCGAGTGTCCCTCAGCAGACGAATGGCTAAATGAACTGCTTCGTCCCGGCGGTGGGATATTACTCAGGGCTGGACAGAGAGAAGTATCCAGCCCTGAAAAACCATTCGGGAACTTGAGTGCATATCACTAAGTGCAGAAGAACACCTGAGGAGACGAGCTGCGATCCTAACAGTAGGCCGTTCTGGAAAAGACAGATCCGAGGTTTCCCAGGACAAGGGGGGAGGGACGGTGACTAGGTGGAGGACCGTGGGTTTCCAGGGCAGCGAAAATTCTCTATGACTAGAGTGTTGGATACATTTTCCCAAACCCATAGAACGTGCAACTCCAAACGTGAGCCTCCGTGGGAACCGTGGACTCCAAGTGACAATGGGGTGTTGCTGGAGGTCCGTCCGTGGTCACGCAGGCACCACTCGGGGGCCCGCTGATCATGGGAGGCTGTGCCCATGTGGAGACAGTGAGTATATCCCACATCTCTGCCCCTGCCGCTCGGTTTAACCGCAAACCTAAAACTGCTCTAAAAAATAGAAGTTTATATAAAAAATAAATAAATGCAACCTAGCAGGTGTCCGAGAGTTGCTTGGCCAGCGCTGGTGTGAAATCCTCTCCACCCAGATCGCTTCCAGGACACCAGCTGCCCACTGCCCACTGCCAAGGCCTCCCTTCCCCCGCCGTCCTTTTGTTTTAGCCTCTCGTCTCCTCCTTGGGGACTGACACCTTGAAGCCAGGTGTGCGCCTGTGGCCGCGGGTTACAGGAGATGCCGCTAAAACCACAAAAAACTCAGCCATTCCAACAAGGGCTTCCGCCCCTCGAACCCTTAACTAAAAAGACTCTTCCCAGCTCTTCCCTTAGGAACAATCTTTACTCTTTTTCTTCAAAATTTTTTTTCTTTCAATTACCTCAGCATCTATGTAGACCACAGTAGACTTCATTAGCAACGTTTTCATACATGTTTGTGTCTACTACTATGTACTAGATACACTAAAAGCCAGAACTCCAACCCGTTTCATTACAGTATAAATTCCGTATACTTTCAACCACGGAAGAGGCCAGTCCCTGCACACCAACACCCAGGGCATCGCCACGTATGTTCCTATCGATCGGAAGGAGATTTATCCTTTTCCCTTTGCGATAAACACGCGGACTGGAATTTAGGGTATCACTGCATGGCGCTTAAGAGAATTAAAAAGAATATCACGTAAGATGGGTTAAAATTATTCTGTAGGCACGTCTGTGCTGGCTCATCTTGTAAACACTACGCTATTCAGTTTCTGTGACAAGCACAGTCGAAACGTTTAAGCTACGGGACACACACAGAGGGTTTCCGCATTTGCAATATATTATCTTTCCCTGTGCGCTTAAAAAAGAAAAAAAGAAAGTAAGTTAAGGACAAGAAACGCTGCTGAAGCAACTCAATCTCTTTATATTTGATGTGAAACGGAACAGGTCTCACTAGGCGGAGTTGTTCATCATCGCCCCTTCCAGTCCCGTAACCACTGTGGAGAATGCCCAGTGCTTATTCTAACTCCAAGCGTCTCGGTTAATCCCGGCTGCTGCGGCTCCCCGCTCCTTGGCTTTGTAGCCTTTCAGCAAAGTGCCCTGTGGCTTAGGCTGTCGGAGGCTGGAGGAGGCCCATTATCCAGCCCGGCCCCAGGGAGCTATCAGGAGCATCGCTTGGTGTGGAAAATTCCCACCCACACCCTGGAGCGCGCGCCCACCGTGACTCACAGGGATACAGGATCCCTGCAGAGAAAATTACCCTCCGTTCCTTCATGCTTCCCCAAGCACCTGTCGGCGTGAGAGCGCGTGTTCACACACATGCACACCACAAACACACCTATTTTTAGGATGATAATATTTTTCATTTTAGAGAGACCAATGCTAGATTCAGTCTTAATTGTGAGTCATTCATAACCAATCACATGTTTGACCAAACCAATCTTTACATAAAGATATAAAAGCCACATGATCATATTTGATGTCAATACCCTGAGGATGGATGTTTTATAATTATATAAATACACATCTACATTTATATATACATGTATGCAGATGCATGTATGTATAAACATATACATGTATGCATTTTTCTTATATAGATGTATATGATGTAACTATAATAGTATAACATGTTTTTTCCAATGTCTTTAATGTAAGTTTTTGAACCTGATAAGAACAGTGGTCACGCTACTCTAGAACCACTAAATTATTTAACTTGGATACCACTTGTATTGTCAGATTTGCTTGGGCAAGTCTTTGTAGGCGACTGTCAGAAGTTTTTGTTTTGTTTTTGCTCTAGAGCACACAAGATTACTTGCACGTGTGAGTTCTAAAAGAAAACAAGTGTGTAGAAACGTTTCGCCCTGCACTGCACACACAGTTACATTCCATCCTCCATCTCCCACAGCTCACACCCAGGCCACCCCTCATCCTGCCAGCTGCCCTTCAGGGCTCGTCAAACGCCACCCCCTGCACGCGCCCCTCACTGGCACCGCCCTAGTAAGACCACCATCATCTCCACCAGGCATGCTCTTCCCATGACAGCTCTCCTCCACCCACTCTTCACAAAGAAGTCACGAGGATTGTTTCCAAGCCATAAATCTGCTCAATGATCCCCTCTCCTACAGACCCCCCTAGTCTCCCATCACACCATGTGGACAACTCGACTCCATCTCTTAGCTCATGTGCATCCTCTGGTCGCCCTTGTATTGGCCCCTTCTTGCCATGGTGAGTACCTGCAGGTTTTGGTATCTACGGGGAGGTGAGGGTCCTAGAACCAACTCTTCATGGATACTGAGAGACAGCTTAAACTTTCAGGGACTCAAAAGTAGTAAGCAGATTTTTAACTGCACCGGGATGGGTGTCCCCAACACCCCTGCTGTTAAAGGGCCAACTGTATGCAGAACCTTAGATGTTAAGAAGTGCTGAGCAGGAGAACAGAGCAGGAGAAATGTTAGAGAGGGTTAGAAGGGAACCCTTCGACGTGGACCCAGCCAAGCCAGAAACTCGGGGAATAATCGGGCATCGTTGTAAGCAACTAAGTTCGTGTTTACACGTTAAATAGCAAACTAATACACATATTCCCATGCAAGTTCCTATTGAAAAATTACATCTCCCAATTCTATTTTCCCACTTGAAATACATGTGGTTTCCATTTCTGAGCCACAGAGTTCTCCAAATACTGTGTCTTAGAGAGTACCAGAGTCAACAATCCTCTTAAGTGCACAGTTTCTTCTGCAAGGTGGGCAAAAGTGGGTTCACAGTTGTGGGTATGTGCAACAGTTTATTCTTGTATGATTATTTATTAATTATTTATTATTTTTTCATACGAACAACTATACACCTACTTTTGCTCACTCTGTAAATGAGAGAGAGAGAGAGACAAAGAGAGAGAGAGAAAAAGAGAGAGAGGGAAAAAGAGAGAAAGAGAGAGGGACTTTTCTTTCTAAATTGAGAATATATGAATTGGATTTGGGCTTCTTTTAGTAGCATTGCTTATTTCTCCCCCATGTTGATACAGGTGAATTTTACAGCATCATCGGGCCTCCATGCACAATTCCAAATACTACAGTGTTCTCTGGGCATCGGGTGGAAAGCATACGGGTTCCCTGTTGTAGTAGCTGATAGCTCTCAGTTAATTAAAAATCAAGTCTGGCCCAGGTGGTGTGGTCCAGGGGGTGGCGCACCATCCTGTGAGCTGAGAGGTCCCAGTTCCATTCCTGGTCAGGGCACATGCTCTGGCTGCTGCCTCGATCCCCAGTGGGGGACATGAAAGAGGCAGCTGATTGATGTTTCTCTCTCACATCAATATTTCTATCTCTCTCCCCCTTCCTTTCCCTAAAAAAAAATCAATGAAAATATTTTAAAACTTCGATAAAAATCGAGTCTGGTAGCATGCTTTCATTCATTCTGCAATGGTCTGAACACCACCTCATTCGGTGTTTACACTCTTCCTTCTTCCTTATCTTTACTCTCCTTATTTCCTTTACCTGAGCAAGCTTTATGCATTTCTCAGTATTGCCATTGCTTTGGTGATTGCCATGGTAAAGGGCTCTGCACTGTCGTGTGGCGACGACATCACACACGCCGTTGTCTTCCACCTCCCAGGACGTTAGTTCTGCAATCTCTTCTCTTGAATCCCAAATACACTGCTTCTCTTCCTGATGTTGGAAGTAACACGAAAAAGCCCACAAACCAAAGGGAAGATTCTCTTTCTCGTTACTCTGTATTTTCCCACCATGGGGCAGTGCATATTTTTAATAAATTTTGTTTTGTATCGAATAGATCAATCCAGAGTGGAGGTTTTATAAATCTCTCTAACGACTGTGCAACCAGGTTCAACATCGGATGATGCTCCTCACCGGCAGCAACGTCAGAAGCATTCTTCATCATCGTTAGCATTTCAGTCTCCAACAGTTTTGTTTTCATTTGCAGTTAGTGCTTCGAGATCGATGTTTCCACTGGACATGTCCTATTTTATTCCCAGAAAAAGGTTGTTGTTTTCTTTTGTAAGAAATTATATGGTGCTATTAATAACATAGGTATCAAAAATAATTCCCAGAATATGTCAATCTTGTTTTGTGGTCGGCAGCGCACTGAGTGACAAGCATTGGCCAGGGCTCTTTTTTTTTTTAATCCTCACCCAAGGATATTTTTCCATTTATTTTCAGACAGAGTGGGAGGGAGAGGGAGCGAGAAACACCGATGTGAGAGAGACACATTGGTTGCCTCTCACTCGACCCCAACCAGCGCTGGGGACTGAACCGCAACCGAAGTACATACCCTTGACCGGAGTCGAACCCATGACTCTCTGGTCCACCGGCCAGGGCCAGCCATGCGCTTTTACGCAGACCACCCCGTCGCACTCACCGCCTTCCTCCCGGCGGCCCCGGAGCCAGAGCACCGCACCTGCCTACTGAGCTTGAAGCTCGTGTCTACTGTACGGAATGTACATTTGAGACAGAGAAACCTCCAAGGCCCCAAGGACAGCGCTAACCAAGGCTGAGTGCCGGGCACTGTGAGAGGCAGTGGAGAGATCATTTAAAGCAGGGCACTTGCCCGGCCGGTGTGGCTCAGTGGTTGAGCGTGGACCCATGTACCAAGAGGGCACCGGTTCGATTCCCGGTCAGGGCACATGACCAGGTTGTGTGCCTGATCCCCAGTGGGGGGCGTGCAGGAGGCGGCCAATCAATGTTCTCTCTCCTCGGTGTTTTTCTCTCCCTTTCCCTTCCTCTCTCTCAAAAACCAATAAAGAAAAGAAAAAGAATAAAGCAGGTGCTTGACTTGCTTCCCTCTCGGAGGATAAGCGTGGGGTAAAGTGAAGAAGGGGAGCGAAGCCTGCCCGACAGAGACCTCGTTCGACATGCCCCCTGCGCCACCGACTGCTTCTGAGAACGTGAGCACATGGTGCCACCTGTGGTGCCCAGGGCCCCGTCTGCAAGTCGGCCGGGTCGTGCACCTGCCAGCGCCACAGATTCTCAATCGGATTCTCTGAAAATCTGACTACCCAGCAACTTCCAAACGTTGGCATTTGCCCGCAACGCCCGCATGAAGCGGAGCAAGCAGAAGTAAAAACGACGACGAGAAAAAAATATATGAAACTAAGGGAAGGGAGACGGTATCGGGAGCCCCAGAGGAGGACCAGCTCAGCATAATTTTGCTTTTTCAATAAGATGAGATAAAATCAAACGTGGTTTTCTGTGGCTTTCGCTGCAGACAGACAGTCCCGAAGCCAGACGCACACACACAACGTGCTCAGTAGGTTCATGGGGCATAAATGTTAAAAAGAAAAATCACTGTGCAAAATCTTAAAAGAGACATTAGCTAGCATAATGGGCACTGTCTCCATCTGCCGTTTTGCCGGAGAGAGGGACGTTCTCTTCATGTGGCCATTCCTTGTAATGACCTTGATAAAGGACAAGGGCTCAGCTTTCCACTGCAACTCAATTAAGGGGCTTTGATGGAGGCGTGAGGCAGGGTAGCCCAGGGATGAAGTGCAGGGGACGCACATCTGTGGAGGAAGATGCCCAAGGTCTGCCTGTGCCGGTCTCCTCGGCTGTACTGCTTTGCCTCAGCGTCTGTCCTGGCGACTCAGGCAGGAAGTGTGAGTGGCACCGTTTGTGCAAACGTAGAAGTAGATGATTGGTGTGTATCACCCGCTCCCTCTATTACTGCAAAAACGTATTTTCTTTTGAATTTTTTTTCTTTTTGTTGATTTTAGAGAGAGGAAGAGAAAGAGAGACAGAAACATCGATGAGACAGAACGTCGATGGGCCGCCTCCTGCACGCCCCCCACTGGAGATCGGGCCCACAACCTGGGCATGTGCCCTGACCGGGAATCAAACTGGCGACCTCTTGGTGCAGGGTCGGTGCTCAACCACTGAGCCACACCGGCTGTGCCCAAAACGCATTTCCTTCTTCACTTCCTTGCAAACATTTAAGCCATCAACTCATTAAGATTACTGAATTCCACATTCAAGACCAATATTAAAACTTGGTGACTACAAACCTTGCAAATTTTGGAAATCAACAGTTCGGATGGACACACCTATCAACACCAAATGTGGGCAGATACGTGAAACCACACGCGCGCACCAGTGGTCTGTCCACGAAGGGAGGCAGTCCGGGGCCTACAGGTTCACTGCCAAATAGCGACCCCCTGCCAAGTTATAATCCCCTTTTGACATTGTAACACATAGGTGATTTTCTTACCCCGGCCCCAGAAGCTCGGACGAGCAGAGAGAATTCGACACAAAGACGACTTAAGCCCTTCTTCCCAGAGGACGGAGAGGCCTTCCCTCGCGTCCACGGTGGGCTGAATGGGCCCATTGCAATGGTGGCCCATTGAGACATCTGCACCTGCTTGCTTGGAGGCTGCTTGGTAGCGTGTTCGAATGCTGACATTTGTCTGACCTGGACTTTTACGTCTTCCGTTGCAGAGTGACTCAGGAGACAACCGTGAGACTTTCTGATCTGGCTACAAGGGTTCTCATTCTGTTACACCCCGGCCTGGCAGGGACACTGCGGAATGACCCAGGTTCCATCTTGTTAAGAAGGGAACGTTGACATTCTTACATCCATAGCCAATCCATCAACAACAGAGACGCCCCTCACATTGCTGAGAGGGTATCTTCAAGCAGAACGCGGACCTTCACTTCTCTTTGCCATCATTGAGGTGTTATCTCAAAGAGAGATATTTCTCTAACTGTTAATGTGCGGTCTACTGAAAATATCATAAAGATTTCATTGAGGTTAAAATCAGATGAAGCTTAAATTTCAAAATACTCGTATCTTTGAGAGCATTCATATCCTGCATAAAAATTGTCCATGTGTGAGTAGCATTCACATTTTATTTGTTTTAATTATTCGCGATACCGCTGACGTGTGAACTCATAAAAGACTGCCGGATGGAATTATTGAGCAAATGAAACTCAGTTTGTTAGACTTTCCTGCAACGTGGGAGAATGCCATCTTGATGGTCCCTTGGCACGAGGAAATTTGGGGAGAGCATTCGTGTGGTTTGGGGGCCCGGGCCGGGCACTTTGGGGTGGACTGTGGTGCTGCATGGAGGGCAGAGTTGTCATACGCCAGCGAGCTCGGCACAGTGACCTGCGGGCCACCTCCATCACGCCCTGAGCTTACTGATGAACGTTCTTTTATTTTATTTATTTATTTATTTATTTTTGATACGTACCCTTAGCGGGAACCGAACCCGGGTCTCTCTGGTCCGCAGGCTGATGCTCCAACCACTGAGCCAAACCGGCCGGGGCTGACGAACGTTCTTTTAGTTGGTTCACATGCTCACCTTCCAGGAACAAGCAGCCTTGGAGCAAACAGTCCATTTTCAAATGTCATCTTAATAGACTTCCTATGTATGTGTTCAGACATCCACAAGTATCATGGAAATCATCGGCTAGGTGAGAATGTAACTTTGAACTGTACCCTAAACTATGAATCGACTAGCATATTCGATAAATATGAGTGAGCCCCCCTTGAATGTATTCTTTGGATGAATTGTACCAGTTTCCATAAGAAACCAACCATACCGACTTGGAGAATATGCATGAAACCTTTCAACGTCGATAAGCCTGCTCACCTATCAATAAATGGTCAGGGAATCTTGAAGGTGAACACTGGGTGTCTCGCTCTTTATCAGGTACCACAGATCACCACCACCATCGCTCCGATTCCCCAAGAAAGGGAAGAGGACTGGGGACAGTTAAAGGGAGGGCTGGCTCACTGTGGTAGGAGCAATGGCCTCTCTTTTCTGTGCTGTCAGAGAACTCAGCCATTCGGGCCAAGTTTGCCCAAAGTGGCCAGTGTGGGTTCTTCTCGCCCGGCCTGGCCGGTGCTGTCGGAGGCCCGTGAACATCCGTGGCAACGAAGGGGCGGGCGTTCGGACTACGACGGAGAGTGAACACCCAGGAAAAGAGCAGCTGCTGGTGAGAACGGTTCGTGTGCAAAACTCACGGTCTCCGGAACAAGACCAAAGACAGGTCCCTACGGGCTGGACACAGGCCACCCCCTTGGATAGAACTAAACCAAGCTGTTCTCGGTGACGCCCAAGGCTGACGTGGCATAAGGAGGCTGATTAGATAAGACCTTCTGAAGTCACCAGCTCTCTGGACAGGCTGGGACCAGCAACGTCCCCACCTCTTCCCCTGGGCTTCCTCGGAGCGGCTGGCGGAGACACGGACGGCACCACGACGCACAGACGCGATCACAGCACAATGGAAAGGGAACCGATCTCTGGGGCGGCGGGTATGATAGTGCAGTATCATTGTTATTTCCATTTTGTTCCCAGTCTCATAGAGACGCAAGGCAGTACGATTTAATTTTATTAAATCTTTTGTTCATTTAGCCCAGGTGACCCCATATGAACAATAAAAGTAATAATTTTATGTGACTTAAAGCAAATTATCAACTAAAAAAAAATTTAAAATCCATAGTGTCTTCTCCTTTTTTAAATCACATTTTATGGTTCAGGAGAGGCTAATGGATTTTGAAAAGTGGTAATGAGGGCCTGTCCTCTTGGGAAATTCTACCTGTGAGAACATCACACTTCCCCGTGGACCCACGGGGGGAAACTGGTGCTCTCAAGCAATCGGAATAATTTTCATTTTATGCAAATGAGGAACAGAAAATCTTCTAAGAAAGATTGCTATACCAAACGATGCTATGGTTTCAGTGGAAAATTAAGATACAAAGTGTGTTAGAGGCTCATTTGAAGAGCACCAGAAGTAACGTATTTCTGGAGTATTAACATGTGAACTCTCAGATGTCATCTCACCCAACTTCTATCTCCCAGACTCCATTTAATATCCCTGCGGCTCCCCAGGACTGATAGGCTGTCAAAGGTCTGCCACTAGCTCTTCCCAGAGCCTGCAGGAGCACCTGGCCCCCTGACCAGCCAGCCTCTGTTCGTTTCCAAAACAACGTCGGTTTTGCTTCCATTTCTAAAAGAGACTCTGGTTTTTTTTGTGTGTGTTTGTTTTTTCAATAATTACACTTTTCTTTTTTTTAAATCTTTATTGTCATATTACAGATGTTCCCCCTTTTCCCCCCATTGATCCCCTCCTCCCCACTCCTGCTCCCTCCCGCCTTCCCCACACTATTGACTGTTGTCTGTGTCCACTGGGTATGCATATAGGCATCTAAGTTCTTTGGTTTATCTCTTCCCATCCCCCTTCTCTCCGAGGTGCCAATGGCAGTATTTTATCCTTGCTCATGGCTGACTAATATTCCACTGTAGGCACGTTCCACTCTGTGGATGGATACGTGGTTGTCTCCATGTCTCGGCCACTATGAGCGGTGCTGCAGTGAACGTATCCTTGTGAATACGTGTTTTCAATTCTTTTTGACTCTGGTACGCCTCTGCTTCTGCTCTGTCCTTCTCAGACCTTCATGCCACAGGAAAATCTAACTGAAAAACATTCTCTGAGTCTCCATGTGCATTGTCCCCATGTCTGCACAAATGACCCAAGAACACAGACGTCCAGATGGAGGAACATCACTTATGATCAAGTCCATGTGAACAGAAACACTCTCCTTCTAGAAACGCCATTAACAGTGAGAATAAACAGACCTCAAAACTGCGTGAATATGCAATGTGTCTATTTTGAAAACCTACACATCACCGCTGAGTTCCAAACTCATAGACTCAACTTCCTACTTTAATCGCTCTCACTTGACTGCCACAACCACCATCTAAAAAAACTATGTGAGCCCGGAGGGTGTGGCTCAGTGGTTGAGTGTCAACCCTGCACCAAGTGGTCACTGGTTTGATTCCCGGTCAGGCCACATGCCCAGGTGGTGGGCCCGATCCCCAGTGGGGGCGTGCAGAAGGCGGCCAGTCGATGTTCTCTCCCAACAATGTTTCTATCTCTCCCTCCATCTCCCTTCCTCTCTCTCTAAAATCAATAAAGAAAAAACTTTTTTAACTATGTGAAAAAAACTAATAGAAAATAAAGACAAATTCCCTTTGGGCATGCAAATCATAGGCCACTTGCTGTCTGTTTATGTTACCCAGTTGACCAAATATTTTTTTAAAAGGCAAATGTTTGTGTTGCTGGCATTCTGTAAGCCCAAAGCTAGGTGTAGGTATGAACAGATGTGTATATGGTACGAGGAACAGGAGAGGGAGAAAGGAGACAGGAAGAGATGCACAGGGTATGCGTGCTGCCCAAGCGAGGCTGCCCCAAGCAGATCTAGAGGCAAGAGGACTTCATTCAAGACGATTGCACAAGAGCAGAGAGGCCAGAACTCAGTCTGAACTCAAATGTGTTAGAAAAAGAGGCTACCGACTTTGCGAGCGTGATGGCAGGCGGACTCTTCGAGCATCCGTGTCCCTGTTCCAAAGGGAAAGCCACCTTCCTGCCACTGCATCGAAGTGCACGTCAGACGCCGGTCAGAGCCTGGCTCTGTCCAGGTGAGCTGCCCGCCCCACCGAGACGGAGCTGTCATTCTTCTGCATGGTCACATTTCAGAGGGATGCTCTGGGTCACGGAGAAGAACATGCCCCGGGGCTTAAAAACTAGCAAAAGATTTAAAAAATAGATTTAAATCTCAAAGGGACAGGAAAAGGATTTACAATTACAATGTCTCTAAAGTCAATGTTCTGCCCGGCTGGTGTGGCTCAGTGGTTTGAGCGCCGTCCCACGGACTGAGACGTCCCGGTTCGATTCCCACTCAGGGCTCATGTTCGCGTTGCTGGCTTGAACCCCAGCAGGGGGCGTGCAGGAGGCAACTGATTGATGTTTCTCTCTCACATCGATGTTTCTATCTCTCTCCCCCTCCTCTCTCTCTAAAAAAATCAATAGAAACATATTTTAAAAAAATAATAATAAAATAAATGTTCTCAGAAAAGGGTGGCCAGGGGCCTAGAGCCAGAAAGAAACCTGTTTAAAGCTTAGGCTGAGGATGTTGAGGGGTGGGTGTGGAGGGAAAATGGGGGCAGAGCTGGGAGAAGGACACTTCTACTTGTACCAGAGCCGACTGGGGCTCGCACACAGGTACGTCTCAGGGTCTGTCCACGCGGCAGATGGCGCTGGAAACACCCCAGGGTGTTCGAGGACACCTTGCTGTGGCATTGATGACCACGACTCCCTCCTTTTCCTGTTGTAGCTCAGCGTGTACCCCTGCTCCCTGATTGGTCTCAAGGACTGTTCTGCAACATTGTGTCCAGAGTAAAGCGGTTGAAGATTATATTTCTTGGCATTAATGGACGAGGTCGCATGAAATTTATGAGGTAATGCGGTAGAAACATCTTTAAAAAGCATTTGTAGGCGGAAAAAAAACATTATAAATTATCTAATAAATATATACACATCAAATTATGTAGATGGATAGGACAACATTATTTTGACGTCAACTATGAGCTCACTGGTTCTAACATCCTCAGTGGTGTGCGGTTTAGCCAGTATGTCCTCGGTAAGTTTACAAAGAAAATCATTCAAGTCAAGATTCAGATGGTGGCATTAGTTCACAAATCAAAGCCATATAAACATGTTATGATTTGTTTTCATTACCTAAAAATGCAAGACCTCATGAAAATTATTTGTAGTCCAGTTATGATCCCTATAAAACAGTATGTAAAAATATACAGTATAATTACTACAGGCCCTACTAAAAATTACACAAATAACCTATAAGCATCTACAGTGTGTGTATGCACCAGACATTTTCCTCAGTGTGCCAGTGTACACTTCCATTTCATCCTCGTGAAAAAAATATGATAGGCGTCTTTATTAATCCCGTTTCATAGCTGGTAAAATAAACTGACTAAAGCTTATAGACATGCATACATTTTTAAATATCATGTTGGTTTGACTCCATACAGGTCTAAAAAAGCAAAACTACCAGATCAGCTAAGCAAAATATAAGTCGATCATACCATTATGTCCTATTATCATCAAGGTCAATTACTCTGGCAAGAAATTTTTCATTTTGATAAGAAACACGCAAAATGGGAGACATTTTCCTCCTGCTTTCCACTAACTTCTAAACTGCAACCATTTTTCACGGTTCTACCGTATGTGGACATCGCAGGAAATACTCTCAACGGTGACCCGAAGTCCTTTAACTGCCGTGGCCTGGTCCCCTGGGCACGAGCCGGGTTAGAGCTGAAGCATTGTGTGGCAGCCACGCTGACATGACATGTCCCCAAAGGAGCAGCGCTGACTAGGCATTCCTTTGCATGTTCCCATCACCTGTTGTCACAATGTATTTCATTTTGAATGCATGTGCAGTTTGCTTAATAGCAGCAAATACACGACTAACGACGTACAAGGGTCCTAAACACATTGCGATCCGTCCCGAGCTGCGCTCCGTTTTTACACGAAGTAGAACAACATGGCACTTGAACAGCAGGGCCGGTCAGTGGCCGGAGTCGATACAGACTCCCAGTAAGTAGAGGCCGGACAGGTCAGTGAGCCCTGGAGGGGAAGGCAGATCGAAAAGCAGAGATAGACGCTGTAATCAATCCTGTGCTCAGTGGAAAACGACTCTGTAGGTCCTGGCATTTGGATGCAGAGGATGTTAAGTACAAGGAGTAGCTGGGTCTGAGTTCCGCTGCTGAGAAAGGGACAAAGATCTAGTCAAGGAAAAACGCTCCAACGAGCCGTTCAGTGGGGCATTGGGAAGCCACGTCCTGGGTCCCCCTGTCGAGTCCGGGACACCGCCCCTCACCGTCCTTACTGTGTCTACCATAGCCACAGTGTCTCTTCCCTCACAACCGTCCGGAAACCACGTCTCTCGGATGCTGGGTCACTGCTCAGCCTGGCGGCTCACACACCCACGTTCACGCTGAGCCCAGCGGCGTCCATGACTCAGTCGGCAGTTGGCGTGTGACACCAGATCACGGATTAGGGAGAATGTTACCAGAAGATGTTGCAACTGCTTCTTAGAAAGAGATGCTTGATGGGTCCTGCACTGCTGTGTAAGATGTGCCTGCCCGTGGCCATGTCCACGTCACTCAGGAGCCCGAGGATAGAACCTGTCCCGAGGAGGACAGTGGAGGAGAGGGGGTAAGAAACAGAGAGAAAGAGACAGGAAGATTGGGAGAGGAGAGGAGAGGAGAGGGGAGGGGAGGGAAGAGGGGGGGAGGAAAGATGCATGGAAGGGAGAGAAAATTGGGGAGCAGGGGCTGAGAGAGAATAGATAGCTGACAAAGGTGAGTGGATGGATCGATGGGGGGATGGATGGATGATAGAGATAGATACATTGATAGGTAGGTAGGTAGGTAGATGATAGATGTAGACAGACACTAAATTCGCTCCTATTGTGTATGTTTGGACCTGTGTATACAGATCTTACCAGAGTCAACCTTATGCCTGTACTTCTTGCTTTCATGAGTCAGTAAATTCCCTTCTATTGTTTGAACAAGATTTGCTATTATTTGCTATTGAAAGGTCTCATTTTGGGTTTTCTGTTGTTGTTTTTATAACAAGGGCTATATATAAATATATGTGCTAGTGCTTTTATCAATGTACATGGGTCAAAATTAACCTCACAAGAAGTCACAATTAGAAATACTTATATAGAAAAGCATTTATTTTCATTCTTTTCAGATTATTGGAAATGTCCTTTCACTTAGAGGGGAAATATGGCTGAATCGTATAGATACACCCTCTGCCCCTTACAGGACTGATACCTACAGAAAGTTTTACATTGATCCATTTGATCAAATGCCTTTAGGGAGCTACACTCTGTACTTGGCTCCTGCAATCCACTGACAGCCAAATATTGATGCGTCTCTTACCTTGATAAGTATTATAGTTTGGTAGATGGTAGAAATAGGATCAAATGATCACATATATACATGAAAAACTGCAACTTCGATGAGGATGGGAGCACTTCGTCTTCTCCTGGCAGTCAGGAAAGCCTGACCTTCCCTGATGAGTGAACGTAAGAGCTGGCTTAATTGTCACTGTCCTAAAGAATGGAACACAGCAACATTCTCTCGAGGAACATAAAACTGTCAAAATGCAAACATTCAACGCAGCAACCAAAGCGTTGGGGACCGAACACCTCTTAAAACACTCCGGTTAGCAATTTATAACTAGGCCCCACAGCAAAGCCTGCCTTCTTTCAAAGCAGCTGTCTGTATTGTCTTCGACTTTTTTCATCCTCATTAACTGTGGTTGAGACACGTACCTGAATCTCGTTTACAGTAAATCCTGCTCCCTAAGAAACCAAAGCTTTTCCTATCAGTGTCTCAGAAAGCACACATTGAGACCATGTGCTCCCAAGTCCCGCTAGATCCCGAAGGGAAGCAAACTCAGTTTCCGTGTTCCTTTCCCCTACTCTCAGAACCTCTGGAACGCACACGCAGACAGTACTTTTAAATACACTCCAGCTCCCAGAATGGCACGAACCCTGTCAAGGAGGTGGAGGTAAAGGAACAGCTAAAAGAACGGAAAGAGGAAGTCAGGAGAGATGACCAGAAAAGGACTGTTGATCGCTCGATGTGGCTAACTGGGTAGGGCAAGAGAAAGAGGGTTTTATTTTGTTTGTTTTTTTTACAGGGAGATGGACTTTTTATGAATGAGAGAAAAGAATACGAGCGGCCCCAGAATGAAGACCGCAGGCACCCCGCCCCGGAAGGGCGGGGTGAGCGACCCCATCTGGCTCTCGGGCCGAGATCCTGGCCTTCTTACTAACGCGCGCGAACTCAGCTACCGCAGTATCATGCATCGACAGCTGAAATGATCCTGGCTTGGGTTTCCAGGGCCTGCGCGAGCTTGGAATTGATGGGACTAAAGAGAATGTGGAACATGTGAGAAACAAAGTCATGGAAAGATTGCCATTGTTTTGAAGGGTTAAATAGCACCACACAGAAAGGGGAGTTCACAGAGCACCGAGCATGTGAGAGGTTCAAAGACTCAGAGACTTCTTACAAAGCTTATAACAGATTGGAAACTTGGATAAACACCACTTGGAATTTTTTCCTAAAAATTATGTGTCACAAATTTTTAAAAAGCAAAAAATAAATCAATTAATCATTAAATGAAAACCAAAAGCTACAGAACAGTTGGTATATTGCAATTCAAAATTTTTCACATTAAAAAATCGAAATATAGCCCAGCTGGTGTGGCTCAGTGGTGGAGCGTCGACCCCTGCACCAAGAGGTCACAGGTTCGATTCCCGGTCAGGGCACATGCCCAGGTTGTGGGCCCGATGCCCAGTGGGGGGCGTGCAGGAGGCGGCAGATAGATGTTCCCTCTCATGGATGTTTCTCCCTGTCCCTGCCCCTTCCTCTCTCTCGCAAATCAGTGACTTTGGCTGGCCAATCAGAACTTGAGCAAAGGTAAGCTCGTCTCATGACGGGATTCCCCGAACAACTGTGAAGAGGGCCCATGAAGGAAGCCATGCGGGGCGGTATTAAGTTGAAAGGGGTGTTCACGTTCATGAGGGTGGAAAACTCAGACAACAGCGGGTCGGCGAGGCTGGATGAAGCGAGACCTCTGCTCTGTCCAGCGGAGCCGGAGCTGCACGTGGCGACCCCGTCACAGGGCAGGACGCAGGTCAGCGCAGCTAAGGCGGGAACGAAAGTGGCCATCAGCCCTGGCCGGTTTGCTCAGCGGTTAGAGCGTCGGCCTGCGGTCCTGAGAGACCCGGGTTCGGTTCCCGCTAAGGGCACTTACCTCGGTTGCAGTTTGTCCCCGGCCCTGGTTGGGTCATGCGGGTGGCAGCCACTCGATGTGTCCCTTTCACGTTGATGTTTCTCTCTCTCTCTCCCCCTCCCACTCTATCTGAACAAAAAAAGAAAGAAAGTGCCCATGAGACCCTGCGGGCCGCCCAGCACACACCCCACTCAGGAGAGACACACGATGGACCCGTGCTTTGCACAAGCCGCGCTCCTCCGGGCCAGGGTGCTTTGGGGTTAGGGAGAGGGGACGAGGAGGCCATCGCATGTGACCGCACCATGGCCATTCCCTTGCACCTGCGTGGGGTTGAAATGGAGCGGCCTTAGCTAGCTCTGCAGGATGCAAGCCGCAGACTGGGGCGCAGCCCACCGTCCTTGAAGAAACTGGGCGAACGACCTTTCGGGCATGTAAAGAATGACAGCCACGCCACCTTCCTAAAAGCAGGGTTCACCTGCGAGGCTAGATCCAGCTCAGGAAGCAACTGACTGGAGAGATCCGTGTGCAGTGGCACTGACTGGAGAGATCCGTGTGCAGTGGCACCGACTGGAGAGATCCGTGTGCAGTGGCACCGACTGGAGAGATCCGTGTGCAGTGGCACTGACTGGAGAGATTCGTGTGCAGTGGCACTGACTGGAGAGATTCGTGTACAGTGGCACTGACTGGAGAGATCCGTGTGCAGTGGCACTGACTGGAGAGATCCGTGTGCAGTGGCACTGACTGGAGAGATCCGTGTGCAGTGGCACTGACTGGAGAGATTCGTGTGCAGTGGCACTGACTGGAGAGATTCGTGTACAGTGGCACTGGGGTGCAGCGACCGCTCAGAAGGCAAAGCTGTGGGCGCGCAACGCCTGTGTTTCACGTCTGCACCCAGGACCCGCCCACACCGTCGACGGAGCCTCTGATGAGTTCCCCTTAACCCACGAGTTATTACAGCCATGCCCACAGAACGGGTCGTGGTGCGGGGCAGGAGCTGCTCCTGCGACAGTGTGGCTAACAGGATAGAGGCTGAGGACGCGTTCCTCTCTGCCGTGTGAAAGTCTTGAACCTTATATGAATGTAGCTCGAAATGTCACATGAAACTCATATGACCATGACTTTTTAGAACTGAGAGGTTTACATTGCTTTGTGACATGGAAATATGTTCATAGATATAAGGTGGAAATTAAGTTTTCAGACGTAGGGTCATTTTAGCAGTAAAAAATCAAGCTCCACTGCCTTTTTGTAGAAAAAGGAATTCCAGTTGCTAAGATACGGAAACAAGCTCCCCCCCCTGCCCCCCACCCCCCACCCCCCCGTGTGGCTCAGTGTTTGAGAGTCATTGACCCTGCACCAAGAGGTCGCCGGTTTGATTCCTGGTCAGGGCACATGCCCAGGTTGTGGGCCCGGTCCCCAGTGGGGGGAGGGGGGCGTGCAGGAGGCGACCAGTTGATGTTCTCTCTCATCAGTGTTTCTATCTCTCTCCCCCTCTCCCTTCGTCTCTCTTTAAAAATCAATAAAGGCAAAAATAACTTTTAAATAAAGTACAGAAACAATAATAGAATGAAATAAAACAACCAAGATGCTTCACCATTCGCTAGTCATAATCAGGACATAAAATTAATGTGGTAATTAATACTTGGTTTTCCGTGGGTCATAACATTCCTAAACTGCAATCAAATCTAATTTTGTGCATTTTCTAATCTCCGCTATAAATATCTGCACGAAGCAGAGAGAGGCTTGGTGATTGAAGAGAATTAAATACGAGACAGCCTGGTTTGTGCTCCAGGGGGCAACACATAGCGATGAACATTAGCAATGTTGATCTTAGATCTCTCCCTTACAGTGAGCATCCGCTGTTTAGATGCAGCATTCTTGTACACATCTTCTTTTCCATTCATGAACAGGAGAGTCACCCTCTATACTGACAGAGAGAGAGAGAGAGATGGTGCAGCTACACCAGGGACCTGAAGTTTCACAGACTCATCCAGCTACAGAGAACCTTAAAAAGCTTGATCTCCCATATTCTGTCCCCTTCGAGGTTCTAGACTCTGCCTGTGTCTTACTATGCCAAAAAAAAAAAAAGTTTTCTATCATAAAACTGATTTTCATCTTGACATCAACTTGACTAGTACTGATAAAGACCCCATAATACTACTTCTAGTAATAACAGTGGTCACATCATTCAGTGATGTCTGCTTCCATGGACTAGTCTATGCTCTTTACACATACTCATCCATTTGATCTTTTCCACAAGACTAGGAGGTAGGTACTATCTTACTTCCCATATTGTGGATGAAGAAACTGAAGTGCAGGGTACGTGAATACTCGCCCCAGAGAGCCAGCGGGATTCAAACCCGAGCCTGTGATACATTATTCGGGGCTGCACACAACTGTTTCTCATGGGCGCCCTATCTTCACAGCTTAGGGTGGGTGGTTGTACCGCTGAAAACAGCCGTTCCCAAGTTAAGCCGATTCCCGACATTCCGAACAATGTCTCAAAATAAGAAAATGTCCATAGAAATCTGATTTATAAAGAAACTTGAGGAGGTCTAAGCAGAGAGTTAGCTTTAGGATGCTGATATTCGAAAGGACCGTCAAACCACGCCCAGCTGGGGCTGGACAGCAAGCTACCCAGTGAAAGCTGTCCTCAGACAGGAGGGGTTGGCGTGGCCACGTGGCCACGTGCCATCAAGGTGCTGCCTCAGTCCTGGTAAAGGGTAACGAGCCCTTCATCTCAGACTCTCACTCTACATCCTTGATAATAGAAATAATACTTTATCAGAGTTAATGCAAAGCAAAACATATATACATTTTTATTTCATTGTGGAAACGTACTCCTCTTCAGCAAACCCTTCCGTGGTCTCCAGAAAATGTGTGTCTGTGGAACACCGCTCACTCCCATGACACGTAGATCCTACTTTACTCAGCTGTGTGCTTCAGGCCCGCGCACTACACCCACCCAGGGCGGGGCACGTCATTTCACGCACAACGGTGCCGACGGAATTAGAATTAGAATCAAGACTCTGACGTCCAGAAAAGATGAAATAATTGTGCCTCATATTATGAAAGAAAACAGCTTTTAAAAATTTCAAAGCAGCCCTGGCCAGTTTGGCTCAGCAGTTAGAGCGTTGGCCTGCGGTCCGGAGAGACCCGGGTTCGGTTCCCGCTAAGGGCATGTACTTCGGTTGCAGTTTGTCCCCGGTCCTGGTTGGTCGTGCGGGTGGCAGCCACTCGATGTGTCCCCTTCACGTCGATGTTTCCCTCTCTCTCTCTTCCTCTCTCTCCCTCCCACTCTATCTGTACAAAAAATGGAAAAATATCCTCGGATGAAGATAAAAAAAAAAAAAATTCAAAGCAAAGGATTTCAATGATCCGGTTTCCAGACTCGGCACACGGGGGCACAGATCAAGGCGAACACAATTGGGGAGTGAATTCAGGCCAGGGAAGAGGGAAATGGAGAATAACACATTGATCATTTCTGTTCTACAATTTGTCTATATATGTAGGTGATGTTTTCATCCATGAAGAGGTCAGCCATGGAGTGTTTATACGCACAGATCTGGTCAGAAAAATTAGTCCTAGGATTTACCTATATCTATCTATCTATCTATCTATCATCTATCTATCTATCTCTCTATCTGTCATCTATCCATCTATCTATAGATACCTAGATATCTGTATCTATCTATCATCTATCCATACATACATACATCTATCCATCTATCTATAGATACCTAGATATCTGTACTTATCTATTCATCTATCTATCATATATCTATATCTATCTATACATATACATATATATACACACACACACACATATCTATATAGAGAGAGATGGTAGTGATAGATATATACCTGTTTATGTTCAAAATTATATTATTATATTTACAAAGAAAAATATATAGAATTAAACAACAGAGGAATGTGTGTAACCTAATATAGTGTATAATTATTTGAAAGTAAGTTATAGACACACATAGTTCAGTAGCATCCTTAAGCATAAGGACCTTCTCTACATAACTGAGCACCATGAACATATCTGAGACAATGACTGGTACTATTAAAATATCATCTACAATAAGTCCACATTACAGTTTTCTCTGTGGCCCAATATATTTATATAACTGTTTTTATTTGATCGAGATACAATTAAGGTTTACATGGTATATTGGTTGTTATGCCCATGTGGTGATTTTTAGTCCATAAGAGTCACCCAATCTTTGTTTCTCATGAGAGATTCTTTTGAAAGCCAAGGCCATACTATTTTCTTGATTTTGTTCCCATATTTTGGGTTGGTCCTTTTCCCTCAAAATTAGGTTTCAGGTAGATAGTTCTTCTCCACAATTCCAGGTGATAATTTGCTCCTTTTGTTACCTATCGTGAGGATGGGCGTCATCTTGAAAAGCTGGCCATGCCAAGATGACCGGCCGGGTTAGGTGGCGACCCTGGTTCTCTCCCTGGTCCAGGTAAATGTTCCTCTCCGCTGTTAGTGGCTAAGCCGTGGGGGTGACATTTGGGCCCCACTTGAAAAACTTTTTCTTCCAGCATCTTTCTCCTCTCTTGTAGTATCTATTGATGATCTCGCCTCTGGGTCAGTTATTATACTAATGGTTCCAAAGTGACTTTTCTAATTTTATCATGACTTCTATATTTAGTAATTGGATTTTTTTTTTTTTTTTTTTTTACAAAGAATGGCTTCCTTTTTGTACCCTTTCTCCATTTTCATGGCACCTTAATTTCATGAATAACCCAAGTTATATTCTACTCTAAATAAACATACTTTTTATTTTTTTTTCAGAATGAAGAGCAAGATTTTTCAGTACTTAAATGGTTTGACTCGAGGGGACCCCGAGGGACCCCCTGAAGTGACTGTGAGCCACTTGACGGTGTGACTCAAGAGCACCGGGGACAAAAGTCCCAGATTACTGGTTCTATACAGTAACTGAAGGGAGACTTTTAAACAAACCTATTGAGAGAAACGGATCTTTCAAAATGGTTGTGAATCACAAGCTGGTAAAATAAGAATCACAAGCTGGTAAAATAAGAACAAATAAAATTCCTTAGACAATTCAATATGTTGATTTAACTGCTCATTCTCTTCAGAAATGTTTCTAGGGAAACGTCACCCACTGAATTCGTTCAGTTATTTTCAACAATGAACTTTCTGAATTTGAGTTTTCCAAATTGCTGGTGCACAGGCCCTGAACAGTTCTGAAATGTCTCAAGTAGAACAAATTATGACGCCAAAGTGATTCCTACACATTTAACCACAAAGTAAAATGAAAAGTTATTCATTACAGCTGTCTTAATTCCTGTTTTGCTTTCACAATAATTTTATTTTGATTTACTTATTTATTTATTTTTTATCCTCACTCGAGGACATTTTTGCATTTTTCTTCAGATAGAGCGGGAGGAAGAGAGAGAGAGAAACAGCGATGTGAGAGAGACACGTCGACTGGTTGCCACCCACGCGGCCCTGGCCACATGACCCCAACCGGGGCCGGGGACAAACTGCAACCGAGGTACGTGCCCTTAGCGGGAATCGAACCTGGAACTCTCTGGTCCACGGGCTGATGCTCTAACCACTGAGCAAACCGACCAGGGCAACTTTCACAATAATTTTTAAATAAATGTAAATTCTTTTCGATAAAGCAACACATTTCAATGGTACAGAACTTTACAAGGAATCTCCTTGACTCCTTCCATGGCCCCCAGGCCCCTCAGTCAGCTTTCCAGGGCTTCTCTTGGGGATCTTGAGAGGTGCACGTGTACACAAACCTAAAGGCATCGGTGTACAATGAATATGTACACACACACACATGCACATACACCCCCACACCTCTGTGATTTTTTTCACAAATTATAGTAAACTCTACGGAATTTCCCGCGTCTTACTTTTTCATTTGTCCGTGTATCTTAGAGGGTCTATGGGGATATATGCACCGAGCTCTCTTACCATTTTTCACAGGTATATGGCATTTATTGGACCAAGTGGCATTGTTCCCTTAACTACTTTTTACAAGGTATTTAGATATTTATATGATTCTCAATTTTTTTTTTTAATCTTTGAAAAAGTGCTGCCATAAATGTCCTAAAAATAAATTCTCAGAAACGCGATTCCTGGGTGACAGTGTTGTCATTTCACTGTGGCAGACCTGTCCCTGTCACCTGCCCCAGAACCATGTCATGTCACCCTTGCACCACTAAAACATGAGTCTCCTTGCTAATAGTGTTTGCATATTATGCTTTTCTCCTTTAAATAAAATACTATGTATTTTATTAGCTTGCCTTAAAGGTTTTTAAATTTTACCAGAAACCATTTGACGATTTACGGGGTGCCAGACATGCCGTAGCCGCTGAAAACCCCGCGGAGCCCTCGCTTACCCACAGGCATCCCTGTGACAGGAAGGAGGACAGGAAGGGGCGTGTTACTATGATGATTGGCACCAGTTAGAAAGCATTGTCCCAATGACACAGTGAAACTGGGCAACAAAGGTGGGTGGGGATGAAAGAGGCTCAAAACTCAGCAACTCCTAAAGGGGGGCTTGTCCTCCTGAGGGAGGGGTGGAGCTCCAGTCCCCTGTATGAATTCCCTTCCCTGCTAGCAGGACTAGAAGGGCCGGATCATGTTCCTCCTTCTCTCAACCCTGCAGAGACCTCCTGGGAAATCATATAAAACGTCATGAAAGGTCTGAACTGACGCTGTCATCACCAAGCAATTTTCCTGGATACACACGAGCTCTGGCTCCCGGGGGCCCGTGCTCCCCTCGAATAGTACAGGCAGGGTTTCATCTGGGGCGGGTGGCTGCCTGCTGACCCTCCAGCAGGGCGCTGCAGCCCCAAGAGGCCATGCCCCCCGACAGCTGAGCATGAGCAGGCGCTACACTCTCTCCAGACGATGCACACTGTTGTCTGACTGTGTGCACATAAGCTGCACCCCCGGTTAAAGAATAAACACTCACAGGAAATGAACACCCGGTCGTATCTGTGACGGAGATTGCTCGGAGAACCTGGCACACTGTAGAGTGGGCACCGCCATGCTTCTGAGGCGTTAGTGACTGGGAAGACGGGGGAGAGGAGTTAAGCCTTGAAAACCAAACACATACTCAGGGTTTATCAGCAAATCAACACATTTTCTTCCACAGAACAGAAATCAAAATTCATAATGCGGGGACACCACCTATTTTAAACATACACGTATCTTACATCGTTGGACTTGGTATATCCTTGCGAATGAACAGATTACTAGCGAGAATGAAGACATGGTCTAGCAACCAACCGTCTATCAGACTAGGTAGGGAACAGCTTTCTTACTCTTTGACCCACAGCATCAGTTGCATAGTGAAAACAAAAATAAAATGCATATACATATTCTACAATTAATTTTTCTGCTTGATCTCAACTCATTACTTGCACTGAAGGAAAGAAAAAAATAGTATCTATAATTAAGTCATTTGTTTTTATATGTTGTCATTGGAGCCCGAGTCTTCAAAAAAAATCATAAAATTTCAAATAACCGTAGTGCTTTTCACCAGCAGTTACAGACATGCGCAGAGTGGACAAATGTGGGCGGCCCCAGGCTCTTTGCCACCCGAGGCTGCACGGGACCACGCTCGGCCTTCCTGGCTCAGCTCTGACACGGTGAACACGTGTCCCTTCGATGGTATAATTGGTGCCCGTTTCATTTTTTAAATTTGTGTGTTTGTTGCTGGTGGTTCCTGGTTTGAAATGGTCCCCAAGCACAGTGCTGACGGCCCATCCAGTTCCCCGCGTCACGAGGAGCAGAGATGTGCCTCAGGAGAAAGCGTGTTGGTAGATGAACTCCATGCAGATGCATGTTCTAGTCCTGCCGGCCACGCGGTCAAAGCTAATCTATCAACAATACACGTTTTGTTTTGTTTTTTTAAAAAAGGGTCTCTTTTTACAGAAACACACATAAAACAAGATTCTCTATTGATGAGTCATTGAAAACTGTGTGACCCGCGTCTCTCGGGAACCGAATTCTGTATCGGTGAGGAGCAAGGGCTCAGCATTCACAACCTCAGTGTTGACGGCGAGTTTATGCGGCATCGCTACCAGTGAGCGGGTGATGAGCATCAACGACGTTTAGATATATTCAGACACCTCTGGGGTCTGGTAAGGAAAACTCACGCGCCTTTCTTTTCCGAAGCTCCAGCTGTCCCTGACGTACTCGATACTTTGATGTTCTGTCTGGAGGAAGGTCGTGTTTGTCCGCTCACTGCCTCGTGCACCTGACACACGGGGTGGGAGTGTACTCACAGCCCGTGGGAGCTGGAGCGGAGACCAGACTGGCAGCTCTGTCTTCAGCATAAAGCCACACAACTGGGCGGCCAGAGAAGAAGTGAGCAGTGGGGACGATCATCTCTGAAAATGCTTCGCAAGAAACTCCTGCTGCATCTTCTGTTTGCCCCCCCCCCCCCAGTTTGCTCACACCCCCTGTCTGTCGTGTACACTTCTGGAATAACATGAACACTTCTGGACACGGTCAAGGTATAAGGGACCTAACGGCAGGATAGCAACGTAACTTCCTCAATAACAGTGAAATGAGCAAAAACGGAAAAGAAAGAAGAAAAGGAGAGAGGAGGGGGAGGGACCATGCCCAGGACGGCAGCCGGCGCCGCTCCAAGTGACGGACTCCCGTGGGAATCCACTGCTCCCGAGCCGGGCGGAGAGAGACCCCACACAAACGCAGACTGGAACGTGCGGAGACGCGGTGTTCAGAGGTTCTCAGCCTTAAAAGTGCACCAGAACCTACCTCTAATCAATTAAACCCATCTTTGGGGGTCAAGCTCAGCGACTACTACATTTTGTAAAGCCCCCAGTTGACTGCGATTTGCTGAGTGGTCCGAGAACCCCCTGAATAAGACAGCTTAAAGAACAACTCTATTGTAATGGTTTTTACGTCGTTAACAAAAACCTTTGCTCCTGGTTGAAGCATGACCTAAGGCATGAGTGACACCATGCTCAGAGAGCCCCCCTGTCCCCAGAGCGCTTACAGGGAGCTCGGGGAGACAGCCCACAGAAATCCGAACTTGGGTGGTGAGCGCCACAGCCCAGCAGTGCTGGGTGGTGCGAAGGACCAGAGGAGCAGCAACGATCGGAATAAGAACAGAATGTGGCCACTGCGAGAAGAGGCCCCTGTGCATAACCATGAAAGGCCAGGCTTCTTCAAGGAACATGAACAGCTCCGAAAACCAGCGGCCTGCGGTGGGTTAGTGAATTGATACTGGACGTGTCCGGCTGGGTTTCATCGTCTGAACACTGTTATTCAGCCTCTACCGTAATGAATAGACTGAGGGTAGTAAATGGATCAAGAAAGAACAATGTAACCATTATAATACAAATACAGAGCATTCCTGCTGAAAAGGATGCCAACCGTATCATTGCGATTTTGATAAGATAATGTAGCAATATTGAACTGAGGATGACAAATAGAATGTCTTTATCTTCCATCTAACGATGACCTTCCCTAAACCACTGTGTGCTATCAAGTTTTAAATTCTCTTTCTCTTTCTCATCACATCCAAACTTCCTTAATAGTCATGATTTTGCGAATTATCTTTATATTTCCAGAGACTAGAGGGAGCGCTCCCAGGTATCAATAGGGGAATGGATGACCTCACTCTGAACAGCAATATTGATGGAGCTCCAGACTCTTCGTTTTTGAAGATGTACATTTGATGGGTCTTGTGACCAACATGAAGTGAGAGGAGAGAGGGAAGGAAATATTAATGATTTCTGGCAAGGATTTCACTGTGTGATTGGCTTCTAAGCATTTCGACCCTTCCTGCTTAAAGCCCAGGTCTCAGAATTCCCTATATCTATACAAAATAACTTTGGACTGGGATTAAATCGTTATTATGTATTTGTATCTGTATTAGAATAAAGAAAACAATTCATTCAAAATACCTTTTATTCAGGATTTTTAAATAAAATGAATTTGTTGGTTTTTAAAACCTACACTCTAACCTTAGCATTGTAGACAATGTAAGATTTTCCGAAGCATGTTCATATTTTTTTAAATGTAGTCCTTAACATGATCTTTAGAGGAAAGTATTATTACTACCATGTTATAAGAGAGGAAACTGACTTTCTAAAATGTATATAACTCCTCCCCCAAAGTTAATCAGCTAGTAAAGCAGAGGACTGAGCCAATAATTAAATCTATGAATGTTGATCACAAATTCCATTCTCTTTCTCTTCTGCACCCAAGACAGTCCTCAAAGCCTTTGGTAGGTCTTCCGATTCAAGTGACTGTCGTTCTAAAACTCCAGGAAAATTACAGGAAGAAACTAAAACGGGAAAGAAAGGTATGACAGCAAAGAAAATGAGAAATCAGCCACGTGAAGCTGAGAGATGCCAATGCAGTTATGAACAAAATTTATAGAGCGATTTGGAGTTAATGAGTTACCGTGGAGAAAGTACTGCCTAGACTCTATCCTTAAGAAATGAGTTCTTTGGATTTCACATAGACGTGAAATAACATGTCCTCTGTCAAAAGAGAAAGAAAGAAAAGAGAGAAATAGAAACGGTGCTGGCTGCCCATGTCCACGCCGAACCCCCAGAACATCCCTGGTTCCACCGTCTCCAGTCTCAGAGAGAAGTACGGTGGAGAACAGGGGGACTAAGTACAGTTGACCCACAAAAATGTTCTTCCCACTTTGTATCATCCCCAGATTATCAGTGTAAACGTAGAGACAACACGCAGAAGCCAAAACGTGGTCTGATTTGGGCGTTAGGTCACGATTCCAGTGTTCTCCATGTTGATCCTGTGCAAGTAAGTTCAGAGCGAGCTAAGGACAGACAGCTGACAGGGACAGAGAGACAGATCCAACAATCAGGGCACAGAAACCTTTCTTGTATCTGTGGGTACAGTGGGAAGTCAAGAGACACTTTCTAATGTCGATCCACCAAGAAACAGAGGATTAAGTAAAAGTTTAAGTGCAAAGAAAAACAATACAACTGAAAACAACACGACTGGCCAAAATTACAAGGAAGAAAGAAGGGCGGACGTTGGAGGAGGATAAGGTAAATAAGCAAAACGTCCATCTTTTGAAATTGAGAAGCAATTGGTGTGTCCACAGCTTTCTAGAAATTGATGCATGTGTGTATATTATTTAACGCTGATGCAACAACCAAAAGGATTCAAACAGGGAAACGCGGAAAGGTATAACCGGGAGGGAGAAGACAGTAGACAGCTTCTTACACAAGTACGTAGTTGATGTAAAAATATTCATGACGTTCTATGCCTTCTTCCGTGTGCATGCAGTGCTTTGACAAAAATAAAGATAGTTAGCTTCTGAGAAAAGCAAAGCATATTGTCCTCTATAAATGTGTCTCCATTTTTCTGGTCTGACAAACATCCATTGCTTTCCAACTTTGAGAGAGAAGCATTTCATAAAAACCCTAATGCCGTTTAAAATTTTAAAAGAGCTTTAACCTATCTGACTCAGAACACAAGTCCAGCTTTTTAGACGGACGTTCTTTGTCCAGTGACCTTGACGCGTCCAAGTGATCTCCAACCTCATCGCATTGAACCCTGTCCTTTGCGCTGTCTTTCTTGTATTTTGCTACCCGTAAAAGACAGAAGAAGTCAGGGTAATTAAAGTAAACAGACATGGGCAAACGAACAAAAGCAGCAGCTGAGACTCAGGTGGCCAGAGGGCTTGGAAGGTTTGGATGCCAAGGCTGGATGGGGTCCAGCGCCAGCACTCGGACCTCAAAGCCTGGTAGGTGCGCATGCAGAATACGAACAACCAGAAAAATGGTCTAAGCAAATGAGCTGAAGTATGGTTTGTTTTAGAACTTGTTCTTTGCTTCCTAAACGTCTTCTTGGTTTTTTTTTTTTAATTAAATTCGAAGTTTCTTTGGAATGAGAAAGCAATGCAAACCGTGGTCCGGTGAGCATCCGTGTAAGACGGCTATGCACCAGGCTCGCTCCGAGGCGCCCGGAATACATCGGTGAATGAAACAGGCCAACCTCGGCCTTTGCAATCAATCCAACTGCATGAAGGCGGATCTGGGATTATGTAACTACAGAGTCAACTTGTTCAGGTCCAATTGTGGCTTTATTGGATTTATCACGAATATTCACTCACAATTACTGAACTATGTAGATGTAACATAGAGAACAAAGAATGAACATTGCTGCCCAGCCGATGTGGCTCAGTGGACTGAGCCTCGTCCCATGGACTGAGAGGTCCCGGTTCAACTCCCGTCAGGGCACATGCCCAGGTTGTGGGCTTGATCCCCAGTAGGAGGCGTGCAGGAGGCAGCCGATCCATGTTTCTCTCTCACATTGATGTTTCTCTCTCTCCCTTACTCTCTCTCTCTAAAAAAATTAATAAAAAACCTATATTTAAAAAAAAGAATGAACACTGCTTAGAAAGCAAACACTACACTGCAGCGGAGCAGTACACTGACTCTCAGAGGCGTAGGAACGGAATCAAGATGAGCTGCTAATGTCAGACGGCTGTTTCCTATCACTGGGGTTAGAATGGGGTAACTAGCCCTGGCCGGTTTGGCTCGGTGGTTAGAGCATCAGCCTGTGGTCCAGAGAGACCCGGGTTGGTTTCCGCTAAGGGCATGTACCTCAGCAGCAGTTTGTCCCCGGCCCTGGTTGGGTCGTGTGGGTGGCAGCCTCTCGATGTGTCCCTTTCACATTGATGTTTCTCTCTCTCTCTCTCTCTCTCTCTCTCTTTCTCTCTCTCTCTCTCTCTCTCTGTCTCCCTCCCACTCTATCTGAACAAAAAATAGAAAAATGTCCTCGGGTGAAGATTAAAAAAAAAAAAAAAAAGAATGGGGTAAATAACGAAAACAAGAACATTCTCTCAGGACAGCAAATGTTTCAACCTCCGAGTTATTAAGAAAATGTATATTTAAATGAACAAGTCAGTGGCAACATTTGTGCGTGTCTGTGTTTTGGACTGATTGAACAAGCACAGACCGTGTGGGCCAGGCACACGGTAAACACTTGACCCAGAGGACTGCATGCTCCTCGTCACACTCTGAGGACCGGGTGCTACTGTCCCCCCATTTCACAGACTGGGCCTTCAGACACAGAACTTAGAAAGCTCGACCAAAGCGCCCATCTAGGAAAGGGTGGGGCTGCGATCAGCCTCCAGGAGCCTGGGTCCCCCTATTCGAACCCGCCGCCTGTGCCGGGCGGACAGGTAAGCTGACACCTGACTGTTGGCAGAATCAAATGCTACAGCTTTTACAAAAGAATCTCACTGTGTATATTGTCATTCAAAAGGCATACGTCTTTCGCCCAGACATATCACTACTTAGGAGAATTTATTTCTACAGAAATAATAAACCAAATCTGAGGATGCATATGCAACATTGAGTGTAGCAGAAAAAAATAAAAAACGTAACAAACGAAACTCACGCACACACATCCCGCCTCAGAAACACACAGGATGATTAAGAGCAGATCAAGTTAGAATAAATTAAGCACACCCCTTCCAGAAAACCATGCACCTCTTAAAATAAGACAGTTTGATATCAATGTGTCCCAAAGGGCTTAATAATACATGTTTCAGAGAAAAGTAAACAAGGCACCGCAGAGTAATGTCCAATATAATGCCCACTTTTTACAGAAAAGGAAATGCTACTTATGTGTGCATCTGCGTTTGTGTGTGGTGTGCAGGACTGTAGGGGAGAGTGTGTGACAATACGTACCAGGGCAGCAATGAATGAATCAGAGAAAAACGACAACAAGAACAATAGACTACAAAATAAAAGCAATTTCTTTGAAAAAGGTAATAAATAAAACAATAATCTATGCCAAGACCAATTTGTAACAAATTACAAATAAGCAAAATAAAGAATAGATTGGAGAAGATAAATTCAGACATAATCACACCTAAGAAAATGATTTAAAATACTGTATAATAATGTGTGTCTCAACAATACTAATGAATTCTAGTACCTGATTCCAAAGTAGACAAAGGACATGAACAGGTGCTTCTCCAAAGAAGCCGTACAAGTAGCCAACGCCTCTGTGAAAGCTGCTCAGCATCGCTAACGGGCAGGAAGGTACAAACCGAAGCCACAAGGAGAAGGCGCCATGCACCTGTTAGGATGGCTATGCTCAAGAAAGCCAGCGATAACAACTGGTGGAGAGGATGTGGAGACATCAGAACCCCCATTGCTGCTGGGCATGAAAACGGTGCGGCTGCTATAGAAACTACAGCAATTCCTCAAAAAACGACCAGCAGAATCCCGTGTGATGTCATGGCTTAGAGAACGCCTCTGGCGTGTCCTCTGCTCCGAGCACCCTGCCCACCACGCCGCTCCTGACACCAGCTATGTGGGAACCCCCGCAGCCAGCAATTCTGCAACCCAGCAGGGTGTCCTACGATTTAATTCAATTCCACTGTGTGCTTAGTTAGTGCAGGTCCCAGAGGTTAAGGGCCTGTTCCCACAAGACGGCCCTCCACACCTGTCGCCCCATTTCAGATGCCAATCACAAGTCCATGTTGCCCCCAAAGCTCTGATCCACTGGCTCTGGATCCGAGCTTCCCACACATCCTCCTTGGGTTTGATGACTTTGCTAGAACAACTCAGAGAACCCAGGAAAACAGTTTACTTCCTCCCGTCGGTGACCCGGTTAGGATTTGAACTCATTCGTGTCTGACCTGAGGACACTGTTTGGCTCCAAGGGTGAGTTTGTTTACATGCTCCTGGCTGCACCCGGCTGTTGTCGCTGACATCTGTTGCTGTGGATAAGATAAGCACTCGGTAGCTTATCTGGGGACTCACAGATAAGAAGTCTAGGACGCGCAGCCATGAGGTCATTGCCATTTAAACTTGAAACAGGAAGAGTCACTGAGGAGTCGCTGAGAGTGCGGGTCTGGGCGCGTCTACCCTTTGCTGATCTAATAGCTCTGTGCAGATCCCCGCCGCCCCGCTGTGGCCAGGCCACCTCGGTGTCAACCTGCAGAACCTCAGGAAGGGGAGGGACATCTGCCCGACCTTGGGGAGGCTGCTTCTCAGTGGCCCCGCCGGTACTGGTCTCCGTAGTGAAGACCTGCAGAGCAGCCCGCCTGCCCGCCACCACCATGCCATCTCCCCCGAGCACGTCCCAAGCTGGCACCCGGCACCCAGCTTTGAGTTGGGGGGCTGACTCTGCCCATAGAAAAGTGCCCTTCAACCAACCTTGGGCTTGATTTCTTTTGTCTCCCCTTGGCCCGGAACAGCAGTGTAATTCATCTCTCCTTGATTTGGAGAATGTTATTTCTCTATTGGTTTATTAAGAGACATTATCCTCTATGCGACTGGCTTGTGAAATATTATTATAAATTACACTTCCTGCAGGGAGCCTGTGTTAAATAAATGATTGGCAAAGACTGTCTCGGTCTCTGGGCATAATGTGCCCTGGAAGAAATGATAGATCGCCAGGTGATTACAAAGGATACAGATGGACAACCAGGCTGAGAAGATACCAGAAGCCCCCCCCCCCAACAGGAGCTGTGGTCCCAGTGAGCACCCTCCTGGCACACGGACGCATTCTATTCCCCACCCCCTACTTCTACACACCCCAAAGCACATGGGTTTTTACGGAGCTTTCATTCATTCTTAACTATCCTCTTAGATGTTTTTAAAGAACAAAGTCTAGTTTCTTATTTGGCCTTGTTACCAACTTCGCGTACAAGGATTCTGAAAACTCGGAGTTGATGTGGATTTGAAGAGTCCTCGGGGTGAAGCGATGCCCAGCTCGCTGTACTTGTGAACACAGAGATCGGCTAGGATGTTTGTTAGACTGTTAATGAGCCCGAGGCCCCGGGAAAACACAAGGCCACCAGCAAGCCGGCAGGGATTCCGCACTCCTAGTGGGTCTGAGGGTAATGTAGTGAGCAGGCCCAGGGTATCCCACAGAATCGTTCGGTCTCATTTCATGCCTCAGCGTAATGAACCTGAAATCCCAGCACGTACCTAGTCTACCCGGCGTGTTCTCCTCCAGCGCGCTGTCTGATGACACGAAGCCGGGTGGGATGCTCCCGGCTGCCCTGCTCAGCCACATCGGCCCCAAGGGACCAGCTGGGCCACTGCACTCGAAGACGGGACCTTTCACCAAACAGCAGGGAGGGAGTCAGCGTCGCTCTCTGCTGCGGTGGCTGCCTAGGATCCTCTATGGACCCTGGAGCTTCACCGAAGGACTGGGGAGGGCTGCGCCGGGGAAGACAGCCCGGTGTTAGTGTGAGCTCGGGTGAACCCCAGCTGCACCACTATTGGTACAATAGTGGTATCAATGGCATTTGAAAGTGTTGCATGCTCATCTACAGAATACATGGGATTGTGGTGAGGACTAATGAGCTTAGTGCACATACAAGTTGGCACGGATCAGCTGAATAAATATACTCTTCCTCCCCCGTTCCTCCTCACCTCCTCCCCCTATTCCTTCCCTTCCCTCCCCACCTCTCCCCCTTTTATCCCTCTCTCCTTCTCTCCTGTTTCACCCACTACCATCACAATCACAATCTTTTTATTATTATTTTTTCTTTATTGATTTTAGAGAGAGAGGAAGGAAGAGGGAGAGAGAGACAGAAGCATCCATGAGAGAGAACACTGATTGGCCGCCTCCTGCATGTCCCCCACTGGGGATCGGGCCCACAACCTGGGCATGTGCCCTGACCGGGAATCCAACCGGCGACCTCTTGGTGCAGGGTCGACGCTCAACCACTGAGCCACACCGGCCGGGCCACAATCACAATCTTTGTGACAATCCACTCACAGAAAAGGAGGTCATTCCTGGTGAACACAGGAGTGACTTGGAGGATGTCATCTCCTCCAGTTTGGTCCCAAGATGATGCAGACACAGAGGGAGCGTGACAAGGAGGCGGCCCAGCCTGAGGAAGTGGCTCAGCACCAGTGTCCGGCCACTCGCCGCGGAAGCCTCCTGTCCTCGCGCTCACGGGCTGGCCGCCCCAACCGAAACCCAAACCTCGCCGCTGCCTCCCGCTCCCTCTCGGAATGCGAGAAAGCCTGGCCCAGACGGGCTGCTGTTTCGTTCAGGGAACAGGACACGCTAGGCCAGTTAGTGGGGGAAACAGTCTATTTTCTTTGAATTCTGAGAAACATGAGACAGTGTCCTAATTAAGGCCATCAAAGAGAAGAGTGGCTGAGGCCGGGCAGGCCCTCTGGAGGGGGACACTGCAAACAAAGCAGCCTCGGGCCTGAGAAAGAACTGTCGGAACAGGACAAGGACAGCCCAGGAAGCGCCCGCAGAGGACGGTGACCTCTACCGCACCACGAAGCAACAAGGCGTGCTATGCAGAGGTGAGGGGTGCCGGCTCCGGGCTCTGTTCGTGTTTGCTCCAATTCTTGCTTTGCTAGGTTAGTGCCAAAGTCTATACACTCGAATCCTGTCATCTCTCCTTACAGAAATGTTTGCCGACGATCCTCAGACTGAGCACCTAGCAAATCGGGGATACATCAATAAATCTGTCACTTACATTGATATGTATATGTACATATGTGTTTATTGGGACCTACCGCTAAGATAGCTCTTAGTTCACCATAGTGAACTCTATGAGAATTTTGAAAACAAGTTGAATTATTTTTATGTCTTTGAAATATTTCATTATAGTTAAATACTATTAATTATACAGGACTCCATATTTCTAGATAAACTACTAATCCCAGGCTAATTTGATTTTGTATTTGATTGTTTCACTCATATAGTAAGTCATACTGCCAATAACTAAGTTGTTTACAATAAATGTTAATTATAATTATCTCAATATTATGTGGCAGTCATTTTTCCACATTACGGCATCAAAATTGAGTAGGTGGGGTCACTTTTCAGCGAACAAGAAATCAAGAATTAATCAACTCTGACACGGAAATACAGAGCAAGCATCTGTTTCTTTTGACTGGGAATTTTTTTATTCTCAGTTCTCTCTCTCCCAACCCTCTCATTCCTAATTTCCATTAAGACACCCCCAAATACTGTAGGGCCTCACAGAATATTTATCAGCGGTCACTAGCATGTAATTTCGGTTTCCCTAAAACAGTCACAATGGTAACATGAATATTTTGTAAAATAGAAAACTTAAGAGAAGGAAAGGTAACCGTATAGTCCCTTTATAAGATGTTTTCTTTGTCAAGAAGAAAAATTCTGATGTGAAAACTGTGGGGCATTTAAGAACGTAACATTTGAATGACATACGTAGAACGTACTCTCCTAAACACACACTCTCCGCTCAGACACCGACTTCGTGCAAAGCTGGGTGATTCCTGCCTCCAAGGTTTTGCATATTCAATTATTACCAAAGGAAACGCGTTTTCCTTTCATCCAATTTCTGTTTCCTTTGCCCATAATCTTATTCAAACATCCCATTAAAAAATAAAATATCGCCCAGCCGGTGTGGCTCAGTGGTTGAGCGTCAGCCCTGCACCAAGAGGTCACTGGTTCGATCCCCGGTCAGGGCACATGCCCAGGCTGTGGGCCTGATCCCCAGTGGGGGGCGTGCAGGAGGCGGCCAATCATTGTTCTCTCTCATCGACGTTTCCATCTCTCTCTCCCTCTCCCTTCCTCTCTCTAAAATCAATAAAGGAAAAAAAATTTTTTTTAAATCTTTCCACCATTTACCCTGAATTTTGTGACTCTTCTGCTCACTTTTCTCTCAATCTCATCGACACCCCTTTTCGGCACTTACACTGATGTAGCATGAATTTCAGCACCAGGAAATACGTGTCGCAAGAAGGGATGAAAGGGCGCGACGTTCCGTGTGGCTGTAGCTCTGTTCCGCCTTATCGTTTCCATCCAGAGGGCAGCAATGTCCTTGTCACCTTCTAACGGACTGTGATGGATTCATAAGCCACATGGCTTGTTCAGCACCAACTGGCTCGCTTCCGTCCCTCCTGCCCGCTGCCTCCTGGAGTCACTGCCCCGTGAACAGCACCGCAGGGGCCCCATCTGTCCCACCGTGACCCCAGGGAGCCGTCTCAACGGCCGCCGTGCCGGGGCAGCGCGGCAAAGCCAAGCGGACGCAGCTCCCACGTCTGAGCCCACACGCGAAGGGGTCAGTCACGACTCTGTGAGTACCCGGGAATCTCTTCCACGGGGTATCCGGGATCCGACCGTTCTCAGGCACTGTTCTTGATTTCCTCTGACATTCAAATGCGATTCCCGAAACTCGTCACAAGACGGGACGCGTGACCGTAAGCTCGGGGGAGCTGCTGCACTCCTTTATTGCCCTTCTTTGTGGACACTGAAGCCACCCTCAGGGTTGCCCCTACACGTCTGGCCAAGCGCACGTATGGGTCACACGCGTTTGGATGAAATGACCAAATACCTACAACGAACCGTGTCTTCCCTTGAGTTCCCATTTCCCACAGCCTTCCGGACGGCAGGGTTCACAGTCTAGAGCACAGGGGTAATGCTCTCGAGCATCATCTTTTCGGTCCTGCTCGTAACATTCCCCACCAGGCACGTGACATGGGGACAGCAGCCCCAGTGACTGACTTCGCTGAAGAGCATCGCCAGGATGAATTTGATCGAGATGCCCATTCCGAAGGCTGTGGTGACGAGAAGTCCTTTTTCTAATGCTGACTAATGAAAAGGAAAGTCAAAGGTGGACGAACTGTGCCGAAATCATCGATTCCCATCTCACAACTGACCACACATAGGAGCATTTCTGGGCCGATTAAAACAGAACAGTCATGGACTGAGAGTCTGCTGGCACCTGACACCTTGAGGGAATGTCTGATTTAGCATCAAAAGAAGCTTAGACACACGCTTTGAGTAAATTACGGCCATGAACTTGGTACCTGAGAATCTGGGACAACAAATCATCACAGCACAGTGCACATGCTCAACCTTCTCGGCCTTACTCCTTGATGACCCCTCCCTGTCCCCCCAGCTTTAAATCTCTTCTCTGCGAAAACGTGGTCTGAATGTTTCCTCCAGTCACAAGCTGACCTTTCAAGTCCACTGTCGCCTTTCTACCTGCTTGATGGAGACCCGTCAGGTTTCACGGAAATCTCAACGGAAGCCTATCCGTCATGTCACATCTCAAAAATAACAACATATCAACCAATGTCGGCTGCGTTCACTCAAGGTCCTTCATCCATGTAAACTGGAAGGTTGAATTTGAAATCAGTGGAAATCTCTGACGAGTGCCCAATCGAGGGAAATTAAACTACTCCTCTCTCCCTCCCTGAGAAACTGCAGATGAGTCTGGGCTGGCAGGAGGAGGTTCTGACAGGTGTGCAGGAGTTAGCGCACCTTCAGGAAAGACTCGGGATTGGAGGGGGGCCCAGGTGTGCAAGGCGCAGCCTGTGGACGTGTGTGAAAGTGTGGACAGCTGAGAGCATGTGCAACCTAGTGACCGGAAGTACCATGTGTCTGCGTCCTTGCTGGGATGGGAGGGAAAGTAGCAGGGAATGAGGCTGGGGAGGTCACCAGGAGCCAGTTGTGAAGGGACCTATATCCGCTCTGGGCAGGGATCATCACTCACAGGTTGGGAGGGGCCTCTTCACTGGTCCTTTCTTTCCCAGCCTTCCCTCTGCCGTGCGCTTGTACACGTGCCTGCTCATATCAGCGTCCTTATGCACAGCTCTGATAACTCCGCCCCCCACCTGCCAATCTCTAAGAGCCCATAAGGCTTCGTTACACCCACAAAATACTATTTTCTAGACTCCAGCTTTTTTTGCCACTTTCTCCCTAGATGTGTACATATGTTACAAATGGTTTAAATCACCTAGAAAACCTCAACCTCTTAAAATATTCCTCTTCAAGCTGTTTTCTCACCTCACAATAAATTATGTACCCTGGTAGCCTTTTTCATCACCATTACCATCATTATCATCATCCCCACCACATAATAACAACTAGTACTAAATCATATCTAAATGTTCATAGGTATAGGTATAACACTTTTTTTTTTATCCTCGCCCGAGGATATTTTTTTGTTTTTTGTTCAGACAGAGTGGGAGGAAGAGAGAGAGAGAGAGAAACATCGTCATGAAAGGGACACATTGAATGGTCGCCACCCGCACGACCCAACCAGGGCCAGAGACAAACTGCAGCCGAGGTACATGCCCTTAGCGGGAACCGAACCCGGGTCTTTCTGGACCGCAGGCCGACGCTCTAACCGCTGAGCGAAACCTGCCAGGGCGCCCTGGCCAGTTTGGCTCAGCGGTTAGAGCGTCGGCCTGCGGTCCGGAGAGACCCGGGTTCGGTTCCCGCTAAGGGCATGTACCTCGGCTGCAGTTTGTCCACGGCCCTGGTTGGTCGTGCGGGTGGCAGCCACTCGATGTGTCCCTTCACTTCGGTGTTTCTCTCTCTCTCCCTTCCTCTCTCTCCCTCCCACTCTATCTGAACAAAAAACTGGAAAAATATCCTCGGGTGAGGATTAAAAAAAAAAAAAAACCTTCCAGGGCTATAACACTTTTTTCATGACCCCTTTCTTATCTATCTCCCCAAAAAGTGTCACAACATTCTTCTCTGTACCCACTTATAACTTGACTAAACATTTTATGAATTTGTCATATTTTACTTCCTGTTTAATCATTTATGTTATACTTCAAACTCTAAAATATGAGATTGTGGCTGACTCATTTAAAAAACTGTTTAAGGCATCCAATGTAAGCCATCATATATAACATATGTTCATTGTATATTTATTGAATGCATTTGAATTAATACTAAATTGAATTAATACTCAATCAATACCTTGTGCAGAATAGTCTGCAGAATGTATTGTTTCTGGTACAACCATTTTGTACATTTTTAGTATTATAATTGGAATTCTTCTATGATTTAGACCAGGTGATCCCTAAGAAAATAAATTATAAGAAAATAGGAGACCAAGATAATACCAGCATGTACCTTTAAACATACTGATTTTGTAACAAGTTAAAAAATCTATATGCATGCATATAATTTATAAATGACATTTTACTTTTTTTATAGGAAGTAAAAACCAATTTCAATCCAATTGCCTTAAATTTGCTGAATCAAACATAATTTAAATGAGAAAATAATTGTTCCATCAAACACTGAGAGCCCTATGATACTTTATCGACTAAGTTAACTTTCTATTATTCTTGTGGAATGCAGAAGCCCTTGAAAAACACAATTCAAAATTCCATTTACCATTGCAACAACAACAAAAAAATAAAATACCTAGGAATAAACTTAACCAAGGACATAAAAGACCCATTCTCAGAAAACTACAGGACTTTGAAAAAAGAAATACAGAAAGATATAAAAAAGTAAAAACATATACTATGTTCATGGATTAGAAGACTCAACATCATTGAAATGTCCATATTACCCAAAACAATCTACAGATTCAATGAAATCCCTGTTAAAGTACCAGTGGCATATTTCACAGATCTAGATAAAATACTCCAAAAGTTTATATGGAATCAAAAATACCCCAAATAGCCTGAACAATCCTGAAAAAGAAGGACAAAGTGGAAAGGATCACAATACCAGATATCAAGTTATACTACAAAACCATCATAATCAAAACAGCCTGGTACTGGCACAAGAACAGACATATGGATCAATGAAACAGAAAAGAAAACCCAGAAATCGACCCAAGACAGTATGCACAATTAATATTTGACAAAGGAGGCAAGAGCAAACAATGAAAAAAAGACAGTCTCTTCAATAAATGGTGTTGGGAAAATTGGATGCTACATGCAAGAAAAGGAACTAGATCACCAACTTAGACCACAGACAAGAATAAACTCAAAATGGATAAAAAGACTTAAATGTAACTCATGAAACCATAAAAATCCTAGAAGAAAAATCCCAGACATTATACATACCAGAATTTTCACTGATACATCATCTAGGGCAAGAGAAACAACGAAAAACATTAATAAATGGGACTACATCAAACTAAAAAGCTTCTGCATGGCAAAAGAAACCAGCATCAAAATGAAAAGGGAACCTACTCTCTGGGAGAACATATTTTCCAATGATACATTGAATAAGGGGTTAATATCCAAGATATATACAGTACTCATACAACTCAACAAAAGAAAGACAAAGAATCCAATTTAAAAATGGGCAGAAGACCTAAATAGACACCTCTCCAAACAGGACATACAAATGGCCAGGAAACATTAAAAAATGCTCAACATCACTAATTAACAGAGAGATGTAAATTAAAATGACTATGAGGTATCGCCTCACACCTACCAGAATGGCTGCCATCTACAAATCATCAAACAACTGCTGGTGAGGCTGTGGAGAAAAGGGGACTCTAGTGCACTGCTGGTGGGAATGCAGACTGGTGCAGCCACTATGGAAAACAATATGAAGTTTCTCAGAAAATTAAAAATTAAACTGCCATTTGACCCAATAATCCCACTACTGGGAGTATATCCTAAGAAGCCTGAAACACCAATAAGAAAGAATATATGCACCCCCATGTTCATAGCAGCACTATTTACAATAGCTAAGATCTGGAAACAGCCCAAGTGTCCACCAGTAGACGAACGGATAAAAAAGCGGTGGTACATATACACAATGGAGTACTATGCAGCTGTAAAAAAGAAAGATCTCTTATCCTTTGAGACGACATGGAGGGACCTGGAGAGTATCATCCTAAGCAAAACAAGCCAAACAGAGAAAGACAAGTACCACATGATCTCACTTATTTGTGGAATATCATGAACAAAATGAGCTGTCAACTGAAGTCATGGAAATAGAGAACAGACTGAGGGATGGGCATGGAGGGGAGAGGGAAGAGATCAACCAAGGAGCACATATGTACAACCAATGGACAAAGACATGAGTTTGGGGAAAGCAGGAGGGGTTGAGAGTGGAGGGGAGGGAATTATTGGGGGGGAAAAAGGGGGACATTTGTAATACTTTCAACAATTTAAAAAAAAAAAAAAGAAGAACCAATTCCATTCTGGCAGGCAAATCAGAAATGATCAGTGCTGAAGCCGTCCTGTCATTCACTGCACTTTTTTTTTATCCTCACCCGAGGACATTTTTCCATTTTTTGTACAGACAGAGTGGGAGGGAGAGAGAGGAACAGAGAGAGAGAAACATCGACGTGAAAGGGACACATCGAGTGGCTGCCACCCGCACGACCAACCAGGGCCGGGGACAAACTGCAACCGAGGTACATGCCCTTAGCGGGAACCGAACCCGGGTCTCTCCGGACCGCAGGCCGACGCTCTAACCGCTGAGCCAAACCGGCCAGGGCCATTCACTGCACATTTCATCAGAGTTAGAAATGGAACCAACTCTCCAAGTTCAAACTACAATAGGCAGTTTGCAGGCAGGAATGGCACAGTTGATGAGAATCTTGAGGTGCGTGGATGGACCTAGGAAGAAACACGGTTTATTTGTGCCGCGAGGATCATCGGTCTTTCTGAGAAGCCAGAGGGAGCCTCTCGGCAGCTTCACAAGCACATCTGAGAATCCTGTTGCCCCAGAAACTTCCACAGGCGCCATTTTGCAAAGCCATTGTGGCGGGATATTTTATAGCTAAGAAAGCACAGTGGGATGGAGACAGGAAAGAAAGAGGAGACTTCACCAATGAAAAAATGCTGCCAGGATAATTTAGCAAGAAGCTTTGCCCTCGGAAGACCTTGCAAAAGCTCTCGGTGAAGGGTTTTCTAGGACTAACGGGAAATGGAAATGGGGCATCATCACCACTCCCTCCCTCACCAGCCCCAATCAGTGAGCTCTTACCTCGCCTTCCAGTGATCGGAGCCAAGCAGAGCACGTCACCTGGGCTCAGGGAAGGCTCGCACAGTGTCGCCAACCTGCTTTCCAGGAGTTCTCATCAACGGCCGATGAGGAATCTCTGCGAGGAGGCGAACTGTGTTAACTATCCACGTACACACATGGCTTTGATCCGCGTCAGCCGACTCGGTGGGCCTCCAGACATTTACAATCAGGAAGAATGAGCGCTCTTTGTAAACATACCTTCTGTATTTAAAATGAGGCGCTGTTTTATACCTTTTCATTTTGCCTAAAGAGGAATTAAGAGAATGGGAAAATACACAGATGGTAAATCTACCAAGTTTTCAAATACTCGTCAAACTCTCTGAAATCAGAGGTAATCGTGAGACAGCAATGCCTTGGGCCCGTGTTAGCTGCCAGGAACAAAAAAATAGACCCCTGGATCTGCAACACGACAGAGTCATTCTAAGGACCTTCTTAGCAATATCACATGTTTTGGAGGTTAAGCGACATGTTTTCCAGTGTCCTACCAAAGTGGCTCAAACGACGTAAGCAGGATGATTATTTTCTACTGAAGAAAATAGAGGTCTCGCCCACAAATATGAAACCTCAACATTGCCATGAAATGGGGGAGGTGAAGAAACAGGGGCGTCTTTGACCCATTCACCGACCGTAGCAATGTGTGAAACTGCGCATACGGGAAGCCGCGGCGTGTGTGCAGGGCGGGGCCAACGTAGGTGTACGGTCGTTACTGGAAAAATAATACAATTATTGATACATAATAGTGCCAGAATCAACTGCTTATCACACACTCACAACGGTAACCCTGACGTCGCCCCACCCTGTCATAGTGGGGAGGGCAACGGGACACAGGGTCATCACAAGTTCTGATACTATGGTGTTTTGGCAGGGTCTGCAGAGAAAAAACAAAAAATGTGGCTCCCACCAATCTGACCCTGTATTTACCAGCCGTGTGGATGGAGCAAGAGGTATTTCCGTGGGCAGCGTCCACAGGGAGAGGCCACGGTGTTCCGCCAGCAACCGCCCGTTGTCTGAATGAACACAGGGTGGAGAGTTCGACAGAAATGCGGACATCTCTCTGGGCCCTCCTGCTCCCTCCTAACAGCGGCCCATGCTTAGCTTCTCTAACTTAAATGACTGGAGACCAGCAAGGAAGGCAATGACGAAGAGTCTACGGTACTCGTGAACCACGCGTTTGATCAAATGAACGCGTGGTATGTTCCGCTCAGCATTTGGAGAACAGTGTTCTATTTCTCCGGATCTCTGCTTTGAACAACAGAGAACTCACAAGCCATGTAAGTGTCTTTCCGTTGAGGCCATTTATTGTGTTTATTTAAAGATTTTACCTTTGTCTTCACTATCCTGCTATTTGAATATGATGCCGTTAGAAGTGTTTCATTGTCTTTGTCACCTTGTGGTTTCATTTATCCAGCTTATCAAATGCCTTTTATCAAGTCTAGATAATAGTCAACTATTTTTTTTTAATATCGCCTGTCATCCATCTTCTCTATTCTCTCTCTGAACCTTCTCCTGGATGAATATTAAATCCAGTCATTCTCTCATCCACGGCACTTTTCCCCTGAATGATACATTGAGAGCCATTTCTCTCGGTTATTAATTTACTGCTCCGCTGGGCCTAATGTCCAGGGGACTCTGGCTGCTGTGTTGCAAACATGTTGCAGGGGCGTCCGGACTCGATGGGAAGCCTGGGAGCAGACTCCCAGAGGTCCAGGTAGGAAGAGGTGGGGAGTGGAGGAAGGGGGCATATCCTGGGTCTATTTTGACGGCAGAGAAGCACAATTCCCTACAGATCGGATGAGATAAAGGGAACGACAGGAGTCAGGGGTCTATTGAGGTTTTCACCTGAGCACCATGAGAGCGGAATTTCCATGGACTGAGATGGGAGAGGGTGTGATTAAAGCAGAGGAGCCTGGGATTCAGCGCCGGACGTGTTGGGTTTGAAAGTCTCTTAAACATCCAGTTGGCGATACTGACGAAGCAAGAGAAAGAGTGGGAAAAATGAAAAGCAGCCAGCAAGATGGTATATTTTTAAACTAACCATATACCAAACACAGAAACTCACAAGATACCATCTCTAAGGACACAGAGAGGCTAAAAATAAAAGGGTGGAGAGAACTTATCCATGCACACACACACAGCGCTGTGGTAGTCATATCAATATCAGGAAAACATAGACTTGGGGGAAATGAGCTGTACTGCAGAATGATTCAATAATTACTCAAGAAGACATAAAGACCCGAAGTGGGTACGTCCCCAAACCGAGCAGCAGAGCAGGGGAGGCGTCCACAGGCAGAACCAGACAGCCCTGCATCTAGACCTGGAGTCTGCCACCCCTCTCTCAGCAGTCTGGGGAACTGAAGCATTAACCTAGCAAAGTATACCTACAGGAATCCTACGCTGACCTACTGGTGAGAGACTGAATGACTCCCCCCTGTGACTGAACACAGCCCAAACTTCTCTCTCACCCTTTGTCGTCAGTGTCACAGTGGAAGAATGTGAAGCTATATTTTATGTGTCAACTTGACTGGGCCAAAGGATGCCCAGATAGCTGGTCCGTCGTTACTTCTGGGTGTGTCTGTGAGGATGTCGGCAGAAAAGATAAGGATTTGAATCAGTAGACTAAGTAAGATGCCCGCCCTCACCAATGCCGGTGGGTACCATCCAACCCACTGAGGACGAGCAAAGCAAAGACAGGAGAAGGGAAAATCTGCTCTCTCTGCTTAGGCTGACAACTAATAAGCATGTAGAGGTAAATGGAATAGAATATAAATCCCAGAAATAAACCTACAAAAATATCTTCAACTGACACCAACACATGTGTAAAGGCAATTATGACAAAAAGACAGTCGTTTCAACAAGTGATCCTGCAAAAGTTAAACACGCATTTGCCAAACAAACAAAAAAAAAAGGTACCTACCTCACGCTTGATACAAAAAAAATAAATTACAATGCATCATATACCTAAATATGAGACAGAAAACCATAAAACTTCTGGTACTGTGGAAGAAAATATATGTGACGTTGGGTTTGGCAATGAATTTTATTTGTAAGGACAACATCAAGAACCGTGAAAAAAGCAAACTGATAAGTTGGGCTTCATCAAAATGAAAAACTCTGCTCTTCAAAAAACACTGGTAAAAATTTATAAATAGAAACTTTTACTGTGAGAAAATCTTTGAAAACCATATATTTGATACAGGACTTGAATCCAGAATACATAAAGCAATCTCAAAACTCAGTAATATGAAACAAACAGCCCCATTAATAAATGAGCCAAACCTTTCATCAAAGAAGATATGCAAATGACAAATAAGTATCAGAAAAGATGCTCTATGTTATTTGCTATTTTGGAAATTAGGTGTCTTTAAGAGTACTTCTTGAGCTACTCTTTTCTGAAAAAACTTTTACACTGGGTCTACTTAAATTCATATTTATTTCTGGTTACTTCATGTATAATAGCTAACAAAAAGCCAGGTGAGGTGCACGTGTCCTTCAAAACCCAAATAGCTTAACAAGCATTAAACTTTTTCTTTTTAGCTCTGTATTTTATCTGACCAAACAAACCAACCTCCCTGTGACGTGTGCAAGAACACTTCTAACATCCCTGTGACATTCTGCATGATGTCATCACCACGGTGATAAATGAAGTTGCTTTGATGATGAATCATAACTAAATCTTATCTCACCAGGTGGATGTTGTGCCCTGGAGGACTTCAACATTCTCGAGAAGGACGATGAATTTATTCTGTGGTCTTGCCTGGGAGAAACAAGCCATGCCTGTCTTCCCTCCACGTTCACATTGCAAAGAAAGAATCGGCCCAATTTCTCAAAGCGTACAGGTCCCTTGTAGCTGTTGGATTTCCTGTGGAGTGACAGCTACACCTGCCTCAGGCAGAACCATCGATACAACCACTTTGTTCAGGCATCAGTCAATATTTAGTCTCTCGGGTCCACCTCTTTATCTCAGCAAATTGGTGCAGATAAGTACTTTCACTTGCTTTCTTTTTTTTTTTTCTTGAAAAATGTCTACATTTCCTATTGATCTCCAGCAATTTAGTACAGTTTAAAACGTACTGTTAGAAAGAGTTTGGACAATTCTAAAGGTTCCCATTAAGTGACCAATTGAGATGGGATAGAGGATGCATTTGTCTGACATTTGAGCACTTTCCACATGATCCCTTCACTTCAGTTACGGACTCCGCTGCCGCTGTTTAATCCACACGGCGTTTGTAAAGACGTTCTTGCTTTCTCATCTGGGTCTCACCAAATCCTGAGACCTTCTACCACAGTGTCCCTCTAGCTGGGAAGTCTTAGTTTCAGTCCTCTGATGTTGTCTTCCTGTTCCCAAGGAGATGCTGTATAGTTCACTCAGCATCAAAAATCAAATATTTGCCGAAAGACCTCTTCTCCATCAGCAGCTGGTCATTCAACTTTGATCAGTGCATTTGGCATCGGATTCCTTTCGGGGGACAGAACATTCTTGTTATTTTCAGTGTTTTTCTTTCTTTCTTTCTTTCTTTTGAATTTTTTATTGACCTTTTTTTTTTAGAGAGAGAGAGAGAGAGAGAGAGAAACATCAATGTGAGAGAGAAGCATCAATCGGCTGCCTCCTGCACACCCCCTACTGGGGATCAAGCCCGCAACCCAGGCATGTGCCCTGACGGGGAATTGAACCAGGACCTCGCAGTCCGTGGGATGATGGTCAATCCACGGAGCCACACTGGCCGGGCTTTCTTCTTTTTCACTCATAGCTGCCCTCACAGGTGTGAGGTGCTACCTCGTTTTAGTTCTGGTTTGTTTTTCTCAGTGATTCGTGACTGCCTTTTCCCCTATGGAATGATCTTGGCAACCTTGTCGCATACTCTGACCTGTGTGAGGGTTCTGTCCCGAGTCTATATGTCTGTTTCTACGCCAGCACTACACCATTTTGATCACCACAGCACTGCAATGAGTTTGCAACCAGGAAGTGTGAGAACTCCTACTTTCCTTGTTTGTTTTTATTTTTTGGCTATTTGGAGTCCCTGAGATTCTATGTGACTCTTAGGATAGTTTATTCTATTTCTGCAAAAAAATAAAATAAAAAATGTCATTGAGTTTTTGATAGGAATTCTTTTTAAATTATTTTTCTTTATTGATTTTAAAGAGAGAGGAAGGGAAAGGAAGAGAAATAGAAACATTGATGAGAGAGAACATAGACTGGCCGCCTCCTGCATACCCCCTCCCTGGGGATCAGGCCCACAACCTGGGCATGTGTCCTGACCAGGAATTGAACTGGCGACCTCTTGGTGCAGGGTTGATGCTCAACCACTGAGCCACACAGGCTGGGCTTGATAGAAATTCTTGACTGAATTCTGTCCACCTCTACTATATAAGGAAAACTTTTAGAATATCCTATTGATATTTACTATTCTAATATTTCTCAATAATATTAGCAATCATGTGTGTGCATGTTTGTATTCAATTAAATGTACTTATTTCTTATTAAGTTCTTTCACTTTGAAAATTTTCAAATATGTCTTTGTTTATTTGTCTTTGTTTTGTTATCTCTTGGCAACTCTGGTTGGCAGTTAAATTACATTTTTTCATATTTTCTAAGTCTTTTTCCATATACTTTTACTGTTTTTATATGTATGTGGGAGGTCCCCAACTTTTTCTTCTAACCCTTCTTTTATTGTGTGTGTGTATATATATATATATATGTATATATATATATATATATATATATATATATAATTTTCAAAGATATATATCATTAACTTTTAAATAGCTTTTTCTTATTTCCAAATTAACCCCTTCTCATAGCCTCCTGTCTTTTTTTTTTATTCTCACCCGAGGACATTTTTTCATTTTTTGTTCAGATAGAGTGGGAGGTAGAGAAAGAGAGAAAGAAACATTGACGTGAAAGGGACACATTGAGTGGTTGCCACCCGCATGACCCAACCAGGGCCGGGGACAAACTGCAACCAAGGTACACGCCCTTAGCGGGAACCGAACCTGGGCCTCTCTGGACCGCAGGCGGACGCTCTAACCGCTGAGCAACCGGCCAGGTCACCTCCTATACTCTTTATAGTAGGAATACACACTTGAATCTCTATGAAATGCTAGTTTGATGTATTTCATATTTGTCTTGGGCACGCTGAAGGATCATTTCCTGAATCATTTTCACCGTTCTCTCAGATCATTTCTCTCAATGCCCAGCGAACTGGTTGTTCTTATCAAAGATGGCACTAGACAAACTGTATATGGGAGACATCGGAGAGGTTCCCTCACCACTAGATACAAAGTGGCGCCATAAATTAAATCAATGGAAATGTCATGACTTTGGCAAAATAACTGCCAATTATTTAATATTGTGCACGATAATTTAGGTTCAACAAAAAGGTCATAGGAATAAGATATGCAGCAGGTATTAAAACCACTAGCCATCTATTTAGCAGAAAAATTACCCAAACCCCCTGTCTAGCATTTTATAAATAAATGAAACACAGGAAAACTAAAAACCTGAATATACAAAATACTAGGATATAATTTTATACTACTGAATTAGTAATGATTTTCCAAAGAGAAGAAAATACTCATAAAATTAAAGTCTATATGAAAAAGGTCACTAAAAAGATGAATTAAAGACAAGAAACAGAATAAAAAATTATTGACATATTTAATATACAGAAGAGTAATATAAAATGTTATTAAAATCCCTATAAAATTTTAAATAGTAGTTTATATACATGTGTATTTTTATGTATACATATATAACAAATAAGAAAAAATATGAATAGGCAAAGCATACACATATGTTATCTCAGAAGAAATATAAACAGCTAGTAAAAATATTAAAATAGGTCCATCCTTAGTACTAACTTGGAAAATAAAAAAATCAAAATGTGTAAGAATAATAATGTGGGAACAATGTGGGAAAATTGTCACTGTACATATCTGTTTAAGGTTGTTCTTTTTTTTTTTTAATTTTTTTTTTTATCCTCACCCGAGGACTTTTTTATTTTTTTATTTTTTTGCATTTACCTTCAGGTGGAACAGGAAGAAGAGAGGGGAAAAAAGAGAGAGAGAAATTTCAACGTGAGAGAGACACATCAAGTGGCTGCCACCTGCACGACCCCAATCGGGGCCGGGGACAAACTGTAACCGAGGTACATGCCCTTAGCAGGAACTGAACCCAGGACTCTATGGTCCACAGGCCAATGCTCTAACCGCTGAGCCAAACCAGCCAGGGCTGTTTAAGGTTGTTCTTTACAGCATAATGTTAACTAATAATTTAAGAAAATGAAATGTATGTCATTGAGCAAAGGCTAAATAAATGATAGTATATCATGATATAAATACAAAGTAGCTATAACATGAATAATTTAAAAGATATTAATAGATATATATGTAGAAAAAATCTCTAAGTCTGATTGCTAAAATGAAACACAGTATGTTTAATTCCCTTCATCAAATGAAGACACGAAAAAACAGAGTGTGGCGGGGGGGCTGTGTGTGTGTGCGTGTGTGCGCACGCACACTGGCACGTGTGTGAAAGAACTAAAGAATTCGGGAATTCTGCAAACTTTCCTCTTTGACTTGGGAAGAGTAGATAAGTGCCGTTGCACTCTTTGTTTTCCCTCCTTTGCAATAGGAATGCATTAAAATGCAATTTGTTTAATAAAATACAATAAAACCCTTTCCACGAGTATTTGAATAAATTTTGTCGGAGTGCATATATTTGTGGTATTTCAAAATGCTAATGGAAGGCCTGTTCTTGTCTCCCATCTGTCAGAGAATTACATTAATCAGAAAAAGACATTGCTCCATGGAGCATTTTAAATTCACATGTTCTTTGTAAATGAGGTGAAAAAATAACGAGGTACCAGTTTCTGAATTACACATCTTATCAGTTTCTGAATTACACATCTTATTTATAAGCCTAGATGGTCGCTGTATTAATATTTATTCAGAATTCAGGAACAGAGAATGTTAATCATTCAGGATTCTCTGCTGCAGCAGAAGCAGCGGCTTAAATGTAAGTCATAGATCTGTACAAAAGTACCAGGTAATGTCCTCACCGCTAGGATGGCTACACTCTTTACAGCACAATATTTGACTCCTACAGGCTCCTTTTTTTTTTTATCCTCACCCGAGGACATTTTTGTCCAGATAGAGTAGGAGGGAGAGAGAGGAAGAGAGACGAGAGAGAGAGAGAGAGAGAGAGAGAGAGGAAGAGAGAGGGAGAAACATCGACGTGAAAGGGTCACATCGAGTGGCTGCCACCCACACGACCAACCAGGGCCGGGGACAAACTGCAACTGTGGTACATGCCCTTAGCGGGAACCGAACCCGGGTCTCTCTGGACCACAGGCCAACGCTCTAACCTCTGAGCCAAACTGACCAGGGCTACAGGCCCCATTTTTATGAGACAGTATTTGTTGCTACCTGCAAACAAATCTTTTCTATCAAAGATCACTGGCATTTAGATTTTATTCTGTTGATCTGCAAACACCGCTAAGAGTGTCTGCTCGGCCAGGCCCCTTGTACCCGAGCACGCGGACTCTGCCCCGAACTGGTGAGTCCATTCCAGCCGCAGCGGCTCCCTCCAGGGCGGGTGTGCGGACGGGGCGGTGGTGAGAACTCAGTGAGCACTGGAGAAGCTTCAGGCTGATGCCGTCTGTGACGTGGGATGAGTAGGAGCGTAAATGAACCGGGATGTGAGACTCGGGATTAGTTCGTGAAAGGCCCGGAGAGGGGCAGGCAGACAGGCTGGAAGCTGACAAATGAGTGGGAGCCAGTTCGCCGAGACCCGGGAACCTAGTGGTAAGGAGAAGGAACAGCCATCACGGAGGCTCGGAGGACGGGAGGACGGGTGTGCTTGGAGCAGCGCAGCTCCTCTGCTGCAGCTCGACAGTGGAGCCGCAGGGAAGCGTGGTCGGGGTGAACTTGGGCAGGGGTCCAAGACCAGAGGCACTGCAGCGGAGACACCTGGCACTAATCCGGATTTTATTTGAGGCTGAGTAAGAATGCCGGCAAAGAGGGAAAGGTTCCGTGACCGCTTCGTGGGGAAAGAACTTCAGGGGAACAAAACTAGAGGCCAGAAAGCAGCTTGGGACCCTGAGGGGGAAGCCCAGGTGGGCAGCGATGCCAGCCGGGTGGCGGGTGCTGGAAAGAAGACAGCAGGAGCAGCCCTGGCTACATGCTGAGAGTTCACGATGGTTGTGGGGAAGCAAGAATAACCAGCACGCCGGCCGGTGCGGCTCAGTGGTTGAGCATCCACCCTGCACCAAGAGGTCACCGGTTCGATTCCCAGTCAGGGCACATGCCCAGGTTGTGGGCTCCATCTCCAGTAGGGGGCGTGCAAGAGGCGGCCAATGGATGGTTCTCTCTCCACCCTGCACCTAGAGGTCACTGGTTCGATTCCCAGTCAGGGCACATGCCCAGGTTGTGGGCTCCATCTCCAGTAGGGGGCGTGCAAGAGGCGGCCAATGGATGGTTCTCTCTCATGTAGACGTTTCTCTCTCTTTCTCCCTTTCCCTTCTCTCTAAATATCAGTAAAAATATATTTAGAAAGAAAGAAAGAAGAGCCGCCAGGATTTGTCAGTACAGGGAGCAACGTGACATTTATGCCTCTTAGGACATCCTGTGTATATTTATGAAGTACTGTTTCTCCTTTAATAAAAAAAGTCTGCAATTCACATATAAAGCGATTTTTCTAGTTACTTTACATGTGACTTTCCTCTAATTACTCTGAATTAGAAAATTTTTAATATCACTTCAATTCAAAATAATAGTGACGTAGCAAGTAGAATCCCTTCATATTATCATGGTTTTAATCGAAATCAAATGGACTTCAAATACTCAGTTAATAGAAGTCTCATAACATCCTATAAACACTAAATGTGCAAATCTAAATATGTTATTATTATGTGACTCTCTTTGAGTCATTGCCTGGAGAAATTAGGTGAATATTTATTTTCTTTTTCTTCTTTTTTTTTTTTTTAATCCTCACCCGAGGATATTTTTCCATTTTTTGTACAGATAGAGTGGGAGGGAGAGAGAGAGAGAAACATCGACGTGAAGGGACACATCGAGTGGCTGCCACCCGCACGACCAACCAGGGCCGGGGACAAACTGCAACTGAAGTACGTGCCCTTAGCGGGAACTGAGCCTGGGTCTCTCCAGACCGCAGGCCGACGCTCTAACCGCTGAGCCAAACTGGCCAGGGCTGAATATTTATTTTCTACGTACCTGCTTTACAGAATGTATTAATCTATTGTTTATAGACTAATGACGCGGTGAATCGTGGGTCAGAACCTGATTCCCCCCCCACCCCCAATATCTATTCTCTCTTTATTTCTTGTTAAAAGATTCCTGGTCAGTTTCCTCGTCACCTACACAGCGAGCTGCAGCCCTGCGACAGAGTCTGGGCCAATGGGATGGAAGAACAGTGTCATCCGTCACAGGGCCCCCAGCGATGCCGGAGACGCAGCCGGGATGCGGTTTTGCCTCTCTCCCTTCTGGGGTGGTTAACTGTATGCGTCAACCTGCGCAGGTCACATTTGGTCCCTTTACTTAGAGTGTGTCTGAGAGGATGCTTTTGGATGAGACCAACAATTTCTCAGGAGAATACCTCCTCCTACGGGAGTGACGGAGCGGCGAGGAGGTAGGTGCCTGGATGTTGACTGTCATCAGCTCCTAAGAGACAAAGCATTGCTGCAGGCCAGCGAGATACTGAACTTACAAGTGATTTCATCCTGCCTTTTTAAGCCTTAATGTTTTTTCCAAGTTTGCTCACCACTCATTTGAACCTTGTTGTTATATTCTTTCATACAGGAACACATACATTTCCATAAAACCCCTGAGAAAGGAAACCATTTAAAAAAGGCCAATGATCATTCACCAGAAGGGATAATTGTCACGATCCTACTTGAGTTACCGACGAGAGCATCAGGGAAAAGGATGACCCCACGTAGAGCAAATATGTACATCCCCCACCGGTGTGCAAACAGGCGTGTCCTCACACCCAGCAGCACCAGCATCCCCTGAGACCTGACAGACACTCGGACACGTGGACTTCCCTCGGGGACCTGCAGAATCTCAACTTAACCCGCTGCACAGATGCCTCCCAGTGCAGAGCCTGGAAGAGCTGCTATTTCTCCAGTGCTTCCCAGAACGTGATAGCAGCCGCAGCTAAGGAATAAACCACTTGCCGGTTCAGCAATGCGTCCCAGACACAGGACAGGGGTCAGGTGAAGTACGCCAAACACGCCCAGGAGCGCGAAGGGAAAACAGAAGCAGCTTTAAATCCCGGACAACCCATTGCTTACAATGGAGGAGTGTCATTTCATGAGCTTCACTGGGTTCGTGTCACTGAATCTTTGTGTAGTGTCTGCGCCAGATTCCATAAATATCCTCCAGTTTGGGGAGAGTAAAAGGAAAACGAATGATGAAGTGCCCTGTCTCGAGATCGCACAGTTGATGGAAGCCGGGGTGCGGAAGCGCCAGCCCCTCCCAGCGCGTGGGGCAGACAGCCTCTCCTTGACTGGCAGGGATAATTGGATTTTTATCATTTCTAGATCCTCTACTCAGCTTATTCTGAAACAGGATCTTATTAATAAGCGCAATGTTCGTTTTAAAAAGGATGCATATTTTAGGAATGGCAAGCATCATCCTTTGCAGGTTTTGAGGTCAAGAAACAAAATTTCTGGATCCATTTACAAGTCTGCTCTGCATTTTGGGCTGTGTCGTTGACTGTGTTCGGACGACTGCTCACTATGAATCTTGAGCTGTTGGAAGATATTGTTACCTAAGACTCCCCCCTCTCTCTAAAAATCCAAATCTCCATAGAGGGTTCTCCTCACGGGATTTTGCCCTTTGAATATTGGGGTTCCTTTGGTCTTCTCAGTAGTTTATATCTTCCTATGAAATCACTGGACATGAAACCCCGTTGTATAAGTCAACACTGAATTTCATTTAGGAGGGGATCACTAAAGTTATTCAAGCCTAACATCATGCATCCAAAAATATATTCGGGTCTTTCTGAGAAATGTCTCTGGAACTAGCCTGTGAAGGGCACACAAATTTCAACACATGTCAGCATTAACCAAATAGATTGAGTCACAGCAGCGTGTACTGCCTGCCCTTAGTCTCATGTCATATATTATGTGGTTTCAAAGCATTTTATTGCATACATGTACCATAACTTTTTCCTCTTTATTGACCAATTACAATGAACTGTCGTTATGATCAATACCCTTGATGTGAAAACGTGGTTCCCATTCTTCTTTATATCCTTGGGCTTGACGTCTTCAGACGGAGTCGCTATGTAAATAGTACGTGCATCTCCCAGCCCTTGAACACCTGGCACCATCGCCTGCAGAATATCCAATGGAACGTCACCGCCACACACAGTGCCTCTGAGTGACAGCTGTCCCTGGGTGGTATTCTTCTACACTTTGGACCATCGAATTAAAAAATGTATGTCATTGGAACTTTTACATTTCTTTGGTTTCGAGTGAGGCCATCCTGGTAAACAGATTTTTGGACTTACTTCAATGTGCTTGCCTTTTTTCAAAAAAATAAAAAAATATGGAGCACTCCATGAATGGGTGTATCGTCCCTGCTCAGGGCCCATTAGATGTGCTTCAAAGTGAGCACGGTGTCCTTTTCTTAAGTGTTGGAGCTACTGTCGCCTATCATCTTCATGACATCCCTTTGTGAAATCGTAACTCTGAGGTCTAGTCCTTCTTCTCTAAGTGGCTGTGGACAGACTCCATTATGTCCCCCCTGCCTGGCGTCCCCGTGCCTAGAGGTGACGAGCCTCATGGCATGTCGTACACAAATGAACTGTGAGGGACTGTGCAGCTGAGACCGTGACTCCAGACACGCCCTGTGCTTCCTGGCGAGGGGCATAGACATGTTCATCATCACACCCAGTTCGCCGAGCGCATGGACCGCAGTAGTTACAACATAATTAGTGACACATTTGTGAGTTGGACAACGGCATGGCAGCCCCTTCTAGACTGGGGGAGGTGAGCGCGGCCGATCCTTGCTTCCCTCTGCCAGTGTTTGTTTATCTGTTGGCTGAGTCTCTGGCAGTCAGTAAGGCATTGGCGTGAAATCAGGAAAAGAGAGAGCAGTTCCCAAAGCCACGTCTCGTACGTGGAATTAGGGGTCGGAGCAAGCTGGCAGACGGCTGAATTCCAGACTGGCCATGACTGCGTTCTCTCCAGGACAGCGTCATGCTCCTAAGTGACAGATTCTGGCAAAAAGAGGGTCAGAGCCCACTCTGTGCCAGGCAGGTGTTGGAGTGAAGATTGGGATGAGTGGGAAGCAGGCAGCCCATGGACCATATCTGAAGTACAAAGCGGTCCTCTCCTCTGTGAGACCTGTCTTCCCAGGTCACTTTCAATTGCCAGATAGAATAACGGAGGCATGAAAACAACCAATAACACCCCATGCAAAGGAACTCCTGGATCTGTTTATTAAATTCTCTTGGAACACAATCAGAAAACTCAAGAAATCACTAAACCAGAAAACACCCCAAAACTCCCACTTGGAATAATATATAATAAGTGATATTTGGCCCAACAGGTCTGGTTGTTGCTATGAAGATGTTCTTTTGGATGAGATTAATGTTTAAACCAGGAGAGTTTGGATAAAGCAGACTACCTTCCGTGATATCTGTGGACTCATCCATTTGGTTGAAGGTCTTAAGGGAAAGAGACCTCCCTCCTCGCAAGGAAGGTCACCTTCAGGCTCCACCGTTTCTAGCCTGTTCTCTCTCTCTCCTCCCCCCAACACAAAGCACACGCGCACGCGCGCAAACACACACACACACCCTATCGGTTTTGTTTCTCTGGCAAACCCTGACTACTACTACAATATAAATATACATCAATATGACTTCTAACCCAATTGCTCTATTGACTTAATGTAATTCCAATAAAATATTGCTAAGGTTCATGTGTGTGTGTATGCATACTTTTACATAAACTGAAGAGCAAATATGAAAATTTATGTGAAGGTTCAAAGGACTTAGAATAAGAGAACAAGGTGAAGACATTTTTCTTAATCTATATCAAGAATTAAGGTGTCATTTTTTTTTTTTATTAACTAGGCTAACGTGATATAAGGACAAAGATAAGCAACTGAATGGAAAAATAAAGCGCCCCAAAAGGGACAAATCCCAAAGTAAAAAGTTGATTAATGACAAAGCTGGGTGTGCAAGTGAGCAGGGAAATATACTGTGTATAATGAATGATATTAGGTCAACTCAGAATCCACACAGAAACTAAAATTGGACTTAAACTCATGCCAAAATTAATGCTTGTATATTAAAATTCCACTACAAAAACATTTTCAAAGACAATATAGAAACACATTTTTATGACCTATGATAGGTAAGGACTTCTTAAATAAAAAACAATAAATACAACACAGAAGAAGACATTTGCAAACATTAAAATCAAGGCCTTTGGCTTCTAAGGAACCCAGAAATTACCTCTTTCACAGAGCCATCACCATTGTTAGCCAACAATGTTCACAGTGTACCCGGCCAAGAAAACAGTATGTTGTCTTTCTGTGTTGAAGTCCGTGTCTTCTTCTTGCCCCGTTCTTGAAGACCAGCCATTCAAGAAAGAGAATGGAAGAGCAAGACGGTGAAGACAGAGATGAGCCAGCAGGACAGTGACACCCCTGGCACCCATGGCAGGGCATCTGGGCACCTGCCAGGCCAATGCTGGGTAAAGGGAGACAACTTTGGAGAAATTATGAAATATACTGGACTGGGCTTTTTAAATCCTGGGAATGAAAAGAAAGCTCTGTTTTTACTTCTGCTGCAACTATAGGTAACTGGTACATTAACCAGAGATAGAAAAATAGAGACAACTGGAGTTCTGCTCCAGCTAATCATTACTTATATAGAGTAGCAAATTGATTGCAGAGACACAACTCCCGGTGACTTAGGAGAGGGAGCAACTATACCCACAAATGAAGTAAAACGGAATCTGTGCTCAATGGTCCATAACACAGCCATAGCTTATCAATGAATCAGCACAACTGTCTATTCCCAGAGCACATGCTAAAGTAGTCACTAAAGAACTCAGACAACTCAACACCAGAAAAACAAACAACCTAATTAAAAAATGGGCAGAGGACCTGAATGGACACGTCTCCAAAGAGGACATGCAGGTGGCCAGGAGACATATGAGAAGATGCTCAATGGCATTAATCATCGGAGAAATACAAATTAAAACCATAATGAGATATCATTTCAAATCTGCCAGAATGGCTATCATCGATACGTCAGCAAACAACAAGTGCTGGTGAGGATGTGGGGAGAAGGGAACCCTCACGCACTGTTGGAGAGAATGCAGACCGGTGCAGCCACTGTGGAAAACAGTGTGGAGGGTCCTCAAGCAATAAAAACGAAACTGCCTTGTGACCCAGCTATTTCACTGCTGGGTATGTATACAAAGAAACCACAAACAATAATTCAAAAGAAATATATGAACCCTGTGTTCATTGCAGCATTATTTATAATAGTCAAGATATGGAAGCAATCCAAGTGCCCACAAACAGATGAGTAAATAATAATGCGGTGGTACATATACATAAAAAAGAATAAAATCTTACCTTTAGGACAGCATGGATGGACCTAGATGGTATTATGCTAAGTGAAATACGTCAGAGAGAGAAAGATATAGACATATGATTTCACTTATATGTGGAATCTAAAGAACAAAATAAATAAACAACAACAACAAAAAGCAACAGACTCACTGATACAGAGAACAGACTGATGGAGACCACCAGAGAGGGTGGGTGGAAGGTATCAAGGAAATATAGCCCGGCTAGGGTGGCTCAGTGGTTGAGCGTCAACCCACACACCAAGAGGTCGCCAGTTCGATTCCTAGTAAGGCACATGCCCGGGTTGTGGGCTCAATCCCCAGTTGGGGGGCATGCAGGAGGCGACCAATCAATGTTCTTTCTCATTGATGTTTCTATTCCCTCTCTCCCTCTCCATTCCTCTCTCTCTCTCTCTAAAATCAATGAAGAAAAAAAATTTTAAGGAAGTACAGATTGGTAGTTACAGAATTATCCCAGGAATGTGAATTACAGCATAGAGAATACAGTCAATAATATTGTAATAACCATGTCTGGTGCCAGGTGGGCACAGGGAACATTGTGGGGACCACTACGTGAAGTATATGATTGTCTAACCACTACACTGTACACCTGGAACTGACGCAGAATAACATCGAAAGTCAACTAAAATTGAAAACCAAGTAAATAAATAAAAAAATGAAAGCACACACTGAGTATGGCATGAGTATTAAGACGTTTAAAGTTGTAAAGTGATGGGGATTCGTGCTTTCATGGATCTATCTGCTTTTTATGTGTTCACTGCTGCCGAGTTGGTCCTGTTTGATGGCAGTGGATCTGCAGACCAACATCTGACTCACTCGCAGTGTCATTCCCTTTGTGATCCCCCAGGAGTGCCGCGGGTCCACAGTGACACAGCAGATTGTGGAGCTGGGATCAGGGACGGAAGATGATTCGACTCCACCCATGCCCGTCTGCTCACGAGGAGCCTTCACACTGGATTTAGCAGAAGTCACCTGAGCACTGGCCCAAAGAGCAGGTGCAGGAACGGAGCATGAAAGCGATTTCTGCAACACATTCGTGGGGTGGCAAATCTTGTTGTGTTACAGTACTAAATTTTGAGAAATTAATCAGTACATATAAGTAATTGTTTTTAGGGACACTGACATTGTTTGAATGTCTGTCACATTTTATCTTTACTAGTACTAACAGACAGATCGCTGCGACTGTCCTTTATACTCAAGCACCAGGAAAACGGGCTCTAAACATTGGTATCTCACCCTCGAATATCCTACAGACCTCTGTTAATTAAAGAGGAACGTGCCCACCTCAGATATCCCAGCGGGCCTCGTGCATGCCTCCTTCGCTCGTTTGAGAAGCTGACCTAAAAAACAGGACACGATCATTAAAAATACTTCTCAACTTATAAAACATCTGACTTTTTCAAAAACCCAATTTCAAATATTCTCAAAGACTTCATGAACTATTTATAAGTCTCCACGCACCAAAGCGTAAGAACACTAGTTTGACTCATTCCCCTTTTAGTTTTCAGCAAACGCTCAGCATTGGGTGTCCAGCCTCCTCCCAGGGAGCTGGAGCTATCAGGAATGACAGAACCAGATTCGGACACTCCGGATCTACTCTCCATCTATTGCTCGGTGAGTGTTTCAGCCCATAACCACTGCATTATAAATTAAAGGATATATTTTTGGTAGCTAATGAAAGGTTCGCCATTAATACACCTACTAGTCTCCTTAATGATATCTAATTAGGACATCTGTTAAGGGTTCACAATGTTACATTTTTCATTTGGTTGTTCCCATTAAGTTAGCACTAAGGTGCTCTTTTATTAAAAGTTCATTACTAATGACTCTCTCTATATGCAATTTCTATATATGTGTGCAACTTTTATGATACTAGAATATGCTTCCCACATAGGCTGAATGAGCATGTTCTTCTTTTCAGTTAATAATTAAATTAATCTTATTAAGGATTTAGGGTCTCCTTTTCCACTCTTTCTCAGAAAATCTCTAACTTGGCATCCCTCCATAGAAGTTCTGTCGTTAACTAGATATTTCAAGGGACAACGACTCCGTGATTAAAGTGATGATGTAATGAGGATACAAATGCCTGCGATCTTTCTCCTCTTTTAAGATTTCTACTCTGCCTTAGTATTACAGCAAGTGGTCTTCGAAATGTCTTCTTAAAGGAACAAAAACCATTTTTGTCTCCAACCTGTGAAATGTATAGGGCCCAAAGACTCATTAGGAATTATACTTGATGGATTTTTCAAAACATCAATGGAAAACTCTTTCTCCAAGATAAAACACATGTAGCAATTTTCTTCAGTCTTACAGATGACAAAATGAAAGGACTTGAGGGATGCTCCTTTTTTTTTTGTCACATGAAACTACCACATTAATATTTTCACTTTTAAAGATATACCTGTCTCCAATGTATATCTAGTTTTACCATGAAACGTTGATTATAAGTTCAGTCATAATCCATTGTATACATGTATTTAATTCTCCCAATTAATTTTACTGGCTTTCGGAACTCCTACATTCTATTAAGTGTCCACTAGTATAAATAAATTAAGTGTATCAGAAAACTATAAACTCATTCTGGTCACTGGTTGATCATGTTCTTTGAGTTAATATTATTATACAAATATCACATAATCCTATATTATCCATTTCTACATAAATCTATGCAAAAGTAAAACATAAAATCTCCCCCCAACAGCTGTCAGCCTGCTGTCTATAAGTCTGTCTCTATTTTGCTTGTTGGTTCATTTTGTTCTTTAGATTCCAATATGAGTGAAATAATATGGTACTTTTCTTTCTCTGACTGGCTTCTTTTACTTAGCATGATACTCCCCAGGCCCATCCATGTTGTTGCAAAGGATAAAAGTTCCTTTCTTTTTTACGGCTGAGTAGTATTCCACTGTGTAAATGTACCAAAGCTTGTTTTATCCACTCATCTACTGATGGACACTTGGGCTGCTTCCAAATCTTGGCTATTGTAAACAACGCTGCAATGAACATAGGGGTATGTATATTCTTTCAAATCAGTGTTTCAGGTTTCTTCAGATATATTCCCAGAAGTGGAATCAGTGAGTCATATACTTTCAGGGATGGAGGGTTGAGGAGGTGGTTGGGTTGAGGGTGGAAGGATAGAGCAAAAAAGAAAAAAAGAAACTCATGACCATGGACAACAATGTGGTGATTGCTAGGGGCTGGGGTGTTGAGGAGGGTACAGCAGGGATAAATGGTAATAGACAGAGATTTGGCATGGTGGTATATACACAGTACACTGTACAGATGATGTGTTATTGAAGCGAAACCCATATGATTTTGTTAACCAATGTGACCCAATAAATTCAATAAAAATAGTTTTTAAACCCATAAAAGCTCAACAAGAATCATGAGAGAAATGGTATTTGTTGAAATATCTGAAAAATATAGCCTTGTCTAAAATACAACAAATAACTTGAAGAAATAAAATTATCAGATCTCAAAGAAACAAAACACTGAGATCTAACAAACATAAGATCTAATATATGGTAGTTCTGTGAAAATCTCCATATATATCAGTGATCCACACTATTTCTATCACAGTTAATCTTCTGGTTTTTGTTTTTTTATTTTATTGGGATGACCTTGGTAGTGCTGTTTTTTTCTATTGAAAATAACAATTGATTAAAGTCTTTCTGAGAAGTGGGAAGATTTTCTCCATGAAAAGTCTATTTTAAAAATATGGGTATGGAGCTGAAGAAACAGATTACAAATTAATAAATCTTCTACAGCAGGCAAAATACTATATAGAGTAATAAAATATATACACATTTTAACCTTAGAAGATCTATTGAACATAACATAGATTTCAAGATAAATGAAACACTACAATAAAAATAAATAAACTTGACAAATTTTGAAGACATTCTAAGAACTAATATATTTTTTAATATTTTTATTGATTTTTTTTTTTTAGAGAGAGAGGAAGGGGAGGGAGACAGAAAAAGAAACATCCATGTGAGAGCGGAAGATGAATCAGCTGCCTCCTGCATACCCCCTACCCGGGATCAAGCCCACAACCCTGGCATGTGCCCTGACTGGGAATTGAACCAACAACCATTTGGTGCACAAGACAACACCCAACCAGCTGAGCCACACTGGTCAGGGCAGCACTAATATTTTTTAAGTTAACAGTAGTTACTTATAGAATGAAGAAGTTAGCAAACTTCTAGCCAAGTGCAGTTCTCCTATAAGTGTTCTGAGGAGTATCTGTGAATAAAAAATTATTTTCAGGAGGATAATCATGGTAATTATCATTATGAACTAAAAACTGCAGTCACTATTGATGTGGTACAGGAGTTGTAACTCAAAGTGCTCACATAATTTTCTTCATGAGCCTGAGCGATAGATTTTTTAATAGAGCAGGCAAAGAGAGGAAAGCTAACTAGAGCTCTAGGCATGTACACAGTGTCAGAAAATCCAAAACGAGAATCCATGGCTTCCAAGCCAGGTAGCCAGGAGAGTCAAGGTGCCAAAGGAAGTTAAGTACTGAGAAGGATGCTTAAATTTGGTTTCACTTTTCCCTCAATGTATTTGCAAACCTGTAAGGTGGAGAAGTGGAGAAGTCTAGTAAAAGCAGCAGCTAAGAGTTTGAGAAGCTAGTCAGAGTTTTCGGTAGGCTCACAATTCATGGGAGAAAAAAAACAAAGGTATTTGTTATTTTATGTATTAGACAGCAGATTTAAATCCACAGTATCAGCTATTATATTAAATATAAATGGTAAAATTCTTCAATTAAAAGACAAAGATTGTCAGATTAGGTTTTAAAAACAGATATGTGCTAAAATTATATACTTTTCAAAAGAAGAGGGCAAAACAATGAATCTTTATTTTTTTAAAGAATGAACCTTAAAATATGAATAAGAAATACCAATTAAGCAATAGCTAACACAAATTAGTGTAGCTAATATTTTTATCAGAGTAAATTTGAATGTAAAAAGAAAAATACTAGCATTATGAAGAATATTGTATTATAACAATAACACAATTCATTCGCAGTAAAATTATAATTCTGAATATTGGTCCACTTAATGAAATAACTTAAAATATTTATAGTAAAAATTGATGAATATTAAAAGGCAGTTGGAGATAACAGTTGGCAATTTTAACCCAATTCTCCCCTAAATGAGAAGATATATAAAATAAAATTATATCAAATCATTAATAAATACACAAGAACAAGAATATAGTGCCAATAATTTCAGAATATATTTTCTTTAGAAATGTGAATGACATAGTTATGAAAGTTACACAACAAATTTCAACAAAAATATGTTATAAAATAAACTTTAAAGGACTGAGATCAAGCAAATTATCTTTGATCACTGTAAATTAAAATTAGAATAATAATGTAAGGTATGGTATCTTAACAAAACACAACAAAACTTTACGTTAAGGCCACTGATAGCAGTATATATATATCCCAAAATGGTATATTTATACACATAAAATGGGCTGATGATTTTTAGCAAACAATATATCACTATCATTATTAATGTCAATATGTGCACAATTATTTATATCCTCTGACCTAGAAATTCTACTACAAACTTGTCATATAAAAATAGACAATAAAGAATACAGAAGAATAACTTTTATGTCATTATTTGTAGCAATAAAATGTTTAAAAATCAGAAACAATACAAAATTTCTTCTCACATATATTTAGTTAAATAATTTGTATGCATTCATAAATAAATGCACACAATAGATAACAGTTTGCAATTATTTAAAAGAAAAATCGTTTTCCACATACATATAAGAAGATGTGTATGCAATGTATACTTTTAAATTGGAGAATAATGCATATAGCATATTCTTATTTTTGTATAAATTGTGTGTTTTTAAATGCATATAGAAGTCTGGAATATCATGTATCTGATATTTTTTAAGGTTAAGATTAAGAGTAATCATAACATTTACTTCACAATTAATAGTTGGGTATTTCATAATGATGGATATTAGAAAAATACACTAAAGCGGAATTCATTCCATAAAATTACAGTAAAATAAAATTTATGGCATGAAACTATGTTCAGAGTACCAAAACAATTTCACATGTCAAGGATATTTTGTACAGCAACTTCTTAGAGGTGGCATCAGCTGATTCTTAGCAATGATATATTAGATTCAATTTATAAGTCAAATAATCCAGAGCCCACTTTCATAGAGCACTCCATAGAAAAGCCTCAAAGTTGAAGCCAACGGTCAGGATTACTATCAGTGTCTTTCTTTAATGGGCTCATTGAGAATTTCTTGTGAAGCATGTTTGAGAGCCTTCTCTTGCATCTAAAAGATCTATTCTATCATGAGTGTTCCCATTATATAATAAAAGACACTGTGTCTCCCTGAGGTCTACAGTGAATGAGCCTGCAAAAATAGTTTTAATGGAAAGATAGGCCCTTATTACTTGAGTCGCACACTGAATTTTGCATGTGAGAACCTGGGTTCAGAGTGCTCAGACTCAGTGGCCAGATGTCACCTAGTCATCTGGGGTCTGTGTCGGTGACCGTCAATGCCATGTCTGCAATGAGAAAATGCGCGTCTTTTTCCCTCGTGCTTAATTCATTCCAGATCCTTAAGCACAGCAACAAAATAAGTTGCAAATTAGTGCCAAGAAAGCACTTCCCAAAATAAAAAGTTTGCTTGCAGAATATATTCAACGCCTGGAAGAATTTGACATTACAGTTCCCGGGATGTCTCAAGCTGGAAAATTCTAAATAGCATAGATATTTAGTAAGTACATCAAACTTTTCAAAGTCATTTAAGTTTTTAATTGAAAAGAACTTCTGAAGCGTCCCTGTCTGTGGCGTATAATTACGGGAACACGGAGACAAGAAGGCGTTTCTCCATACGAGGCATTATTCCTGTGGTGTGAACCATCAATCTTTTTAAGAAAAAGTAAACGGACAAAGCCCCGTCTCGTATTATCAGAACGTCTCTGTTGCAAAAGGCAAGGATCCAACCCAGGTATCCAACATGTTTTGGCAAAAAAAAAGGAAATTATTAGAAGCAGGCGAATGTAGCTCATGCGATGCAAGATCGTGCGTAGCTATCAAAGCAACGAGAACGCAGAAGCAGGTGACAGCAAAGCTTCTCACGTCCGACCCACAGAAAAGCATGGGGCGTGCGGACTGAATTTCAAAGCATCTCGACAGGAACGTAAGTGGATTGTCCTCCACCGCCTTGGGGCTTGTGTTTCCTAGGAAATCGCCCCAGACGGCGTCCCTGCTTTAAATGCACCGATACTTCAGACGCTTTATTTTAAGCTTCCTGCTGTGAACACAGGCCTCAGACGACAACTGTGATTAGACTTCACGTCCGACTGTTGAAAGGATTGTCAGGCAAAACCTCAGCACATCTCTGATTGTGTTCTTCACCCCAGAGTGTCCAAGTTTTTTTTTTTTATTAGATTAATAATGAAAGTCGGCAGCTTCACCGAAGAAATCTCATGACTCATGGCTACTAAATAAATCACTATCCAGAGTAACTCAGACTCTCAAGAGGATGCTAAAGGAAGCCCTGGGGTGGGTTTTAAGCTGTTTGGACAAACTTTTACTCATCTTTTTCGTGTTCTCTGTAGATTCGAATTTTCTTTTGTTGTCTAGAAAGAGGAGGTTTTGCTTTGTTTAAAAGCAGTCTATTTTTCTAACGTTGATTTCATCAACACTTTTGGAGAGAGTCTCTGTGCCGGGCCCGTCTTCAGTGTGTGCGCTGGGGAAACCTGAATCCAGTTGCGTACCCTTGTCTGGCATCGGGGTGTCTGCCCCCTCCCCGGGGGCCGCGGCCACTCAGGAGAGATCCTGCACTATGACTGCACACTGACAAGGGCAGAGAGTTCGCGGAGACGAGGGCTAGGGGCCTGGGGAGGGGAGGGCCCTGGGGCACAGGGGAAGGCTGTGTGGACCGGCAGCTGCCAGGGCAGATGTTTCCAGATGTTAGCACCAGACGCTGCCCCGGCCCCAGTGCAGTCCCCAGGTCTGCTCTGGGCTGGCTCCCGGGTTCATGACCCAGGCTCTGGCCTTGATAGAGTGAACAGCAAAATAGCTGCTCCAAAGAGGCAGCTGCCTCAGTTCTGACCTGAGCCACCACCGAGGGGCCCCACTCGCCGGAACACGTCGGGCACGAGCCAGAGAGAGGCCCGTTTTCTCGGCGTTGACATGCTGCGTGGGAGAATCGTCTGGAGAGATCTCGCCAGTCCGTGTCCCGGCCTCATCCCCGGACAGCTGGGTCCGAGCCCCGAGCTGGACCTATGTCAGGACGGAATTCCTTAGCAGTAGCTCGGATAACGTGAACAAAAGGAACTGTTTATTATTTCTTTTGTTTTAAGAAATTAAAATATTACCCCCCCTCCCCAAATAAGGGAAGCAATCCCCAAGTAGTTCTGACACAAGGCTTGAAGGAAGGTTCTGAGGCAGCACCTCGGTGAGCTACCTGGAGAAGTACTGCGTTACATGGCACCGCCTAACATACGTCGAAACCGGAGGCAAACATCATCTGTGAAAAGTACCCAAACCCACTTACCACCACGTGGTTTAAAATAGGAAAAGAAATGAAAACTACCTCGATGTCAAACTCGGTGGGGTTGGGCACGTGCGTAGGGTCCAGCCATACAGCCAAGGACACTGTAAACTTCACTGCAGTCCACGTACCCTGACATGAGAACTGTCCGCAGTGTGCCAGTCTATGACGAACCAAATGCCAGCTAACAGTGTGCACAGCAAGAGCCCCTTCTGTAACAAATCAGAAAAAAAAAAACACATTATATATATTATAAATTTAAGTCTTTGAATGTGCACCATCACGGCAATATGGCTCCTCTGGGTGGTGGGCATATGAAAATCTCCATTTCCTTTTTCGTACAACTGACACTTTACCACAGAGCCCAGCACTATCCATTGATCCATTGCTAGGACTTCTAGCAACATCCACAGCCTCTGCCCAGCAGATGCCAGTAACATGCCCACCAGCTGTGAAAACAAAAATATCTCCAGACATCGTCACAAGGTCCCTGGGAAAGAGGGGAGCAGAATCCCTTTCTGTTGAGAACCTCGAGTCTGTCAGGCGAGATGAGAAAGAAACAAGCTATTAAAATACAAAAAAAACCATGCCCGGCCAGTGTGGCTCACTAGTTGAGCTTAGACCCCTGCACCAAGAGGTCGCCGGTTCCATTCCCGGTCAGGGCACATGCCCAGGTTGTGGGCCTGATCCCCAGTGGGGGACATGCAGGAGGCGGCCAGTCAATGTTCTCTCTCATCGATGTTTCTCTCTCTCCCTCTCCCTTCCTCTCTCTCTAAAATCAGTAAAGAAAAAACATTTTAAAAAATACAAAAAACCTAAATGTGCAATAGAGAAAGTCCTGAGTGCTACAGGAAGGGGGAAGTGGGAAGGGAGAAGAGCTTGCAGGACTACAGGACCGTGGGGTGGATCTGAACAAATGTAGGTCTTTTGACAGGCAGAAAGGGGGGGGCATGAAAGATGCTGTAAAAGCTTCAGTGAGGAGGGCATCGAGTCCACGCCCAGATGCCCGTCGGAGCCTTGTACCAGCTATAACCCCCGTGCTTCCCAATCCAATGCGCGTCCTGTATCGATGCCGTTGTTTATAACGGGTAATGCTATGTAGCTCGCAAGGCTCTAAGTGATTTATACGATTTGATTCTCATAACAGCTATATTTGGAAAGTAGTCCCACTATCTCCTGTTTGCTGATTAGGAAAATGAATCTCAAAATGTTTCATTTGCCCACATAGCAAATAAATGCCGAGCTGGGACATGAACCCAGGCCACCCAGCTCCATCCTCCACATCCTGCATCACCGCTGCGATCCAGACAAACAAACGTCCCCACGTTCCTTGCCGTCATCCCTGATCAGCACACGGCTCAATCCATCCGACACCCACGAGAGTGCCTGCGAATTTATGACGCGAAGATCCCGTTCCATCAATTTCCGAAGGCAGAGTTATGTCAAACAACAGTACTTAAGATTGTTAAAATGAACTAACCCCGTTGGACATTACTTGTCAAATGTTTTATTAACCTTTATACCAGTCTGGGCGTCGGGGCGTAACAAGCATCACTAACCCGCTTCGCTGTCAGACTGAAGGACATGGAGCTTGAGCCCCTGCGCACTCTGAGACTGTGTGCCTGGGAGGGTGGGGACACAAATCTTCCCAATGACATCTCTGTGATTAGCTTGGAAGCCCTCGCCACCGCCTCTGCTCACCAAACATATTTCTATCACCTGAAGACTTGAGCGTTGAGCATAGACTTCATTGATCTGTCTTTTCTCATTTTGTGCTGCAATCATTTGCTCTTACACCACATTTTTTTTAAGTCCTTTGGCTCCGGCTCCGGCTTTGTTCCAGAGCCTAATGAAACCCGCCCCTCAAAACGCCTTCTTCCAGCCTCCCGGCTCCCCGAGGCTGGCCTTCCCGCCGGCCTGTTGTTGCCTTGAGGGACCTACTTTGCAGACCGTGCTCCACTGTTCTCTCCCCATAGCTGTGAGATTCTGTTCCTCAGACATTTTAAAGACCTGCAGACCTCCGTTTCATTTTCGCTGAGAACAGAGTATGTCATCATCACCCTTGATCTCAGAGGGGAAATGCCAGCGATGCGGACCCTCCCGCGTCAGCGACGCTCGGAGTCCATTTGCACAGTTTCCTCCCGTGTTTTTCCTGCCGCCTGAGGCCGGAGCGGAGCCTTCGTCAGTGTGTCCGCAGCGTCACCCCAGAGCCCGAGGAATATTCCACGGAGTGCTGGGGACACATCAGTTAGAAGTGTCTGGGTCTAATGTTTAAGTGTATCTAATGGTACCTTTTTTATTCTTAATTAATTAACTTTTGTTACAGATATTTCTCCTTTTTCCCCCCAGACACCCTCCTCCTGACCCCCCCCCCAAGCATTGTTGTCTATGTCCTTTTATTTAATATGAGGCATTATTTTCATAAAATTGTTCAAAGCTAATCTGCATGCTCTGAAACTATTTTTTTAATCTATAGATAAAATGACTCTTTGTGAGGATTTCTATGTCCAGCGTTAAAACAGACAAGATAACCTGAAAAACTTTCTAGTAATAAACAACTAAAATGCTAAAGTCTGTGTGTGTGTGCGTGTGTGTGTGTGTGCGTGTGTGTGTGTGTGTGTGTGTGTGTGTGTGTATGGCTGGAAAAAAAGTAAGACGATTCTAAGAATGCATTGCCCTGCAAAAACCAAGCATGCCTGGCCAGTGTGGCTCAGCTGGTCGAGCGCTGTCCCCTGCACCAAGAGGTCACCACTTGGATTCCCAGTCAGGGCACACACCTGAGTCATAGACTTGATCCCCAGTAGGGGCCGTGCAGGAGGCCACTGACTGACATTTCTCTCTCACCCTCTCCCTTCCTCTCTCTCTGAAAATCAGTGAAAACATACTTTAGCAAGAAAACACAGAACTTGAAGCAGTCTCTGGAGACACACAGAAGCACAGAGGCCTCTGTCTGTTGTCAGTGCCTTGCTGATCCGCGATTTCTCTCTCTTTCTTTCTTTTTTTCTTTCTTTCTTCTTTCTTCTTTCTTTCTTTCTTTCTTTCGGGGAGGGGCAGAGGCCAAGTGTAGGTGGGGCGTTGCCACGGGGTCCCCAGTGTGAAATCATAGAGACTGTACAGAGAGGATCTGGGAAAATAACAAACAAGCCAGCAGACAGACAAGCCTCCGAGGTCTGCGAGATGGGTAGCACCAACCGACTCTCCCAAATGCAACTCCAAGTGTATGTGTGGAGGGGCACCTCACAGGACCCCAACCTTGTTTCCAAGTGCTTTTTATCTGAATGAACATGATCCACGCACACAGAAGCCAGCAAACAGCCTGCGGCGTCGCTGGGTAAATCCAGGAGCCGCCCGGCCTGGTTCCCGATGACTCGCAGACGAGGATGCGACCACTGCGCCGTCGGGGAGGTGTGGAGGCCACGCTGACACGTGATCTCGCTCGGGTTTGGGAGCACGTTCCCGCCGCTGCAGGAGGAGGAGGTGGGACGGAAGGCCCAGGCGAGCTGTGACCCCAGCGAGGCCCTGCGACGTGGTCGGACGGGGAATAGCGGCTCCGATGCGGTGGCAACAGCGAGAAGGGCCAGGCCTGGGCAGGACCACTCCAAGGCATCGCTGTCAGCGGCTCACAGGTGAGCCTCACCGCCGGTGGGGAGAGAAGCAGCCGGAAGGCCCACGTCCCGGCAGACCGGGCAGATGCAGGCTGGTGCGATCCAAACCATCCGAACCTCTCTGAAAGGAATCTGTACCTTCACTGCTTCCGAACCCCGACAACGAGACATGACTGAGAAATGAGGCCGATCCTGAAATTCTGAAGAATATGATCTTCATAAATCATCGGGAGCTCAGAAGACTCTCCATAAATCATGGGGAATTTCCAGTGACAAGAAGCAGGCTGAGCTGGAGACAGTCGCGGGGAACATCTGCCCGTGAGGGGTGACGGCCGTGCCGCAGCCCCCGAGCGATGTGCCGCCCAGCTGAGGTCCAGCTCTGCAGGGACCTACACCCCGCGGGCAGCCAGGGCAGGACCACTGCCGACTCGGGGCAGAGATGCAGAGGCCGCGGTCCTCGGGGTCAGCGTGGGCTGGGGCAGCCCCTGCAAGGAAGCCCCGAGTGCCAGGCAGGACGGGTCCTCCCCATCATTTGCTTCTTAGGGGAAAAGACACACCTACACCATAGAAAGGGCCTTGAGCACGTAGCAGAAAAGAAATGGCCTTTAGAGTCACCTGACCGAGCTCGCATGGAAGGTCTGTGCGGGACGGGCGAGGAACCCAGCCTCTTTGAACCCCGGTTTACTCCCCAGACCTCTGGTTAGTGGTGAAGAGCAGACATGATGAGTACGAAGGCCATCCACTCTGTGTGCAACGGGAACGCAGGCCAGAGGTGGAATGACATTAGATTCTCTGCTCATCTCACAGTATCTTGTTGATCACACTGTCGAAACTCCCCAGTCCCCTGTGTGCCATGAACACGCAGCTTTTAGGATGCAAACCTCATTCTCAGGAGGTTTCCACGGGCCATCTGTGGCTGTGGGTGCAAGCATTCTGCAGGACGCACGAGGGGTCCTCCCAGCGCCCCGCTTCAGTGTACGAACGTGGGGCGGGGGCCAAGGAGGAACAGCTAGGCTAAGCTTTAAATCACTGCATGCTTACTTGCAGCTTCCGTAACCATATATACTATTTCTGGGCATTTAACATATGCGGAGCACATTCTAAGTGTTTCATATCACTTATCTTTTACCTTTGGAGATGACAGCAGTAACCTTACGTGACTGATTCTATTGGGCCCACTTGACGGCCGAGAAAGTGCGACACGGGGAGCAGACCACGGATCCGAGGCAGGGGACCGACCCCATGTTGATGTCACCACACCCCGTGTGTCAGGTGAGTGCAGAGTCCACGTGAGGGGACCAGAGCAGGTCCATTCCTCACAGACACTGCAGCACAGGGAAGTCACACCGCTAGTTCCATCCCATCTGCGGAGTGACGTTTGTCATTGACAAGTCCCCCAACGCCATCCGTGCCTCTTGCTCTCAGCTCCCATCCTGTGCCCGTTACCTCCGGGGAGGACCGCAGCAAGGACAAAGGGGGACATGGCCCCTCAGGCCCTGCGCTGCGTCGGAGTGTCGAGGCGGGGGTGTCAGACAGTTCTGGAAGCCCACGCCCTGTGTTTCCCGCCGGGGATCACTGCAGAGCCTGGCACGGCAGATTCACTGCAGCTCTACAAAAACGGAAGGAACTTCTATAAACCGATACAGAACAAATTCTGAGATACAGTGTGGAAACTGCATGCAAACTGGAACCTGCGTTGTGTTACCTGTTGCGTAAGGAAAGGGCGGCGAGAAAGTGTGAGGTGCTCAGCGGGGCGGGAGGCTCGGCTCTGCGGGCTCCTCGTCGGCTCTGTCTGGGGACTGACACCGGGTGGAAGGAAGGAAAATGAGCCTGCGCGCTGCCCGGTCTGCGGCTGCATTCGGCTCTGCTGGCTGAGCGCTAAGCATGAAATATGTGTTGTTTAGCTTGGCTCCGGAATGAAAATGGAGCGGCTGCTCCGCGCGAGCCCGAGCCATTCATATTCGCCAAATCAGCAGCCCGCTCCGGGACAAGAGAGGCTCACCGCAGAAGGACCCGCGCGGCCCCCCACGGAGCACCTCCCTCCAGAAATGCGGTCCCAGTCTCTCCAAGACGATCTCCATGCAAAACGGGAATTTCACGGATCCCATCTACGCCACACGCTAACCGCGGGGTGTATGGTCCCTGTCTAACTAAGGTTACAGAATTCGGGGTAAGAGCGTATTTAGGCTGTTAAGTAGGAGGCTTTCTTTGGGAATGGGGAGCACGCCCTAAAATCCAGTGTATATGTTTCACTTAATCCTACAATCATATTCTGCTGTGGCACAATGCCGCCTACCTTCAGCAGAGAGCCTCCTAAATCGTTTCTAGTGGATGGTTGGGTGAGTAGATAAAGAGTTTATGAGCCAAAAATAGAAATAGAACCCATAATAAATCCAGTTATGTTCATTGAGTTTAAACCTTTATTTTTAAAACTGAATCAAGAAGGACACAGTGGTCTTGGACAGAGCCTGGAAGAGTGTGCGTGGGGAGAGAGCATTGCAGTTTTAGAGAAAAAGATCAGAAAGCACTTCACTGATCACGTGACATCCGAATCAAGACCAGAACATGGTGAGGAAGCAGCGCTGGGTGTCTGGAAGGGTCCAGCCGGGGACCGGGAGGACCGGGGCAGCTGGGACAGTCTGAGGAGGGCACAGTGTCCTCCCAGGGGACAGGACCCTGTACATCAGGAAACCTGGCTTGTGTTTGGAGTGAGACAGGAAGCTGTTGAGCAGAGAACCCTCGTGCTCTGACTCCGACGTCTGCAAGACACTGGGTTGCGTTGACACGAGACGACGGAACCGTCACCGGAGCGGGAAGCAACGCAGACGCCAGTGTGGAAGTCCAGAGGGCGGTGCCGCTGGCTGAGCTCCGGAGCTGCAGACCAGGGGCCGCTGCGGAGCTGGGAAGAACGATCCGACGCTGGATGTGTCTGGAGGCAGGCTCGCAGCGGCTTCTCTCTGTACCAGCGTCCGGTCGGTGTTGCACAGAGAAGGGACGAAGGTGCAGGTAACCGCACCCCTGATACAACCGTCGGAGGATCTAGGGGACAGAGGGGCCTTCGCTCCTGTCAAGTTCACGTTCAGAGACTCGGCAGTTTCTAACACCTTCCCGGCAGGACCTGGGCAGCCACACTGCTGTGAAAGGTGCCCCACCTCTGGGTGGTGAGAAGTTCGCTCCTCCGTCTTTGAGGAAGGACGGCATGGCATCGGCTCCTCTCCCGCCTTCCAGAGCCCGGCAGAGCCATCATGAACGTGAGCTCGCCAGGCCTCTGGGCTGAAGGTCACACACAGAGGGCACAGGAGGGCTGATGGTAAAACGAACAGAAGAAACCGCCAGATTGGAGAGAGACTGAGGAAATGTCCTGTTTTTCTTCAGAGACGGGAAAACTACATGAGACCTACAAGGGGGAAATGGGATCCAGAGAGGAGGGCTTGTTTTCGGGTTGGAGTTTTCTAAGGGGAGAAATGCCAGCCAATGTCTACGCTCAGGCGAGCTCCGGGAGGGAGGGAGAAGGCCCTGGGGCAGGCTCAGGGCGGCAACCACGGGCCGCGCTCCTCCAACGGTCTGGAGCCCAGCACACCCAGGACCATGGCAAAATGTAGTCTGGGCTCGACCCATGTGGCTCAGTGGTTGAGCATGGACCCTGCACCAAGAGGTCGCCGGTTCGATTCCGGTCAGGGCACATGCCCAGGTTGTAGACCTGGTCCCCAGTGGGGGGCGTGCAGGAGGCGGCCAATCGATATTCTCTCTCATCAATGTTTCTATCTCTCCCTCTCCCTTCCTCTCGCTAAAATCAATAAAGGAAAAAAATTTTTTTAAAAAGAAAGAATTACAGTCTCAGAATCAGAACCCACATTCCAACAGGACGATGCCCAGGGTCTGTGTGTGCCCGTTCCGGCTTCAGAGCGTGGTCTGTGCCCAGGGAGGCGCTGGCCTTCTCCAGAGAGATGCGGTCAGCTGGAGCGACCAGCAGGACACGGCCCTGGGCTTCCATGGGCTTAGCCGCTGTGGGGGCCAGTCTGTGGAATTCCTGCCTGGACGCCTCTACCTCTCACCACACAGCAGACGGATGCGGTGTCCGGACCTGCCCACGTGAATCCCCTGTGATTTCACGGACCAGCGTCACCCCAACAAAGTCAATAAAAAATGCTTTCTCGTGTAAGTAAGAACCACCATCAACTGAAACTGAGGAGAGGAGAAAAGGGTATCAGGAAGTTTTATTCATTTATTTTTTACCGACTTTATTGAGGTGACATCGGTTAATAAAATCATAGAGGTTTCAGGGGTACAATTCGACCACACATCATCGGGAGTCTATTGTATTGTGTGTTCGCGACTCCACGTCAAGTCTCCTTCCGTCACCTTTATCAAAATGTAGACGTATCCATGGTGGCTATGAAATAGTCCGCCGGCAGGTGGGGGAGGAGGTGGACAAGGGACCCCAGTGTGACTGCCAGGTTGACAAGCTCCAGCGGAGGCTGCTGGGCGGGACTCGAGGCATCCGTGCCTCATTGTCCAACGGATCCGTTTCCTACGGCCGCTGCAACAAATTACCACAAGCCTGGGAACTTAAAACAATACACATGTTTTATCTTACATTCCTGGAGGCCGGAAGTCCAACATGGGTCCGAACAGGCGACAGTGACAATGTCACAGGACTGCACTCTTCCTGCAGGCTCTAAGACGCAGTCGGTCCCTGGCCTCACCAGCGTCAGACGCTGCGCAAACTCCTTGGTCGGAGCCCCTTCGTCCCCCTGCAAAGCCAGGGACGCGAGCGTAACGCTCCGTCCTGCTCAGCTGCCTTCTCTCTGCCTCTCTCCCCGCTCCCTCGTGAGGACCCTTGGTTACCTGAGGCCCCCGGGGCAGTCCCCCCAGATTAAGATTGGCTGATCAGCAATATGAATCCCCCCTGCCGTGCAGACTAGCATGGTCACACGTTCCCAGGACGAAGATGTGCACAGCCTTGGGAGGTCCTTGTTTGGACGGTCACCAAGTGGTACCACCAGGAAGCAGAGCAGAATCACGTAGTGGGGTTTGCCCACATCATGAAGCGGCAGCTGGAACAGGGTTGAAGGTCTGTCCAGGCCAGTGGCAATAACGTCCACTCACGGAATTTCCGCTGAGTAAGGCGATGACGGGCACAGGACAGTCATGAGGCCCTTTGAAAGGAGTCAGAGAGGCTGGAATTCGAGGGTAGGGGAAGGGGCAGAGAAGAGGTGAGGCCAGAGATGAGATGTTGGCAGCCGAGGTGAAGGCAGGTGCCGGAGAGTGGTTAGGATGAGACCCCCGCATGTGCGCAGAACCGTCACGGAGGAGGAGGGTCATGAGAGAGGTCAGCTGTGGATACTGAGAGGGAAAACCACAGCAACCCTCCCTGTCAGAATCCACCTAGCAGTGTGTTCCAGCAAGCAAAGGAACCTTCATTTTAACAAGGAAATGAACAATTAACATCGTCCGGGCACGTAATGGGCTTTCCGTAAATGTTTGTGGACTACATCCGGTGACACTGGTCTGTGTGTGCCGTTACCCCAAACACAGGGCCGACCGCTCTCCCTTCGCGAGACCAGGTCACATCATGTCTCACGGGAAGAGTTGACTGCTATGTGTGTGTGTCTCACCGGCCGCTATTCCAAGACACCTGCCCACATGCTAGAACCTTCTAAACCAGCCCTCAGACACCAGTACTTCCCAGCTGTACTGAGGCTAACCCAAAGGAACACCTGGGATGGTTTGGGGTGGCGTACTGCTAGTAAGGCATTAAGATTCCTCAAAGAGTACACTAATCACCTCTCAGAAACAAATTAGAGAAACATTTTAAACCACGGATCTATGCAATCATCTCTATTCTAATTTTAAAATGCATTTACTCAACTTTTTATATTACATTTCAATTAAGAGCAGAGTCTTAATTGAAACACTGTGGCAGGTGATCAATAAAACCATTTTTCTTTTGCTATTACATTGTACATCATAGAGTATAATGTTAAACCTTCTAGATTTACAACAGGACTTTCACAGATTTATTTTGATGATTTAAAACAATGAGCTATTTCAAGAACTTAGAACAGCGTTTAACAGAGTAATTATTCACTAGGTATTAAGCAAGAAATACATTGTACAAGTAGCTGTCTAAACACATGTAAGCTGAAATACACAAATGTTGTTTGTTTTTGCTTTTAATGTATAAGAAGTGGAATGCGGCGTGGCCAGTGTGGCTCCGTGGATTGAGCATGGACTGAGAGGTCCCGGTTTGATTCAAGGTCATGGCACATGCCGGGGTTGCAGGCTCGACCCCCAGTGGGGGGCATGCAGGAGGCAGCCGATCGATGTTTCTCTCTCGAATCAATGTTTGTATCTCTCTCTCCCTTCTTCTCTCTCTAAAAAATCAATTCGAAAAATAAACCGTATTAAAAAGAAGTAGAATCTGAAAGCGGTTTCTTGATTAATTTCATTTCATTCGGTTGCAAAGACCGGAGTGTGGAAAGCAGTGGTCAGTTTCAGAATGCGAGGCAATAACAGAAACAACTGCCTTCACCTCTGAAGTAAACAAAAAAAATTGGGCCCAAACCGGAAACTAGAGAGCAGCTGAATTATTGATGTTAAGATGAGAGCTTGACAACATCGTCAGTTACGTGGTCCAGGTGCTCGGTCTGGTTTAAGGAACCTTCGATGAATGGAACGAGATCAGCAGATACGTCTCCCACCAGGGAGACAGCCCAGGAGCTGCAGAGGGGGTTACATTTTCTGCTCACCGTGAAGCAGCGAGGGCAAGACAGACACTGGAAAGGGGTTGTAAGCCGTAGATTAGGCTGAAACCCCTTATCAGGTTTTCTTTGATGAGTCCTTCGCTCTCAGCTTTAAGTGCGACTGCATTTAGAGTCTCTGTTGAAAATAAAAGTCACAACGGAGCCGCTGATTGCCTCGGAAAGTGGGGGAACCAATGCCCACCAGTCCCCGACGCCCGCCCTGTCTCTCTGTGAAGCGGGTGCTCACTGTCGCCAGAGGCCCGCCCCCTCCCCAGTCACTGGCTCAGGCTGACAGCAGCAGGACTGAGGGCCAGACTCCTCCCATCAAAACACCGACTTCTCCACGGGCGTGGAGTAGGGACCATGACTGTTTTCCAAACTGAGTGAGTAGCAGACGCAAGATTAAGATGGGACTACGCGGAGGAAAAAGGAAGAGGTCGGCGAGAGGGAGGCCGGCAGGGAGGGGGACTCCTGTATCCCGGGGCGCCCTGGGAGGACGGAGAAATCCCCGCTGTGCCTCAAAGGGACCTGGGAGCTCATCTGCGCACTGAGTGGCTTCCTGTGGGCGCTGAAGCAACACAGATTGATCATCTTACGGTTTGGGAGGTCAGAGCCTGCACTGGGTCCCCTTCAGGAGGTCCAGGGAGGGCTGTTCGTGCCTTCCCGGGCTCCCGGGCTCCCGGGCTCCAGGGCTGCCCGCCTCATCCAGCCCCCCGGCCGGGAGCGCCTTGATCCCACCAGCATTGCGAGACAGGCCCCAGGCCTCCAGCTCTCCCAGCTAACTCCTGTGACTCAGCAGCCGCACCTGGGTGGGCCAGGATGCTCTCCTTGAGGTCAGCTGATTAGCATCCTTAGCTCCCTTCACCATGTTCAGGAACATAGCCACAGGGGTCTGCCTGCGCAGTTTTGGAATCTGTTACTCTGTGACCCAGCCCTGTCCCATACTGCCACCATCACCAGCAGGGTCAGAGCAAACCATCTGTATTTCCCACGTTTCCTCTAGCTACGTTTTTCTATACAATATTTAAATGTTCCTCTTAGCCCCGCCAGTGTGGCTCAGTGGTTGAGCATCAACCCTGCTCCAAGAGGTCGCCAGTTCGATTCCCGGTCAGGGCACATGCCCAGGTGGTGGGCCTGATCCCCAGTGGGGGGCGTGCAGGAGGCGGCCAATCGATGTTCTCTCTCATCGATGTTTCTATCTTTCTCTGTCTCTCCTTTCCTTTCTCTCTTAAATTAATAAAGGAAAAAAAATATTTTTTAAATGTTCCTCTTAATATGGACTGGCAGAGGGGTCAGTGGGATCTCAAAGACAAAAGATGAATGAAAGAAAATCTGACTCCCAAGGAGCTTGTACCTGAAACCTTAATCGTATATATCAATGATGATGTCATCAATTTAGATGTGGTGGTGGCTTTAAAAAAAATTAAGAGGCCCTGGCCGGTTTGGCTCAGCGGTTAGAGCGTCGGCCTGCGGTCCGGAGAGGCCCGGGTTTGGTTCCCGCTAGGGGCGCGTACCTCGGTTGCAGTTTGTCCCCGGCCCTGGTTGGTCGTGCGGGTGGCGGCCACTCGATGTGTCCCTTTCACGTCGATGTTTCCCTCTCTCTCTCTTCCTCTCTCTCCCTCCCACTCTGTCTGTACAAAAAATGGAAAAATGTCCTTGGATGAGGATTAAAAACAATAAAAAAAAATTAAGAGAATTATTTTGATTATGTATACTTGCTACAAAACATTAGAATATTTTCCAACAATAGCTTTTGCTTAAATGATGTCCCCTAAAAGTTTTCTCTAAGAGTCTATGGATACCGATAAAAATTATTTATAAAACATTAATACTCTGGATAATCTCAATATTTTGGTAGTAGTCAAACTATCAAGTATTAAGAGTTTGCTGCTATGAAATTAGTTTTAGATAAACATGTTAAGTAAAATATTAAAGAAAGGTTTTAAGTAATATATATTTTTTCATTACATCGAATCTTTGTTTACACTGAATTTATGCCTATTTTTAAAAGATGTATCATTCTGCACAACCCATTCATATGGAAATCAGAGCAAAGGGTCTCATTCCTCACTCTATGTGCCCTTCGTTGTACATCAAGTCACTTGATTATGGAGCCATCAGCTGAAAAATCCTGAAATGAAGACATTGGACTGGAATTCTGAGATACATTCTAGCTGTAATTCTATAGAATTGAACAGACTACTTCAAATTATGAGCGTGGGAGAGCAATTGGTCCACTTCAGTGACCATGTCAGGGAAAGTGACATGGCTATGGCAGAGATGGAACAATTTCTGCACACAAAAGCTTCTGAAAGACCCTAATGAAGTCACTATGTACCACTGCGTAACCCAGAAACTTCTTTTTTTATCCTCACCCGAGGACATTTTTCCATTTTTTGTTCAGATAGAGTGCAAAGGAGAGAGAGAGAGAGAAACATGGACGTGAAAGGGACACATTGAGTGGCTGCCTCCTGCCCAACCCAACCAGGGCCGGGGACAAACTGCAACCGAGTACGTGCCCTCAGCGGGAACCGAAACCGGGTCTCTCGGGACCACAGGCCATTGCTCTAACTGCTGAGCCAAACCGGCCAGGGCTAACCAGAAACTTCTATGTCGATCCACAGAATGAACAATGGGAAATGCTGGTTTAGAATATGATAGCACAGTTTTAAATGATTTTTTTAATAATATGTATTAGGCAGTTTAAACTCACACATTGTGATCGAAATGCAGGATCCTTGAATACTAATTAAAGAACCAATAGATGTTTTTCTCCTCTATGTTCCATTTATTTCAAGAATATCTGGGGTATATAAGCTGATTTTAAGAAGCAGAAAACGCTTACAAAACATATATTTTAAATTCAGAAATGTCAGATTTTCTTATGGGACTCACTGAGGGTAGATGTATTTATGTGGCAGGTGCCAGATACATGTTCTGTATCATTTAGATTTGTGGGGAAAAGCTGAAACAAGATTGGGTCACAGCAACGAAGCCTCGCTATCCTATGAACAAGCAAATGCAAGTGAAACATGTGATGAGATCTTGAAAAAAAATCTCATCTAGAGCAATTTGGGCGCAATCCATAAAAATGTGAACATTTAAACTTCAAAAATAGAAATTCCAAAATGGCGGCAGAGTGAAGGGAAGCTACACAGACCGTCTCCCAGGACCAAACTGGAATTACAATTAAAATATAGACAAATCATTGGGAAAAAGCAACAGAAAAGCAGCTTGCGAGGACTATATAACCAGGGACACTGAATCGATCCTGGTAGAATTGCAGAGGCACGAGATGGGGGCTGGGAGCCCACAGACAACAGCGGCCTTAGCTGTGAGCAGCGCCCTCGGGTTACACTCCCAAACGGCTCCACAGCGCAGAGACAGGACAGACACTAAAATGGCCACAGCCACTCACCTTGAGCTCTGGCATAGGGAGGGCATACTGGACTGGAACTGTGTGAAGACACTCGGGATTTGGAGGGCGCTCAGAGCTTTTGCTGAGTTGCAGCCACACAGGACAGTGGCCATCTTACTCTTTCCTAGGGTCCTGGAAAGAGGCAGCAGCCCCTCCCTTGGAGATTCAATCCCACCCAGGAGGGCCATTGAAATTCACATTGAGATTCATTAACAGCCAGCATCTGCCCCACCCTCGAAAAATCCCCTTACACTGAGCACCTGAGGGAGTTTTTTATTCAACTGAGAACCCAAGGCTCTTCAAGTAACCACTACTGATAGCCTCCAGGCAAAAAGCTAGAGGATAATTGCACCATTCCTGGGCTATAAACTCTAACCAGGAAAGTAAGACTTGACAGTTGTGTTTAACGTGGGTCCTCCCTCGCTCATTCAAACCCAGGAGAGGAAGCCACAAACAGCAGAACACCAACACCCACAGGGAAAATTTGACAGGCTCCAAAGCCCACTGTGATAGCCAAAATGATGAAACAAAGAAACAAAAGCCAAATGAAAGAACAAGATACCTATACCGAAGATGAGATAAATGTGGACCAGTTAAGCAAGTTAACAGAGCTAGAATTCAGAGCCATGATCTTGAGGAAGCTCAACAGCATGAATAAGGACATCAACACCATAAGTAAAGACATAGAAATGTTAAAAATCAACCAATTGGAAATTAAAAACCACTAAGAATAAATCAAGAATGGCATATCTGAAATAAAGAATACATTGGAAGGTCTAAACAGCAGAGTTGAGGAAGCTGAGGACCAGATCAGTGAATTAGAAGACAGGGTAGAAAAAAATCAACCAGTCAGAAAAACAGAAGGAAAAAAAAAAAAAAAACAATTAAAAAACAGGAAGACAGCTTAAGAGAACTCTGGGACAACTGAAAACATAATAATATTCGCATCATAGGAGTCCCTGAAGGAGAAGAAAATGAGCAAGGGTTAGAGAATATATTTGAAGAAATAGTGACAGAAAACTTCCCTAATTTGGTGAAGGAAGAAGGCATTCAAGTTCAAGAAGCACAGAGAGCCCCAAGTAAGAAGAACCCAAACAGGCCCACACCAAGACACATAGTAATTAAAATGCCAAAAATTAAAGACAAAGAGAGAATCCTAAAGGCAGCAAGAGATAAGCAACAGGTTACCTACAAAGGAACCCCCATAAGGCTCTCAGTTGAATTCTCAACAGAAACACTACAGGCTAAAAGGGAATGGCATGAAGTAATCAAGGTCATGAAAAACAAGGATCTGAATCCAAGACTACTCTACCCAGCAAGGCTATCATTCAAAATAGAAGGTCAAATGAAGAGCTTCCAGACAAAAAAGGCTAAGGGAATACATAAGCACCAAAACAGCACTGTAAGAAATGTTAAAAGGACTGCAGTAATTAGTAGAAGAAATAGGAAGAAAATTATAACCAAACTAAATAAAAATGGCAATAAATAAGTACATACCAATAATTACCTTAAATGTAAATGAACTGAATGCTTCAATAAAAAGCACAGAGTAGCTGATTGGATAAGAAGCATGACTCATCTATATGTTGTTTACAAGAGACCCACTTACAAAAAAAGGCTCACATAGGTTGAAAGTGAAGGATTGGGAAAAAAATCTTCCAAGCAAACAGAAAGGAAAATAACAAGCTGGGGTAGCAGTACTCATATCTGATAAAATAGATTTCAAAATGAAGGCCATAACTAGAGACAAAGAAGGCCACTACATAATATTGAAAGGATCTATCCAACAGGAAGATATAACCTGGATGAACGTATATGCACCCAATATAGGAGCACCAACAAATATTAAAAATCTTCTGGAGGACTTCAAAGAAGAAATCAATAGCAATACAATCATAGCAGGGGACTTCAACACCCCTCTAACATCACTGGATAGATCCTCTAGACAAAAAATTAGCAAGGAATCAAAGACTCTAAATAAAGCACTAGACCAAATGGATTTAATATCTACAGAGAATTACACCTCAAAACTACAGAATTCACATTCTTCTCAAGAGCACATGGGACATTCTCAAACACAGACCACATGATAGGACACAAACTAAATCTCTACAAGTTCAAGTAGATTGAAATCATATCAAGCATTTCTCAGATCACAAAGGCATGAAACTAGAAATCAATTGCAACAACAACATGGAGGCTAAATAGCATGTTATTAAACAATGAATGGGTTAACGAGGAGATCAAGGAAGAGATTAAAAACTTCCTGGAAACCAATGAAAATGAACACACAACAACACAAGATCTATGGGATGCAGCAAAAGCAGTTCTAAGAGGGAAGTTCATAGCACTACGGGCCTACCTCCAGAAACAAGAAAAACTTCTAATAGACTATCTCACCTCACAACTTAAAGAATTAGAAACCAAACAAAAAGAAAACCCCAGAGCAAGTAGAAGGAAGGAAATAGTAAAGATTAGAGCAGAAATAAATGACATGGAGACCAAAAAACCAATTCAAAAGATCAATGAAACAAAGAGCTGGTTTTTCAAAAAGATAAACAAGATTGATGGACCCTTAGCTAGACTCACCAAGAAACAAAGAGAGAGAACCCAAATACACAAAATCAGAAATGAAAGAGGAGAAGTAACAACTGACACCACAAAAATACAAAGGATCGTTAACAAATACTATGAACAATTATATGGCAACAAATTCGACAATCTAAGTAAAATGACAAATTTCTAGAAACACATAGTCTCCCAAAACTGAACCTGGAAGAGATAAAAAACTTGAACAGACCAATAACTAAGGAAGTTGAAAATGTAATCAAGACTCTCCCAGCAAACAAAAGCCCAGGCCCGGATGGCTTCACAGGGGAGTTTTACTGAACATTCAAAAAAGAACTAATATCTATTCTCCTCAAACTATTTCAAAAAATTCAAGAAGGAAGACTTTCAACCTCGTTTTATGAGGCCAGCATAATTCTAATTCCAAAACCAGAAAAAGACACTACATAGAAAGAAAACTACAGGCCAATATCCCTGATGAACATAGATGCCAAAATCCTGAACAAAATACTAGCAAATCGAATCCAGCAATACATCAAAAAAATTATTCACCATGACCAGGTGGGATTCATCCCAGGGATGTAAGGCTGGTACAATATTCACAAATCAATAAATGTGATACACCACATAAACAAAATGAAGAATAAAAACCACATGATCATATCAAGGGATGCTAAAAAAGCATTCGACAAAATCCAGCATCCATTTCTGATAAAAACGCTCAGCAATGTGGAAATACAGGGATCATATCTCCACATAATAAAGGCCAAATATGAAAGACCTACAGCCAACATCATACTCAATGGGCAGAAAATAAAAGCATTTCCCTTAAGAACAGGAACAAGACAGGGATGCCCACTTTTGCCACTCTCATTTAACATAGTACTGGAATTCTTAGCCACAGCAATCAAACATGAAGAAAAAATAAAAGGGATCCAAATTAGAAAGGAGGAAGTGAAACTGTCATTATTTGCAGATAACATGACATTATACATAGAAAACCCTAAAGACTTCATCAAAAATCTACTAGACTTAATAAATGAATTTGGCAAAGTAGCAGGATACAAAATTAACGTCAAGTAATCGACAGCATTCTTATACTCCAAAGATGAACTCACAGAAAGAAAAACTGAAAAAACAATCCCATTTACCATTGCAGCAAAGAAATTAAGATACCTAGGAATAAACTTAACCAAAGAAGTAAAGGACCTATTTGCAGAAAACTACAGGACATTGAAAAAAGAAATAGAGAAAGATATAAAAAAGTGGAAGCACATACCTTGTTCATGGATTGGAAGAATTAACATCATTAAAATGTCCATATTACCCAAAGCAATCTATAGATTCAATGCAATCCCCATCAAAATACCAACGACATACTTCACAGAACTAGAACAAATACTTCAAAAGTTCATATGGAACCAAAAAGACCCCAAATAGCCACAGCAATCTTGAAAAAGAGGGACAAAGTAGGTGGGATCATAATACCAGATATCAGGTTATACTACAAAGCTACTGTAATCAAAACAGCCTGGTACTGGCACAAGAACAGGCATATAGACCAGTGGAACAGAACAGAGAACCCAGAAATAGACCCAAGACATTATGCTCAATTAATATTTGACAAAGGCGACATGAGCATACAATGGAGTAAAGACCACCTTTTTAATAAATGGTGTTGGGAAAATTGGACAGCTACATGCAAAAAAATGAAACTAGACCATCAACTTACACCATACACAAAAATAAACTCAAAATGGATAAAAGACTTAAATGTGACTTGTGAATCCATAAAAATTCTAGAAGAAAATATAGGCAACAAAATTTCGGTCATCATACACAGCAAAATTTTCACTGATACATCACCTAAGACAACAGAAACAAAGGAGAAAATGAACACATGGGACTACATCAAACTCAAAAGCTTCTGCACAGCAAAAGAAACAACCATCAAAATGGAAAAGCAACCCACTGTATGGGAGAGCATCATTGCCAGTGATACATCAGATAAGTGGTTAATTTTTAAAATATATAGAGTACTCATACAACTCAACAAAAGGAAGACAAAGAACCCAATTAAAAAGTGGACAGAGGAGCTGAATAGACACCTCTCCAAACAGGACATACAAATGTCCAAGAGACATATGAAGAAATGCTCAACATCACTAATCATCAGAGAGATGCAAATTAAAACAACAATGAGGTATCACCTCACACCTGTCAGAATGGCCGCCATCAACAAATCATCAAACAACAGTTCTGGCGAGGGTGTGGAGAAAAGGGGACCCTAGTACACTGCTGGTAGGAATGCAGACGGGTGCAGCCACTATGGAAAACAATATGGTGTTACCTCAAAAAATTAAAAATTGAATTGCCATTTGACCCAGTGATCCCACTTTTAGGAATATACCCTAAGAAGCCTGAAACACCAATCTGAAAGAATATATGTACCCCCATGTTTATAGCAGCACTATTTACAATAGCTAAGATCTGGAAACAGCCCAAATGTCCATCAGTAGATGAATGAATAAGAGAGTTGTGGTACATATACATAATGGAGTACTACGCAGCTGTAAGAAAGAAAGATTTCTTATCCTTTGAGAAGACATGGAGGGACCTGGAAAGTATTATCCTAAGTGAAACAAGCCAAGCAGAAAAAGACAAATACCACATGATCTCACTTATTTGTGGAATATAATGAACATAACAGTCTGAGGAACAGGATAGACCCAGAAACGGGGAAGTAGGGTACAGACTGAAAACCCTCAGAAGAGGGGGTGTTGGGGGGAGGGAAGAGATAAACACAGAACTTACATGCATGTACGCATTACCAATGGACATGGACAACAAAGCCGGGGACGGGGTGGGGGAGATGGGGAGATGGGTGTCAATGGGGTAAACAAGGAGAAACAGCTGTAACAAAAATAAAATTTTAAAAATAAAATAAATAGAAGACTGAGCCAAAGTAAATTTCAGAGAGATATTGTAATATGCAGAAGTAGTAATTAGGTTAAGCTTCTTACAGAGACAAACCAGGAATAGAGAGACAAATGATTAGCAAAGCAGTTGCGTACTCAATTCGAATCATTGTCCGTGGCAGGAGGTAGCACTGGCTAAGGCAGCCGTGTCCAAGGGGGGCCCCATCATCGCACCAGCCTCCCGGGGACGTATTGGACATGCATGTTCCTGGGCCTCCCCTCAGGCCTGAGAGGCAGTCACTCAGGGAGAGGGAGAAGTGTCCGGTCTGATGTCCCGAGCACTTCTGTGACTCGGACTCGGGCTAGTGTGGGAACAGCTGGCCTGGATGTCCACGTGACATGTGAAAGGACATGCATGACATTTTTTTCTCCTCTGGGCAATTAGGTGGTGTGCTTGCAACTTTGTGGGATCCTAACGTCCTTCTCATAATTACGAGAAGGACAATGGGACCCATGCTGTCACCTCTGAAATCAGTGATCCCATCTGTGACTTTGTAAAAATGTGGACAACTGAGTTGTGCATCTGCCCTGTATGTTCTCAAAACCTTTGCTTTTCAATCATGGTGTTTTGTCCTCGAGGGAACTTTAAACTTCAGTGAATAAATAAATAACAAAGTGTCCACACTGGCTTTGGATTAAAGATTCCTATCCATAGATATACATTTTTTTGTAGATATATTGAGCAGCCGTGATGGATTAACATCAGTTGGTTTTCTCATCTAATATATGTTCTTATATATCCAATGGCTCAGAAACTATTCGAAAAAATCAATGTTGTTGTTGTTGTTTTAATTATAGTCACAGCTGGTGATTCTGAATTTGACCTTTTAAATGACTCTATAATTTTATATATTTGATTGGGTTATATTTACTGCAAACATTTGGCTTTCACTCTTGTCTTTAGCAAATTAACGTTTCAGAAGTTAATCTCAAACACAGTTGCTAGCAAGTCTTTCCTCGGTTCGGTAGTTTGCTAGTACAAGATATTAACAATAAGCCTAGGGAATTCTTCTTAATCGGAAACAAAACAAACAATCCAAAACTGGTCTGGGAAACGCAGACTGTCATTCTATGATTGTTGCTATGGATACCGGGCTCCTTCACAGATCAGAGCTGTGTGTGGAAGAACGGAACATAGTATCCATTTGATTAATTTGTGATTTTATTCAGAAATGTGTAATTGACATGTTTTATATGTTCTGCCACAGATGTATGTTATTTTCATTCACAGATAAAACAAGTTTGAGAAGAACACTCTGCCAACTGATTTCCAATTTCTTTGGAAGAGTGATTAGAAAGACAGCAAGAAGGTATAAAACTTTTTTGTTCCTGCCATCATTTTCAAGCTTTTTGTTCTTTTTTTATAGATTTTTCTTTTCTAGAGACAGAGGAAGGGAGAGAGAGATAGAAACATCCATGTGAGGGAGAAACATCAGTCGGCTGCCCGCTGCCTACTGGGGATGGGGCCCACAACCCGGGCATGTGCCCTGACAGGGAACCAGGGTCTCTCAGTCCAGGGGACAGCGCTCAATCCACTGAGCCACACCGTCTGGGCACGCTTTTTATTCTTTAGCCTTTTAGTAGTCCACTCATTTTATCTCATTTTAGGTCAAAGCATATTACCCATACAATGTAGATTTCTCATATTCATTTTGTGTTAAAAAACTGCTAAAGAAAAACAAATCTTCTATCATTACCTTTTTTCTTTTTTTAAGTTATCCTTTAAAAAATATCTTAATGTTATAAAGCAGAATCCTTGCAGACAAGCCTCAGAACTTAGAATTGAGTAACACATAGCTTGGAAGAAAACTAAATTATTTAGATAACTTTTCTTTTTTTGTGTGTTAAATTATTTTATACATTATAATTATAATAAATTTTAAAAATAAGCTCTTCTTTTACTTTCATATCTATTTATTGGCATATTGGAATACATAAGAAAGCAATAAGGTCTGGTATAAAGTTGAAATTTAAATATGATTTAAATAAACAATCTACAAAACTGTTACATGATCATTATGCAAATACTGTGTGTCTACATGTAATGGTCATGGATGTGAAATTGAGGGGAAGATATTTTCTGGTTTTTCTACATTTAATTGGACCTTATTAATAAAATTTTGACAAGAAAATATGTACATTAAACTTTCCAGTTTGTTTTTTGCTGAATTTTTTGCATGCAATAATTTCTTTTTATGTTTTATTAAGAGTATCTGTTCTCATATTATAAGGGGGGGTGTGTGTGTGCGTGTGTGTGTGTGTGTGTGTGTTTGCGAAGCAGGTCATTTCAAGTTATAAAGACTGATTTTTTTACCTGTATTATTGTAAAAAATCTCATTTATAACCCCGTTATAATAAAAATATAAAGCAACCATAACCTTTGACAAGAAAAACACATGCCGTGTACCAGGATCTCTCGGGAACTATTAAAAGGATAAGCCAAGGGTTTTCGCATTTCCAAGGTTCTTGGTCCAATTTTTACCGAACAAACAGACGAAGATGTGCTGAACACTGGATATATTTTCCAAAGGTGAATGCCCAGGACTGAGGCTTTACCACTTCAACAGAGCAGATAATTAAACAAATGCATTAATTATAAGTTGCCAAGGCACAAGCAAACCTGATGAATTATTACTGTCGGTTACAAGCGTAGCAAAAAGAAACTCGGTAAAAGGTATTTTTGAGGACAGCAATAATGCCATGGACTTTCTTTCAAGTCCTAGGTGAAAAATAAATCTTACATTTAATGTATCTCATAATCCTCCACTGAATGATGTGAAAAATCTCTTTTTCTAGGAAATGATAAATCTACGAAATGAGAGGTACTTTGGATATGACTAAACTATTAAGAAATAAAAATGCCCAAGCCTTAAAGTCGTTGCCATATAATTCATCACTCAGCCCGTATATAGACGACACGTAGGCATTTAACTCAAAAGCCGTCGGATGTAAGGAAGATTTCAGAGAGAGCGGCTGCGGGAATACTGTGTATTTAACAAACAGCACTGGAACGTCGGTGAGGATGGGTCTATGATACCGGGGGCAGGGACATCGACAGGAAGGCTTAATGGAGAGGAGCTGGGCTTGACCCAGAGGGAGAGCCGGAGGGGAAGGGATGCAGCTCAGAAACACGCAGCGGGAGGGACTCCGTGGTGACCGTCAGGCGAGCTCAGTGCCAAGAAAGAGTCCACCATGACGCCAAGGTTTGCATGAAGACGACTGGCTGGGTGAAGGGGCCACCATCCACCTTAACAAAGACAACCGAGGGGGGTGCGGGTGGCAGGGGAGGGGTGCAGGCAGGGCGAGCTCCCTTCCGACGCCGGACATGTGGAGAGGTCGAGGCACCCTGGAGCGGAAGGCCAGACGATGAAGAGAGAAGCACCCAAAGCGGAACCAGCCCCCACCTTGAGCCATCGCACCTGCGGAGGGACAGAGGCAAGGATGAGGCCGGGGGCGGGAGGGGGCGCCAGGAAGAGGGCGAGGGAGCGGGTCCCGCAAACCAGGGCCCAAAGGCCTGCAGAGGAAGGCAGATCGCGGCGAGCTAGCAGCCTGGGGCGCGGCCAAGGCGCAGAGCCCGAAGCCCCTGGCCGGCACAGCCCCGCACCTGGCAGACGTGTCTGCACATGTGCTGCAGGGAGGTGTCGGGAGGCTGTCCGGTCTGTCCTCCTTGGCCAGAGCCCGCTCCATGAGTCTGCTGCCTCTGACTCCCCTGTGTACCCCATGGAGTGCATTATCAGAAGGCCAAGCGCCGTAGGTACGTGGCCTCTATTCTGAATTTTTCATGCTTTATATCAACGAGGGGGAGCAAAACCTGTCACAGTGTGTCTTCCCAGAGAGGGTTGCCACTGAGATCTGGTACCCGTGTTACATGAAGACAGAGGAGAGAGACTGGCCCCACTGGGGGAACACCGGGGAATAAAATGGCCGTGTCGTTCGTACCTACTAACAAATACGCTCTGGCCCTGGCCGGTTTGGCTCAGCGGTTGGAGCGTCGGCCTGCGGTCCAGAGAGACCCGGGTTCGGTTCCTGCTAGGGGCATGTACCTCGGTTGTGGTTTGTCCCCGGCCCTGGTTGGGTCGTGTGGATGGCAATCACTCAAAGTGTCCCTTTCACGTCTATGTTTCTCTCTCTGTCTCTCCCTCCCACTCTATCTGAACAAAACATGAAAAAAAAAAGTCCTCGGATGAGGATAAAAAAACAAACAAGCAAATACACTTAGAAAAAAAGAGCAGAACACACCACGCCTTTTCTTAATTCCTTCATCAGGTACTTTTCTTCGCCAGTCTTCTGCTTTATTGATCAAGGAAAAATCTCTCTCTACTCGCTAATCAGGAAAAGAAACTTGGAGCCACACTGATTCCTGCGTCTGCCGATGAGAAAACTTCATTTGCAAAGTGCACCACTGTTTTTCAAGACAGAATAATTCACCCTCCCACCGAGTAGCAGGGAGGTCAGGGCGGTCGTGGTTTCTTTAGACCTCACCATTTCCTCCTGGTCTGTCTCGTTCGGGGAAATACTGGGGCAGGGGGGAGCTGGGACTCTCACCGTGCGCTGTCCCACCCTGCTGGTTGGAAGACAAGTGAAGACGGATGCCAGAGCACGGAGCAGTGGCCACCCTTGGATATTTCGCGGGCATCTGGTGTACCAGTGGGAAAGTTAGACAGGTTTCCACTGATAGTTATCCAAGCAGATGGAGAGAGCACATCCGTGCTCCGGACCACCGGGGCTGCCCTTGCCAAGGCCTGTGGTTCATGGCCATACGCTGGGCCCCGTTCCTGCTGCCCGCTGGGCTCCCGCTGGGCTCCCGCTGGACAGAGATGGAAGACACTCAGCTTCCCAGCTGATAAGAGCGTATGATCAATGAGTTTCCCCCTCGCAGCTGAAGGGAAGGTCTTTTACTGGCGGAGGGATCCAAGTCCCATTTGAAGTGAAGCCCTGGGACAGAACAGCTCTAACGCGAGGCTTCTGAGACACGTACAACATCCCCCAAACGTCGCCCAGACGGCGGGATGGGGCGGAGGGACTGCAAAGTTTCACGTCTTATTTTATCACGGTGCGAGATGTTGGGGTTGTATCCCTCTTCGTTAAACAGAACGACACAGCATGCGGAGAGGGGGTTACGTGTGATGTGCAGGCATTTCCAATCCCCAACATGCTGTTATTTCCAGCTATGAACACCATTTATCCCCTCAGCCCGGGTCCTTGAAAATAAACGAGCAAGACGTTGGCCAGCTGTGTGTGGCCGCCCTGTGCCTAAGGCCTGCGTTACCTCTTCGGGAAAGGTTTCGTTCTGTTGGTGACATTGTCTGATGTCTAGGCCAAGATGTTTTTCCTCTTATCCCACTGGGCTTTTGCACCACAATCTCCTAAATGTTTTTTTGTTTGTTTGTTTTTTACTTCAAATTTATGTTTTCATTTTTTTTAATCCTCACTCGAAGACATTTTTCTATTTTTTGTTCAGATAGAGTGGGAAGGAGAGACAGGAAAAGAGAGAGAGAGAGAAAAACATCAACTTGAAAGGGACACATCGAGTGGCTGCCACCCGCACAACCAACCAGGGCCGGGGACAAACTGCAACCGAGGTACATGCCCTTAGCGGGAACCGAACCCGGGTCTCTCTGGACCGCAGGCCGACGCTCCAACCGCTGAACCAAACCGGCCAGGGCTATGTTTTCATTTTAAATTCACAGAGAAGGCACCTAACGGGATCCAAGCAGGTTTCTGTCTTAGGGAAAGGGGTGCACGGAAGGCTCATGGGACAGAGGTCAGGGCTGGGGCAACAGGCTGGGGGACGTGAGGCAGCCCCGGGGCTGGAAGGGGTGGCACCCGCTGAAAGCAGATGCAGCGCACTGGGGCTCTCGGCATCTTCGCCGACATGGGAAGAGAGGGCATGGGAGAGTGAAATTCTCAGGCCAGAACAGAAGCCCCAGCACTATGCTGGAGAGGGTGCTGAAGGCAGGGCCGTCACTAGGGACCTGCAGAGTCCAGCACCACCGGAAGCTCCGTGAGGGGCGGAAGCCGAAGACGGAGGCTGTCACACTCAGCGGGACTGGAAATCACCCAGGCCTGGGATGGCAAAGCAGAGTGCGCTCTGGGTGCCAACATCTGTGATTGATGAGTGCACAGGGCGAAAAAGACAGTGAGTAACAATGACCAACAGTGTGGCGATCCCATGCCTCACCCCTCAAATTATGGATATTTTATCTTATACGGCAGAAAGGACTTCACATGTGGGATGAAGGCTACTAAGCAGGTGACTTCAAGGATTTTCCAGGTGGCTGCAAGTGATCACACGAGCCCTCACAGAGAGAAGGCGGAGTCTGAGAGCGTCCAAGCACAAGGGTGACTTCACAACCCCTCTCCGGCTTTGATGAAAGGAGGGACTACCTGCCAAGGAATGTGGGCAGCCTCTAGGATCCGCGGTTGGCCCCCCGCTGTCATCAGCATGTAAATGGGGACATCACAACATCAGCAAGGAACTGGATTCTATCAACACCCTGAATGATGCTGGAGAAAGATTCTCCCCAGACCTCCAACTAAGAGGCCAGACCCTGGACCCCTGGTTTGAGCGAAGGGGAGCGCCCAGTTGCACCCCCTAGACTTCTGCTACTTCCGAGCCACAGAGTATGAGACAAGAGATGGGTGTTGTTTTCAGCGGCTAAGTTTGAGGTAACTGGTTACAGTAGCAATAAAGAAGTAATTCATACCTACTCGTAATGATCATTACACCTTTCATAAGTTTGCAGAGGACAATAATATGGAATTAAAAGTCTGAACGGACAAGGACAGTGACCCTCAGGACTCGGGACATAGAATCATGCAATTTCAGAAGAGAAGAGGGACTTTAATGTTTATAGGGAAGGAGAGAGTTCAGTTCCGGCGGGCTGCGGAGGGACCTTCTTGGCAAGGACTGAGAATATACACACTGGTGAGAAGCTGGCCAGTGGGCTGGGCAGGCAGGGGTGCAGTTCCGAGCCACGAGGGAACATCACTGTCACATTGAGTGGGAAGGGCAGTGATGGTCAGCACGCACCTTGGGCACAAAAGATTGTGTGGCCTCTGTGCAGAGTGAAGGACATAAAAACCATGCTAGGTGAGGATAGGAGAGTGCATATGTGATGTTACCTTGTAAACATTTTCACTTAAAAAAGGTTAGTTTTGAATTGGGTATTTCTGTCCCCCAGCCAAACACCAGGTCAATCTTACTTTTCCCAATCATCAGATTTTTTTTGCAAAGCTTCTTTCTTATTTATTATTGCTCCTTGTCTCCCTTGTTTGCCACCTTTTAAAAATAGTCAAGCTACCAATAAGCCCATGAGTAATTTTTAGTAAAATCATCATTCACATGTGTTTAACATTTTAAATTAAACCTTGATCTCGTCATGTCAATGGGTGCTGTCACATTGGGTCACAGAATTACTTTAAATAAGTGTAATGTCCTCCACATTTTGAGAAGGAAATAATATATCACAGTATACCTTACGTGGCTGGGTCATGGGACCCTGTGCTATTGAGAGATGATCATGTAACATACGATTTCTGTTGCCAGGAGAAGGGTTGAATGTAGGTAAGGGACGAGTGTCTCTATAAATCACGTTTGGTCGTGGAGTCCATTTAGACCTTCCACTAGCCCATAAAACAGGGCTAATGGCCGAATTTAGTGTCATAAAATATTGTTTAGGGAGATTTACTATTCCTTCTGTAAGCGGCAGCTCAGTTTTAGAAATATTCTTATGTTTATAACAACGAACTCTCTGGTTGATGGAGAAAAAGTGCTGTATCAGTTGAGCGCCTCACACACTGCAGTGAGTGATCGTACCCTTATAAAATGTCCTTTATTTTGGAGCTGAAACACAAATGATGCTGTTTGCTGAAGACGTAGCGCGGTGTGTGCCCTGGGGAGGGAGCTTTGGGAAGTGAACCGTGTTGAGTAGGTGGATCTGGACGAATACAGCAGAATCAGGTCCACAAGGGATCAGATCTGATCACCATCACGTGTCGGCAGGGCTTATTAGATGTTTCTCATGAAAAAGACTTGGCCCGTGCTGTCAGAATGCCTATGCTCACGTCACCTCCTCACTTTCCCTTCCTGCGAGTACGCTCGGGTGCTCATCAGGGTCCTTTGTAACGGCTGCTGACCACAGACATGTCCCGAAAGTTGAAGAAATGAACTCAGTCGTCGGTTACTGCTACCAAGCTTTCTACGCGAGTCCTTGGTCCCGCCGTAGCCTTTGAGTTATGGCCTCTAAAATGCAAAATATGATATAAGTATGTCGCTGCCTGAGACAAGGTAGGTGCCTGTGTCTTTTGTGTGCAAGGTCATAGATCACTACCTCAAGGAAGCATCTTTTATCCTAACTTGCCCTGAGTAAACACATCCCCCATTTATTATACAAGGGGTTAGAGCACAGATGTTCCTTGCAGACCGCCATTTGATAATTCAGAATCCCTCCACGTAACTCGGATTTTATGAAGCCAGCTTAGACTTGGCAAGAAAGGGAACACAGATTTTTCACGCCAGGTGTACTGTGCAGTTGAATTATCACGCACGCCTTTTGGCCAAGTGGAATTACTTTTCCTTTGGCCCCGGATGCTTTTTCCTCATGTTGCAGCTGTGCAGAAACTCCCTCGGCAACCTTGAATCTATGTATCAAGACCGTTTATAAATGGCCTAACGCCTGAGGATGGAGGAGGAACATTATTGTGCGACTATATTTGCCAACGTTTCAGAAAATTTCTGCAGAAATGTGCCATTGAATTGTGCCCATTTTAAGCCTTATCGCTCAGTATTTTCCGATAAGAGAATGTGCACGGGGCGAACCTTGCTCAGCCAGGACAGTGGCATAGACTCTGCAGTAATGTGCTCATGAAGGCACAGCCCAGGCCTTTGAGAGTCCCCCCTACCTGGACAGACAGAACTACAGCCCTGGGAGACGGTCTGAATGCGTCACACGGCTGAGCCCTGAACTGCCGGGGCTCGATCAAGGCTGGAGAATTTAGGAGAGACAGGCGGATAACGCAAGGGGAGGTGTCGGGGGAAATGCACATAGTGGAGACATCATGGCATAGAAATGAAACTCATGGAGTTTGGTCATCCAGGCTGGGTTATCATCCAGGCTGCAATAGTTACAAGATAGGTGACCTTGGGCAAGTGGGTTCATATGGTTAAATCTCAGGAGATTTTTAACTCAAAAGATGCAAAAGAAAAATTACTAACTCTTAGTAGGGTCTCGATAAAGTTAAAGGAGATAACAGTAATTAGCAATTACAGAACACTAAGGGCCATTCACTCTTCAAAATGCTTTACAACTACTAACCCATAGAACCCTCCCAACAACCCTATGCAATAGAGATGATAGTTTTCCTCTTTTATAACAGAGAAGGGATACAGCAAAGATAAATAACTAGGTCAAGGTAACATCTATTAACAGGGGGCCTGGGATTCTGAGCCCAGAGCTCAGGCACTGAACCGGTATATTCTGTTGCTCAGTTCATTTGCTGATTGTCACTATTATAGCTAAAGAGAATGATCTATGGCCTGGCCGGTGCGGCTCTGTGGTTGAGCGTCGACCCATGCACCAAGAGGTCACCAGTTCGATTCCAGGTCAGGGCACATGCCCAGGTTGTGGGCCAGATCCCCAGTGGGGGGCATGCAGGAGGCGGCCAGTCGATGTTTCTATCTCTCCCTCTTTCTTACGAAAGAAAGAAAGAAAGAAAGAAAGAAAGAAAGAAAGAAAGAAAGAAAGAAAGAAAGAAAGAAAGAAAGAAAGAGAGAATTAGCTAGGCCCTAGACTTTGAAACATTATTTTAGTGTAGAGTCAGAAGAAATATATACACAGTAATGCCTTAACATATATATCTGCATATTCAGTCTATGAGATCTGACAGTGTTTTAGTTGCATAAAATTGTAATCACACCTTAAAACATATTTTTAAATGTTAGCCATTTTTTTTGTACAGGTTTTTGCCCACAGACATAATACTTCTGAGGAGATCTGGGTGAAACCCATCACAATTTTCCACCCCCAAAGAAATCAACCCCGTTGGTAATTCATTAGAAAAAGTCTATGACAATTTAACAGTCTTGCTTCTTCAGTTTGAGTTCGTAGCTATATGGAAGATATCTAGCTGAGAAAATATTAACGAAGCTTAAGCCTCAGCAGCTGGGACTCTCAAAAAAGTAATATGTTACTGAAACATTGCGAGAGTATGAAATGACTTGCAAAGTCACGGCTGATGAATTGCAAGGAGCATGCCTGTATATGAATTCCGTTTTCTCCCAGAGACACAGTGCTCATTGATTTTTCTCAGCAAAATCCACGAGGAAACCGATGAGGACTTTGACTATTCTCTGCCTTTGTTGTTCACGCCATCCTGGACAGACTATGGTTTGCTCCATTTCATAAGTAAGATAAAAAAAAGGGGGGGGGGAGCGGACTTTCTGTTGCCTTTGGATTTTAAGTAGTTTCCTACCTAGCTGCTATTTTTATTTCAAGAGAGGGAAAGGATGATTACGGCCATCACGTAAATCTACTCCAGTGAGAAAGAGGACGCTGTGCCAGGCTCCCCTGGAAGTGGGCAGCGCTGTTCCCAGATGGCACGCATCTCCATCCATCGTCTGTGCGACGGATGAAAGACGACACCGCTGCTGAAGGGCCGGTTTCTTCCTAACGTACATCTGGAAAGCTAAACAGCTCAAAAATGCCAGTTCCACACTTCAAAAGCCAGATCCCAGGCTCCGTACTAGTAAACAGCATTTTGTATGGCAGGTGGAGAATCTGTAACGTTGGGGGTGAGGCTGTGTATTCCTGAGGCTTAGAGCGATGGGAAACACCATTAGACAGGAATTGCTGCCTCAGGCGATGTGACGTGACCAGCACACAGCAGCTCCTCCAACAACGCGCCAGGCACAGTGTGGTGAGCTCTGTGACAAGGGGCAGGGACAGAGAGGCTCGGGGAGGCGCACCTCACCAGGAAGGACCTAGGTCATCGGAAGGGGAGCATGATTCTGAACTGAGCACAGGAATCAGGAGTGAAGAGGTGGAAAACACGAGAAACTGGTTACCCCCTTTCCCGCCGGGATCCAGAGCAGGCTCCCTAGACCTGGACCGTCGAGAGTGTCCTGTTTTATCCCCTGACTGCACCATTGCCTCTGCTCCCACCAAACGTGGACACGTGGTCGGACAAGGCGGGCACTGTCTGCCTCCTCCTGCTGTCCTCGCTTTGGGGATGGTGAGCTTTTTTATTACTTCTTCATTTATTTATTTTTTGTCTTTATTGATTTCAGAGTGAGAGGAAGAAAAAAGGAGAGAGAGAGAGAAACATCAATGAGAGAGAACAGCGATGGGCCGCCTCCTGCACGCCCCCCACTGGGGATCGGGCCCACAACCTGGGCATGTGCCCTGACCGGGAATCGAACCAGCGACCTCTTGGTGCAGGGTCGACGCTCAGCCACTGAGCCACACCGGCCGTGCTTTTCTGCCTCTTTAAAGGTGATGCAGCCTGTAGCACCTACCCTGTTCTCCCGACTCCTTGAAAATCCCCCAAGCTGTCCATGGCTTCCTTCCTTCACACTCAGAGCACATTTTAGAACCAAACTCTGGGTTTAGGGTCACTCCGTCACCTTTTCTCAAAATACTGCAGTGACGTGGGATCACATTGCAATGTGCTTACGTATTTTTTCCACCAGTTGTAACACCCTCAATTCTCCAGATAATAGACCCAGGTTGGAATCATTGTTTCCGAGAGTTAAGACTCCTGGGGTGTCATCTGCCTGTCATTTGAGAAAAGGGGAAGGATGGGAACTCATTGTTTTTGACCGTCAGCGCATCAGGGACTCCACGAGGTGTGCGAAACGTTAACTTTTCAAATGCCCCCGGTAGCTCCAAGCATTATCTCCATTTGCTGAGCAAAGCACTGGCGAGGGTCCCTGCAGCTGGGAGGCCTCCCCAACCATCAGCCAGCATCCTGGGTGTGCAGTTCAGCCAGCAACAAAGCCCAGCGCGCTCCTGCCCCAGCGAACCCTCCTCTGGGCCGCGAGGGGGCGGGAGCCTCAGCAGGCTCCTCTCCACCCTCCCTGGCTGCTCGGCCAGGGCCAGACCGGGCCTCCCTTCTACGCGGTGGCCTCCCGCCTCCTGGACCCACGACCCAAAGCCACCTCCCATGCCCCAGTCTTCAGCACGGTCCTCACTTTGAAAACAGGGCTTAAAATAGTAGCTATTCCGGCCCTGGCCGTTTTGGCTCAGCGGTTAGGGCGTCCGCCTGCGGTCCAGAGAGACCTGGGTTCGGTTCCCACTAAGGGCACCTACTTCGGTTGCAGTTTGTCACTGGCCCTGGTTGGTCGTGTGGGTGGCGACCATTCGATGTGTCCCTTTCACGTCGATGTTTCTCTCTCTCTCTCTCCCTCCCACTCTATCTGAACAAAATATGGAAAAATGTCCTCGGGTGAGGATAAAAAAAATAATTTAAAAAAAAAACAACCAGTAGCTATTCCGTAAGGATTTCGTAAGAGAAGGATGCGACGGCAGGAGGGAAGCGCCGGGCTGTTGCTGTCATTACACTGACGTGCCAGCCCTGTCCCTTCCTGTTTCCTTAGTCCCCAGGCCTTGGGAACACCCAGCGCTGATTTGTGTTCGGGTGTCTGGTTTTACTTCCTGACAGTGCCTCGTTTTCCAAAACAAATGAAATGATATTTGACTTCAGTTCAAGAGCTGACAGTTCAGTCGCACATAAGTGCGTGAAGAAGAAAACGGGTGTAGTTAAGACTGTCAAGAAAATATGGAGATTGTCACACTGCCTTGGGCGTTGTGACGGGGCGAGGCTGGTCATGTCCCCTCCCCTCCCCCTTCCCCGCATCGCTGTGTGCCCAGAAGGGGGGTTCTGACATCAAGAGCATGCCAAGAAGAGATACTGTTTCCAATGAAGCGAAAAACAGTATAATATATGCAAGTAATTAGTTCCCACATTTAATAGCTTCTCAAAGATGGTGAATATGTTAAGGGAGCTTTTTATATTCCTCTGAACCACGAATCCATGTACAACACAGTATTACGTAATTGAAAATGCCTTTGACCCAAAGGTCTAGATTTATCCTGGCAAATTAAGTGTGGAACCCCCTGATCTCTGGGTCTCGTTCAGAATGCAAACAAGTCAAGGCGGTCGGTGCCAACTTTAGGGTGGCATTCAACACAGAGGGGAAACGGGACCTTCATTCGTAGCAAACAGCATCAGGTGTGATCTGAGGAAAAGGGGGTTGGCATCAGGAAGGCTACGTTAATTCTGTTCCTACCAGAACAGTAAACACAATCCGACAGATGTTGGGATGAAGGCAGACAACCAAGTGCTCAAATAGACCCTTCACGCAGGACAGGACCCACCAGAGACATCACTTCATCTGGTCATTCCATTAGACACACCTGAATTCATGTCCCTGCTTCCCCAGAAAAGCATGGAACTCTTCAAGAAAGATCAGTTCCTCCCAGTGGAGAGCACCACGTGAGTGCGCCCATCGGGTGTATACATCGACTGCCTTCAGATCCTCGTGACTGGCCCCGGCCAAGGGCGACAGCTGCCAGGCACGGGGGGTCAGCTGAAGCCGAAAGCGAGCTGAGAGTCAGCATGCTCTTCGCCAGAGATTACAGGGGCTATTTTTAAACTTTCCTTCTGCACATCTTTACAGAGATCAAAGTTAGATGGCAAAGGAAACTTGATAATGCCTCCTCTTAGGACGCCGCCTTACCTCCGTGGGTCACCCAGAAGCCGTGCACCGTGGAATGGTCCAGGGTGATCGTCCACAGCGCTAAGACGTGGAATGCTCCAGGGTGATCGTCCACGGCGCTAAGACGTGGAATGGTCCAGGGTGATCGTCCACGGCGCTAAGATGTGTGACGCACAGTAGCCATTCCTGGCTCTGTTACCTTCCACGACTTTGCTTTGAACACTAAAAGGGTGTGAGATGTGAGAATATTTTTAAAATAAGGAGTATGATCGATAATTCTGTTGTATTTTTATTCTTCACGTGGGCCATGCCCACGGCGAAGCGGGTACGTTTTGGTCTGACCCTTTATATGGTTTTAATAAGAGAAGTAAATTATTGAGTGATGGCAATGAATCCAATTTGGAACGGCCAGGTTTTCTTTTCGGATTTGTGAACATGAGTTACGAACACCGAGAGGAAATACCATGACCACACGACAAGCCCTCCACATCGTTGACTTACTGCAGTGACGTGTACTGATGGGTAGTACTGAACACATAGGCCCCACTGTGAAGACACATGATACTCAGCAAACGCATCTGAAGGACAGGTCGACATGGCCACTGAAGGGACTCGGAGATGCCAGGGTTTGAACCTGGGGCCTCGTGCATGGAAAGCGGATGCTCCACCACTGAGCTACGGCCCCGGCCATAGGCATGGCTTCCTATGTTGATGAATCAACACAGCCATTCCTGTGAATAAGATGAGCTACACAGCCTCTTTCCAGGGACTGAAACAGCATTGGATTCCTATGGTTTCACTGCCAGGCTCAGAGAGTTCCTAAGCGTCCCCATGGGTCTACCCATTCCGTCCTGCTACTGAGACGTCCCCATCACGCTGGTTCCCTTACGTACAAAGATGAAGAAGCTTGCGTTCCTTCACGGTGTGTCTCATTCATATGCTCTCCTGCTCCTAAGCCCAGGAAAATATTTAAATTATACTCCTCAATGTCCTCATTACTTCTGTAGGGAGACAATGGGAAAAAATAATTTCTCCTTGCCCGGCCGTTGTGGTTCCGTGGATGGAGCATCGTCCCATGGACTGAGAGATCAGGGTTCGATTCCCAGTCAGGGCACATGCCCAGGTTGCGGGTTTGATCCCCAGTAGGGGGCGTGCAGGAGGCAACTGATCGGTGTTTCTCTCTCACATCGATGTTTCTATCTCTCTCCCTTCCTTTCTCTCTAAAAAACATATTAAAAAACAAAAACAAAAAAACTTTTCTCCTCTGCTCTCCCAGGCTCCCTGGCTGGAGTCCTGCACATTAGAGCGACAGGGGACAGGTGATCAAGAGGAAGACAGCTCGTCATCGGCACAGAGCGCACGTGTGCAGGAGAGACCAGCGATGAGCAGCCCCAAGAGGGCACTGCCCGGGGACACACATGGGCTCTCGACAGGAACAGTGAATGTGCAGAGCGGTAAGAGAAGGAGAAAGCTGTAGGCTGTCAGGGTGGCACCCTGTGGGGCAGTAAGTATAGGGGAGAAACTACTGGAAGGTGGGGACGCCCCAGTGAGGTTTGCCGTCCACTTCTGAGTGCCCTGCTGCCTCAGGTGAAGGGGCGCTGTCCCCTCCCTGGCACGGTGGGATGGCACCACCCTCACACGCAGGCTGTATAGTCTGCTTCCTGAGAGATGGTGGATGGCAGAGAGCTCACCCTGTGTCTGTTTCCTCTCAGTTGCCGTCAGCTCCAAATCACCCCTGCACCAGCATATTTCGGGGTGGCCTATCCTGAACCCCCTCACTTCCACCCTGGGGTAAGGGTGAGAAGAGAGGGTCTTGTATTGAGAACAAAGAGGAAACAAAGTGAGAGCTCACCTGTTGCAGCAGCGACGCTTTCCGCAGCGGGGACGTGAGATCCTGCTTGTTCCCCAGCAGGTCGAGTCTACCCAAGTGGCCAGAGAGCCAGCAGCTCCGAGGACCGTTCTAGAGACACACGTCCCAGACACAGAGCACGCTGGCACTCGCCTTTGGGGGGCTATGACGATCGAGAGGAAAGACTGATCGGCTAACTAACATTTTCACAATGAAAGGACGAAAAAAATGCCATAGCAAATGGAAACACTCGGTTTCTATCTCATCTCCTTAATTACCAGGACCCATACCGCTGAGCAGCACGTCCCGGACGTGGTATGAGCACGCGACCCTCTCAACATGCCACGCGCTCGCCGGGGCCGTACAGAGCCCCCTTCCCAGGGTACCACCAGCGGCGCACCCCGGCTCCGGGGCTGATCTCTTCCCCAGGAAGATGCCGACTTGAAGACACATCTTGGCTCGACCTCAGCAGTATTTGAACACTCTTGGCCAAGAAACAACACTGGGCACCACATCACTCGTGAGCCAAACCAATGACAGAGAACACACGTACGTCAATGGAACTAACGAAGTGCGGTCCTCCGTGGGGGAGGTCCTCCGTGGTGGGGCACTGCCAAGAAACGAGAAGCTCCCCTCCTCCCCGAGCTCTGGTTCCAGCATCATGGCAGCGCCAGAAAACCCTCACCCGGACCGTGTGCTTTCTACGTGACACCAGATGTTTAATTGTGTGTGTGTACGTGCACATGAGCGTGCGCTGCTATTCCCGTTCAAAAACTTGCGAGCAGAGAATGATTTAAAGTCTGGTTGCAATAGTCCAAGTCACAGCTGTTTCCTTCGAGCCAGCCGTGACTCAGACTTCCTTTCCGATGGGAGCAGAGACACCGGGCACACGGAGTTTCGGGCCACCGCCTCCGCGAGAAGGCGTCTCCTTCGTGCTTCTGCCCCTGCGAACCACACAGTGGGGCTGAGCACGCAATGGGAGCACGTTGACCTGTTCCTGCTCTCGCGCAGGCTGGCGGTCCAGCGAGGGAGAGCACTCAGGAGCGCAGACCCACGCCCCGGGGCTGCTGAGTACGCTAGCGTGGGCACGCGGGAAGGACCCGGGACAGTAGGCGGGCGGAAGGGCGGGAGCGACTCCCAGGAAGGGAGCACTGAGTGGGCTGGTCTGAGGCGACAGAGGAGGGGAACACGGGGGAATGTAAACCCGCAGGGTGATGGACGGAGTCCAGGAAGTGAAGGAGCGAAGAGAGAGGTGGTTTGAGAGTGTCTTGTACCAGGTACCCGAAGGCCACAGACTGGGAAAGCTTTTATTTTTTGAGGAAGAGACAGCAAGTTATTAAAAGGTTTCGGAGTGGAAGTGTTGCCGGAGGGAAGAGGGGCCCGACGCCTCCGACACCCGTGGGCAGGAGGCTCTCCCAACATCTTTAGAAAATATGTCATTCTCTGGGGTCCTCAAGTTTCGTGTCCCTCAGTCCTGGGAGAGGGGCAGTTGTGGGTTTAGCAAGGCCAGAAGTAAGGCCCACGTCCAGAATGTCCGCTCCATGATGCCGCTGGGTTCAGACCAGGGTTACTTCAGATTCACTCCATTAACCCATGGTGGGGGTCCCACAGGGCTGCAGCCCACATGCGGGCACGGGGCGTGGGAGCCCCACAAGCCAAGAGTCTGGCTCAAGTGACGAGAGAGAGAGAGAGAGAGAGAGAGAGAGAGAGAGAGAGGAAAAGAGGGTTTTTCTTTGTCTAAGAGATTAAATATCCAGATGTCTCCTGCTTGCGGTGGCCACGCCTGTTCTGGCCGCTGACTCACTCCCGTTGTCTGTCTTCCCTTTATTCCTTTCCTGTCAAACAATAACCAGGTCCTGGTGACGAGGACAGAAGGATGCAATTGAATTTGCACTTAGACGTAAAATCTTGAAGACGCTAATGTTCTTGCAGACACACGTCGCTACGTTAAAAGGAGGTCACGCTGGAGCAGGCTGGACTCCATTCTACTGGTCCATGTACCAAAAGGGGAAACTGAGACAGTGACACACACAGAACTCATTGTGAACATGAAGGCAGAGGTCGGGGCGAGGCACCCACCAGCCGAGGATGGGCAGCAAACCTCCAGGAGCTGGGGAGAATCTGGGCGTCGTTTCTCCTACCAACGCAGAAGGGACGAGCCAACCCTGCCCACACCTTGACTTTGGACCGATCAGTTCTGTTGAAGACAGCTTCTCTGTGGCCGGGCCCCCGCAGCCCAGCAGACCCATCCGCCTCCCGCCAGGACTCAGCGCCTCCCCCAGCGCCTCCCCGGTCCCAGGTCTGCTCCCCGTCCCCTTCAGCTGCTCCGTTCCCAGGTCTGCTCCCCGGTCCCCTTCAGCTGCTCCGTTCCCAGGTCCGCTCCCCGGTCCCCTTCAGCTGCTCCGTTCCCAGGTCTGCTCCCCGGTCCCCTTCAGCTGCTCCTTCCCAGCCTCCCCGGGGCTGTGTGAATGGGGAGTCACCCGAGCTGCGCTTCCTTCTCATCTCGGCGGAAGCTGCCTGTTTATATTTTCCGCACGTAACAACTCCTCCCAGAGTAAATACACAGTGGCTCGCTCGTTCTCGTTCTCGGTGCTACCAAAGCTCTTGTGAGGAGCGGTTTCATTTATAATTGATGGCAGTTTCCGCCTATGCCCTTTTGTTTTGTTAATAATTTATCCCCGTATCAGAAATGGTTATATCTTCTGACTTGATCTCCCATAGTTTTTATTTTTGTCAATATATATAAACGCAGCTAATTCTGTCTCCTGTGTCTGTCACAGTGAGGGGGTCCACTGGGGTCAACATCAGTGCCCACTTGACCGCGTCTCCCATTATAATATGTGACTGTGTGAGCACGTCCATGCGGAGGACTCAAATCTTTCCTCCCCGATATGTTTAGTCTTAAAGAAAACTGGCAAAAGCATTATATATATATCAAGAAATCAAAGCATTCAAATGTGGTAAAGAGCTCTGGCCGGTTTGGCTCAGCGGTTAGAGCGTCGGCCTGCGGTCCGGAGAGACCCGGGTTCGGTTCCCGCTAAGGGCGCGTACCTCGGTTGCAGTTTGTCCCCGGCCCTGGTCGGTCGTGCGGGTGGCAGCCACTCGATGTGTCCCTTTCGCATCGATGTTTCTCTCTCTCTCTCTCTGTTCCTCTCTCTCCCTCCCACTCTACCTGAACAAAAAATGGAAAAATGTCCTCGGGTGAGGATAAAAAAAAAAAAAAAAAAAATGTGGTAAAGAATACTTTTTATATAGGCAGATGGAATGGCATAAAATAATTGGTGTATTTTGTGTGTGGGAAGTTTTATGACTATTAATAGACAGAAGAACCTAAATAGTTCTTCCCAGACCATTTATTTTAGTGGTAGCTATTATATCATTGTGAAATACATGAATTTACTTTAGTTGGAATTAAACACAGTCAAAATCGAATTAATTTTCCTTTGATTGTATGCATTAGAAATCTTTTGTAACCATCATTTTGTTTATAATGTGCATGCTATAATATTTTATAATTTTTTAGTTGTTCGATGTTCTAAATAACTATCTGTCTCTAGTTTGCAGTTGTGGTTAAATTTTTTTCAAACGCGTTGTAGACTTTCATCCACATCTTCCTACTTCTTCAAGGCCCCTACAAACAGCGGTTCCTCCATAGTCTTCTCAAACCACACTAACGGATATTCAAACGAGGGATGGTAACCCTTTAGGTAGTTCACAGATTATTTCCTTATACATTTTATCTTTAATCTTTTCTGTTTTAAAATAGTATTGTAGCCCTGGCTGGTTTGGCTCAGTGGTAGAGCATCAGCAGCAGACCAAAGAGTTGTGGGTTCGAGTCCGGCAAAGGGCATGTACCTCGGTTGTGGTTCGTCCCCGGCCCTGGTTCGTCCCCGGGCCTGGTCGGGGTCATGCAGGAAGCAGCCAGTAGATGTGTCTCTCTCACGTCAATGTTTCTCTCTCTCTCCCTCTGTCTCTATCCCTCAGGTGAGGATACAAAATAACAATTAAAAAGTGAAATAAGTAGAAGACCTGTGTGGCCGGGGTGTAAGATCACTGGGCAGAGAGCAGGCTCTGCTCTGCACCCCGCTCACAAAGCCTTGAGCGGGGTCTCGTGCTCAGACACCAAGCAGCATTCCCAGCTGACTGCCCACGTCCGTCTGGTTCCGTATGTTGTCAAAGGGGTTGCTTCACAAAACGGAGCTGCAGCTGCCTTAGTAGAATTGTTTTGTTGTTACAAATGTGAAACCCCAAAGGCAACTTCAAGTTCCACTTCAGATTTCATGCTTACTTGCAGAGTATTCAAAACATTGCTGAACGTAACATATTGCATCGCAGCATCAAGATTTCAGAAGCATTCTTGTATTGTTTTCATATATTTAGATTTCTTAAGAGACATCCCGAGAGAGCACATGGTCACGCAGAGGGACACCTGTCATCCGCCAAGAAACACGTATGAACAGACACAGTGGAGGCAAGAATGTTATCAATCATGTCAGTATTTTCCACAACAATTTTCCTGACATGATGTGTTTTCCCTTGAGAATGAATGGCTTGCTCCTCTGTGATTAGATAGCCCGAATGCATGTGACCAGAGCCTTGGTTTTCTTGAGGCAGAAATGCTGTTTTGCTTTATTTTTTTGAGAACACCATTTTTCTCTCTTACTCTGAAATGACATCTCGGAGTATGATTGATAGGATGGTGGGAATAATCAAATGGTGACATTTTTTAGTGTCAAGTTGAAATAGCAGCTCTCTAAGTTCACAGATAATTGTGTAGAACTGTTTTGATACAAATAGAGTGATGCTCTGCTTGCATTAGTCTATAAAGGCAAAAATGAGTTGGAGACGGAGAGAGTGATCGGCATCAATGAGTCACACTGTCATCAAAATGCCACTTAACAAAATAAACGCAAAGGCACGTCAGTGGGGGGAAATTGGCACATGCCAATCACCAAGAGCAATTGCAAAAGTAGGGGGAAGCAGAATCTCGGTGAGAAGCTATTGTTTTCCCTGAAAAAGAAACGTTTTATTCGGAGGCACTGCAGTAGGGTTGACTGTGGTCATTTTACCACCTAATGTGGTCGGCGAGAGGAGGCATCCTTGGCGAAACGTCGGCCAGCACAGCAGTTCGACATCTGTGCTCGTTGGCATCACGCTCAGCAGAGCGAAAGGCAGAGGGGCCAGAGCTCGGGCGCTGGGCGTGGCTCCCTGTCGGGTCGGAGAAGGAATGGGCCAGGCGACCGCGGACCATGGATAGTGCATATTTTGTAGAACAAATGAACAGAATGTAGTTGCACACCCGCAATACATTTCTCACAAACCGCTGTCATCTCAACTTTTAATTTTAGTGAATTTATTAAAATTCAACTCACACCTCTACACTCGGCACATTTTTCTTTTTTCTAGCTTTATTGAGGTATAACTGGCAAGTAAATCTTGTGTATATTAAAGGTGTACAAAATGACGTTCAGAAATGTGTGGGCATTGAGAAATAATCACCACAGTCACACTAATTAACATGTCTGTCACCTCAATGGTTGACATTCTCTTCCTTTCTTCCTCCTACCTTCCTTCCTTCCTCCTTCCTCCGTCCTTCCGTCTTTCCTTCCTCCTTCCTTCCTTCATCTTTTTCCTTCCTTCCTTCATATATATATATGTATACATATACATACACATATACACACATATATACATATACATACATATATACACACATATATACATATACATACATATATACACACATATATACATATATACATACATATATACATATACATACATGTATACACACATATACATACATATATGCATACATATATACATACGGTTATTTTAAATACATACGACAAGCTTTATAAAGTAAAGGCATCAAGAGTATACCAGTGTGCATCAAAGTATACAGGAAGACAGAAGAAGCCCAAATAACCTTTGATGGACAAACAGGCAAAGAAAAGGTGCCGTGTGTGTGTGTGCCATATTATTAAATATATGTATTTACCAACAACATAAAATATGTAAAATATATGAATCTATCACAACATAAGCATGCACAACGAACTATTACTCAGCCGTGTAGAGGAGGAGACCCTGCCATCGGGGACAGCATGGATTGAGGCAGAGGGCGTCATGCTGAGCGAGACAGCCAGACACAGAAGGACAAGTACTGACTGGTCTCAGACATCGCAGACAAATATCCAAACATCACGCTGTGCACCTTAAATAGAAACGTTTTTTACTTGTCAATTATACCTGAATGACACTGGGAGAAACATGCAGTAGTGGGGAAATTATTTAAGCATTCGACACATTTTGGCTTCGGAAGACATATGTGGCAGAAGAGAAAACCAACAGCAAGTGAGAAATTAAACGGAGCAGACTCCCCAAGGAGCGGCCGACGGGGCACAGGAGTCTTAGCTACGGCTCTGCCTCGGCGGGGCTGTCCCTGACAAAGCAAGCTGCCTGCAGACTCCCTCCTGGCGCTTCCCGATGCCACTCGGCCACACTGCAGATAAAGAAACGTCAAAGAAACGACAGGTGCAGGCAAACCTGGAGGAAATGGGGTACGTGCAGAACAGAGATGCGGAAAGGAGTCCTGGTTTGGTAGGAAAGAGCTGGAAAGGGCATCCCATGGGCCAGCTCCGAGTGTATAGAGGGTGAAGCTCAGTCGTTCTGAACCTTTCACACACACGGGGTTGGGGGGGCGCACAGGCACATTTTAAATAACAATAAGATGGGACTTTTGCACAGGAATCTGAAGGAGGCCGGTTGGAACTCGGTCCTTCTAGCTTGTGGCGTGCTGGCGCTCGGAAGACCCTGTCCAGCTCTCTGACTCACGCTGTCACACCTTAATTTGACTCCACTTTGACTAGCTTGAAGCACACGTTGGAAAAGAACTCAGAGCAATTCGAAGCGAAGCGCTAGAGAGGCTGCAACAGACGTGGATGTTCCCTTCGGTTCGGTTCAGCCAGCAGATCGCTCTCGGAGCTTTAGAAAGAACATGGGAAAGGTCATTTCTCAGCCAGCATGACAAGGGTATATTTAATCTCAAAAACATCAGAGGATATAACCTCCTTTAAAAGCTAATGCCTCTTATTCTAACCCCAGAGCACTATTACGCTCATTGGTAGGAAGCTAAATGTAATAAAGAAAGAAGTGATTAGACATAATATCCTAGTGATCTGAAATGCTCAAAGAATCCATTTCATTGGCCAGATTTAGCAACAGAAAAACACTGGCTTTCTTCTCTGGCAAAATAATAATTTATTTTCATTTTCTTCATAATTAGCGATTTAACATAAAGTTCCTAATTAGTGATTTCACATAAAAATTTCAGTTGTTAATATTGTAAACTTCCAGGTAGACATGTGATAATTTTGCCTAGAAATACTTATTCAGAAAGAAAGAAAATATTCACAATCTGACAAAAAAAACATTCCTTGAAACTACAGGAAAATAAAAGTTGTCTAGTGTTTATGCAAATGTACAAACTTGTTTCTAGTGCCTGCACACCTAATAAATCTCAGAGGATGTGCTGCTGCTTAAGAACTTCGAAGACACACAGATTTAGATCTGGTGCCTCTCCCTTCCCAAATGTTGCTACTTCTATCTTTCCCATTGTTTCAAGTAAACACACCAATGTTACCGGCAACATTTTCTTTCGGGAAGCTTTTCTGGCCATGACCACCCATTTGGGGAAGCTGACCCTCCACATGTTCTTACAACAAACTAGCCACACCTCTATCATGGCTTTTACGATATCGTCATCATCATCATCATCATCTCCACCACCATCATCATCATCTCCACCATCATATCATCATCTCTACCACCATCATCATCACCATCATCTCCACCACCAACATCATCATCTCCACCACCATCATCACCATCATCTCCACCATTATATCATCATCTCTACCACCATCATCATCACCATCATCTCCACCACCACCATCATCATCTCCACCACCATCATCTCCATCATCTCCACCATCATATCATCATCTCTACCACCATCATCATCACCATCATCTCCACCACCATCATCATCACCATCATCTCTCTACATGTCTGCACCTTTGTCCAAGCTTGGAAACTCTTAATGGTAGATATTGAATGTTACCCATCTTCCAATTCCTGACACCTAAAAGCCAATTTGACACTTAATAACTGCTTAATTCAATTTTCCTGGGAAAAATAACAGCTAGATGAAAGAGTGAATGCATGGATGAATATAAATTTGACTGGAATAACAATGAATGTAACTTCAGCTTTCGTGGAAAAAAAAAAATTAGAAACCAAACTATTTCATAATCTGCCTTCTACCGAGAGTTTTAGCTTCTTCTGACAGAGACAGTTTAGAAACGTAAGTGCACTTATATTTTCGACTTTGCTTTTAGGAAATCCATACTACTCCACTAAAAATGAGTTTTATTTCTCTAGTTAGTTTCCATGGCCCCGTCAGAGAGGACAAGTGTCAGGATTTCTCCAATGATAATCAATCAAGTCATTATTGCTTCCGAAAATGTCTGTTGGAGATAAACTGGAGCCCAGCTCAGGAAGGAGGAATTGGACCACGGGTACCGGGAGTGAGAAGCTGATGTCAGCAAGGGAGACGACAGTAATGAGGTGGCTGATTGACGGGTGACAGTAAAGGACATAGAGATCAAAGGACGAGAAGGAATCTGCTTCTGCCTGAAGAGCATGTCTTTACTTCGCTCGGGAAGCACAGGGAGCAGGTGGAGAGAACCCAGGAGTTTTCTCTGACTTTCCCTTCCCCTTTGAGCACCTTCCATCCAACGGTGTCACGGTCACGGAATACACTCAGGTTTAAGAGCACGTCGGCTTACGTCATACCACAGAACCCATTTCTGCGCAACGAAAGAGCTACCTGGTAAGGAATGATTGTAAAAGACAAAAACTGAAGCAGACATTTTTCTGTAGATGGGGAATGACTGTCTAAGCACAAATCCAGGCGAGGAAGATAAATAGACTTGACCACGTTTTAACTTTTTAATGTCAAAATGATCGTAAAATTGTGAAAGGACACAGAAATGAAAGAAATATAACTCACACAAGTGTAATTGGCACAGTCTTTCGAAAAGAGATGATAAAACCAATAAAAGAGATTCATCATCTACTCATTAGTTCCTACAGCACAGAACCCAGAAGTCACTCTTGATTTTGTCTTCCTAAGCATCTCCCGAGGTCCACAGTACTGGGGGGTGGATGTGCCACCCCAATTCCCTCCTGCAGGACCCAGACACGTGTCCCCAGCTGCAGAAGTCTTAATTGTGAGGTCTCCCCATGTGATCCACCTCGGGGAAACAGCCAAAGAGAACGTCCTCGACCAGGTAACTCTTCCTGGGTCAGGCAGCCTGCCTTCGAGGGCCGACCCCTCTCCATCACTCAGACCTGAGCCCTGCAGTTGGGAATTGTGCATTCGGAGCAGTACATCTGTTTGGACAGTACCCTGGCCTCAGTATTGACTAAGACAGACCTTCCACACCATCCAAGGTTTTTACTTCTCCATCACTATCAAAAGTAACATGTGTGTGTTTTAGGGTACAATACCCTCCCAGGAGCATTTTATATTCTCCGTCTTCGTCCATCGCACTGTGATCTCCCTTATGTCGGGGTGTCTCCCTTCCTCCTGCTCCATCGCAGCCCCCCGCCGGGGCAGCATGGCGGTGAAGGTATGGCCCTCCTTTTCAGTGCAGACCTCTCCTTTTCCTGTGGCGAGGATGGAGACTTGACCCCTCCAGCAGCCGCCTGGGGCTGCCTCAGCTGTAAGGCAAAGCCAGGCCGTTGCACGGAAGCCCTAGCATGACCGAGCATGGTGGTGACGCTGGAACCAGACCAGGTCTGCCCGGTGCGTGACGTCTCCAACACCAGTCTGTGCTGCAGCCCCTTGCTGGCTTGGCCAGACGTCACCCGCTCCGCATCGGCCCTGCGCCGTGGCCTGCCTGCCCAGTCCAGTCCTGCCCCCGTCTCCCTCAGGCTCCAGCTGCCAGACCAACACGGCAATCCGAAGGCTTTTCTGTTTTTCTTCTTGTTGTTTTTTGTTTAATTTTTTTTTCCTTTATTGATTTGAGAGAGAGGGAAAGGGAGAGGGGGAGAGAGAGAGAGAAACATCGATGAGAGAGAACATCCACTGGCCGCCTCCTGCACACCCCCACTGGGGATGGGCCCACAACCCGGGCATGTGCTCTGACCGGGAATCAAACTGGCGACCTCTTGGTGCAGGGTGGACGCTCAACCACTGAGCCACACCAGCTGGGCAAGGTTTTCCTGTTTTTCTTTTGCAAGTTCACATTCATTTCAGACGTAGGCATAGTGGTTAGACAACCAAATATTTTACCTCGATATTTCCAGTGCCCACCTGGCGCCTTGCATGGTTACTGCAATATTATTGACTATATTCCTATGCTGTGCTTTGCATCCCTGTGACTGTTTTATAAACACCAATTTGTACTTCTCAGTCCCTTCACCCTTCTCACCCAGCCCCCCACCGCCTCTCTCCTCTGGAAACTACAATCCTCTCCCTCTGTCTATGAGCCGGTTTCAGTTTCATTCATTGTGTTCTTTTGATTCCACACGGAGGTGAAATCACGTGGTATTTCTTTTTCCGGCTGACTTATTTCACTGAGCACAATACCCTCTCGGTCCACGCCTGCCGTCGCAAATGGTAAGATTTCATTCTCTTCAGTGCTGAGTAGTACTCCGTTGTGCAAATATACCGCAGGTTTTTATCCGCTCACTTACCGATGGACACTCGGGCTGCTTCCAAACCCTGGCCGTCGTCAGTAACGCTGCAGTGAGCACAGGGGTGCATGTACTTTCACATTAGTGTTTGGGTTTCTTCAGATCAATCCCCAGAAGTGGAATTTGGGGGGTCAAAAGGCAGTTCCATTTTTAATTCTTTGAGGAAACTCCACACTGTTTTCCACAGTGGCTGCACCAATCTGCATTCCCACCAATAGTGCGTGAGGGTTCCCTTTTCCCCACATCCTCACCAACACTTGGTTGTGGATTTATTGACGAGAGCCATTCTGGCGCGTGTGAGGTCTTGATTTGCATCTCTCTGATGATTAGTGACATGACACTGAGCAACTTTTCGTATGTTTATTGATCATCTGTATGTCCTCTTTGGAGAAATGTCTGTTCAGGTCCTCTGCCCATTTTTTCAATGGATGGTTTGGCTTTGTTGCGTGTTGAGTAGTATGAGGTGCTCAGGAATTGCGGATTCTGACGGCTGCTGCCTCCTCCCATGGCTACATCTCCCAGGCCCCCGCCCTGACCCCAACAAACCAACACAGGGCTGGAGCTCCTGCCCCATCACTGGGGAGCACAGCGGGCAAACCCAGCCCAGCACTGGGAAAATAATCAGAATGTAGTGGTATTTGTGGCTGGAATAAATCAAAACTACTAAAACCCCAGTAAAGTGAAAAGCAAAGAATGAGAAGAAAATTCACAAGTGAAGAAACCTGTTCAACTTCACTAGGAATCAAAATCAAGTGCCTTCGAGACAACCTGTAGAGCAAACCTGCAGAGACTCACTGTTGGGTGGGGGAGGGAGCCGCGCTCTCCCAGGCTCCGCTGGTCTTCATCGAACACAGCTGTTCTGGCCAAAGCCCCAGCCCGACTTCATGGCCGACGAGATGGCTTGGATACTGCGTGAGCACAGGCTCAGATAGGGGCTAACGAAAATCTCGTCTGTCCCTCTGTGCCCGTGTGTGTGTGTGTGTGTGTGTGTGTGTGTGTGTGAGACTGTCCTCCCTCCCTCCGTCTCTCTGGGTCTCTGTGTCTGCCTCTCACTTGGTCTTTTTCAGGCCCCATGTATTTAGCCCTGTCGTTTAAAAATAAAGCAACACAGAGACAAAACACTTGAATGAACTGAAAAGAAAGAGAAAAAAATATATTTAACTGTACATGTCTTTCCTGTTTATGACTAAGCCTTTACATTCATTTAAACAATGCCCTTAATTTTTTTCCAAGCAGAAAATGAATCTTATTAATAAATATTTTTATCATTGACAGTATGACAGAGGTCCCCTTTTATCCCCCTTGATCCCTCCTCCCCACCCCCACACACCCCTGCCTCCCCCAGCCCAGCGTCCCTGCCCATTGGTTGTGCAGATGCGCATAGAAGTTCTTCAGTCTATCGCCTCCCTCCCCTCCTTCCTCCCTCCGAGGTGTGTCAGTCAGTCTGTCCCTGCTTCCCTGGCTCCGGATCTCTGTTGGGCGTGTCCTTCATTTTAGAGGCTCCGAAGAAAAGGTGCCCACAGAGCTTCCCCCAGTGAGCAAGGGTTCTCTCTGCTCCCCAACTGCAGTGACAAGAAGATGTTAATGGGTCTTCCTGAGAATCTTAGTAGACTAAGTAGTTAAGGAAATCAGATTTTTAAAATAAGGAGGCTTTCATTTAGAGCACTCAGATCTATTATTTAAATAGTCATAAGACTCTGTGCCTCCTGTTCCCCATTTAAAAATAAACCCGAAAAAAAGAATAGTGTGAGCTCAAGGGAGGCAAATTGATGGAATGTAAAGCAAGATAAAAATGTCAGTAGAAGATCATAGATTTGACATTTCCCACTCAATTTAAAAGTGGCTGTTTTAAAGCCATATTGTAAGATTCATTTTTGAAGTTTCTTGCTTTTTTTTTTTTTCCACTTTTCAATTATTTATACTTAGGTAACTCAGTAATCACATCATACAGTATGATGATGGACGCCCTCCCACGAGTCGATAGAGAGACTGGATGTTTCTGTATCTTTAACTTTTTTCAGGGACTATGCAGTTAGTCCTGCAGTTTAAAAACGAAAGAGAGCGAAGAATCAAGACACCTTGAAAATGGACTGAAAAGAAAAGAAATATGTAACTTTGAATTTCTACAAAGTTTCCGGTATAAGAAGCTATTGCTGTCTTTTAAAGAAAACCATTATTGTAATCTTTACTAGATTTTTTTTTTTTTTAAACTTTCAAACAGATGGATTTTGGGGACTAATTTATGATGCCCTGGGCTGCTGTTGTTTACAGGGTTACCTTTACACTTATTTTTATGTTGTTTTTTTTTATCCTCACCCGAGGACATTTTTTTTTTTTTTTTTTTTGTCCTCACCCGAGGACATTTTTCGATATTTTGTTCAGATAGAGTGAGTGGGAGAGAGAGAGAGAGAAACATCGATGTGAAAGCGACACATCGAGTGGTTGCCACCCACACGACCCAACCAGGGCCGGGGACAAACTGCAACCAAGGTACGTGCCCTTAGCGGGAACCGAAGCCGGGTCTCTCCGGACCACAGGCCGACGCTCTAACCGCTGAGCCAAACTGGCCAGGGCTATTTTTCCATTTTTTGTACAGACAGAGTGGGAGGGAGAGAGAGGAAGAGAGAAACATCGACGTGAAAGGGACACATCGAGTGGCTGCCACCCGCACGACCAACCAGGGCCGGGGACAAACTGCAACCGAGGTACGTGCCCTTAGCGGGAACCGAACCCGGGTCTCTCTGGACCGCAGGCGGATGCTCTAACCGCTGAGCCAAACCGGCCAGGGCGTACCTTTCACACTTATTACAAATGTGCGTGCTGTGTGTGAAGGGTAGTGTACATAGTAGGCCATTTTAAAACAGCCAGGTGATTTCTACCATCACTGTGGGATATGCATGTACGGGCACTTAAAAATAAATGTGGGCCTTTTTTATTTTAAATGATAATAAAATTCAGTGTGGATTTTAAATGAGCTTTTCTGAAATATTGTTCATCATGATTATAAGTTAAATTAGATTGATTATTTGTCAGACATAGGAAACAAGATGAGAGGCCTGACAAGTGGAAATGTATCTAACTTGAAGTGGTATCAAATTGGAGGTGCTTCCCACTCATGCACTGTGAGTGTGTGTGTGTGTGTGTGTGTGTGCACGCGCACGTGCACGCTGGCGGTATAGGCAGTAGAGGTGGTGTGTTCTGTAAGAATATACTTGTCTTCTTCAGCCCAGGCTGCTATCATAAAACTCACAGACCAGGTGCTTACACAGCACACATTCCTGCTCCCAGTTCTGAAGGCTGGAAAACCCAAGATCAAGGTGCTAACAGGTCAGATGCCTGTCTGCCGAGAGCCCTCGTCCTGGCCTGTGGACGGCCACCTCCTTCCTGTGTCCCTTGGGGCAGACAGAGCATCTCTTTCTGGTCTCCTCTGACAAGTGCACTGACCCCGGATGAGGATTAATCCCACTCTGAAGGCTCCACCTACATGACCTGAGCATCTCACCAAAGGCTCCCTCTCTGAATACCATCACCTGGGCAGTGGTAAGGCTTCGAGATATGAATTATGGGGGACTCAGTTCAGCCCATAGTGCTACATGTATTTATTATTTGAGAAAAAAAACCCAAATAAGTTAACGATCGTTATTGATTCCGACTGTCTAAATGGAGAGTGTACAGCTCTTAGCAGCATGCTGTGTGAGCAATCGCTGTGGAACCAGTCGAAATAAGATGTTTAACTTAAAAGCTGTTAAGAGTCATATTAATAATGTTGATAAAAGGTTGAACACCGGAAATATGGACATCTGTTACTTCGATATAAAATATGTTTTTGTGGCCAGAATTTTTCAGAAGAGAAATGGATGTCTACTTTTTTAGGAAACAATAGGTCCTTTGTCCAATACTGATTCAAAAAGGCATTTATAGAAAATGTCTATAATCATATAAACAATATTGTAAGAAAACATATGACGCTCTAGAATTTTACATTTTTCTTTGTCAGGGTACCTCCTTGATTGTCTTAATAACATTCCCATTAAGTCATTCTTATTTTGAATACCAATTGTTAATGTCATAAATAAAATTTAAAATCTGCATTTTTTAAATTATAAGTTTATAATTAAAATCACAAATTCTACAATTATTTTCTTAAAAGAAATGTTAATTTTTGATATGGGACTTCCTTTGTTACTTAAACTCAATAACAAATGCTATTTTTTTTCCTATTAAATGTGTGAATCCCAAAATTTATATTTATCTTATCATTTTATTTTCTTCATGTGTCTGAGAATTACAAAGCAAAGTGTAAATGGCAAAATCAGCAACTTAACAATGTTGATTTCATTATTACATAAGATATTCGAAGAAGTTTTTTAAGTAACATGTCACCCTTGAGGCTGAAGAACTAACCCTAACCTTGCCCCTAAATAGTTTAAGAACAAATTCTGCCAAATGTCCCAAGAACAGCTAATTTCCATCTGATACAAAGTACCCCAGAGCTGACAATGGAAAAATACCCACATCATTTTCTGGCACCTGAATGACCATGATATTCTCACAGAAACCAGAGCTAAAGAAAAGACTACCTACCAATATCAGTACTAAGCTTAGAGCCATGCAACATAATATTTTACCAAAATGCATTCAAATATATTAAAATAAAAAACACTCCATTATCAACTAAGATTAGCTCAGTAATTCAATATAGTTCAAATAGCTCAACTGATACATTAATAATTTAGAAAAACTGCAATCATTTTAGGTGCAAAAACAAAATAAATAAAACATTCAATATTCAATATGTACCACATCCAAGAAGAATTAAGGAACATGACAAAATAATAAATTTTAAAACTTAATGAAGAATAAAAGTTTATGAAAATCTAAATGAAATACAAAGAATGATGTTATGTTTTTCTAGATACTAAAAAATAAAAATACATATACTTAAATCTGTATGAACTGAATATTGATTAAATTATCTTGGTGTGGTGTAGGATCAAACACTATAAATAGAACAGATAGGCTAGAAACAGGGTTACATAATTATGTTGAAGTTTGGTTTATGTTTCTAATAGTTAAAAGTGCATTTGGTTGTGTGTAACAGAAAACCCATATAACACAAGATTAAATAAATTATGGTTAATATTTCAGCACTGAAAAGGGTGGGTCTGTGGTACCATCAAAGACTCGGTCCTTGTCACTCCTTGGTTCCATTATTCTCCCTTATATATCTTTGTCACACTTGGATTTAAGATGTTTACACCTTCGAACTCACATTCATACTCTAAGCAAGAAGAATATGGCAGAACAGAGGCATAGAGGGTGTGCTGCTTCGACCGTAGATAAACCTTCTGTGGAAACCCCCCTCTAGTAACTTCTGCAAACGTCGCGTTGGCAGAGCTGAGTCATGTGACCACTGCTAGTGGCAAAGGAACATAGGTCAGGGAATGTATAAACTTCCCTGTCCCAGCAAAGTGGACAGGAGGTTGTATTGGCTTTTGTGTAGCCAAAACACAAAGTTGATGGTATTTATATTCATGTCTACTCATATAAAACTATGAGGCTAGAGTTGTCACCCCATTAAAACACATTCTAGATGGATTTAAAGGATCACAAAACAGAAATATAAAAATATGGGGAGAGCCCTGGCCGGTTTGGCTCAGCGGTTGGAGCGTCGGCCTGCGGTCCTGAGAGACCCGGGTTCGGTTCCCGCTAAGGGCATGTACCTCGGTTGCAGTTTGTCCCCGGCCCTGGTTGGGTCGTGTGGGTGGCAACCACTTGACGTGTCCCTTTCACGTCAATGTTTCTCTCTCTCTCTCTCCCTCCCACACTCTATCTGAACAAAAAATAGAAAAAATGTCCTTGGGTGAGGATAAAAAAAAAAAAAAAATATGGGGAGAAAATATTGGCAAGTTTATAGGCTGAACAAATATTTTAAAACCAAACACAAAACTAAAACCCACAAATGAAAAGATTAATACAATCTATTGCTGAAATTTTTTAAAATTTCTGTATAATAAAATATATTATAAGTATATTTTACACTCAAGTGAAAGATTGGGATAAATTATTTATACATAAATATCAAAGAATTCATATGCAGAATACTTTTAAAAACCTTGTATATCATTATGCAAAAATAATATAGTAAAAGAAATAGGCAAAGAGATGAATAATTGATTCATTAACATATCACTAAGAAAACTAGGAGATGCTCCACCTCAGATATTATCTGTAAAATGCACAGTAAGAATAGGACAACATTTTTCTCAACTGCCACACTGGACAAATTAAGAAGCTTAAAGAAAACTTGTGAAGATTGAGAAATGTCAATAAAATGTTTAAATGTTACATATCTTATAGTGGGAAGTTTTACCAGCCTATTAGAAGTTTCTCAAAACAAAATATCATTGACATATCACTCAAAGGTCCCAAAATTGCAACATTTTGCATCAGTTTGGGGAAAAAAAAAATACTTGCACAGAAATGAAAGATGTTTTTAATGATGCATATTGCTTGATTGTTTGAAGAACAATGATCAATTACCTGAATTTCTACCAAGAGAGTGGTAGACCTATTTAAAACATATGAAATTCTATATGTAGACAAGCAAAAGATCTCTACAATATGGTATTTGTAAAGTGAAAATAAGAAGGATACAATATCATTTATACTTCAAAATTAAAGCATGACAGATTACGCAGGTAGACAGATGATCGATAGATGCAGAAATATCTGTTATGTATGTATTTACATACACAAATATTTGTGTTTTTATATACATGTGGAGAGGTAATCTTTCAACATGATAACAGGGAATCTTTCCAGAGAGAAGATTGAGGTTAGAAGAGAAAATCAACAACATCTCAATCACTGAATTTTTTTTCAATAAAAATGCAGCCACTTGTATAAAAGAGCAAGGTTTCAAAAAAGCGAAAGCAGCTGTCACGGACCATCATTCCGGACAGCGCTGTCTGTGCGCTTTGACCGAGAGAGGGTCATGGAAACACAAACTACCTTCATGTCACATGTCCACGTGCTGGGAGACTCAGACGAAAACAGGAGCAAACAGGTTGGGTCACAGACCAGTGGGATCTAGAACCAAGGCTTCTGTGGAAATGAGGTCACCGTACAAGCCTGTTGCACCGTGTGTTTTACTGAGCCCGCGTGGTTCCGAATCACAGCACCAACTCCAAGGACCAGTCGGCGGTTCCTGGGCATCCAGGCGGGTGGGAAAAAAGGAAAGAAAGCCACGTGCTAACTTTTCCCAGAACCATTAACGGTGTGAAAATAACTAAAAATCCTGTTCAACTCCACTTGACACTGTGAATACAGGGATGTCAAGGAAAACTCTTAACGACCAGCACTGGATAAAATGTAAATGTTGTTAGTGTACATTTAGTTAACCGTTGTTAACTAAGCGGAATTTTGTAGCATTTCCTTAATGGCTCTAAGTTGGGGGTAGAATGGTAAATGTTTCAAGCCCACAGCACCGGCAATGTATTCAACTGGCTGAAGCTGCTGGTTGCTTCAGAACAGGTCGTACAATTACAGACAAGTCCCCAAAGTCCTTCTGGAAATGCCTTTGCTCAGCTCTTGTTTGGCACTTGATAGCGTTTGACTGATGGGAATCTAAAGGGTGGCTTTATTTCTCTCACTTGTTAGCTGTAATTGACCCAAATAAGTGATTATTTAAAGGAAAGAAAACCCACCAAGGTTGTGAATTTTGGAAAAGATGTATCACGACGCACAGCCGCACACGAATGTCCCGGTGGCTCTTGCATTCTGCGGTGGCCGGGACTCAGTTCCGCAAGGACGGTCAACAGCAGTCACTCGGTCGCTCCGAGGACAGCATTGCTTTCCCAGTGCGCTTCGTTGGCACACCTTGGGGTGGCCAAGGCGTTCCTGCGTGCTCTGCAGAGGGAAGACTCGGAGGCCTTCCAAATGACACGAGACCTCGCAGCTCTCTCATAGTGATGCCCCAGAAGGTCAGCATTTACTTCTCGAGATTTTAAAATCTATGTCGCAGCTCAGCCACCTCTAGATGCTCAAAGACGCATCCAGTCCATGATATGGCCCCAAGTGCGGCAAAAACATTTTCCGCAGAGGCAAAGGTTTGCCTGCTGACGAGGAGTTGGTGCTACGGTTACGGACAGTGTAACTGGGACTTTTCCCAAGTTTGGCATGGATACAATCTCCTGCAATGTCACCTCCCACCACGTCCCCAACAGACCATTCCCTACTCTCTCCTGGTGGACCAGAAGGCCAAAGCTTCTATCTCAGCATTTATTCTTGCTAAGTTCATACTGACTTTGTTTCCCCTTCATTCTTTCTTCTAGATCTTTTTAAGTGCCCAGGTTAACATAATAGGAGTATGCTAGGAAAAACATACTCTTTTGGAATAATAACTATGCAGTCTACACTGGTAGGAGAATAAATCTTCCTTCCTTCCTTCCTTCCTTCCTTCCTTCCTTCCTTCCTTCCCCCCTCCCTCTCTCCCTTCTTCCTGATTACCCTCTCATGCTCAAATACCATCCTTAATGCAGCTCCTAAAAGGTGTGGGGGTCATTATCCATGCACATGATATTGGTCATCTTCAATACGTCCCCTGATAGCTTGTCTCATACTTTCTGGACACAGATGCCCTAAAAGAAGCTGATGGCTTGAGTACCTTGTACAGGCTAGGATGTCTCCCATTACAACTGTTAAATAACACGACAGCTGTAATACAGGCAAATCCTTCAATGAGGAAGGGCGACAAATGCTTATTCAAAGTTAAAAAGAAAAAAACATCAGTATACATATAACTAGATGTCATTTTTTCCCTTGTCTCAGGGTAATATTACAATGGGGATAATAATGAAACAAGATGTGTTGATATAAAAACTCAGCCATTAAAAAGAATGAAATCTTACCCTTTGTGACAGTATGGATGGACCTAGAGGGTGTGATGCTCAGTGAAGTAAGTCAGACAGGGAAAGACAAATACCATGTGATCCCTTGCATGTGGAATCTAAAGAATAATATAAACAAAACAGAAACGTTCTCATGGACACAGAGAATAGACAGGCGAGGGGGGTTGGGGGACTGGGTGAAAAAGGCGAAGGGATTGAGAAGTCCAGGTTGGTAGTTACAGAACGGTCATAGGATGTAAAGTACTGTACAGTGTAGGGAATACAGTGAATAATATTGTGTTAACTATGTGTGGGACCATCTGGGTACTTCCAGATGGCCAAGTGTTCAAGGGGACACTTTATAAAGTATATAATGGTCTAACCTCTATGCTGTGCACCTGAAACTAATACAAAGTAAGATTAAATGTAAGGTGTAACTGAAAAATAATATTTAAAAAGAGGAAGTAAAGGGAATCACCTAAAAGAGTAAACCTGCTATTTTTCTCAATGGAGTTTGGCAAAAATGTAATCAAAGTGACATATACGACACTGTCTCATCGTGCCCGAAAGGAAATGTGGGCACAGAATTAGAAGGCGGGCGGTGGTTGCCGGGCGCTGGGAGGAGGAGGAAACCGACTCGCAGTGAGTGTCCTGTTCTCGTCTGCTACGCGGAAACCTCCTGGGGACCCTCCGTGATGGTGTGAACATACGTGACACGCCTGAATCGTATGGTAAAAACGGTTAAGGTAGCAAGTTTCATGGCGTGTGTTTTTGGCCATAATTAAAAATAAAAACAAAAGAAACAACAAAAAGTGCGAAGGAGTCCACATGATTTTTGTTTTATGAAACAGTGACCTAACAGCTGTGTGTGTGCGTATGCTTGCAGAGATGTACACGCGGATGAGCTGGAGTGAGGAGAGACGCAGGTGGAGACAGAGGGGGAGAGGGAACCGCAGACAGGAGCCTGGGACACGTTCACCATGCGGCACACCCGCTTGGTAACACGAGGAAACAGGTACACGGATATTCACGGCATTGATTTTAAAATAGAGGATGTTCCGGAATCACTTAAATTTTCATTAAAAGGGGAGGGGGGAAGTACCTATAAAGGTGGTACCTGTTTTAAAAATGAATGCGCTCTATAACACCATAATATATCTCAAACTGTGTTGACAAGTGAAAAAGCAGATTATCCACAAAGGACAATGACTACGGCATGGGGCTCTTTTAGATCGTCTGAGTGACTGCTCTCCATGCTAATTTTATCAGCTACCTCGTTGCCTGTGAGTCCATCTGTGTTTATGGATTCTTTGGATCTCCTTGTAAGGAGCCAAGAGCTGTCACGAGATCCTCTCGGGCTAGCTGAAAGTCAAGTGAAGTCACGGCCTGGTGAGTTGGCACCTGTCTCCCTGACGTTCATGGAGACGTAAGTGGCAGGATTCAGTCATCACACAGAGATGTGGCAGTATGCCCAGACTCATTTTCTGAAGAGAAAAATTATTCCAGCATCTCTTACATTAAATACATCTTCTTTATTTAATGTTTTGGTTTTACTTGGGGGAGGGCGGGATGTACCTTGTTTTATGGCTATATATGTTTACAAAGTTCATTTCTCGCTTGACATTAACGTATGCTTAATTGAGAGTATAATAAAAATATATCTGCACTGGATATCAGTGAGGCAATTGCCCTTACACCTGGGCATAGGTTATTGTGTAATAATACTAGTAAGAAGAACTGAATTCATTCCACAGTTGAGTTGAAGGCAGCCACCGAATACAGAGCTGAACCATTTCATGTACCTTCCCCGCACGCTGCCTGTTTCCCCGGAAACACACAGGCTTAGACGGTTGTTTGGACAGTTTCATTGTCAACTTGGTTAAGCTGGAAATACATTTCCAGATTCTTACCCCGGTGTGGTTCCTAGTGATTCACTGCAAAATGTCGCAAGTGCTGTAAATGGAAGACAACGTTGTGTGTCCAGGTCTGCAGGTAGGAAAGAGGCAAGACGCACTGAGGGGATCAGGGAGCATTCCGGAGGGGATCGTGACGGACACTGTCTTTAAGGACAGTGACTGCAGGAGCCAGGGGGCTGAGAAAATGGAGAAATATTTTTAATGGGATCCAACAGACAACCTTTCCGGTATCTTCTCTCACTTTTGACTCTGTACATAGCTGCTGTGTGATCTTATCGTCTCTCTATTTATTTCTTATTACACAAGTAATGCTTCTGCCTAATTATAGCATCATCTTTTCCTCTCCACATTAATGCATCTTGGTACCAGCGATAAGCTGGAAAATACTTGCAAACTACTAGCAACATATTTTCTCCATTCATCGGGAGGTCGCTGGACACTTGCCAAGGCATCAGGTCAGTTGCATTGGATGAAATGGGAGGTAGTTACTTTAATGTTATGTTACAAACCTCCTGAGATAACAGAGTTCCCGATTTCTGCTTACGAAAAATACCCTCACTTGTCCTTTGCCACCTGCCTTCTGATGCTTTTTTCTAATTCCTAGCAACACTGCCCCTCTCACCTCGGACAAAGCAACAGCATTTCGTATTTTAAGAGGGGATTATGGTTCCCTGGCTCCAGAATCTTCTTCGCTTCAGGTTAAATCCCTCACGCTGCTGGCTGGGATCGGTGACATTTGTAGGACTGGAGAAGTATTTAGTTAAAAGGAATGGCTTCATCGAGTGTTTAAGGACTTTTAATGTCAACATTTCACAGACGCGAACATATACTCTAACGAACGTCTGCCTTTGGGTTTCTCACGCTAACCTAAGTCGGGGCTGTAAAGTCGTGTGACCGGGGTTCTAGGGAACAAACCAGCTCACGTGTGCAGCCGAGGCTGCTCACCCCAAAGAGGTCACGTGGGGAAGATGCGGGCTTAGCCCATCAAGAGGCCTCTACAGAAACCTTTTCCTACAGGCTTCCGCTTTGCAACGGCTCAGCCGAGCCTCGAAGATGCTCTCCGGTGTCTCTCATGATCTCGCCTCGCCTCTCCCCGTCTCCGTGGCAGCTGTGCTCACCCCTTCCCACGCCCTCCGCCTCCCTCGTGCGTTTGCACTGGCTCACTTTCAAACGACCTTGCTTCCTGTTTTACAAAGAAAACAGCAACCTCTTTACATGCAGCGTCTCCACCTCCTCCCTGCCTCGCGGTGACACGCTCTAGTAAGTCCCACCCTGTGAGTCATGGACCACGCTGAGACTGGAATGAAACGTCTTCAGAAAAGTGCTGTGTATCCTGTCGGCCCACCGTGTGAAAGCCAGCAGCTCTAGGGTCCCCGTTATCCTGCCCCCCCCACCACCCTGTGCTAGCTGAAGAAATTAAACAGGGCTCAGAAGTTCAAAGCCAAACGTCTCTGTGCCCTGGTCCTAATCCTTCACCCTTGGACATCAAGGTGTTCAGACCAAATCCCCGCTCTCCACTCTCAAGTGCGCCCTCCTCTGGTCCTGCCTGTGTCCTGATGACCGAGTTTGCGATGCCCCTGGAGATGCTGTGCCCCATCTGTGTCCCCCCGGCTCCTGCCTCTCATCACTCAGCGGCGGTGCATTGCAGCAGCTCGCCCAAGCAGGCAGCTCGGGAGCCCCCCAAATGCCAGTCTTCCCTCCACGTTATCTACTGTAATTCCCCTTCGTTAAATTTATTGGGGCGACACTTGGTGACAATACTACACAGGCTCCAGTGCACAGTTCCACGCACGTCCTCTGTACACTGCACTGTGTGTTCACCACCCCAAGCCAAGTGTCCTTCCATCACCGTGTGTCCAGGCAGTCACCAGCCCCGTACACATCATCCGAGCGTGTGCCCTTGCAGGCCGCAGGCCACGCCTTCCCGGGGCCTCAGCATCCCCCGAGGGCTCTGCTGGCAGCTGGCTCCCCACTGCCCCCTGGAATGCGTCATCTCCTGGAGCATGACTCAGCTTCAGAGGCTGAGAGCGTCCGTCGCCACAGGAATGAAGTCTAAGCAGCCGGGCGCGGTCATCCATGTCTTAAACCATTCAAGGTCGGACCCTTTCCAATCACGCAGACCACTTTAATGTGAGCTATTATCGCTTTCTGATTGTGATACAATTTGCACCGAGCCCATACATTTCGGATGCGTCTCTGCCAGTCTTGACCAATGATACCACCCACATAACCACCATGTCCATGGAGAGACAGAGCATCCCATCGTTCCAGAAAGTTCCCTTCTGTCTCTTTCCAAACCACGTGCATCTCACCAGCCAGTATGACCCGTGGCCCCCCGCCTCAGGACAACTCTCGTTCTGACTTCTCGTGCTGGCGATCAGATTTGTTATTTCTAGAGCTTCATGTGCACCCACTTGGCTTTTATTCTGCACAAAGAGCCAGGAAGGAGACGAGCTTCAGAGACCTGGTGAGAGGCCACCTCTGACCCACACCTGGGCGCGGGCCGGCCGGCCAGCCACGGCAGCAGGTAGGGGGTCCACCCCACCCGGGACAGTGGTGGTGAGATCTGTCAAGTGTCCACCTCAGCAGAACCTGCACAGGCACTGCTGTGGCCCCGCACTGGGTGGCCCGTCTACAGTGTCCAGAGCACCAGCTGGCCTGAGGGCCCCAGGCCCTCCCCCCACGGCAGGAAGTGCGGCAGGGCCGGCATCTCCTTGACCCGCGTGTAGCACCAGAAAGCAAACCAGGATCAGCATTTCTGGAGCCTCCCCCCAGATGCACCTGCAGACATGGAAATGGGGGACCCAGGGGCGCCGGAACCGGGAAGCATAGCAGAGAGCGTTGCCAGGGCCCTGAGAACTGAGCGGTCCTGGACGTGAGGCCGTGAAGTACGCCGCGACCTACCGGCGGGGCCTGAAGGGAGCGCTCGGCTGCTAAGATAGCCGGTCACAGCCAGGATGCCCAGAACACCACTGAGAACGGGATGTCACCCCCAGAACCAGGGACGACCCGACACGAGCGAGCAAGACTCCACCTCACGCCAGCCTCAGAAGGAATTTGAGGTCGGGGGCAGGTGACAAGGACTCTAAGGCAGTCGTCATTCAATTCTCCGACAAACAGTTAAGAATTCTCTTGAGGCAGATAAAGCAAAGGGAAATCTCCATAAAGAAATTAAAGCTACAGAAAGGCTCCAAGGTCAGGCCTAACAGCCTGTGTGCGCCAAGGTGTCTTCTCGGCAACCTCGGGGTGAAGCCCGTGACAGAGGCCAAGGCCCGGGGCCCTCAGAGTCAGGTCCCTGGCTAGGACGGGCCGCTCAGTGTGGGGGGAGCCACGTGGGGCCGGCTGTCTCGCCTGTGAGTGAGGCTTGCTCGCCAGGAGACACACTGAAAGCCACCCTCCCCCTTTCCAGGGAACAGCTTGGGAACTCGGCCGGTGAACTAGTCACAAAGGCGGCTGGGGACTCGGGGAGGAAAGGCTTGGACCCGTGGCTCGTGTTGCTCCCTTTTCACGACGGAAATCTCTCGGCCTCTTCCCACATGATGTCCCATTTCAAGACGAGCACGTCAGGTCTGAGGGTCCCAGTGTACCCCTCGGGGGGACAAAGCACTTGCGCCTGGGCCGAGCGACATCAGAAATCGCACTGGAGATGGAAAAGCCCTCGGAGCGGGGCAGTCCCGACGTCCCCGACTCGGAAGGTTAGAGAAGGAGCAGGTGAGTGTCGCCCGAATCAGACTGCACCTCGGTGACGGCCACCTGCGCCCCGCGTGGAAGCCGGAGAGTCCCCATGGAGTTCCCTGCGGCTTCTGGGTGGGTCTGAGCTTTCCGCTATTTCTTTTCTAGCTTTGAAATCCTCTTTGAAAATACAAGAGAGACTACACTACCCTTACACTTATCATTTCAAAAGGATATTTAAACTCTGTATGATTATTGTCCAAGTCATTATCTTAATAACTTTAGAAATAAGCCATAATATATGTGAGTTTATTTCCTTGGATATCTGCCATTGTAACTATGAGGTATTGATGAAGTCATTCGTTGTCCTTAACGGTAGTTAATGAATGCACTTCATTGGAAATTAACTTGACTACAATCCTAGAATTGCTTTCTTCACCGGGTTGGTCATTTTTAAAGATGACATGGTTTCTGTTGCCATGAGGACAGCAGTAAGCCCACCTCATCTCACTGTTGTCTGCTCTTCTGGTTGAGAAAATACTCTGCCTGTCCCCAGCATTGCTGACCTAACCAAGACAAAGATTTTGGGGGGAAAATAGCTTTTCTGTTTTTATTGCATCTCACTTGGGTTTAGGCGTGATCACAGTCATAAATATGACTGCAACAAAACGTAACTGAAATTTTTAAATGTCCAACGATAAAAAGCTTTATTTATTTTTTTGATCAATTCGTTTCTCTATGTAAAAATCTGCTTGGAAAATCCGTTTTTAAAACCATGTGGGCATAATATCTTCTTAAGTTAGGAAAACAGATTTTGGTTTTTTTTGTTTTGTTTTGTTTTGTTTAATCCTCACCCGAGGACATTTTTCCATTTTTTGTTCAAACAGAGTGGGAGGAAGAGAGAGAGAGAGAAACATCAACGTGTAAGGGGCACATCGAGTGGCTGCCACCCACACAATCCAACCAGAGCCGGGGACAAACTGCAACCGAGGTACGTGCCCGTAGCGGGAACCGAACCCGGGTCTCTCTGGACCACAGGCCGACGCTCGTAACCGCTGAGCCAAACCGGCCAGGGCCAGATTTTGTTTTTATTATTTTAATAAGCTTCATCACTACTGAATTTTCCTACTTTAAATGAATTACTTTTCCAAAATGTATTTTAACTGGGCATTCTAAAATTCGCTTGGAGTCCATTTTTCCCTTGGGTTTCCTCCACCGGATGCCACGTTTAAAAACCGAATTCCACCTCCAAGTCGTTCTCTTAAAATTTCCAGCCTGGAAGCGTGACCTTGATTAAAATCTAAGAGACCACTTTCGGCTTAAAATAAAACGTGTACTGACCTTGCGATGCAGCCAAAGGTCCGATCGTGAGCATCTCCGGCGTCTCGGAGGCCCGGGGAGGGAATCGGCCGGGTGGGTGGCTCCAAAGCCCTGAAGGCAGAGAAGCCGTCTCTTGGAGCTGGCCGGGATGGCGCACCGCGGTGTGACTCAGAGCTATTCCAGAGACACTGGGGAATGACAGGGATACGGAAGAACCCAGTCCAAGAGTGAGCCCTTCGGTTTTGACATCTCTCTGCCATGAACCGAAGTGTCTCCGAAGTAGAATGGAAAGCGACCTCTCAATCCAGCGGTTCTCACAGTTCCTTGCACGCATCTGAGTCACCCAGGTGATGAGAAAACCTGGTTTGGGCCTTATTCCTGGATTTCTTCACCAGGACGGCTGGACTGGGACCCAGGAGGTTCATTTCTCACAACCTCTCATGCGATGCTGATGCTGCGGGCTGGGCTGGAGAACAGGCTTTGATAACAACCCTTCTAGAATCTAGAAGATTGGAGGTGATCATATATACGGGTTCTATGGTGACCACCGGGCTCGTTGTGAGCCCCTCCGTGCCAGGCAGTAACAGCGCCGAGGCTGGAGCACCCCGGGAGGGCGGGCTGGGCAGTGAGCCCGCGGCCATGGCCCCGTCTTCTCAGGAGGAGGACCTCTGTTCCGGGGACCCGTTCCCGGAGCTGGTTGTTTGCGTCGGGCACTGCTGTTTCCCGCAGCGATGGAAATGTCTGCTTTTCCACACTTAGGACTTCAGACTCTCCCTCAACATCCATAAGAAGGGTTCTGGACTAGGAGAAAGAGGAGGAGTTCAGTTTCTAATATGTAAAAAAAAAAAAATTAGTAGGAAAGGCCTCACAGTCAGGAGGAGGGTGAGAAAGATGAGGCTGTGGTTGCAGGTCCAGACATTTTAGTTCAATATTTCATAGCTGGCAGAGTCTGCGGACAGGGTCCAGGAAGCGGGCAGAGCTGGGGTTCCAGGAAAGCACGGGGTACGTTTTTTTAACCCGTCGCTATAAAACAGCATCAATCTATAGAATGAATGAATTCAATCAAGCGAAGTTGACTGAAATCAATGAACACTGAAGTCTAGGTTAGATGGAGGAGTATCCGTGTGCCAACGGAAAACGCCAAGGCGAGCCAGGCACAGCGTCATCGCCACAGGACGAGAAGTGGCCGGGAATGTCACGGGTGATCCGAAAAAGGCACCTCTGCCCAACCAGCTGGTCCTATCAGTGACCGGAGGACTGGATGGGCCAGGGTCTAAGAGAGGAAACACATGATCTAATTGATGAGCACATCTGTAAAGTGTCATACCGGGTATACGACAGTTTCAGGAGAGGGAGGCATCTGCTTATTTGCTCCACGGTGGCTGGTTTTTCCCAGCGAACACTGCCGCAGGATTTGAGCAAACCCAGAAGGGCACAGACTTCTTGATTTAAGGGTTAAAATTAATTCCGCTGTATATGGAGTAATTCCCATCCAATTCACTAGGCTCTTGCTTTGAATGGAACAAAACGTGCATGAAAATCTATTATAAGCTGACAAATAAGTGTATAGCATGATGTCAGTTTCTTAGCTGTGCCTATCATTTCTGGGCTGGTAAATAAAATATGCATACCAGAAGAAAGGGAAAGACGTGTTCTTGAATGCCGATGCGTTCAGACTCTCCCTTTGTCAGATGCTCGGGGATGCTGGCTCGTTGTTGAAAATCACCCATCACCTATCTGTCTGTCCTCGACTTCAGTCAGGAGGAAAACATTACAGGTCTTCATGAAAAATATATACAGTCAAATGTCCTTTTCATTAACTATTCAATCCAGTGTGTTACAGCCGTCCAAAGTCACGGATGGCAAGCATACCAAGGCACCACGGGCCGTGGAGAGGCACGGATTTGGGGCCACAGATGGATGAAATAAAATGATGAAGAGAGCATGTGCGTCACTGTTCCAAATGTTTATTCAGGACTTCTCTCTGGCTCTAGGCTTCCCAGTCACGGTTGGTGCTTCTTGCTGTGACAGTCAAGCGTCCCGGCTTCGATGGAGGGAACACAATAGAAAGACATCATTGCTCCTAGTTGCCTAACATTTTACGACCAATGTTGCACACCCAATGCAAGGGTAACTGTCAGGGTAAAGACATGGTGGGCTTCCTATTGGCCCCATAATTTGGTGTGCTCTGGTTGGCGTGGCCCAATTGACGAATTCAAGCATGTGCTATTGAATTAATTCAAATTTCAGATACATTTTTGAGTTGAGAGTATGTCCAGATATTGCAAGGATCAGCCCATGCAATCTTTGGGTCACAGTACTACTAAAAAATGATTTATAGGTGTCTCTGAAATTCAAACTTTACTGGGTTTCCTCCATTTTGTCTGACAAGCCTAAACTCAGTGACCTCCAAAAATTAATTTAGCATATCTGAGAGGGAACCTACGGTCCACTGGATGAGGAGAGTCTAGAACCTTTGCTCCAGTGATCACGAGACAACTGAACCTCATATAAAACGAACTGGCCCTGGCCAGTTTGGTTCAGCAGTTAGAGCATCGGCCTGTGGTCCAGAGAGACCCGGGTTTGGTTCCCGCTAAGAGCACATCCCTCGGTTGCAGTTTGTCCCAGCCCTGGTTGAGTCGTGCGGGTGGCAGCCACTCGATGTGACACTTTCACATTGATGTTTCTATCTCTCTCTCCCTCCCACTCTATCTGAACAAAATATGGAAAAAATGTCCGTGGGTGAGGATTATAAATATATATATATATATATATATATATATATGTATTGAACTGCACAGTGACACGTGTGAGCACAGAACAGGGCACAGTGCTGGACAGCGCATTGCAGGCGAACGTGCAAGGTCTGTAGTCTCCCACCCGCCCTGTGCGGTCAGTACAGGCCAATAGCCCAACCTTCTGGCCTGTTATACCCTCTTTGGTGCGGGACTACTACTGAGAATGATCTTTTGTCTTTGTTATTACCAGAAAACTGCCCGATGAAAATAGGTACGATAGACCTTTGTGCCCCACACTTCCTTTTCTTGAGGACTGGAAGGCCCCCATGATTCCAACATAGATGTGTCTACTGTTGTATTTTATTTACATGTACACCATTGGAACATTCACTGGCTGTAAAAGAATCCGTCCCTTTGCGAGTGTAGGCAGTACATGCAAACTGAGAACTCTCATGCACATGCAGTGCAGGGCAGGCCTGGGATATGTTTCAGCCCTCACTGGGGGAAGTCACAGCTTCCCTGAACCCTTAGGCAGAAACAGGAGCTCGGAGGGAGAGGTGACACGTGAGAGAGACAAGCTTGGGTTACCTTTCGATTTCTACCTGGTCCACTCTTTGGCAACTATTGGTGTGCGTGTATAAACAGCAAACAGATTCCTTAGCACACGTTTAGTCTGTGACGAATCAACCCATTTGCAGCCAGAACTCTCTGGAGAGCCTGGCCTGGATGAGGGTCTGGAATTGTACAGACATGACAGCATAGTGACTTTGCACCTGTATGTCGACTCTCGGCCAGTCTGAGGTTCATTTGACTTTATCAGAACTCCCCGTGGTATCAGGGCTGGATGGCTAATGAAATGTTCAGGGTTTCTAAAATATGAGCCTGTTGAGCAGCTTCTCAGGAACAAGAGAACTGAACAAAAGACCAAAGATTTTTAAGAAACAAAGGTATAGGCTATGAAATGGATCACCTTCCATATTCTTCCTGAGATATAAGAGCAAGATGATTCCTTTTCTTAACACTTTTGGTTTCTGGGGTGTGTGTGTGTTACTGGAATTCTGGAGCCTATGGCCCCACGTAGATATTACAGTTACAGTGATACCTCGGTTCTCGAACATAATTCGTTCCAGGAGGACGGTCGAGAACCGAATTGTTCGAGAACCGAAGCAATGAAACCCAATAGGAAAGCGGACTCCACAAAGCGTGACTCTCTCTCTGCACTCACACTGATGACGCCAGCAAGGCGCGCTGGGCCGAATGAACGCCATTCAGCTCAACTCGGAAGTTCGAGTTCCAAATATTTGTTCGGATTCCGAGACAAAAGTTTCTCGAATCCTGATTTGGTCGAAAACCAAGGCGTTCGAGAACCGAGGTATCACTGTACATCTGAAAGTCACGTTGCCGCGACATCAAAGGATTCTGCTCAGACCACTTACAGTCGCCAGAACTAGAAAAGGCAGAACCTTCTAATTTTGTTCTATAGGAAAGATAATCAGTATAATTTTTATTTCTTTAGTCTTTAAGATGTATGAGTTTTCAAAATATGTTTCCTAACCAATACCAATCTATATATAAATTTGGAGAAAAGATACTGAGATATGCAGTATTTTCTACATTTAAGTTGTGTTGGTTTGAATGTTTTAATTAAGACAGTCTTATTCTCCAAGAACGAGGAAATCAATTGTTCTGTGTCTCATTGGGAATAGAGAAAAGTTTAAACAGAGGTAGTGATTTAGTCACAAAGATATCTTAGTTTCTCACCATTTAGTCCGTGCTAACATCACCTGAGAGGCACTCTGCCTAAACTATTACAGCAACTGTTGACATGCAAACAGATATTCTAGGACTTTGATTTTAAAGTAAAAGGAATAGAAATGTCACCAAAAAAGACATACAACAGGTATATGAAAAGGTGCTCAAATCACTAGTCATCAGGGAAATGAAAATCAAAATCTCAGTGCCACCTCCCACCTGTTAGAATGGTCAGTATCCAAAAGACAGTGACGACAAGTGTGGGCGAGATATTGAAAAATGGAACCCCTGTGCACTGTTGGCGACAATGTAAACTGGTACAACCACTATGGAAAACACTATGGAGGTTCCTCAAACATTAAAAGTAAAATTAGCGCCCTGGCCGGTTTGGCTCAGCAGTTAGAGCGTCGGTCTTCGGTCCAGAGAGACCCGGGTTCGGTTCCCGCTAAGGGCATGTACCTCAGTTGCAGTTCGTCCCCGGCCCTGGTTGGTCATGCGGGTGGCAGCCATTCGATGTGTCCCTTCACGTCGATGTTTCTCTCTCTCCCTTCCTCTCCCTCCCTCCCGCTCTATCTGAACAAAAAATGGAAAAATGTCCTCGGGTGAGGATAAAAAAAATAAAAATAAAAAAATAAAAAAAGTAAAATTAGCTTATAATCCAGCAATCCCACTCCTGGGTATATATCAAGGGAAATGAAGATCTCCAGGAAATATCTGCACCACATGCTCCTTGCAGCACGATTCACAAGAGCCAAGCTGTGATTGGATAAAGAAAATGCGGCCACACCCACCCACACAGTGGAGTAGTATCCAACCTCAATAAAAGGAAATCTTGCCATGTGTCACAACGTGGATGAAACTGGAGAACGTGGCCAAGTGAAATAAGCTAGACACAGAAAGATGGATGAGGCAAAACCTCACTTAGGTATGGACCTAAAATGGTCCAATTCATAAAGGCAGAGAACAGACTGGTGGATGCGGGGGCGCAGGTGGGAATGGGAGGTGCTGGTCTAAGAGGACAAAGCTTTAGGTAAGCACGTAAGTGGCTTCTGGAGATACAAGGTACGGCCTGGGGACAAGTTACTACTTCTTGTATGCTTGAAATTGGCTAAGAGAGTAAATCTTTAGTGTTCGAGAGAGAAGGAAAGGAGGAGGAGGAGGAGGAAACAAATGTCAACTATGTGAGGTAAAAGATATATTAATAACTTTGACTGTGGTGATTATGTTTCAATGCACACTTATTACAAAAAAAGTCATGTTGTATACCTTAAATATATACAATGTTATTTGTCAATCATACCTCAATAAAGCTGGGGAAAAGATAAAATGTACTAAGTTTTCAGGTGCGACTTGATTTTAAATCTATTCAATAGCATTAAATGATGGGATGACTAGTTTGTCAGAAATGTGCTACTAGGTGTGGAACTATGTTTTGTTAGTTTGTTCTATAAAATATGAAATAAAAATATATATAATCTGTCATCATCTTGTCAATTCTAATTAGAGTAGAACCACAGAAGACTGGCCACTGAGTACATTCTCGTGTCCACAGTGGGATATTTATATGAGTTATTTAATCTTTGGGTAATTATTCCTTTAACTTTTCAAGTAACTAGGTAAATTTTTAGTAACACAGCTTTTCGGTTTACAGTCAAACAATTAAGGATTCCAACTGGGAATCCCTTTTAAAATAAGTGGGATCTTGCCCTGGCTGGTTTGGCTCAGCGGTTGGAGCGTCGGCCTGTGGTCCAGAGAGACCCGGGTTCGGTTCCCGCTAAGGGCATGTACCTCAGTTGCAGTTTGTCCCCGGCCCTGGTTGGTCATGCGGGTGGCAGCCCCTCGATGTGTCCCTTTCACATCGATGTTTCCCTCTCTCTTTCTTCCTCTCTCTCCCTCCCACTCTGTCTGAACAAAAAATGGAAAAATATCCTCGGGTGAGGATAAATAAAAAAAAATAAAAATAAAAAAATAAAATAAGTGGGATCTACAAGGTAGCTTGAATGCATGTTGCATTAGGTAGAAAATATTAACAGTGTTTTTACGGAAAAATACCTGTGGCATGTGTCCAATTACTTATTCTTTTATAATAAATGTTCTTTATGTCTTTAAAAAAATGAGCTAATGAGAGATGAATAATTCTTTACTAAGAAATATATTTTTAAGTCATAAATAGGGGATGTTACTTCCTTTCTGGTAGAAGAGTCAACAGAGAATGCTCCTTTGCAAACAACTGGGACAGTTGGTCAATTTCCTCTAGAAATCACACCTTTCATTCAGAGCATCAAGTTCAGAGATATTTAAACTTGGAAATATTTAATCTTTAAGTGGAAATTACAGCAAGGTTGAATTTCTGTTCACTTTTTTTGTTCTGTTTTTCTTTATTGATTTGAGAGATAGAGATAGAGAGAGAAACATCCATGAGAGAGAACATCGATTGGCTGCCTCCTGCATGTCCCCCACTGGGGATTTGGCCCACAACCTGGGCATGTGCCCTGAGTGGGAATCGAACTGGTGACCTCTTGGTGCAGGGTCGATGCTCCACCATGGAGCCACACCAGCCAGAGCACTGAGGAAATGTTTCCTCGTGATGGTAATTTGGGCTCAGATGCCAGGGCTGAGGCTATAATTCAGAAATACAATTTTATCCAATTATGCATCAAACTCTCGAAGTTCATTAGGATTTTCAGCACCCTGCTCAGTTCCTGTCACACAGTAGCAAGTACCTATGAAGCTGAATGGACCATTTAGTAAACATGACAGGACGGTCACGCCATCAGTCCTGCGTGGAGAATCCAGGGTGTCATATCACGAGCACGGGCATTGACTGGGCTGGTGTCGGCTCCGGCTTTGCACACGACACTGTGCAAAGGGGCTGGGACAAGTCAGCGTCCCTGGTGGGAGGGAGTTTACAGTACCAGTCAGTGCACTGCTCCGAACTGTGTGTTGTCTGGGGCTGCGGGCCCCAGACTCACTTTCTTTTTCCCACAATAACTTCCAAGTTCCTTATTTCAGTGTAGATTAGCAAAACTACTGATGAATGAGATGAAACGACTTGACTATGAGTGACATACAATTGCCAATTTTTCTTCCATTTTCTGTTCTAGGCGTTGCTAATTGGGCATGCCTAATGGAGAGATGGAGACTGTGTTTGACTTGATTAGAATGACATTAGGAGTTTGGGGTGGGGTCAGCCATTCATCTCCGCAAGGGGCCCGCTGGCTAACTTTGCAGACAGGCAGGAAGGGGATAAGGACTCACCAGCAGGAGACTTCACAGGTGTTCTCCAGGCTGGGTCCCACCCTCCATTAACACCCTGAGCCCCACAACTCACGCCCACTTTGTCTCATCCCCTCCCCCTCCCCGATATACTTAGAAGGTGCATTTACCACCAGAGTAAAACCATCATCATTATCTTTGCAATAAAATTGAGTTAAAACCTGGAGAGAATATTTAAAATATAAAATACATTAATAATGTGACTACTCGATAAAAATTAGAATTGTGGCCATGTGTATTTACATAACCCTCTAGGTTAAATATTTTAATAGTCGGTAATTATCCCATAAGTGTGCTTCAGTCATTTCATTCACAATAATGTCACCTTCATTTGGAACCTCAGGAATCCTCATGTATAGTTCAGTGAAGTGGAAATGCATGTTTTAAATCTTTCAGACAGATACAGAAAAGAAGAAACAAGCATATAAACAGATGATGATAGCTATTTATTTTTCTTTTTTTTTTTAAAGGGAGAGATAGAAACATAGATGAGAGAGAACATCAACTGGCCGCCTCCTGCATGGCCCCTACTGGGGATCAGGCCCACAACCTGGGCGTGTGCCCTGACTGGGAATCGAACCAGCGACCTCTTAGAGCATGGGTTGATGCTCAACCACTGAGCCACACCAGCCAGGCACAGAGGACGATATTTAAAAAGTCAATTTAAGAACATACGAAACTGTTCATATAAACCTTCTGTTTCCAGAGCCCTTTACAGCTCGATGGGGCCGCGTAATCAAGTTCTGATCCATTGGATATGATCATAGAGTGATGTGTCAGAAGGGCCATTTGGTGCCCTTTCTTCTCTGTGCCCACCAGAACGGGGGCACGTGATGGGCCACCGTGTGCCACGTGGGTGAGGACCTCACACTGGGATGGACAGACGGAAGGAGCTGAGACTCCTGATCCCTGGCAGCCTCCTAGAGCTGAGCCACCACACCAGCTCCATCCTGTTCAGACAAAGTACATCCTGACTACAATGCACCACATCATGTTTCAGTGCAGATCTTTGTCCTCCTACCTGTAATCTCAGCTGCTGAACACAGGGCTAGGTTTGTCAGCCTAAGTGACATGATTTTAATTAACTAACTGCCTTATGTAATTTTTACAGAGAGAGTGGATGAAGGGGGAAAGAGAGAGAGACATTGATTTGTTGTTCCTCTTTTATGCAGTCATTGGCTGCTTCTTGTATGTGCCGAGTGGGGATCAAACCTGCAACCTTGGCACATGGGGACGATGCTCTAACCCACTGAGCTACCCACCAGGGCCTTTTTTGTTTATTCACTATATCCTGATTCTCTTCTACTAAGATAATGATTTGATAATTTTTCTTAAATGTGAAGATATAGTGGTTTGAGTAGTATTAAATCAAATGTCTACCCAGAACCTCAGCATACGATATCATTTGGAAATAGGGTCTTTGCCAAAGTAATTAGTTGAAGATCTCAGAATGAAATCATCCTGAGTATGGGTTGGGTACTGAATCCCATCACTAATGTCCTCATCAGAGAAAGGAGGAGATTTGCGTGCACACGCACACGCACACACGCACATGCACACACAGAGGAAGGCCATGTGAAGACAGAGGTGGAGACTGCATGATGTGGCCACAGCCCAGGAGCCAGCAGGAGCTGGCAGAGGCAAGGAGGGCCCCTCCCCCACGCCTTCGGAGGCACTGGGCCACTGTCCCCCCGGCCTGTGGACTCCTGGCTTTCAGAACAGTGCGAGAATACTACCTGTTGTTTAAAGCCACCAGATCTGGGGGAATTTATGATATACCCAAGCAACTAATAGAAGAGAGACACTCGATGGTTTGAAAGGCCTCTCTCAGCCCTAGACTTCTGGTTCGTCCGTGGGTCTCAGCCAGAAGGGAATGGCGCCCTCACAGGGTGTGATGGAGAAAGGAAGACGCGGAGAACGCGGAGCAGCAGCTAGAACGTGGTGCACACTCGCAGCGGGGAAACTTCTCTCCCCCAGGCCCGGAGATGCAGGGGGCGGTGTGTTTCTGGAGGAACCATAGGGAGGTTGCACAGCAGGCAGCCTGCAGGTCACAGAGCAGGACAGAAAAGGACCGAGCGCGGAGGTACGGAGCGTGGGTACGGAGGGACAAGCAGCAGCAGACGTTTGATGAGTTGGTTCACTGGATCACACAGCCAGTCAGAAGGGTAGGCCAGTCAGTGAGCCCCTCGTGGGGGACAGATCTAGTCATATTTGCAAACCCGGGGTTTACCATGAAGCTGGGCAAGCAAGAAGCAACAGGAGTGTACTTAGACGACCCAGCTCTGGAAGTAAGCACTATTTATGCCGATTGTGTTTACTTAAAGTCGGAACAGACTTCGTCTGCACTTCTACATACTCAAGGGTGGGATGCTAGGCACGTGGTATCTGGCACGTGGCCGCAGAGTCCACAGACTGATTCTACGTGTGAGGAATGACTGACGGCCCTGGTGTGTACACCAGGAAGGGTGTTGGAGTGCACAGTTGGGTGAACAAAGATGTCTCCGAGTTGTGCTCTGAACTCCTGCAGGCTTAGGAAAACACCGGTCCAGCGTGCTCCTGGCCAGTCTGACCCGCTTGAAGAAGGCCCCGTGTTTCCTTGGAAGAACTGCTCTCGCAGCACAGAGACATCACGCATGCACAGCTCTCAGAGACTCAGCCTCGAGCCTTTCTGCAAAGTGAAATGGAAGGGGCATGCGCCCTGCTGCCGGTGAGATCCCTTCGTAGGCGGTGTCGCTGCCGGTCCTGGAGCTCCCTTTCCAAGTGACACCTTGCAGTTCATCGGTGAAGCCACGTGCCCTGTAGACTTGAATGGAGAGAATACTAATAGAGTGCACCATACGTCGAACGTGGAGAGAAATGTAGGGGGAAATGAATTAGAAAATTGGCCAAATATTGAAAGGAATAGAGAAGGCGGCACAGTCACTAAATTGAAGAATCCAGCCTTGACCCCTTAGGCCGGCGTGTTCCAGACACTGGGGAACAAAAACATTTGCAGGTTGCAGCTTCTCCTTCTCCCTGGGGGATTGCGTGTGAAGGAGCCGAGCACAATTAGACCTGAAAGGGAAACAAAAACTCCTGATGAGTAACCATTTTCTGGGAAGTTCTTGGTTTGTGAGAGAAGGGGGAGGAGGGGCCTCTCAGCACTTTCCTGAGATGAGGGAGGTCGGTCCAGTTAGCAAACAGGTGCAGGGCAGCTCAGGGATGCTCAGCTGGGTGAAGTGGGAAAAGTGAACTTGAGCACGGGGCTCCTCTCTGAAGGAACTGGTCTATGAATGAAAAAGCGAAGTAGAACATTAGTTAGATGTAAGTTCCATGTTGGGATAACATCTCCAGGGTGATGTAGGAATGGAGAGGCCCATGGAAGCTTCAGAAGGTCGAACAGGCTTCTAAGAAGAGGTTACACCAGAGGGAGATGCATGGACTTGAGAGGCTGAGCAGATGGGTGTGAGAACGAGGTACAGCTCGAACAGGTGCATGACTGTACTCAAGGGGCATGGCTTGGGGGTGGGGTGGCTCAGTCGGGGCATGGTAATGATGAGGGGTGTGGCTCAGCAGGATATGGTAATAATGAAGGGTGTGGCTCAGCAGGATATGGTAATACAAGGGGTGTGGCTTAGTCAGAATATGGTAATAATGAGGGGTGTGGCTCAGCCAGGGGTGTGCTTGTAATGAGTGGGTAAGGCTATAGTGAAAAGTGTGTTTTGAGAGGATGAAAAAATGTGAGGCTAAAAATAGATGGAATATGACATATGTAATAGAATGTACGAAACAGATACATGTCTAGCTAAAGAGGTAAAACCATTCTGAAGTAATGGAGTGAGACTAAAAGTTTGTAGTTAGAGGAGTCTCTGTAACCAAGGTGTAACTGATGAATTAAAACAGAGAAGACCAAAGGGAAAAGAAAGAAATTGAAAAACTAATAGACAATCTCTAAAGGGAATAGAACAGCATGAGCTGAAACAGTAGCAGTGAGAAGGAGGGGGAGGGCAGGGAGCAGATCACCATTTAAATGCCAAGGCACCAGCCTGCATTCCCAACAGCAGTGTACTAGAGTCCCCTTTTCTCCACACCCTCGCCAACACTTGTTGTTTGATGATTTGTTGATGGCGGCCATTCTGACAGGTGTGAGGTGATACCTCAGAGTTGTTTTAATTTGCATCCCTCTGAGGATTAGTGACATTAAGCATTTCTTCATATGTCTCTTGGCCATGTGTATGTCCTTTTTGGAGAGGTGTCTATTTAGGTCCTCTGCCCATTTTTTAATTGGGTTCTTTGTCTTCCTTTAGTTGAGCTGTATGAGCATTATATATATTTTGGAAATTAACCCTTTATCTTATGTATCATTGGCAATTAGGGTCTCCCATATAGTGGGATCCATTTCTGTTTTGATGGTTGTTTCTTTTGCTGTGCAGAAGCTTTTTAGTTTGATGTAGTCCCATGTGTTCATTTTTTTTTTCCTTTCTCTTGCCTTAGGTGTTATATCAGTGAAAATTCTGCTGCATATGATGTCTGACATTTTGTTACCTCCATTTTCTTCCAGAATTTTTATGGATTCACGAGTTACATTTAAGTCTTTTATTCATCTTGAGTTTATTCTCATGTATGGTGTAAGTTGGTGTTCCAGCTTTATTTTTTTGCAAGTAGCTGTCCAATTTTCCCAACACCATTTATTGAAGAGACTGTCTTGACTCCATTGTATGCTCTTGATGCCTTTGTCAAATATTAATTGAACATATTGTCTTGGGTCAATTTCTGGGTTCTCTATTCTGTTCCACTGATCTATCTGCATGTTCTTGTGCCAGTACCAGGCTGTTTTGATTATAGTGGCTTTGAAGTATAACCTGAAATCTGGTAATGTGATCCCTCCTACTTTGCTCTTCTTTTTCAAGATTGCCGTGGCTATTCAAGGCCTTTTTTGGATCCATATAAACTTTTGGAGTGTTTGTTCTAGTTCTGTGAAGTATGTCATTGGTATTCTGATGGGGATTGCATTGAATCTATAGATTGCTTTGGGTAGTATGGACATTTTAATGATGTTAATTCTTCTAATCCATGAACAAGGTATATGCTTCCACTTTTTTATATCTTCTTCTATTTCTTTTTTCAATGACCTGTAGTTTTCTGTGAAGAGGTCCTTTACTTCTTTAGTTAAGTTTATTCCTAGGTATCTTAATTTTTTTTTTGCTGTGATGGTAATGGGATTGTTTTTTAGTTTTTCTTTCTGTGATTTCATCATTGGTGTATAAGAATGAAATGATTTCTTGACGTTAATTTTGTATCCTGCTACTTTGCCAAATTCATTTATTAAGTCCAGTAGATTTTTGATGGAGTCTTTAGGATTTGCAGCCACTGTGGAAAACATTATGGTGTTACCTCAAAAAGTTAAAAATTGAACTGCCATTCGACCCAGTGATCCCACTTCTAGGAATATGCCCTAAGAAACCTGAAACACCAATCAAAAACAATATATGTACCCCTATGTCATAGCAGCACTATTTACAATAGCTAAGATCTGGAAACAACCCAAGTGTCCATCAGTAGATGAGTGGATTAAAAAGCTGTGGTACATATGCACAATGGAGTACTATGCAGCTGTAAGAAAGAAAGATCTCTTATCCTTTGAGATGACATGGAAGGACCTGGAGAGTATTATGCTAAGCGAAACAAGCCAGGCAGAGAAAGACAAATATCACGTGATCTCACTTATTTGTGGAATATAATGAACTAAACAAACTGATGAACAAAATTGACCCAGAGACATAGAGGTGGGGTACAGACCGACAAGCCTCAGAGGAGGGGGGCTTGGAGGGCGAGAGATAAACCACAGAACTTACATGCACGTATTCATGACCAATGCACAAAGACAACAAAGCTGGGGATGGGGTGGGGGAAGAAGGGGAGGAGGGTATCAATGGGGGGAAAATGAGCAACATCTGTAACAAAAACAAATTAATAAAAAAAATATAAATAAAAAAATAAATGCCAAGGATGCAATGATTGAGTCACTGCACATCATTTAAGCCCGGGTTCTGCTCGGCCTCAGGAAGCCCCTCCCGCAACCCCCGCTGCCCCTTGGCCACCTCTCCTGAGTTCCACTCCTGGACTCGAGCTCCATTAAACTGCCTCTCGCCTAAATCACTAATCCTCAAAGTCTCTCCCGCCACATCTGGTTTGCCTTCAGCAAGACCCCCCGCACCCTCCCCCCACACCCCCCACCCCCCGCTTGGCCTTCTCCTCTGTGGGCCTTTCGTCCCCGCGGTCCTCGTCATCTTCCAGCTGAGGCCGCCCTCAGCCCAGGAGGTTCACCTGCCTCCCTCTTCAACTACCAAGTGTGATGTGTCCGATCGGAGCAAAGCATCGTTACGCCCTGTCCTGATGTCCGGGTTCTGGGTCAGCCACCGACGCCTGAAGACCACCTCCAGGTCCCTCTGCCTTCGAATGAGCGCAATAGCTCCGCCAGCCCCCACCCCAGCCGTTCTCATCTCAGGGAAGAACCCCCGTCAGGAGTCCGGGGGCCAAGCTCCAGTCTCCCTTTCTCTCACCCCCTACACTCAATGGGGACAAGTCCTACGCAAGAGTGGAAATGAAAGGGATCGGTGCTTCATGTTTGTTTAGACTGTGAAGGTAGGTTTCCAGATCAACTTCTAGAAGAACGAGAAACAGGCATGAAACGGAACGGACCAGTTCACTTAAATTCCAAGGGTCATTTCTTAGCCACAAAACAAGAGGACAGAAGGAACGTGATCTCCCAACGTCCCTCCAGTTCAGAGAGAATCAGTGATCTCTGAGTAAAAGCTTTGCACAAATATATATTTCCAGATATCATTTTAAAAATGCATCTCTTCGGAGTTTTACACCACAGATGCCCCATTACTGAAATCTCTCCATACTTAAAATTCAATCCCATTTTCTGGAGTCAAGAAACTATGTTTCGATAAAATTTTCTGAGTCCATAAATAGACGGAGAAGAATACAGGAGAGCACAGAAGTAAAAGCCTGAACCCCCAGGCTAGACTATGCCAAATAAAAAGCACTTAAAAGTCAAATGAAAATAAACTGCCGGAATTAAGGCAAATGTATGGGAATTAGCGCCTGTGCGCAAAATAAAATACATTAATGCAAAATATTTCTAAAGTTATTTTTTAACTGAAATAGAGTGCAGCACATAGACCGAGCCCATGACTTTCCAGTGACTACATTATACCAAGGGTGACTCATACCTAGGAGTTAAAGGTTAATCAAAAAGACTTGACAGCTGTCGGGAGCAGGGGCTGGGGGCTGGGTGGAAAAGGTGAGGAGGTTAAGTAAAAAAACAAAACCACATAAAAAAACCTCATAGGCACAGACAATAGCATGGTGATTACCAGAGGGAAGGGGGGTGGGGGAGATCGCAGAGGGTAAAGGGGGATAAATGGTGATGGAAGGCTGACCTGGGGTGATGAACACACAATGCAATATACAGATGCTGCATTATAGAACTGTACACCTGAAACCTCTATAATTTCATTAAGCAGTGTCACCCCAATAAATTCAATTAAAAAGAAAAGCCTAAGGTTATAGTCTGTGCAGTGATTTCTTGGAATTCAATTATTTGCTCATTAAGTCATCTCCCTTCTCAGCAATGACACTTGAATTTTATATTAAAGAAGAGTTATGCGGCCCTGGCTGGTTTGGCTCAGCGGTTAGAGCATCAGCCCTCAGACCAAAGAGTCATGGGTTCGATTCTAGTCAAGGGCATGTACCTCGGCTGAGGTTCCTCCCCGGCCCTGGTCGGGTCGTGTGGGAGGCCACCAGTTGATGTGTCTGTCTCTCTCACATCGATCTTTCTTTCCCTCTCTCTGTCTCGATCTCTCTCCCTCCCTCCCACTCTATCGGAAGATAAATAAAAAAAACATACTCGCCCTGGCCAGTTTGCTCAGCGGTTAGAGCGTCGGCCTGCGATCCGGAGAGACCCGGGTTCGGTTCCCGCTAAGGGCATGTACCTCGGTTGCAGTTTGTCCCCGGCCCTGGTTGGTCGTGCGGGTGGCAGCCACTCGATGTGTCCCTTTCACATCGATGTTTCTCTCTCTCTCTCTTCCTCTCTCTCCCTCTCACTCTATCTGTACAAAAAATGGAAAAATGTCCCCGGATGAGGATAAAAAAAAAAAAAAAATACTCGGGTGAGGATTAAAAAAACAAACTAAAACAAGAATAAAGAGCTATGTCGTCGAAGGCAGAATACCATTGGCACTGTGGGTTACAGGGGCACGTCTGTGACTCCAAAGCACCTGGTGAATTTCACTCCACTCTCACCTTCTCTAACCGCCGCTCCGGTGTGGGGACCCCCCGTGTCCAGGCCGGCCGCACAGCATCCAGGGTTGGAAGCGCAGCATTGTGGACCCCCTGAGATAGGGACTGCTCCTCTGTGAACTGGGATCCGGACACTTCCCAGAGTCACTCTGAAGACTAAAGAGTGTGGGTCAAGTTCCCAGCCCTGGCCTGATTCAGAGCTACTGGATTACCTGCAGGAGAAGCAGAGCTGAAGGCTGGGGTGCCTTCCAGCCACACGGGGCACCCAGGGCCGAGCTTAGGGACCTCCTGACAGACAGGAGTGGGGAGAAGGACGGCTTTTAGCTTCCACACCACACACCTCCACCCAGGGGCGCGCGGCCTCCTCCTGGTCACTCACTCAGGGAGACGGCAGCTGCCTGTCCTCACCCTGCAGCGCCCACTAGAGGCCCACCTGACGAGGAACAGGACCTTCTTGTCGACAACCAGAAAGAAGCGAGGTCTCGCACCTGGGCCCCTGAGGGCGGTACCTAGAAGGATACTCCCTCGCCCCAGGTAACCCTTCAGAGGGACCATTGCACCCCCAGTGGATACCTTGACTGCAATCTCCTTAAAGTCCCTGAGTTCACAGAAGCACCTTGCTAACCCTCCTGCCCCTCCTAGCCCGCAGACATGTTGAGATCGTGTTTCTTGCTTGAAACCACTGACTGTGGGGACTCTTTGAGCAGTGATGGATATTGATACGCCTCGCTAGTGACCAAGTACCACAGTATACTCGTCTCTGAACCGATGTGCCCTTCCCTCCACCCGTGTCAGCACCCAGAGAAACTCGAGTTATCTTGAAATCAGTGTGTGAGCCCAGAAGGAGCTGTGGCCACAGGAGGGGAGAAGTGAGAAGGACGAATACCCTGACCTCTTCCTCCTCCACCTTCTCAAATTCTTCTCCTACCGCCCACTGGCCAGACTCAACTGGAAGCCAGAAGGTAGGGGATCTGGATGATGTAAACAGTGGAGAACATCTCAGGCCGTAGAGCAGGTGCAGAGAAGACTGAACAGTGGTTCTGGAGGAACAGATAGGAAATGAAAGGCGCGTGGTTTAAGCTACTCACCGAACCTCTGGGGTCAGTGGCTGCTGCTAAGCCAGGCTGTGGTAGAGAAGGCTGCTTCCCCGTGTGACGGAAGGTGAATTGCTCAGTATTCTCATTTCGCAATGATGACGATAAACGGAGAACAAAAACGCCGTTAACACCCTCACGGAGCTTTTCACGTGGTAGACACAGCGCTGCATTTCAGATGGGACACAGATAACAGAAACGATGGGGTTTTCGTTGCTCAATGTGTTTCCAGTCCCCACTCCTCCAGAGTACAAATAGCAAGTTGGGGGGGGAGGGAGAACATTGGGAGCCAGAAAATAGTATTCCTTCAAATTGTACTATGATTTATGACGTCTTTGTAACAGTTATGAGCATCACCTACGCCGTCAAGATACACAACATTAAAACTCTTGAAATTGATCATTGGAAATTGATCATTTCCCAACTTCACTGCAACTGGGGAAGTTCATCTGCCTTTCTCCTAAAAACTCTGTCTGTCCTCTTCTTTCGTATCCTGAAGATTTGCACCCCTATAAAGCACTGGGAGATTCCTGAAGGATGTCTCTGCACAGCCAGCAACAGAGGTGTCCTGGAGATGGCACCCCCTTCTCCCCCCCAAAGCCCCGCACTATACATCAGCCGTCACGAGATCATCCCCCAAAGGAAGCGAGACTGAAGCATCCCACAGTCTTTCTGATCTGGAAGAGCCGTCTGGAGCATGGCATCGGTGTGTCTAATTGCCTGAAGGGATGGAAGGAAAGCAAAGACTAAGCGGAATGACAAACGTGCTCACAGTCTGGTGAAAGGGATGTTAGATGGCAATTTCCGCTGTCGCGGTGCTAAGACCAGATGGCAAGCTGAAGTGTGCAGAATACCGAACATCTACAGATGACCAAGGAACAGTCACACAGTCTTCCGCTGACAACAGAAGTGTTTAATAGGAGGGTTGGCCCCGGGCGACATCCAGAGGGCACACTTTGGTTTTGATGTCTTCGCCGTGATCAGAATCCCTTTCTTTTCCTCATGGACCCTCCCAAAGTTCAGGCTTCCTTCACGTATGCAGATACCACATCTCCCTGGTGCCTGGCCTTGGCCGTGGTCCTACCTTACACCCACCCCAAGTTTACGAGCACCTGTTGATGTTGGGTATCGTGATGGCTGCAGCCCTGGACCTAAGCATGGCAGACAGAATCCATAAACATCCCATGTGACGAGAACGCGGAAGCCCTGTGCAGAGAGAATCGTGAGCACACAGGAGAGGAGGAAATGGGGAGCACACGGCAGGTGACGCGTGAATGGCGCCCCGAGAAGAGATCAGCGGGCACCAATGACTTCCTTTTCTAGCCATGACCCCCTGCTCTCCATCGCAACCCTCCGTGCTAGGTACCGACACCCTTGCTCTACAGATGAGGAAGTGGAGGGTCAAGGAATTCCTGCCGCATCCTGCCTAAAGCCATACAACGAACATCCAAGAGTTCGAGGGCCGTGCTGAGGGAGGAACATGCCTTAGACACACCAAAGGAAGACAGCGCAGCCGCCGAGTATGCGCTCAGACCTGGGACTGTGACGAAGGAAGACACGTCGGCACTGCCTCTCAGAGCCCTGTTCCCAGGCCGTGTGGTCCTGTCGAGGGCGGAGCTGGGGATGGGCCTGGGCTTGGCTGTCCTGGAAGCAGACCTCGAGGATCCTCACGGCGCCCCTTCAGAGAAGGACAGGTATTCAGCCCCTGTATATTCCCGGCACTCTGCTAGGGACTGAGCGCAAAGTGACGCCAAGCGGAGTGCTGGGGTGTTCCCCCGACGTGCACGAAGCTGTATGCCCTTGTCAGCTCCCTCCACCTCCCTCCGCGCCGATGCACATGTGCACGTCTGTCCCCAAGCACAGACCTTGCTGGCCTTGTCTAGCCCATAGGAGTGACTTTGATGACACGAGTTAAAGACCAGACAAGGGTGCCCTGGCTGATTCGGCTCGGTGGTTACAGCATCGGCCCATGGACTGAAGAGTCGCAGGTTTGATTCTGGTCAAGGGCATGTACCTCGGTTGCGGTTCATCCCCAGCTCTGGTCGGGCTCCTGCAGGAGGCAACCTGTCAATGTGTCCCTCTCACATCAATGTTTTTCTCTCTCCCTCCCTCCCTCCCACTCTATCTGATGATAAATAGAAAAATATCCTCTGGTGAGGATTTTTAAAAAACAGATCAGACCAGGGCAACGGTGGCGATTTTATTCTAAAGGCTCGAGGCCAAGCAGTGACACGTAGGTCACGCCTCTGACACGCTGTGTTGTTACTCTCAGCTCCTGGCGGGCGTCTGCGATCTGTGGCGAGCCTGACTTTGGGGCATCGCTCCAACCTGTGGTCACACGGTCTCTACATTCCCGGCCTGCGTGTGGCTTCTCCTCCTAACGCCCCATCGTGATGAACGTGGGCTCACCCTCCTCCAACACGACCATCCTAACCTATTCCACCTGCAGCAATTCGATTTCTACATAAGGGAGGTTACGTCCAACTTCAGCAGAGTGGCGTGCGCGAGCTGGTCACGGACGGTCCTTAACTGGCTCAACGTGACGAGCTGTGTCCGTCAGGACCCTGAGAACAGCGAATGCTCTGCTCTCACCTCGATCCTTCTCTGGATGAAATTCCGTTGTCCCTGTCTCATATTTGGTGTAGTAATTACAACGCCTTCTATGGTTTTACTGGAAAGATCCCTGTAAGTAGGTATAAAGCGTTTGGAAACCTTTTCTCAGCCCCTTTGAATGAGCTGTGTGGACATTTGTTTAGTGAAGTGACAAATCTATTGCATGCATGTAAAATACATCTGACAACCAAAACATGAAAAGCAAAATAATGGAGAGAGTATAAAGGCATGAAAAGTCCCTACGCTAAATAAAAAATGATGGCTTATGCATTTGTCTTGAAACTTTTTATGCATATATATGTGAATATGTGTCTTGTTCCTAAAAAAGAATCACACCACGCCTATTTTAGTTCTCTTTTATAGTTATGGTCAGGAGACAAAAAAAAAAAAAAGCAAACAAATTAAAGAAAAAAATCTATTCTTTAGATAAAATTTGACTTTCAATTTCTTTGTGGAGTACTGTTATATTGTGTGTGTGTGTGTGTGTGTGTGTGTGAATTTTTTAAATAAATGATGCTACGAGCATCTTTCGTTGCACTAAAAAAGATTAATTAATGAAAGGGTTTCTGTGTACTCTGTGAAGTGGCTTGTTGACCTGAGGTGCATCGGGTACTGCACCTTTTAGACCGTCTACTAAAATGACTCCACACCGCTCCCACGCCTCACAGTAATTAAATAGAAAAATATCGAAAGAGCTGAGTGCATCTCTGTCCATCCCCGTGTTTAAAATGTTATGGCCCTGATTGAACTCTGGAAGTAATACCATCAATGTAATGAAGTAAGTGATCAAAAAGTGTGCAAAAGCAAATCAAGGTCAAAATGTGAACTTCAGGGTCAATACTCTAAAAAATGCAACCCAGGGGAGAAACCTGGAGACGAGCAGCCAGGTCCGAGCAGGTGCCGGTGGAGGCAGCGCTGGTACAAGGAGACAGGGACGTGCCTCCTCTGCTCGAAGGACACTCGTGCTTCGTTCTTTAATGGACAGGGATACGCGTACGAAAGGAAGTCAGCACCAGCTACAATGACATTTTAAAATTCACCAATTACTACTTCAATCTGGTGATTTTTTTTTCTCTATGTACCCACCTGAGCTTATCTAAACAAAAGTGAAAGTCACATTTATTCCATGTACATATTTACGAGACTCTTTGGGGTTTATGACATCTTAGTTAACCACAGAGCTAGAGAACTAGGTACCAGGTTAATGGATTTTTCCATCCAAATATCACCAAACGACCTGTCTCACATGGTCACAGGCTTTCTCCTAGTCTAATCATGTATTTAATGGTGAAATATGTAGCAGTTCATTATAGTACATTTTTCTTCTTAAAGCTAATCATTTTTTGGAAGTGTACTTTTTTTTTAATCCACACCCGAGGACATTTCTGCATTTATCTTCAGATAGAGCAGGAGGGAGAGAGGAAGAGAGAGACAGAAGCATCGATGTGAGAGAGACACATCGAGTGGCTGCCACCCACACGACCCCAACCGGGGCCTGGGACAAACTGCAACCGAGGTACATGCCCTTAGCGGGAACCAAACCCGGGACTCTCTGGTCCACGGGCCAATGCTCTAACCACTGAGCAAAACCGGCCAGGGCTGGAAGTGTACTTTCTTCTTTTTTAACATTAAATTTACTGGCGTAACATTGGTTGATTACACAGGTGGCTTGATAAGGCAGCGTATCTAATCATTAACAAAATATTAAACTTTGGAGATGCTTATCAAATGATAAGGGTGATTTTTCTTTAAAATAAGCATAGAGGGAAACAGCCCAGAAACATTTTATCACCTAACTCAATATTTTGTTTTTGATTGGCCGTGTGGCCAAAAAACAAACGAATATTGATTTCTCGGCGTCATCTTCTCGTCGGCCCTCCTGCGCACCAGGAGCTGACGGCGGACCCAGCCCTCCGGACGCATCTGAGGCTCGTGCCGGCTGTGTGTCTGGAGGCAGACGTCATTCCTTCATCTGATTTAAACAGAAGCACACCTTGCCAGGGTGCACACAGCGTGTGAGCAGAACTAAGGACCATTCCTTCTCAAGGCACCATCCCCACTGATCAGGGCGCTGGCTGACCTGAACAGGCGCGTGACTCCCACCCGCCCAGCCAACGGTCCCCTTGGACGGAGGGGGAATGAGGCGTCCTGCTCTCAACAGCCCACGTGAGGACTGGTTCCGGTCCGCCTCCCGCCGGACACTCCCCACCAGATACGCCACCGAGCCGCATGTCCACGCGGGAAGAGCCCATCCGGACATACAGCGGCCAGAACGAGTAACAATGTGCATGTCGTGTCTGGAAAGGGAAAACGCACACTCATTGTGACCCCAAACAAAGACTGTTGGGGTTCTTTCCGGTTGCTGGGGACGGCAAGCGTCATTGTGACAACTACGTTCTAAATCCCTGTACTCGTGGTGGATTAAAAATGGCAACAAACGCATTTCCTCTCCTCCTGCGAAGCAGTGAAGTCCATTCGCCCACCCGTGAAAGTGGGCTGGCCCCACGACTTGCTCGGACAAAGATGATGTGGCGGAAGTGACGCCATGTGAGGCTCTCGAGCGCTGGCCTCGGAAGGTCTGTCGGCTTCTGATCTCACCCTCTTCTGACGCTGCCCGCGGCCCTGTGGACACGGCCAGGCTGGTCTCGGTGAGGGCGAGACACCAGGTGCAGAAGAGGGGAGAGAGCCGCCCACTCCAGACAGCAACTCGGGCCCCAGACGGCAGAGCCCCCCTCCGAGACCGGCTGTCCGTCCACCCTGACTCGCCTGGCCACCGCCCTTGGGGCAGGAAGTACACCCAGCTGACCCCAGACCTCATGTCAACTCAAAATCATGCTGAACGAGAGAAGAGTGGTTATAGGTTGGAGTTTTGGAGTGGGTGATCCAGTAGCCATGAACAACTGACATGGAACATTAACAGCAGCCACGCCAAGGTGCTCGCAAAATGCTCCAAACATCCAGATAACTGTCTGTGATCGTACATGAAACGCAACCAAACCAGTAATTACACGCGCGCGCACACGCCGTGCACAACAACGACCTGGAGTTTGCAGGTGACTCGTGCATGTCATGTGCCATCAGGATCCCTTCGTCCAGATTCAAAGCTAAGGAACCCAGGGGTCGGAAACTTACAGCTGCAAATAGCAAGCTTATAAAAAAATGACCGGAATGAAATGAATTAGTTGTAAAATGAATCGAATACTTCCTGAGTAGACCGGCCAAAGGGGCCTCCTGCGTGTAACGAAGACTCGCACCTGGAAGGGAAGAAGCGGCTTGCGCTCCAGGGTGCCGCTCACTGGCTCCGAGCGCACCTGCTCCCGGTGTGCTGGTACCTCCGTCTCCCCGTCTGTGACAATGGAGATCAGTGTCCCTTCCCTGGACAGCCACGTAGGACTTAAAGATGCAGTATACAGCCCTGGCTGGTTTGGCTCAGCGGTTAGAGCGTCCACCTGCTGTCCCAAGAGACCCGGGTTCGGTTCCCGCTAAGGGCATGTACCTCGGTTGCAGTTTGTCCCCGGCCCTGGTTGGTCGTGCGGGTGGCAGACACTCGATGTGTCCCTTTCACATCAATGTTTCCCTCTCTCTCTCTCTCTCTTCCTCTCTCTCCCTCCCACTCTGTCTGTACAAAAAATGGAAAAAATGTCCTCGGATAAGGATAAAAAAAAAAAGATGCAGTATACAGAAGGTGCTTAACACCGCATCATACTTGTAACAAACAGCGTGTTCCTTCCCTGGGCCTGCTGTTGACCAGCAGAGCGGAGAATTATGGGAGCTCTCTCTGCAGGACCCGTTAACACCCTTCCACAAGAGGGTGAAGACAGGTGGGAAATACATAAAGTGAATACGTCACACAACACAAGGTAGGGAAAATACAAACAGATGAAAGTATAATACATATAAAATATCTGAACAATAGATACAGTGATACCTCGGTTCTCGAATGCCTTGACTTTCGACCAAATCGGTTTTCGACCAGGAGATTCGAGAAACTTTTGTCTTGGAATCCGAACAAATATTTGGAACTCGAACTTCCGAGATGAGCCGAGTTGAGCCTAATGGCGTTCATTCGGCCCAGCGCGCCTTGCTTGCGGCATCAGTGTGAGTGCAGAGAGAGAGTCACGCTTTGTGGAGAGAGTCACGCTTTGTGGAGAGAGTCACGCTTTACACTGAATTTAACCCTTAGACATACTGTACACTTTTATTTCTTGTTGAGACTTATGTTTTTCTACATATTATATACAAATTAGGCCAGTAAATAGGCATTTTCTGGGGCTTGGAACGAATTAATCCAGTTTCCATTATTTCCTATTGGGTTTCATTGCTTCGGTTCTCGAACAATTTGGTTCTCGACCGTCCTCCTGGAACGAATTATGTTCGAGAACCGAGGTATCACTGTATTTGCCAGGGTTGAGCAACGCCCTGTAAATAAGAAACATGTTAGAACCACCAAAGGTGCTCAGAGCAGCAGCTCGAGTGGCCACGGTCCAGGTGGTACCCCCAGACCTGCGCTGCCCATGGGAATCAGGCCCACCCATCGGGGCCCCCCTTCCGACACTCAGGAGCCGCAGAACCGGGACACCCACCACACAGTGCAGACTGCCCGAGAGACCCGTCCGCTCCTCGTCCGCGTCCTGACAGTTACCTCTTGCCAAATCTCAGCTCCCCCTTGGGCAGCTCCCCAGGACAGAAGCAGCAGTCCCGGGGACAGGCTGGGCTCTTCCGAGCAAGGAGTGTGCGATCCCGGGCCCGGGGGGCACCTGCCGCCCCCACGGCCTGCTCCCCTCGCCGGAGCAGCCCCACCAAGGGCTCTCCGATGCCTTCCACTCGTTTCAAAATCCAGACGTGTCTTGTCTCCTGCACAGAATGAAAGCAACGTGAAAGTCCAGATTTTTTTATAGTTTCATATCCACATAAAGGAACAGAATTATAGAGGCATGCGCAAGGTATCAGTTTACAGAAGGACCGCAATGACAGAGATTTTTCCGATTTATTTCTTAAATCAGTTTCTCAGGACTGTCTAACACCATGAATAATCTGCAAGTAACTCGGTCAATTGCTTATTGAACAACATTATTTATATCATAAGTTCTTACTACAGAAGTGATATATTCTCAGGTATTAAGCAACCCTTTCCTCCCAATAAACTCTGCACGTTATTGTCAACTTTGAGAGCATTTGCACATATAGCTCAGACATACAGCCAGATATGTATGCTAATTTATGCATATGGCAGGAATGCAAAGACACTAATTAGCATGAAAATTACCATGAATTGAGATGGGAACTATATTTTACAATAATAATTTAAACGTAGCGCAAGTTGATACATGCGTTACCTATTTAAACAACCCATTTGAGCACAGAAAGGCTTGCATATATATTGCACAATTTACATCATTAAAACAATTTATCTCTTCGAAATCTGGCTTGTATAGTATAAATTATTATTTACAGAGGCAGCGTGTTTATTTTCCCTGCTAAGGCATCAACATATGCTCACTAAATGCTCCAGAAGCATTTATTTCTGTCTTAACCGTCAAGACGCTCCTTTTCATTCTTTTCTCTTGCCTTTGACATCAGAGAGGAGATCAAGTAGAACTTACTGCACTTCACTTACGAGAATATTCTGTGGCAGGGTCTGCCTCTGGTTAGGGGACTAGACAGGAGCATTCGGAGCAGCAAAGAGGCAAAGCTCAGACACAGAGCTGTTTTTCCTGTAGCTCTGATAAAGCATCTATTTTTCTACTTTTCAACATAGTTGTCCCCTCCTTAATGTGAAATACGACATTTGAGACACACTTCAATTATTAAAAACGTAGCATCGTTCTCATTTAAGACACTTAGTAAGTGTCACAGGTTTTTTATTTAAATGCATGCCATGTGATTGCTCCCGGCTATCTAAAGAAATGATGAATTTCTCATGACTGCAAAGTAGAAGAAAGAAAACATGCAACTCTTCCTTGCCCTCCCTGGCCGTGGTTTCAATGATTCTCTCTCTAGCTCTCTCAGGTAGTCCCAAGAACCTTTATTTTTTTTCTATGCCTCTGATACCCGTTTTTTTTTCCTGGTTTCAAAATAGTGGAACTGATCCGATCGAAGTGGTTTCTTTGTCTTTGAGGCATGGTGGCCTCCAAAGTGTGGAGGTTTGCACACAGTTCAGAGAACTCGAAGTGACCCATAAGGGAACTGTAAATACTGACATTATTCCATCTGCAGCGTGAGACACGCCAAGAGCTTCACGACTACCTGGAGCCCAGGTGGGCACAGCGCATCAACCAGGTGAAAGTGTCGGCCAGGCTCAGACACTCAGGGTGCAAGGTGTCCCCAGAAAACAACGTGAGCACCCAGGGTGAGGGGCCATCTATGGCTCAGTGGCCTCGTCTGTCTGTTTTCTTGAAGTTCACAGTGTAGATGCAACCACGTAAGAGGGTTCACAAGGTCCGATGACCTAATTGTAACAAAACCGATCCCTACATTGTTTCCTGATCCCTACATGGATTCTTGATCCCTACATGGATTCTTGAAAAGAAACGCTGGAAGATGAGAAGTGAAGCCCAGGCAGAGCTGAGCCCCCACCCCACCCCACCCCCACCCCAGGAAGCACCACTGAAAGTCCCATCTGCTCACCAGTCTGACATCCATTCCAAACGCCGGGCGTCGGCTTGATTATCGCAAGTGTTACATCATGAAAAGGCCAAGCGTGACCTGCTGTTTCATCAGACTCTTCATCAGCTCCCCGGCGAGGTCAGACCAGGTGACAGTCTCGACTTTAGCAGATCCGATAGTCAACCAAAACGTTATCATCACTGACAGAAAATGTGGGTTCACGTCCAAGAGTATTAGCAACGACAGGGCCCTCCGCGGCCACTATGCCGTGAGGTATTATCACCTTCCAAACCGCCCCAGTTCACACGCAGAGCATGAAGACAAACCTCTACCATAATCTCCGCGGCAACGCTACCAACACTCTGTGAATCTTAATGTCAAACGCTTGCAAGTGCCTTTCGTGGGTTTTTTAACATATGAGGGCCCTACGTGCACATCAATTGCAAATGTCAGGAGCACGCTCTCACGGACGTCGAAAGGAACACACGGTAACTAATGTGTGGGGACGCGATCCTATACCGATGACTATCAAACACTGGTGTAACCAAGGTGACCTTGCTAAAAACAGACTCCTGACCTGCTCTTAGAGGATTCTGGAGCAAAGCACCCGAAGATCCCACTCAGAGAAATTTCCTCCTTGAGAAACCACCCGATGGGTCCCTCCACAGCGCGTCTGCTCCTAGGGACAGTACAGGTATTTCTATGGCCATTTTTCCACTGAAAGTCACAAAAGTAGGACAGAGTGTATTTAAGGTAAAATGAAGAAGCGTGCCGTGACGGAAACCTGACCAGGTGACTGATGGGAAAACAACCCAACCACAAGGCTGCCAAAGGAGCCTCCCACCCTCGGGAAGCAGGTTGACCTTGGCCAAGACCCCAGCCCGTCTGGAGAGTCTTACAACATTGGTGCAGGAAACTGTGGTAAGTGACCAGACATTTTTGAATGACAGTGTGCCACCCCACACAAGAGCATGTAAGATAATCCAAGGTCACATTTAGCTCTGGCTGCGACCCCTTGGAAGAGGTTTTGAAAACGATTACTTCCTCTCCATGCACATTAGAAACAACTTAAATACCAGGCATGGGTTTTAAAGACAATATGTTTTGTATTTTGTTTTTGTTTTTTTTCTTTATTGATTTTTTAGAGAGAGAGGAAGAAAGAGAGAGAGAAACACCGATAAGAAAGAACGTCAATTGACCACCTCCTGCATGCCCCCCACTGGGGATTTGGCCCTCAACCTGGGCATGTGCTCTGACCGGGAATCAAAGCAGCGACCTCTTAGTGCAGGGTCGACGCTCAACCACTGAGCCATACCGGCCGGGCTGTTCTGTGTTTTTGTTGTTGTTTTGAGATGTGGCGAAAGACTTTATCTTCATGGAGTTACAGTCCTCAGTTTCCAAAGTTTCATTTCCATGAAGCCAGGCCTGGAAAAGTTACAGCTGGGGCTTTAGCAGAGCAAGAAGGAGGGCCAGTGCCCAGTTTCCATTCCATGGTGGCGTTGAGTCCGGCGTAGCATCAGGCTACATTCAGTCCATCAGTCCATTCTGTGGGTCCCACGTGGGCCCGAGCCACATGGGCGAGTGCAGGGGACTGTGCCCCCTGTACCAGGAGAGCCAGGAGCGGCAGGCAAGGGAGAGGCCCGGAGGGAGCTTCCTTCAGGAGTTACGTATCTCAGAGTTCACACCCTGGCAGGGGCCACACCTATTTTGGCCAACTACCTGTTTCCAGGTGTGACTGAAAGATAAGCATCTTCCCACACCACCCAGACCTTCCTGGGCATGAGTCTACATTGCAGCCGCTGGCAACACTGTGTAAATGGCATGCGTGTGTTATTCAGTGTCCTTTTCACACCTTTCCTGTTACAAAATAACAAGGTTGTTATGACGGCATCAGAACCACTGACAGGTTTCAAGCCAGAAGAAACATGATCAGGTTTTTATTGTAGGAAGATTGTTCTAATATTTATTTTTAAAAAGTCCATGGAGAGACATGACTGAGCCTCTGCCAAAATGGAAATAGCTTTGGGCAGAGATCTGAAATCACAGTATCAGGCCAGAGTCAGAAGACGTCTTACAGATTTGAAAAATACATGGACTGCAATCAGTCCAATTAAAAGAAACTAAATTTAGGACCAATTGCACAGCTATGGAAACAACACAGAATTAGAAAAAATAAGCTATTGGGATACAAAAAAGGTTACCGTTCATATGTTTCAGCTTTACTGTAAAAATATCTTCCTGAATCTGATTTCCCCTAAAAGCTTGCATGGGTTTGGCAGGTCACTGGGCCCTGGTTTGCTTATTTTTATGTTGAGATTAATAGTGATACCCAACCCACAAAATTGTTTGGAAGATAAAATTAGGTCATGTTTATGAAAAAATTCTGAAATGTGTATATGTAAAGCCCTAAAAAAAATATAATGAGACAATTTGGATGAGTCATTTGTGATTTCAAAATATAATTGTGGATACCATGGACCTATTATAGCTCTATTGTGGACCTCATCTGACTTGAAATCAAAAGGCTGGGATGTTATTGGCCAACATATCTTTTTCCTAACTATGGAACACTCCATTCTTATAGTTTCCATTGGTCTCTATCCCCTTTCTGAGCTGCAAATATACAGTGGGCAGTACACCTTATTCATTCTCCAAATTCCTTTAGGAGTTCCAAGAGTTTACTTACTATTTTTAAAATTATTATTTCCATATGGTTGTGTTACTTTTGTTATTGCAGCAAGAAGCTTTACCCTGGGAACTTGCATAGACTAACAGATAATAAAAAAAATCCGCTCTTATCAAGAACATTATTTTAACTGCTGGCAAGTATTTGCTTAGAAGAAACGGTTCTTAACTCTCTCAGGACCCAGTCACAAAGATGATGCTTTAAGGATGGGGTGCCGGGGAAGAGTGCACGTTTTTTTGACTGAGCAAATTTTGCATCTATCAATATTCTAGCATACATTTTTTTAAATTGCATCATTTTTTTTTCTTTATTGATTTTAGAGAGAGAGGAAGTGAAAGGGAGAGACAGAAACATCGATGAGAGAGAGAACATCGATTGGCCGCCTCCTGCATGCCCCCCTCTTATGTCGGTGTCACTCTGCTGAACCCGGGTCTCTGTGGACCGCAGACCGGCGCTCTAACCACTGAGAAAACCGGCCGGGGCAGAACCGGGAGAGCTTAAAATGCCTGCTTGTCACGTTGCTTTTCCTGCAGTTTGTAGAAAACACATCCTCTGCGAGAAGGTTCGGCCCTTTTGCTGGAACCCGTGCACCCGTCGGCCGTTCAGTGGATTGAGTGCCTCCTTCAGCGACGCAGACCTCGGATCCTGTGTCTCCTCTCAGTAACAGGATGCATCTGGGGAAGGAGCTGGCTCATGCAGCATGTTGTATTGACGGTTAAGACAAGCCTTCCAGTGGTTGGGAGCAGCCCGCAGTTCGTAAATCTCATTGGCGTTGGTTCGGAGAGAGAAGTGCTGTGTGCGAGGCCTGCGTTCCATGATGCTAAACTTAGCCTGTGTCACTGGGGGCGGAAGAAAAACAGTGACTGTGGAGCCTCTTCTGGCATCCATGCTGCTTAGACACCCAGCTCAGGGCGCAGCGGCGAGAGAAATCCGGACCCTGGTGCCCGGAAAGGGCCCGCAGGAGGGAAGCGAAAACCTATCTTTCATTAAAGTAGCGTCCGGGTTAGTCACTTCTCCGTGGACCACTGAGCAGAGAATGAAGAAAACCACGCAGGAAAACGGAGGTTTTCCGGGAGGCACAGAGCGCCGTCCTCTCTCCATCTCTGTGGTGCTAGCCCGGCCACACCTGCATCCACTGTCATCCAATCAGCGATCGTTTCTGTCAGTCCACGGAAGTGAACGGCAAACCCCACACAGTGACATCACTGCACTGAGTTGGAGCTTGGTTCCAGCCGGACCCGGGTTACAACCCTGTCCTTCGCTCAGGTCACCTACGCTTGCTTTCCCCAGCCTGGAACACCGCTGCTCTGGGCCCTCATCCGAGGTTTAGCTAAACCGGGGCCCAGCTCCTCCGTCGGGAAAACTGAAACAGGAGGCATTCGGGCCTCTCCTGCTGCACCCGGGCGCCCAGCCAGATGGTGACCGGCTTCGGGAGCAGGGGTCTGGAGCCCTTTCCCCTGTAAATCACCCAGATGCCGCCCCATCTCCCTGCGCTCTGGCTGCCCGACGACCCACACCGAAACCACCCCCTGGAAACGGCGCCATGCACCACCCCAGGCCCCCGTGTCACATCTGTAGCAGGTGTGCGGCATTAGCCTCGCTCGAGTTTCTAACATGAAATGCCTGTCTGGTGCAGTGCCTGACACGCGGTCGCCGCCTCCCCACCTCCAGGTCCCCCGCTCGCTGCGCCACTCGCCCGACACATTGTAGCTCAAACGTGTTCCCGGTTGTATCCTCTTTCCCTGCTACTTTCTCTGTGTTTCTTCTCCCTCCCCGGCTTCCTTCTTGTCTGTTTGTTAGCAAATCAATGAGCCCCTGGGTCGCACACCTAGGACTTCAACCCCTCGTCCTGTCCAGGTTGTGCCTGTGCATCAGGACAGACGGTCTCTGCATGTCACCCAACGCCTACGTGGTTTCACCTCCGCGAGAGTTCCTTGCACGTCATCGTCTCTTTCTCCTTAAGACATTTCCGAAGGAGATGGAAGGAAACACGGCTGTGGGGGCTCAGACCATGGAAAGCAGCATCTGGAGAAGACAAAGTGACATCCGCTCAATCCGTCCTCACCACGGGCAGCCCTCCACTTGCCTTTCTGTAAACTGTATTTTGTTGTGGGAAGAAAGCCTACCCTGAGCTCTGCCCTCTTGATAAAGATTGAGTGTGTGGTTGCTGTTGGCCCGGGCACAGCCGGGCACAGCCGGTCCCCAGGGTCTTCTTGATCAGGGACTTCACTAAGGAAGAGGATTTCGGCTGTATTTTTAGTCAGTGTTCTTAGTTTGAAGCTAAAGAAAATAAGACTCAAAAGGAGAAATAATTAGTCAAAACTGTTTGGTGGCAGAAATGTGACCCATTCACAGATGAGCCCCCAGTCCCTAGCTCCCCCACTCAGGACTCTTTCCGTTACACAGAATAAGGGGGTCTGAGCCCTCATAACCCATCAGGTGCACTTTCTCGTAAGGGGGGGGGGTCATTGGATTCCAAGTAGCTTATCAAGCTCTGGTGGGTGAGCCTTCCATGCTCTCTTAGAAAATGTTACTTTTTCTTTTTAATTTTTTTCTTTATTGATTGTAGAGAGGAAAATGGAGAGAGAGAGAAACATCGAGAGAGAACATCGATTGGCTGCCTCCTGCACGTCCCCCACTGGGGATCGGGCCCACAACCTGGGCACGTGCCCTGACCGGGGATCAAACCGGTGACCTCTTGGTGCAGGGTCGATGCTCAACCACTGAGCCACACCGGCCGGGCAGAAAATGTTACTTTTTATTTAAGAAGAAAATGGATGCTGTTTTGATGCTAAAACGTAATGTCCAAAGTAACTTATGTGGCACTTTGGAAAGTGTCTGTCCCTCGCTGGAGGACTGGATGAAGAAGCTGTGGACAATACACAATGGGACACTGCTCAGCTGTAGGAAAAGAGGAGACACTGCCATTTACAACAACATGGATGGACACCGAGACCATCCTGCTAAGCAAAATAAGTCAGAAAAAGCCAAGAACCACATGCGTTCACTCACATGGGACATAGAAAACTGAAAGGAACAAATGAACAAACAATACAAACAGATAAAAACTCATAGACACAGACAACAGCATGGTGGTTGCCAGAGGGAACGGGGCGAAGGGAGAGTGAAGGATGGGGGGGTCGAGCGTCTAGTGACAGGAGATTTGACTCTGGGTGCTGGGCACACAATTAATATGCAGATCGTGTATCACAGAAATAGACACTTGAAACCTACATAATCTTATTAACCGATGTCACCCCAGTAAATTTAATCATATTTTTAAAATCTGTTTGACGTAGGGGAAAAAATTCCCCTTTGAGTACATTTTGTACATGTATGCATACAAAATATGTATATGTTTTCAAACGTGTTTGGTATTTTCTTTGGATATATTCATTCACTCATCAGTGTAATAACTTCTGGTCATTATGTACCATAAAGTTATTTGTTTGGGGCATTTCTTTTCGTTTAGCACTCTATAATTTCCATTTTGAGATTCAGTCACTGTTTAAAAAATCTCACTTTAAACCAGAAAAAATAACCCTTTTTTCCACCATAAATTACATAAATATATATGTTTCCACCAAAAAGTGTTGCAGAATAGCTGACTATATTAGACACATGTAAGTCCCATATTAGTACTTCTTTTCATGGAGAAATGCAGCCACCAGAGTGGCCCCTCTTATGTCGGTGTCACTCTGCTGAATCTGACCCTCAGCACTCCAAGCAGGGGGACAGGAAAGAGCAGATATATGGGCCAGGTGGCTCATTCTCTGTGAACGTCTCCCTTTAAGTAACCCATGTTGAAAAATGAACGCCCAATGAGTACCCATGCGAGAAGAATTATGTGACTAGAAGAAGCACTTAAAATAGTCTCAGGTTAGTCTAGTCCTCGTAACAGCTGGTTTATAAAATGTCTCAGTGGATGAGAAATGTAGAATCCTCTCTCCTCGGCAAAAATTAAGTTTGCCACAATTCTTTATGGATGGAGTCTCGCGTTTTAATAGTCTATGTATGGGTAGGTCTGCAGTCTATCGCTCTAGGGTCAATAAAAGACTTCTCGTGTTTTGAATAAATTGGCTTAGTTTGGAAGAAAGGTTACACACGCATTTTCTCAGAGGGGTTGTGTCGAGTAGCCTGTTAATCTACCCTCGGTTATGTCCAGCAATGAAAATTGGGTCGTGGTAGAGAAAGAAGTATACGCTTTAGTGCCTTATGAGAGTCAATATTTTATATGAATAACCACAGTGTCCAAGTTACGTGTATAATGAAGTTCTGAGGCAGCATGGATCCGCTCATGGTGTAGTTGAGCTGCTTCCCACGCCGAGCACGGTCTGGCAAACCGAGGTAAGTCAGATGTGGCCACTGGCCCTCACGGAACTCAGAATTTAGTGGCAAAACGGACACGGGGCGAATACAGCGCGCTGTGGTGGAGTCCAAGTGTCACAGAACCCAGAGAAGAGCGCGGTCTGCATGTGAGAGTTGGGGAATATAACGTCCGTACATCAGGCCAGGGAAGAAAGTTGGGCGGCGCCCTGGAAAGCCGCAGGTTCAAGAAGAGGTGCGTGGGGATGGAGTGGCGTCAGCAAAGTTCTGGGCAGGAAGTCAATAAAGAGCCCTGGCTGGTTTGGCTCAGTGGTTAGAGCGTCGGCCTGCGGTCCAGAGAGACCCGGGTTCGGTTCCCGCTAAGGGCATGTACCTCGGTTGCAGTTTGTCCCCGGCCCTGGTCGGTTGTGCGGGTGGCAGCCACTCGATGTGTCCCTTTCACGTCGATGTTTCTCTCTCTCTCTCTCTCCCTCCCACTCTACCTGAACAGAAAATGGAAAAATGTCCTCGGGTGAGGATTAAAAAAAAAAAAAAAAAAAGTCAATAAAGACAAGACACTTCGCACGTAGGGGCGCGGGGGCCCAGGGAAGAAAGGGGAGAGGCTCAGTGAAAGCAGGAGACAGAGGCCCCGCAGCTACACGGGCTTGGGATGGAGCGGAGGGAAGGGGCCTTCATTTCTCCTGAGAAGACAGCGGCTGGGACACTGTCGTGGGGGAGGGCGAGCACCAGGTGGGGCAGGAGGCAGGCAGCAGGGGTCCAGGTAGAGAATGAGTCTGGGGAGCGGGCGGGGAGGCGGGTCCGCTTGATCTAAGGGAGCCGGAAGCCCTGTGGGGCACCTCATGTCGGAGAAGAAAGGGCGAACTCAGCGACCACGGGAGACACGCAGCCAGGCCCGTTTGCTCTGCCCAGCAGACACGTCTCGGCTCCTCGTGCTTGTCAGGAGCGCGCAACACTGGTGACGCCTCCTTTCTCGAAGCGGGTCTTTCCTCCGCGAAACCGAACTGCCCTCGCTGCCCTGGTACACCACGGCACGGTCTCGGAATGTCGACCTCCGTCCGAGGCTGGAAGTCGGGCTTCTGCAGTCTCCTGCCCCGAGGGCTCCGAGGCTCCGGGCCTCCCCCGCCTTCTGAACGCGGAGGACACCAGCCATGAGTTTCCCGGAGGACTTCGGACCCCGCGACACCTCCCTCTGCGATGTCGCACAAGGGTCTTAAATAAAACGGGTGCCCTTGATACTTAGTCTCCAAATCTGATTCTCTCCCCGTCTCCTGCATCTCTGAAATGTTTAATTCCATCAACCCTGTTGGTAATACCAAAAAAAAAACTGCGTTCCCCGCGATTTGTTTACCTCCCTTCCATTCCGTCCAAGTCATTCATTATCCGTTTGAGTTCCAGAACCCGCCGTCCCTCGTCACGCGATTCGTTTCCGCGGCCTCCAGCCTGCTCCACTCGCGACTCTGTGTGAGCCACGGTTTCATGGACAGCTTTCTGAATAGCCACCCGACTCACCTCCTCCTCATCAAATCCCTTGGCTAATCAAATCCCTTTCCTCCGCTGGAGGAAAATGAGCAGCTGTGGCTTCCGAGATGATCGGGTCCAGGCCCCCTCCCAGGTCCCAGCACCTGCACCCATCCCGGGCGCCCCTCCCCAGCACCCCCCCGCCCGCACCGCTGCTTGGCCAGCTGGGAGGCTCTGCACACCTGATCTGCTGCTGGGGATCTTCGTCCTTCTACCTGCCTGGCACGTGTCCACTCTGTCAGCCTCTGCCCTTGCTTTCCTCCTCACTGTCGCCCCTTCGACGTAAATCCAGTGAGTTCAATCCTTCCTTTAGTTCCCATTATCTCCGTCTGTATGACGCGGTGCTAGCCTGTCCCACCGGACCATCAGAAATGCAGACTGTCCGCTTCCCACTCAGCCCCAGGCCCTGCACACGATTCAGGGCGCAGAGTGGGGCCCAGGCACGTTCTAAGGGAGGCAGAGAAAGAGAGGAGGGGAAGAGAGACTCAGACAAACACTGTAGGTCAGACAGTAAGTTCGGCTGCAGTCAAACGAGATGAGGGCTACCGCGCAGCCCTGATGCGTCAGAGGCGGCGGAAGGTGGACCTCGGTGTAGGATGGGTGTGGCACAGGGCAGGGCTGACTCCCCCGTAGGCCAGGGCCTGCGTTATTCCCCTGACCTGGTATTCTCTGGTCTTCCCGAGCCTGGGGAGCCTGCCGAGGAGCCCCCACAATGGAGGGGGATGGACTCAGATAAACAATGCACTTGATTTGATTGGTCCTTGTCTGCAGGAAGTTGCAGACACGGTGCTTCACTGGGGACATATCGCTGAGTCTCCCCAGGTGGACAGGGTGTGACTGCGGGCATGGATGTATGTACGCTACAGGGGACAGGTGAGCTGCAGCCCAGAAAAGACATGCGACCGGGACTCCTCCGATGCTGTGAGTCACCCGAGCCAGGCTGACAGGTACCCCTGCCACCCACGCCAGGCGCAGACAGCGTCACCTCCGGAGTGACGGGAAGCCTGCCTGCTCTCCGAGCTGAGCGGTCATCGAAGGCGGAGTTCCAAAGGCGCCAAGTGGTCGGAGGACAGGAAGGAGGGAGAAAGGCGGCCGAGAGGGAGGAGGGCCGAGGAAGGGCTCGACCTCGGCCTCATCTCTGTTTCAAGGTGACAACGATCGAAAAGCGAGATTTGACGCTCCGTGACCAGAGACACCTGATACTATTCAGTCCGGAGCTGTTGGCGCTTCTACGAGGTAAACCACCTCACTGCACCTTCGTCATCTGGACCGGACCCTCTGAGGGGGCTCTTCCCTCACTGACACCGGCGGGGGACTCATTCAGAGCGACCCTCTGAGCACACGCATCCGCATGAGTGCTCCCCCCCTCGTCAAGGGGCCCGAGAGTCACACATGCCAGGCAGGTGTGTTGCCCAAAATAAACCCGAGTCTCTGGGAGTCGCGTGATCAGACCGGGCTCCTACGGGCCATTCTGTGGCCATGAGCGAGGGCACTGGGCACCATCTCGTGCCACTTGCCGCAGACTTGGACGTTTGGGAACAGTCAGCCCCTGTCCTTTCAAATAGAAAATATCTTCAAGGCCAGAAAAAGCAGAGAAAATAAAGTGTGAATTTTGGAATCAGGCTAATCTTCCCATTTTTAATAAGCCTCTCAACTGCCTGTCACATCACAGTTTACACCCACGGACACGCCACTGCCCACATCGCTGCATTTTTATCTTTGAGGACACGTTTAAGGCACAGCTTACGAAAGTATCCACTAGGGGCTTCATTACTTCTTTCATTCCATGCCAGTTATAAATGTTTTATTTGTAAGACCAATACATAATTAAGTCAGCTACCGTAAAAACAGAAACTTAGAATCGCCATGTACAGGTAAGGGAAGGGAGACATGGTTTTGCCTGAGTTTGTCTGTGTTCACACGTGTGATGTGTGTGTGTGTGAGAGAGAGAGAGAGAGACAAATAGAGAGACAGAGACAGAGAGACAGAGAGAGACGAGATGGTCTACCACAGCTGATCTCAGAGATTAGCTCTTGGTGGTGCTGGACAGAGTAACACTTGCCAGAACATTTTTTTTTTTTTTAAGTTATGTTGTGTGTGTGGTTTTTGTTTTTTTTTAATTATTCTCTGGTAATCTAGGAAAAGTACTGTTCTCATTGAAGTCTTTTTATTTACTCGTTTAAATAAATCTCATCCAAAAGCTGAACCTTCCCCAAGGGGTGACGTGCTAGACAAGGGGCTACGCCCAGGACGTCTGAGGGGTTAAGAAGGATTCGTAGAGAAAGGACCTCGAATTGGTCCTTGAAGAATGGACGTTTTTCAGGGAGGCGAGAAGAGGGAGAGGCCCCCTTGAAGAGAAGCCCTCCGGGAAGCGGGGCTCCAGCCCAAGAAGCAAGGGGACAGCGGCACACAGAGGGCTTGGAAGGCCTTGCTCCCCCCCGTACAGTCCTGCGAGGCAGGCTGGCTTCACTGAATTTCTTATTAAGGAAATGAATTTAAGAGCAATGACAACGTGAAAATGCAGTGTGACATAGATCGACGGTAGAAATCTGTAAGAAGACGCCGAGACTTCTGGTTCACAATAGAACGACTCCACCGTCCCCAGTCCTGATGAAACAGTGAAGATAACAACGCACATAAATACACAGTAGCACTAGAATTCCCGCAGGGATTCTAACCAAAACACCGGCCCAGGTTTCATCTCTGAGGACAGGAAGTGTAACCCATGACCGCCTACCTACCTCTGAGATAATTAATTCCCGGGTGTTTGCGGGCTGTCTGCCCACCCGTGCAGGGTGTCTGCTTCCCACCCTCTCCCGTGGCTCAGTGTGTCTGTGGAGATGTAAGAAAATACCTCTGTCAGGGTGATTTGGGAACGTTTCTGTCTTCCTGATGAAAGAAACACTCACACGTTGGTCCTTTCTCCTCGTCTGGAATACGCCCGTGATGACGGACACTCCGCAGCGATCTTGTAACGTGAGGAAAGTCCACACCACCACGGACATGCTCACTCCAGCATTGCTGAACTATTATTAACCACTGCCAGAAGACACAGACTCTGAGGAAAATGAACCTTTATTTTATTAAAATCCTCCACGTTGGATACCTCTCCTCCATGAAGACAAAGGCACCCCTTCAGCGTGAATGGGGAACAGAGTGAACACTGAAAAGGCATGAGCAGTGCAATCTCATAAATAAATTAAAGGCATTTCTACAATGAGCTCATTACAATCACCAGGAGAAAGAGAAATCTCCTGCCCACAGGTTTAGCTGTCGGCCATACTGTCACTCAAGTACGTAAGAACCTAATTAAGCTCTATGTTTAAAGCTGAAGGGACAGAGGCGGCTGGTCGGTGACCGCAAAACAGAAGAAGGCAACATGAGGGAAGGTTCCATCAAGTTAGCAGCGAGAGGGGTAGAAAGTAAAGAGAAAGAAATGCATAGCAATAGGAAATACATGTCAGAATAAAAAAGTAAACTCCTATGTACTTATAATAATTAATAATATTAAGGTTCCGTAATTAAAGATGAAAACTATCAAATTGATAAATGCACAAACATGCACACACCCACGAACAAAACTGTGAACTTGTGCAAACACCGCCGATACCCATCCCCCTTCTCCCTCAGCAACACAAATATGATTCTGTTTCCACTGAACTTTTTTATTTTTTTTTTGGTACGTGCCCCTAGTGGGAACCGAACCCGGGACTCTCTGGTCCGCAGGCCGACGCTCCAACCGCTGAGCCAAACCGGCCAGGGCTCCACTGATCTTCTTGTGCCTGATTAATAAACCTGTATTTGGTGAAAAGATTTGTTTTAGTCAAGGTCTAATCAGGAAAATAGAATTAACTCTTTATATTTCAACCAAGAGAATTTAATAGACCAGTGCCCATGTCCCCAACAGTGCAGAGCAGGCACACGACTGGTAATGGGCACATTTGCCAAAGAGGTACCACACCCCCATCTTAACATGGTTTCAAAATACAAAAAATGTTAGAAATGTTCATAGTTACAATGTAAAATTTTAACAAATACTTCTCAAAAAAATTAACACAGCAACTAGAAAAAAAGTCAGGAAAAACAGAAAGGCTTGAGTAACCTACGTAACTTTGTTTTAATGAGTAGATACACAAAATGATACATGCGAAGCCAAAAGTGCCCCCAGTTTTCAAATACTTATGCCTGTGTAAGCAAAAGAAGCATTTCTTATGCTGTGAGGAAAACCCAAATTCCCAACAGAAGAAACAGGATCCATCACACCCCTGGTTGATGGTCTGTGATCACTGTGCGATGAGCAGGAAGTCTTGCCACACCTTTGGAAATAATTCTTGGATTCTAAAAACTCAAACTGGAAATCTCAGTCGACTGGACTTAAATATCAATGATGACAGAATCGATGTTGTACAGTCAGAGGAGAGCCTCGTAACCTCAAATGCACGTGTTAGAAACAAGAAACACTGAAAATAAAATCATTTGTCACCCAGCCCTGGATTTCCTTCATGGAGAGAACCAAAAGTAATTAGTTACAAAGGAGAATGGAGTCATAGAAGATTATGATTTAAAGTAGTAGAAATATTTTAAATATTAGTGTTCATCAAAACTAGTCTTTCAAACATCCAATACAATAAACATTGATTAATTCTGATTAGAGAAAGTAAGAATAAACATTCAAATGGTGAAAAGAAGCCAAAACTAAAGATGCAAAGAGGTTTTTGCAAAAGAAAAAAAGCTTTCATTTAAAAAAACTTTTAGTCCGGCCAGTGTGGCTCAGGGGTTGAGCATCGACCCATGTACCAAGAGGTCACTGGTTCAATTCTCGGTCAGGACACATGCCCAGGTTGTGGGCCCGATCCCCAGTGGGGGGCATGCAGGAGGCGGCCAATCGATGTTCTCTCTCATCGATGTTTCTATCTCTCTCTCCCTCTCCCTTCCTCTCTCTGTAAAACCAATAAAGGGGGAAAAAAAATTTTTAAATAGAAAAAAATTGTAAGCCAATTGATGATTTTCTAGAAGAATATATATTACAAAAATTGCCTCAAGTTGGAAAACTCGATTCGAACAATTCTCATACAACAAATTGAAAATCTAATGTTCAATTTTTACAGATTTCCTTTCAAAACTTGACAAATTAATTTTTCTATCAAGTCTAACACATCTTTATGGAAAAACCATTTCTTATAGTAACTAAAATACTGCAAACATATTCTCTTCGTGCTCATGCTGCCATGACCAGTACCATAGACTGGGTGGTTCCGACGGCAGAAAGGGGTTCTGGCAGTTACGGACATCAGGATGTTCACGATCAAGGCGCCCGCTGATGTAGCTTCTGGTGAGGACGCTCTTCGTGGCTTATAGACACAGCCTTCCATGTCCCCACATGGCCTTTCCGAGCTGTGTGTGGAGACAGAGACAGAGACAGAGACAGAGACAGAGACAGAGACAGAGGGAGAGAGCAGTGAGCACTCTAGGGTCTCTTCCTGCAAGGACACTAATCCTACCTGATCAGGGCACCACCCTTGTGACCTCCTTTAACTTCAATCACTTCCTTCAAGGCCCCAACTCCACATACAGCCACACTGTGGGTGGGGCTTGAACGGATAGATGGATTCGGGGAATGCAGAAACATTCAGTCCATAACACATGGAAAAGGAAAGCAGAATGTCCCAACGCGTTCTATGGAAATTGGGGTGCAAAGATCACCCGATCAAGTATTAGCAAATTAGCTCCAGAAGTATGACACAAAATTACTGAAAGTAGGATTCATCCCAGGATCGTTCGACATTAAGACATTTGCAACTCTTCATTTACAACGTACCTTGAGACGGTCCTCAAGTCATGCTTGGTATCCCCAAAGAGAAGGTTTCTGGGTCCGGGTCTGGGTCTGGATGACAGCAGACACACGCACTTGCCGATGGGGGGCGGGAGGCTCCGCCACCCGGGCTGCGCACGCCACATCTGCCTTGGCGTCCCCGCCGTCCTGCACCCTTGCTGCAGGCTCTGTCCTCAGCCAAGACGGCCATGCCTGCTGACAGTTCTCGTGGGCGAATGCTGAAAGTGTTATCAGCACTTGGCTGAGACTGTTTCCCTTAAATGCTTAAACTGCACTTTATTGCATAAAGCGATAAATTTAGAAGGTTGACATAGTCGCTATTAAGCAGGAATCTCTAATTTCTAATAAAAGAATGTAAAGGCCAGTTAATTGCAGATGAAATGACTTAGCAGCCACTCACTGGACACGGGATTTGAGATGTTAGAATGAAAACGGAACTTAGTGATATTCAGAAGGTGCCCTTCTCAAGGTGACTGGGACTTTCTCTACACGCAAAACATTTTTTTCTATTGCTGATCAAAGATCGTCATCTCTTCTTTGTCCCTTGGGCCCATCCCTGGTGCCGCATCGGTCTTAACTGGCTTCCCTCGGCCCTGCACACTGCAGAACCGCCTCTCAGCCTCACGCTACTGTTCCTGCTAACGCCGCCTGTTCCTTCCTTTCCATCTGCACGTGAAATTCAACCTTAAAACCAGCAGCCCTTTCCCGTGACAACCTTTATCTAAATCTACTTGGGGTTTTGTTCGCGCCAATATTATTTCCCTAAAGAGGAACCAATAACTCTAATCTCACTCACTAAAACATTGTTTTCTTAACCTTTTCACCCACAATAAAATAGCACTGGAAAACTAGAGAGAGAGCCCTGGCCGGTTTGGCTCAGCGGTTAGAGCATCGGCCTGCGGTCCGGAGAGACCCGGGTTCGGTTCCCGCTAAGGGCTCGTACTTCGGTTGCAGTTTGTCCCCGGCCCTGGTTAGTCGTGCGGGTGGCAGCCACTCGATGTGTCCCTTCACGTCGATGTTTCTGTCTGTCTCTCCCTTCCTCTCTCTCCTTCCCACTCTATCTGTACAAAAAAAAAAATGGAAAAATATCCTCGGGTGAGGATAAAAAATAAATAAATAAATAAATAAATAAATAAATAAATAAATAAATAAAAAATAAAAAGAAAACTAGAGAGAGAGAATCAAAAAGGGGGGAATCTACATCCATCCATTTTTCCTCAAAGTCACAAAAACTTTATAATTTATTAGCAAAGTTTTTAAAAATCCCCATGTAGGAAGGCGAGTGAAACTGACATGGGAATGAACAGGGGGCGGGGCGGGGGTCCCAGCCACAGTGCCCAGTAGGAAAAGCCTTTCCCACCTCATACCGAGGAATGGATGGGTCAGACAGAAATGTGCAGGTGTGTGGGGACAGAGGACATCTGGAGGACAGGAGCAGCGTGTGTTTGCATTGGTCTGGCTTCGCTGGGGTCCGTGTCCCTCTCCATTCTCTCCTGTGAATGCCCCTCCACCCGCCCACCACCACCCTGCAAAGGGCACTGGGCTGAACTTGACCTGCGTTTCCCACTCGCTGACCGTGAGGTAACCACTGACCCCTCTGAGTGTCTTAGGAGGCAAATAGGGTCGTCTTCGTTTACAGATGAGAAAACTGAGCTGTACTGAGATCCATTACTTAATTAGGGTTAGACACAAGGAAGCCAAGATTTTCATTAAGATCTTTCTCTGGAGCCTATTCAGTCCCCAAATGGGACCCAGAAATTAATAATCCTAACCGAGGAAGGCAGACTCCACTTTCAAATACACTTTGGGAATCCTGAGATAAACAAAACTACAGAGTTCATCCGATTGGGTCCCACGGTGCCACTACTGTGACCTGGGTGTCGTGACTCTCAGGAGGTGGCTCAAACGGGTGGCCTCCCCCATGCCTACGGAACACAGACGCTTTCGTCCTCAAACACCTACCAGGCTGAGTTGTTTGGAAAATACGCTTTCCCAACACGAAACTATAGCAAGGCGTCCTTCCTTGCAAGGGATGGCAGGTTTGAAGGCGCGAGGAAGGGAAAAAGAAAAACAACCCCAAATGACCCCATCAGAGCCCATAAGAAAGAGTGACGTTCCGTTACATGAGATGACAGATATTTGCTGGGTACCATGTTAAAAGGAAACGTAGTAGAGTATGTTTAAAGTAGCATTTTGAATACGACAACTAACACAGAAAATCTAACACTGAGAGAAGATGGCGAAGCCAAAGTTGTACTAAAACCATACGCAAGCTATGTCTCTATGGGCTGTATTTATACGCAGATAAAATACGTGTTCGTTAAGAGAAGAGGAAGACTTGGGAGTCGACATATGACGCACTTACTTCATTTATGTTTAGTAATAGACCCGAGCTTTTGACAAAGTGTTCTAAGAATACTGAGCAAGACATGAGTCCCGTTCTCATGAAACGCACAGTCTGCTAAGCAATAGCAACACTTCACAAATAATTACAAGAGAATCGAGTGTGTCATTGAAATGCTATGGGTGTTGGAGGAGGATTTTGTAGAGAGACTTAAACCTGTTCAAGGACTCAAAGAACCTCAGCTTTGTGACCTAACTTGTATGCATTAGGGTGAGTTATTTACCTTTCTGGTATTTAATTTCGTCATTTCGAAATGAGATTAACATCTTACAGCATCCATATGAGAAACAGGTCATATATCATGTGAAATCACCTAATAACACTGGATAAATAGTCATCACTGTCATCTATTGAGTGAGCACTGTATGCCTGGAATAATTGTCCACGTAGGAAGTCATTTAATCCTCACAACAGCCCTAAGAGTTGGGTTGGCTGCTGTCCTTTTTCCCTTTATAAATCTATACATTTACAGCTGAGACACAACCTAAGTTATCAGGTTTGGAAAGTGAAGGATCTGGGGGTCAGAGGTCAGCAGTGACCTGTACTCGAAGGTCCTAACCCTGCTTTGCACCCCCTGTAGCACTTGAGCTCCAGGGACACTGCTTTCCCCAACCCGACCCAACTGTACCCAAGGAGCTGGAGAAACTCAGGAATGGCCAAGGGCAACACAGAGCCCGCGGGAGGCCCAGGTGCCTCGTAGCAAAAGTGTAGTCATTTAAGAAGATACCCCGATACTGAACTTCAGAGTGTGTGATCCTTTAATCCTGTAAGATCAGACCCCTTTTTCACAAACAGTAAGTTATAGTAAAACTGTTGCCTGAAGGAAACCTGGCTTGTTAGAATGTATAAAACCCCAGCTCAACGGGCAGTAAGGACAGAAATACATGCACCTCGCAGCAAAACCGCAGCTCTGTAGAAACTGGTGTTGTTGCACCAGTCTGTGCCCCAGATCCAAATTGGTTGCCCATAGCCTGTCAATAAAGGGAACTGGACAAATCAATGAATGACGAGTAGAACTGATTAAACCAGTATCATAATTATAGCACCGTTTGCTGCAGAAGCTTGTAAATGCTTTGGCTTCACAGCAGAGCTGTCGGCAGGACCACGGGTGATGTATTTGCTTGTTGGTCTCTCTGGACACAGGAGTCGTGTGAAACCATATCAAAAAGGTAGATCATTCAGGTGAGGCTAATTAAAAGATAACTATATAATTTTTATAAGCTCTGGCCGGTGTGATTGAGTGGTTACAGCATCGGCCCTCACACAGAAGGGTCGCAGTGAAGGTCAAGGTTCGATTCCATTCAAGAGCACGTACCTGGGTTTCGGGTTCAGTCCCCAGCCCTGGTCATAGTCATGGGGGAGGCAACCAATTGATGTCTCTCTCACATCCATGTTTCTCTCTCACTCCCTCCCGCTCTCTCTAAAAATCAATGGGAAAATATCCTTGGGTGAGGATTAACCAAACAGAAAAATAAAAATAAATAAAAGGTAACTATATTAAGACATAAGTAGATTTTTTAGCAAATCGTTTTCAACATTATAAGATTTAAAACAGGAAAACAATAGAAAATACACGCTTAGTAATTAAAAACCACTCCGTGAGTCGTGCCTGAACCCCCAGAGATGTTGTCAAACTGCCACTGCCTCTGAGTCCGAGTTTGCATCAGGCCTCTCGTTCTACCGAAAGAGGCAGGAAAACTCCAGCAGCACTTTAGGGCTGAGGCGGTTTGGCCACGTTTCTTAACATATACCTCGGTTGCAGCACTTTAGGGCTGAGATCTGGGGAGGGGAAGTTTTTCTAGTTAAGGTCACTGGGAATTTGTGCCCAGCTGAAAACCCTGCATCTACAGACTCAAAGCCACACTGTTGAAACAAGGGAGACAGCCCGCTAGCTTCCTCCAGGGGCTTATCATCATCGACTGGTTTTCCTTGGACTCAGAGTGCATTTGATCTACCTGTGATGCAGAGCAAACGACATCTCATTCAAAGTGACCTTGGCATCGGTAAGCGGACATTTGTAGACGCCTGCACTGGAAAAGGCGGCGGACTCCAGTTTCTGCACCTACAACCATCGCCCTCGCCGTTCACTTTGCACTAAGAAAGGGCTCCCAAATTTAGAAATTTTGACTTTGTTGGAGTGTTCTGAAAAGTCATTAAAGAACTAGAGGGCCGTTGTTGGAAATTGATTTAAAGGATATGATAGATAATCAAGAATGTGGATTTCTCAACATTCCGGACATGCCCCGTGGACCTAAGCAGGACAGCAAGCTTTGCTCAGACGTCAAGATAAATGTTATTTGTACTTACTTTGTTTATTTGGGAGGATAAAGTATAAACAAGATAAACTGAAACAGCTCTTCTAACAATGTTGCTAAAACAGGCCGAGTTAAAGAAAAATCTCACACACTGCCCAAATGAAGCCAAAAAAAAAAAAAAAAGGATTCAGCAAGTTTGCTGCCAAGTCCATAAATGGCTTTACATAATTTAATGAAATTTAAATACAGTGAAAGGATAAAGCTTTGTTACTCAGACGCTTATTTCAACATTTTAAGCTATTGAGTGAGAAAAATAAATCCACAATGACCTTGCTTAGGTGTTAATCGTAATAAGATTTTCTTATTAAATTACTGGGTGACTGTCATTTATTTGCATTGTTAGCACAAATCCAAGTTGGGGAAGCAGTTGGCATGTTCATATTGTCCCCAGTGACTATAAAGAAAAATCATTTTTTCCTAATTTAATGTCATAATAGTCCATTCTCATCTCTCACTGTGTTTCTCAACTTCTGCCTGTGTTAAAAGAGGGAGGTCATCAGTGGTTTGCATTCTTTTAAAATAAGACTAGGAATAGAGGAGCCACAATGACCTGAATTTCCTCCACTAACCGTCTCCGCCGCCACCAGTGGGCTGCCTTCCCCGGGGACCCAGGGAGGGACGAGAAGGATGGGGTTTTCTCCACCAGTCATAGAAAGATGTTATTTTAAAACATTTACTTAACTAACATTTTTCTTTTTTTAAAAAGATCATGCGTTTATTGTTGAAAGAGTAAAGTACTGATCTACAAAGTGAATAAATGCAGGAGAAAGAAGAGGAAGTCATCCGCTCACCCAGAAAAACCACTGCCATCGGGGAAGGAAAAGCAACCCTCTCCGTGCTGATTAACAACATAGCCTTCTGCCCTGGCCGGTTTGGCTCAACGGTGAGAGCGTCGGCCTGCGGTCCGGAGAGACGTTCGGTTCCCGCTAAGGGCACGTACCTCGGTTGCAGTTTGTCCCCGGCCCTGGTTGGGTCTGTGGGTGACCACCATTCGATGTGTCCCTTTCACATCGATGTTTCTCTCTCTCTCTCTCCCTCCCACTCTATCTGAACAAAATATTGAAAAATGTCCTCGGGTGAGGATAAAAAAAAAAATGTAGCCTTCTGCTTAACAGTATATTGTGAAAATGTTGCCAAGTCAGAAAATGAATCTCCGCCCCTGGTTTTTTTTGTTTGTTTTGCTTGTTTTTTTAATGTTTTTATTGATTATTTTAGAGACAAGGGAACGAGGAGAGAGAGGGAGATAGAAACATCCATCAGCCACCTCTCTCATGCCCCCAACTAGCCTGTGCCCTGACTGGGAATAGGACCTGTGACCGTTCAGTGCACAGGATGACGCTCGACCGAGCCACACTGGCCAAGGCTATCTTTAACTTTTATTTTATCTTTTTTTTCTTGTATTTATTTATTTATTTTTTAAGTGTATGTGCCCTTCGCAGGATCCGAACCCAGGATTCTCTGGTCTGCGGGCCGATGCTCTATCCGCTGAGCCACATACCCCTGGTTTTTAATGGGCCCATGGTACGACTGTGCCGTGATTTCTGGAACCATCCACCTGTCGTTGGACACATTTCTCTCTCTCAACATGACTGCAACGCTTTCTTTGTAACTGCTTTGTTATGTGAATTCCCAAGATTATTTTCTTGAGATAGTTCTCTAAAAATAGAGTTGCTGAGTCAAGGGGTAGGAGCTCTTGATAAATATTTTAAAAATTGCTTTCAGAATGTCCGTGTAAAGTTCTATGCCTACCAGGGGTGGGAGCAAGCCCTCTATCCCCAGATCCTTGTTGCTATTAGTAGTAGTATTCTTATTCACCATCTTGTGGGTAAAACGTATCTCTCATGTTTAGTTTTCATTTTTCAAAGATAAGCTTGAACAACTGGATCTATGTACTAGCCATCTGTGTTTAACAGAAGCGTGTAGCCTGTACTTGCTCCACATCACAAATCATCAGGGAATGCCAATCAGAACCATGAAACTTGTCATCTCACACCTGTCAAAATAGCGACCACCAGCAAATGAACGAAAACAAGTGCTGGCAAGGCTGTAGAGAAAGGGAACCCTTGTGCACTGTCGGTGGGATTATACATGGCTGCAGCCACTATGGAAAACAGTGCGGAGGTTCCTCAGAAAGTGAAAAATGGAGCCATCACACAATCCAGCATTCCCACCTCCGGTGTATGTCTGAAGAAAACAAAAACACGAATCTGAAAAGATGCATGCACCTGTCTGACCATCGCAGCATTACTAGTAAGAGCCAAGATATGGAAGAAACCCAGGTGTCCATCAATAGATGAATGGACAGAGAACATGTGGTCCATACGTACAATGGAATATTACTTAGCAGAAGAATAGAATACAATGTTGCCATTTGCAACAACATGAATGAACCTGGAGGGTATAATGTTCATTGAAATAAGTCAGACAGAGAAAAACAAATAGGATACGATCTCACTTATTTTTGGAACCAACAACAAAAATAAATAAATAAACAAACAAACAAAACAGAAAAAGACTCCCAGATACAGAGACCAAGCTGCTCGTTGAGGGACGGGGGAAGTAAATAAATGTAAACAAAAGACTCCTGTAGCACGTATTTGGGTGCCTGACCTCTAACAGAGGACAGTTGGCGTTCTATTTCCCAACAAAAAATAAGAGAACAAAGAGGCTATGCTTTTATTAGGAGACAAAATGATGCTAAAATATAAAACTCCATTTGGGCAACAAAAAAGGCATTTTCTCCATGTTTAGTACTTTAAAGTACTTGGTTTCAGTACAGAAGAATATATGAGCAGCTGAGCTAAATATAATTATTCTTCCCATTAAACGGATTTGTAAGTTGAAAGTCAATGACATGTTGACCAATGCACAGAGAACCACCTGGGAGAGGTCCTGAAAGACTGGATCACTCCAGCTTCGTAAGAGTTCTGGGTGTATCTGCTGGTGCTCGGAGAAGCTTAATTATTCTCAGCAGTATCTTCCAGGACCCTTAACCCCTGGAGGAAAAGCGGCAGACTGAGAGCAAGCCCTTACTACCAGCGATGCCCTGGAAAGTTCAGTAAGGGCGGGGCACACTGGACCTAATGACAGACACGCCCGTGACACCCGGAACCTGGAGAATGGGCTGGGCTGCGGAAGGTCTTACACCACCAGCTACTGGGAAGACAGCACCAAAGGGAACCCCGGAGGGGGGCCAGGACCAGCCAGCTCACCTTCCCCTTTGGGGAGGAGAAGGGATGGAGAAAGGGAGAGGTCAAGAACGAAATCAGAGAGCTAAGACTAGAACCAACTAAACAAATGGTCTGAAATAGGGATGGAAGCTAGCTGTCCTGGTTTCTTTAACGTTCAGTCAGTTAGTAACAACTTTGTCCTGTAGAATTTTTTATATATCTAGAGAACATACAACGGAAGAAAACTAAACACATTCTTTCCTAAGCCTCTCATAGAGGATGTTTGACATTCTGGTCTCTAGTGGAATCATAAGAATCAAAATTAACTTGGGCCTCGGAATGAAACTCTGGGACATCGTCCCTCAGGGCAATGATAACAGACACAGGTTTGCTTCGTGTGTTTGCCTGGGTGGCTGTAAGTGGCACGAGCAACCCAGAAGGGGTTTGGATCGGTCTCTGGGTTCCCACGGGGTATCTGGATGGAAAGTTTCTCATAATAGGAAGCTTTAACAATGTTAAGCAAGGGTGGGGTTGAATCTGATTATTTGAAGGTCCGGAAATCCAGAGATTTCTTAAAAGGAACGACAGCTAATAATCTCAAAGCTGGATTATAAGATACTTTCACATGCAAGAACTTTCAGTGGGGCATTTGATCACGTCGTGGAAGAAACTCAGGCCTGTGTTGCTCTGTGATTTCGCTGAGCCGCGGTTTTCATGAAAGAGCTGAAATTCCAACCCGTATATTTTGATTCCCTCAATGCAACTTGATTGTCATTGTGTCTTTGCCAATTCACATTCAAGTTGAATTAGACTATGAATTAATTCCGCCCTCTTTCCTTCCACACTCAACCATTTTAGAAGTCCGATCAGTACAAGTGTTTGTTGAACATCCCAATTTGGGGGCTGTTTACAAAGCAAGAATTTGCTTTTATCTAACCCCATTAGTTGGACGCAAAGGAAGGGAATTTGACCTTCAGCAATTGTCTAAGATGACAAATATAAGAGCCCCAACTGCCACCTTTATCCCTTTTATTTTATTCATTTGTTTATTTATTTTTGGCATCCTCCCCAGACAAACACACGAATTAAAGTAACTGCTGGCTATATCAGGTGACTACTAGAAGAAATCAGCTATGCAAATAAGATTTACTTTCTTGATTAATTCCAAAGATAAAAACACAGTCTTCTATGCTCAACATTAGCTGGGTGCAATGTGTCATTTCTGAGTAACGTAAATCCCATTTGGTTGGACTGAGATGAAATTCCTACCCTCCAGCACCCCAGCGGAGTATACGGACAGCCAGATTTAAAGAGCGTAGCTTGTTTCTGTTTTAACAGAAAACAATGTCAATTTCTACTTTTATAGCCATTTCCTGGGGCTTTGACAAGAATGTCATAATTACGACGTATGCATGAGTCTGAGGCAAACTATTTCTTTTTTTACTAATCAAAGACAATTTGATGAGATGATGAATAAAGGAAAATCTTTAGAGGGTCTTCAGCATGTTGGGGGAACAGTGTGAGCTGCATTTCAGAACAGGGGGATTGAGATGCTTCTAAGACAAGGACGCAAAATAAAAGTCTCAACAGGGGAGTGAGGTAGGAAATACTCCGGATGCCAGGCATGGAGGGTGCCGGTGCATGTGAGACACCTGGAAGGGATCAAATAACAGAAAGGAGCACATCAGTGCCTCAAGGGTGGACAGAAGACCCCGTGGTAACGGAGAACAGGAGGACCGGCTGGGGCTGGAGCTGGGGAGGGGGCGGAGAAAGAACAGGATCGTAGAAGCCACGGGAAGAAGGTGCCGGGAGGAGCGGAGGGCCTTCAACCAGGCCGAAGGTCACGGAAAAGCTGAGTCAGCAATAAATGGAAGTCACCCCCTGGCCTTACGCAACTCGGCGCTATCGGGTCCTGGCAGACTCTGTGAGGCAGTGGGGCAGAGCCAGGAGAGAAGGCACCGAGGGGCGAGTGGAAGGGAAGAGGATGAGTGAGTGTGTGGCGCCGTTTCTTTCGGGAAGTGTGGCTCTGATTAGAGGGAGATACTATGATCGTATGACATCCAGAGGAAGCTGTTTTTGTTTTACCTTCTTTTTAAAATGGGAGAGACAGAATCATGTTTCAAAACTGACGGGAAGACCAAGTTGAGAGGGGGAAAGCTGAGAACATGCAGTAGCCAGCGGGTATGTTTATTTAGAAAGCATGACTACAGTAGCCCCTAGAGGAGGTGTTGATCTCCATCCTTCACCAGTGGCTGGAGCAGGGGGACCGATGGACTCCAAATATTCACATGCATTTGTCGGTGCAGAAAGGTCGATGGAGTTCCTACCCAACAATTTCTGTTGTCATGGTTTCGGTAGCAAGAGTCGTCATCTGCTGAGATTCGGGGTGAAGGAGGAAGGGCTGGAGGTTGGATAGAGCTTCTAGCAGCCGAAATGACTGTTCCCAGAGCTGGGACGGCAAGCCAAGCAGAGGGCACCGGGAGAAGAGCCAGGCCGTCCGCAGGAACCTTTCGCGCTCAGTGACCGTGACTTCCAGAGAGGTCAATGTGCCAGGCAGTGCAAACATAACCCCAGTGTTCCCTGCGTGAAAGATTCTGATCACTAAGAAGTGTAGCAGTTAGCGAGAGTTCGTGATTTGGTGCTCAAGAAGGAATTTGGGAATTGGACAAATTGGGCCCAAAATAACCACAGAACACCTGACAAATGGGAAGGAGGTCAAAGGTAAATCATGTTTGCATTGCTGACGGAATGACATGAACACAAAGAAAAGTCATTATGCAAGTCACAGGAAAAGGCAGGGACAAAAGAAGATATTAGTTCCTATTAACAGTATTTAACAATATCAGTTCCCATTAATAAGTATTAATAAAATTTTGATAACCACATGGGACCACATTCAAATTGCGGCACCAAGGAGGAATTCTTATTAAGTAGACAGGAACAGAAAGGACGGTTTTTATGCCCACGTGAAAGTGTACACGTACTGATTTCCTCCACCTCATGGTAACCCTAACCCTCCGACCACACAGTCACCCTAAGCGTGACCTTGGAGAGCCCCGGCTGGGCAGGAGGGTAGGATTCTGCTCTCTAACAAAATATACCCCAACCTACTTTGCTTCACCCTTCGATTTTTTTTTATCCTCACCCGAGGACATTTTTCCATTTTTGTTCACATAGAGTGGGAGAGAGAGAGAGAGAATCATTGACATGAAAGGGACACAGCGAGTGGCTGCCTCCCGCACAGACCCAACAGGGGCTGGGGACAAATCGCAACTAAGGTATGTGCCCTTGGCCGGAATCAAACCCACGACTCATTGGTTCGCAGGCCGACGCTCTAACCACTGAGCCAAACCAGCCAGCGCACCCTTAGATTATTTTTAACATAATTTCGGGCGCTCTAGCATTTCATCCTTAATCATGACACTTGCATCTCTAAAAGATAAGGACTCAAAAATAACTGTAATATTATTGTCCCCCTAAAATCATTAACTAACTCCATACTATCTTTAAATATCCATATTCAAATTCTTTCAGGTGCAAAAAAATTAGCTTTTTAATTTGTTTAAGATCCAAGTAACATTCATTACTTACAGAGGGGTGCTCTGCAGGGGGGGTGCGCTCTTCGTTCGATCTCTAGTATCCCCCTTCCTTCTGTTCCGTTTTGTTTTTGCTCACAGTTTATTCCTCGAAGGAGTTGGACTTTGGTTCTGTAGGACGGCCCGCAGCCTGGACTCTGCTCCTTGAATTCCTGTGGTTTCATTTAACATAGTTCTCTCCTCTCTGTAGTTCCAGTAAATTGGTAGATTAGAATAGACCGAAGTTTGATGTTGTTGGCAGTAATACTGTGCAAAGAGGGATTGTTAGGGTCACAGGGATCGTTTTTCTCTTCCCAAGGGCAGAGGCCATGGACAGTCTGGAGGCGTTATTTCATTAGGGGCTGCAAAAAAGTGACAGCCTAGTTCAGCCCTTCCTTCCTCGTCTGTGTTGACGAACTCCGCAAGGAGGCGCTCTCGCTCATCAGCCAACCACGCCTGCCCTCGGTGCAATCCACACGGGAACACACACGTGATAGGCTCCGATCCATGCAGGCACAGTCCTCACGGACGGACAAGCGCCATCGACACGGGCCTGCTCGTCCGGACCCTGGTGGTGGTGTCCTGCCACCTCGGTTTCTCATGCAACAAGCTGGGCTCGTTGTGTACATGGGACCTGGAAGCGGCCACTTCTCAAAGAGCTTCTCCCTTTAAACGTGAAGTGATGGCTGGAGGCCACACCAGGGCGCTAGGGGTCAACCAATCTCTGACCAGCGCGCCGGCTTCGTTAATGCTCTTCTAGGGATCTCGGCCACGCTGGGTTTTCTTCTCCGTGGCCCTTGGTTGTCGCGGTGTCTCCAGAGCACACGGGCACGTGCCCTGCACGGCCCCTGAGAGGCCCGGAGCGCACTCGGCCCCTGAGAGGTCTGGAGGGCAGCGTGGGGCACGGCCCCTGAGAGGCCGGAGGGCAGCGTGGGGCACCAGAACAGAGCATGACTCCCAGTGCATTTCTCCAGCTGTGCTCTGCAGGGGGGTGCGCGCTCAGCCATCCCTAGCTGCTCTGCAGGGGGGTGCGCGCTCAGCCATCCCTAGCCGGGGGTGCTCTGCAGGGGGGTGCGCGCTCAGCCATCCCTAGCCCGGGGTGCTCTGCAGGGGGGTGCGCTCTTCAGCCATCCCTAACCCGGGGTGCTCTGCAGGGGGGTATGCTCTCAGCCATCCGGAGCCTGGGGTGCTCTGCAGGGGGGTGCGCTCTCCAGCCATCCCTAGCAGGGGGTGCTCTGCAGGGGGGTGCTCTCCAGCCATCCCTAGCAGGGGGTGCTCTGCAGGGGGGTGCTCTCCAGCCATCCAGAGCCCGGGGTGCTCTGCAGGGGGGTGCTCTCCAGCCATCCCTAGCCGGGGGTGCTCTGCAGGGGGGTGCGCGCTCAGCCATCCCTAGCCCGGGGTGCTCTGCAGTGGGGTGCTCTCCAGCCATCCCTAGCAGGGGGTGCTCTGCAGGGGGGTGCGCTCTTCAGCCATCCCTAACCCGGGGTGCTCTGCAGGGGGGTATGCTCTCAGCCATCCGGAGCCTGGGGTGCTCTGCAGGGGGATGCACTCTCCAGCCATCCCTAGCAGGGGGTGCTCTGCAGGGGGGTGCTCTCCAGTCATCCAGAGCCCGGGGTGCTCTGCAGGGGGGTGCTCTCCAGCCATCCCTAGCAGGGGGTGCTCTGCAGGGGGGTGCGCGCTCAGCCATCCCTAACCCGGGGTGCTCTGCAGGGGGGTATGCTCTCAGCCATCCGGAGCCTGGGGTGCTCTGCAGGGGGATGCACTCTCCAGCCATCCCTAGCAGGGGGTGCTCTGCAGGGGGGTGCTCTCCAGTCATCCAGAGCCCGGGGTGCTCTGCAGGGGGGTGCTCTCCAGCCATCCCTAGCAGGGGGTGCTCTGCAGGGGGGTGCGCTCTCCAGTCATCCAGAGCCCGGGGTGCTCTGCAGGGGGGTGCTCTCCAGCCATCCCTAGCAGGGGGTGCTCTGCAGGGGGGTGCGCTCTCCAGCCATCCCTAGCCGGGGTGAGCGTTGGGCGTCACATCACGGTAGGCAGTTACCACTGTGTCCTGCTCACCGCTCAGCACCTCTGGGAAGTGCAGACACACCACAAGCTCTCAGTGAGGCCAGAGGCCACTCTGGGGACCTGTCTCAGCAGCTCGCACGGGGGGGCCCAGCTTCGCCGATGGTGAAGAGTCAGCCCGTCAAGAACGTCAAAACTACTGAACAAGGTCTGGCTGGCTGCTCCTGTGGCAGGGGTCTGTCTGTGGAACCCAAACCGGTCTGCGTCAGCGACCATCTGGCCCTGCCGGTCATCGTCTGAGACAGGAGACGCTCTCTCCTCTCCCAGGGTGCGTGGTACGTAAGAAAGACACTGGACAGCTGCAGCAGAAGCATCACCCTTTGCAAAAGGAGCAGAAATTTCCCCTTCGGACAAAGGAAATGAAGGTTTCTTCCTAGGAGTGAGTTATCTCCCGGGGGTCCTCGCGGACAGTTGCTGTATTTCACTAGGTTAATGCAGATGTTTGTTCGAGAGGCCTCTGTATAAAGCAGTGGCCAAGTCATCCTAGTTATTTAGTTACTTTAACATAAAGTTAAATGTTTAAATGAGAAGACAGCCCCCATGGACCTGCCCTTACCGAGGGCATATTTCTCACTGTTGAACCCACAGGGGTTAACTAGTATCTGTGTTGAAACTGTGTTTCTAGTTCCTCTTAGTCTTGTCATTACTCTGCCTCGCTGGGACTTCTGATGCTTTTAAACACCCCCCCCCCGAAACGCTGTCAGAATTGGTAGCAGGAGCGCCCCCCTCTATCATCACGCTCCATCTCCTTCACTGGGGACGTGGTCCACGGCAGCCCCTCGAATATCAGCCTTCACCCCGGTCTTCACCGTGCTCTTGTTTTCTGAACCTCAAAGAAACCGATCACCTTTGACCCACACTTGCTCTTCTTCTTCACCCCGTGTCCCTGAATGACCGCACCGGGGGTGGCCGTGCACCCAGGAACTGGAGGTCACCTGGATCCCTTCCTATCCTGCGAACCCCCACTGACTAGACTGCAGCCATGTCTCCATCACTGTGGCTGGCTCGGCCGCCCAGCTTCCTTTTAGGCCCTCGCCCTCTGGGCTGCCCACCTCCAATCCAGTGCGGTGCCAAACGGGAGCCAGCTGCCATGGCCGCTTCACATCCTAATTAAAAATGCAGCCCCTCGGTCACGCCCGCAGCAGTTCAAGTGCTCGCCAGCTACGTGGGGCAAGTGGTACTGCGTGCACAGCTCAGACCTGAAGCCTTCCCGTCATCACAGAACACTGTTCCGCAGTCCTGCGTGGCTCACTCACATTCCAGTGATGCTCCAGGGCGAATGGACAAAGCCCTGCCTGCCTCCCCCTGCCGAGCTCCTGGAGATCCCTCCGAGCAATCAGCCTCCGGGACGCTTCCCCGGCCCTGGGAGGGTGATGACACGCTCCACCTCTGAGCACCAGTGACGTCGTGGGCTCCCCCTTAGCAGAGCGCTGACCGCAAACAGCAATGACCATCTGTTGATCTGTCCATTTCTTCCACCAGGGTGTAACGTTGAGGACAGGAATGAAGACCGTATCTCAGGATGGTGATACGTGCCCTTAAGTATGCGTTCATTAATCCCATAAACATGCACTGAGCAGCTCTGGGAACGGCACACACTGGGCACACAGCGATTCAACGCATTTCGTGTATTGAGACCCCAAATAAGTGTTTGTTGCGCCGTAAGTGTTTGTTGACTAAGTAAATCTTGACTGTGACTCTAGGGGGTCAATGTCTCAGAAATCAAGTGCTACGTGTTTCAACATAATGTATTTCGCAGGTCTGTCACACAGAGCACTAGACTATAAAAAAACCCCACGTTTACCCGATGAACATTGTTTTGCTTTCTTCCCATGAAAGAACAGATTTGGGGGGCAGAGTCATCCCATTGACTATAATCTTCAGGGAGACAGAGTCTACGTCTCTTTTGCTCAAAATTGTATTCTGCACCTAACAAAATGCCAAAAATATTGCCCATCCTCAAGAACCACTTATTGAGCAAATGTTAAATAAAAACAGGTATCGATTTGTTTCCTGAGTTCTTTAATCATAAATAAAAAGTATTCTTGAAAAGGTCCTCCTTATTGCAAGCCAAATGTCTTAACAGCTTTCTTTTCCAAATTAGATTAACCTTTAAAATACTTAAAAGGCACAAGGAAACATTGTGTAACAATGAAGTATAAATAAAATGCACCTTTAAAAAATATGTTACAATTATTCTGCTGGGTAAAGTGCCTATTGCATCATCCATTTCATTCCATTAGGTAGTTTTCACCATACGACCCTTCCTTTGTGATGTATCCCTAGAGACGAGACCAGACTATAATACTACAGATATTTTAAAAGCGATGGTGAAGTTGTATAAAGCAGCCAGAATATACGGTACTTGTTCTTCAAGTCACAGGAGAAATGTACATAGAGTATCAGCAATTTAAAAGATTTCAAGGGAGGAAAATGAGCGAAGTTATGGATCAAGTGTCTCATCGCAATGCTTTGAGTAATTCTCATAAAAAGCGTGAGCTTTAAATTGAAACGCTTCAAGGGCCTTGACAGAGAGTATAATGCTGAAACGTTGTGTGGATGAGGAACCTAGTTCCCTGACATCCAAACCTCAATTCTTCCTGCGGAATTTAGCAACTTCAAATTATCATTTCATGAATTTAAAATAATCTGAACATAAATGTTCTTGCATTTAACAGAGTAAGCAAACACTAGTTTGCAGATAATCTTACACGTTCCTTGTTCACCATGAATAAAGTCATGAGCTGCCAACAAGTCATCGATAGAACTAATTGATAGTGTTAAATGTTCATGGAATACGATAGAATCTTCTGTTATTTACACTCTTTTATGGTGTCTATAAGGTCTCAACTTTCCTTTTTTCTGTACTTCATTAGTTCCAAATTACTTAATTCTTATTTACTTCATACCATTTGTTCAATATTTAGACCAAACACCATTTCCTTGGCAAGTCGCATAATGTTTTGAAATCCATAAACTCGATGAGTCAACAAGAATGTGAGAAATGTATTGCTGTTTGGCCTTTTTCCAAACCTCTCTATCTGATTTAAGTGTGGCAGATGATGTTAGCAAATAATGAACTCAGAAAAAAACCACACAGACCATATGGCTGCAATGGATGTGATTCTAAAATAGTACCTGCAGACTTTTATTAGGATAAAGAAGATGTTACAGGATATACGCACAGCAAAATTTCCCTTTTAAATTAAATAAGTGAATATTAAACTGAAGGAAAGGAATTCATTAAAATATTAGGTTCTACATATGGTTGCCAAAATCTATAATCAAGTTGTTTTCAGTCAAATACACAGTCACAGATAGAGGTACAAGTAAATGTACACACACACACACACACACACACACGAATTCTAATTAATGTTTAATATATTAGGAATGTCAAAATAGATTTGTGGCCCTGGCCAGTTTTGCTCAGTGGTTAGAGCGTTGGCCCTCGAACCAAGCGGGCCAAACAGTCTTGGGTTCAATTCCAGTCAAGGGCACATACCTCAGTTGCAGCTCTTCCCCAGACCTGGTTGGGGTCACGCAGGACGGAGGCAGCCAGTCGATGTGTCCCTCTCATGTTGATGTTTCTCTCTCTCGATCCCTCTCTCTCATCCCCTCCCGCTCTATCTGAAGATAAATGGAAAAAAATATCCTTGAATGAGGATTTTTTTAAAAAAGATTTGAGTCTGCTTCTTAAGCTGAGCTTCCTATAAACTTGGACTACACGGTGCTGTGTCTGTCCGTGTTATAGAAACCAGTGCACTATTTTTATGACACACAGATCTGCCGGGACGGGGTGTGAAATCTGCACACTCTCTCTGCGCTCAGAAATCACCTCGCAGACAGTGAGGAGCTGAGTCATCAATGACTCCGGTGTTAAGATGAAGCATTGCAGGCTTGTTGCAATTCTTAGACGTCTAAGAATTAACTCTCATCTACTTTTAAAACGGTGTTAAGAGAATTAAAGAGAGATTTACAGTATCCAATGATACAGCACAAAACTGAACTCACACAGATCAGAATAACAGTTCACATACATCACCAAACTTACAACTGTAAATATTAGGGTATCACAGGGAGAGGAACACCTGTTCATTATCAACAAACTGGATTACTCTCCAAATTGATCCCAAAAATGTCTGGAAGTATAAATATAACTCAAGCAAATTCATTATGTGAAAACCACGTGACGAGGCACAGTAGAACGAAGGCTCAGTGTTTGGTGTAAGTGAACTAATTCTTCGTGAAAATGCAAGATGGGTCAACTCCTACCGAAATGCTTCCCGGAATATAATCACAACTAACGTTATGTAGTTATGACCACGCACTAGCCCTGTTCTGATTACTTTATGTAGATCAGTTCATTTTATCCTCATGATTAAATGGTATCATTATTCTTCCACTTTACAGAGAAGGAAAAATGTCGAGTAACTTTTGTAAAGATTCACAGCCAAACTGGAGGGGTCTGGAGTCTGGGGCCCTGATCTCTGCGCTCTTCGTCTTCTGCGAACATGATCTCTTACAGATCAGCAGCAGAATCTTCTGGTCTAAGAAAACATATTGCTAACCCAGGTGTGTGTCACAGACACCAATTCACGTTGTTTTATCGTTAAAACAAAGTATTCAGATTCCCTTAAATAGGCGAGCTGTTATGTGTGCTTGTATGTTAACTTTTTAAAAACAAATATGCTTTTAGTGTTTTTTAGAGAGAAAGAGGAAAGGAGAGGGAGAGAGAGAGAAATGTCAGTGAGAGAGAAATATCCACTGGCTGCCTCCTACAGGCCCCTGCTGGGGATCAAGCCCAACACCCGGGAATCGAACCAGCAACCTTTCAGTGCCTGGGATCATGCCCAACCCACTGAGCCACACCGGCCAGGGCTGTATGCTAACTCTTTATTAAATAGAATGTCACACAGATGGATGGTGATTTACAACTCAACTTCTGTGCATAAGAAGACAAAGATACAGACACAGTTTCGTGACCTGACCGAGGTCATTGAGGAGTGGAATAAGGAACAGGGGGTGAGTCTCCTTGTTCCCCATCCCCACCCCCAAGTGCTCTCTCTCTCTGAGCAGTCAAGAGGCCGCCAACCTCCTTCTGATAGTCCACTGGCTGAGTTAGGATCATTTTATTCCTCTCACAAGTTTTGCTATAAATACCTTGAGAAAATATCTGTGTATGTATAAAACCAGAATATAAGTGTGAGGTAGCATGATTCTTTTCATCAGTGCTGTTATGGGGAAAAAAAATAAAAAGAATAATTTCCAAAAGGGGGGAGGTTCTCTTCCTTTCTTGTTAAACTGCATTGATTCAGTGCCAAACACAGCATGTTTTCCCAGCGTGAAAAGGCGTGTTAAATATTAGAGAAAGCGTACACGTATGTGGCCAGGTGCTTGAGACCAGCCGGGCTCTCAGCATGGTGACCCGTAAGGTACACGACATCGGTACATTCCAATGCGCTTCTCTCAGTATACGTCACTGTCCCAAAAACATCGTTTCGCGTCTCTGTGACCAGCCTTCATGACGTCTACCGGTCTGATGGAAGGTCAAGCTTGGTGAAGAGTCAACGATGTCATTTCTTCTTGTCACGAGCAACCACACTGGCTCGAAGACCCACAAAACCACCCCAGAAAAGATGTCTCTGCGGCACCCAGCGGCACCTCCTTGTAAAAGGGAAACAGAAACGTGAATATCTCATCCATCGCTGGGCGCTCGCAGGAGAGCTCATGGATCATCTCTGAGCAGCAGCGTTGATCATCCGCGCCTTTGAGGGTCACTGCTGACTAATTTTTAAGTAATTTTGCATCTGGTCTCAATGAGGCGTCGATGAGGGAAAACAGTCGATAAAATCGCATCCATATTTGCTGAAGTCTTGCACCATTAATCGGATTCGGAGATGAAAAACACAGCTAACACTTCCAATGTCCATTCGCTGGTTAGTCACCATTTGTAACGGCTGTGTTCATGCCCCTGACTCCCTCTCCTGCCCTCTCGGCCAGGGGCCAGGGGTCAGGACGTGCTGTCTCCGAGGAGCCGGGTTTCCGCTGGTTGGTGCTGCGGGGAGTTTTCCTCGGCTCGTTCTGCACGTGAGAGGACGAGAGTGCAGGTGACTCCACCCGGGCGTACATCACAGACACCGGCAGTGTCCCCCCCGCGGACTCGGTCGGTGCAACTGCACCGGCAGGTCTCCATCAGCCCAGCACGCGAAGAGTGGGACTTGTTTGTCAGCAACGTGCCCAGAAAACAAGCCGTCCCGTGAGAAAAGGCAACGCGGCACACTTTTAACTCGCTCACCACAGATGACTGGCTGTCAGTACGGCTCCATGACCAAAAATGTTCCGTGTCCACGGACGTCGCCAATGACCTTCACCCATCGGTACGACTTTCCTCCTCCAAGACCCAGAGTCCCCACGAAGTGACTGACTCCCTTCGCCGAGTGAGTACATGACATCAACCTGAACTGGACAAGGTATGGCTGCAGCAAATGTCACTCTTGCAAAATGATCCTCATCTTGCTCGAGGGCTCGAGTCTGGGTGGGGGCAGATTAAATTGTTGCGGTCATTCTGGCTTCGGTGTCTTCCAAACATCACAGTCACTGCTGAAATGATAGTCCCAGTCGGTGCTCAGAACTCCTCACCAAGGCTGATTCTTCTCCGATGCCCTGTTCTCTCTGCCTGTCCTGCCCCAGCCAAGGCATCTCACGGGGACGTGGGCGGAGGGTCTCGTACTGGCCTCTGGGTCCCCGTCACCCGCACACCAACACACCTGTGCTGCTCGGTTAGCTATCACCGTGTAGCAAACCTCCAACCTAGTGTTGCAAACAGTAACTATTGTATTTGGCCCCTGGATTTCGTGAGCTAGGAAGTTGGAGAGGTTTGTCTTTACTTCGTGGTGTCTGAGGCTTCACGAGACTCATGATGTCAGGACCACTCAGGGAACCTGGTCAGGAAGGGTGCTCACTGTCATGTCTGGTTTCCTGGGTGGCGTGAGGTGGAGGTTGGACTCTTGACCAGACAGCCCCACCTGGTCTCCCGTGACGCCGGACCCAGAGGGGTCTGCAGAGTCAGGGATGCATTTGCTCCCCCAAAGCATCTCCACTTCGAGAGGCATCCACCGTCCTCTCTGAGTGCATCACAGATCGACCTGGCCGACCAGTGAGGAATCTTCCTCTCTCCCGATCGAGTCCATGAGACAAGGGCACTTGTGTCTGTTCAGGGAACTCGAAACAGCTTTCACCAAGTCTATCATGAATATGCAGGCACGCTGAATCATTTCCTCTCCATCCTCAGGGCTCACAGGAGCAGAGTGCTTTCTGAAAGAGTTCATATCAAGCCCACTTGTTTGCATTCAAGAGTTAGAGTACCCAGGCCAGACACACGCAGGCTAACTCCCCTTCCGTTTTTGGAACTGCAGGAGGTTGCTGCAGGAAGAGAGAGCTCATTCTGCAGCAAGAATAGGAGACACACAGCTGCTTCTACTGAGCCCTTGGAGCTTTGCAGACTAAGACTTCAGAAGACTCTTTAAAAATCTCTCTACCTCCCTAGTTGAGGTCATGTAAGTGTCTCAAGGGTGTTCATTTAACAACAACAAGAAATGCGCCTGGGCAAGCACGAGGCTGCAAGTAAAGGCGTGAAATCCTGGAGAAATGGGTGGGGTCGGTTATCACACAGAAATGCTTGAACATTCATGATGCACAGCAGGATCGACTGCAGCTCTTGGCGGACAAACTCTTCCACGTGGACGGGCGTGCAGAAGGGGCCTGGACTTTTCTGGACGTAACTCCGGCAGGTGAATGAATCCATGACTCACCCTGGCAGCATGGTTACGAAAGGACTTCGGTCTTCCTTGTTTTGTTTTGTTTTTATCCTCACCAGAGGACATTTCTCCATTTTTTGTTCAGGTAGAGTGGGAGGGAGAGAGAGGAACAGAGAGAGAGAGAGAGAAACATCGACATGAAAGGGACACATCGAGTGGCTGCCACCCGCACAACCGACCAGGGCCGGGGACAAACTGTAACCGAAGTACATGCCCTTAGCGGGAACTGAACCCGGGTCTCTCAGGACCGCAGGCCGACGCTCTAACCGCTGAGCCAAACCGGCCAGGGCCGGTCTTCCTTGTTTTAAGTCTCTTACTGACTTGCACTTCATTTTCGCAGAGCACATGAGAACTGCGTCATAGACCCCATCGAGCACACTTTTATTTTTATCCTCACCCGAGGACATGTTTGCATTCATCTTCAGATAGAGCAGGAGGGAGAGAGGGAGGAAGAGAGAGAGGGAAACATCGACTTGAGAGAGACACATCGACTGGTTGCCACCCACACGACCCCAACCAGGGCCAGGGACAACTGCAACCGAGGTACGTGCCCTTAGCGGGAACCAAACCCAGGACCCTCTGGTCCATGGGCCGATGCTGTAACCGCTGAGCCAAACCGGCCTGGGCCCAAGTACACTTCTGGGAGGCAGGCCCATGCCCAGCAAGCTTCCTCCGCACCTCGCTGTGGGGAGGCCAGCAGGGGAAGGGGGGGTGCAGAACGGCCCCTCGGGGTGAGGGTGTGCTACAAAATCGTTCTCTCCTTCTCCCTAAGGGAAGGGCACCACTGTTGGTAAAGAATTGTCAAGTTCTATTGTCCTGAACACCCAGTGTCCCTATGAAAAGAAAGATTCAAAGTTGCTCCAGTACCTGAAATCCACTAACTGCGCATTGTTCCCAGGCTTGTCACCCCCCCCCCCCCCCCCGCCCCAGCACTTTGCAATCAGCGGTACTGTAGTGTTTAGGGCTGTTGCTATTATTATCATCATCATCATTACTTCCTCTTATTAGACAACAAGCCAATGTTACAGCACAGAATTTAAAACCCTAAAACTCAGAAGATGTAGTTAATTATTTTCATCATAGTGAGTTCGTTCCCCGGAGGAGATATAACGTGATCTTCAGACAGCAGTTGTGCAGAACAGAAAATTAAAATTAAAAAAAGGAAAACAAAGAATGGGAGAAAGTGCGTTGGATAAACAGTCAGAGCTTGTTTATACTGCTGACGCGTGGGAGCTGGGACCTGCGGGTTGTGTTTATGACCTCGAGGTACTGGGATGGGGAAATAATGCGTGGACGGTACACAAAACAGGATTTCTGCAGAATCGGAATGTCTGCAGTGTCCACAGCCCGATCCTGGGGTGGGAGGAGGCTGGAAGGCAAACCGTAATCACGAAATCGGCCGTGGGGAGGAGGAGAAATCACCAAGGCTGGTGATCACAAAAGTAAATGCTGATACAAGGGAATGTCGACAGCCACTGGGTCCTAAAATTAAGTCTAAAAGAGCTTCATTAGTTCTTAATAAGATGTGACGGAACGAACATTATCCACGTACCTTAGTGAAGCAAAGCTTGCAAGTTGCAGGAAGGTGATGTAGATGCGGGAACCACGGATGTACCCGCGGAGACTCAAAGGCAAAGCGTTATTGAAAAGGGTTCTGAAATATTTGCAGTCACACTCATCGAAGTTGATACGTTTGTCAACAGATTGAGAGAACGACTTGATCCCAAGGCCACTGAACAGTGTGAAACCTTCTACAATCCTCTTTCTTGGGGTTTGCAGGGATACAGAGACCTTCCGCCTCTAATGTGTGAAGCGTGAAACTTTCTGAGGTCGGACGTTTGCATGTTCGTGGAGCAGGCACGTGGGTACTGTTATTTACCAGACATGAGACCATGTCAGCCACAGCCTTCGCGCTGAGATCACGCCACGCTGTAGCCCAGGGTCTCTGTCGTTTCCACGCTGGGTCCCATGTGTCGTGGCTGTGTTCTGTGGGAAGCTGATCTTGTCGCGGTGGGAGCTCACGTGGATCGTGCGTGGATCTGACCCTCTTCCTAACGCACGGCAGGTGTTCCTGGGTGTTTATTAAGGAAAAGACCGAAGAAGCAATACTTGTAGGAGGCCGTTCACATCAAGATGGTTACAGATGCCTCTCGTGTGTATTTCTGGCTTAAGATGAAGTGGAACCCGGGGCCATGTACCAGACATGGCTGTTGGGAGTGGCAGCCTGTTGACCGTCCTGTGAAACAGAACAGGGAGGCGGTGCAGGGGCCGCATGCAGATGGCACCCCAAACGCAGCCCCGGTCTCTAGGCGGACGGAACTGCAGCTCACACAGCAGAGGGCTCTTTCCCACGACGCCTGACCTGTGTGAGGGGTGACTCCCCGCTCACCTCTCATCACTCCTTGGGCTTTTCCACTTGGAAGTGACCTCGTGGGGGAGGCCACCCCGTGGTCAGGCCCCAGCCTGGGCGAGCGCCCCTCTGAAACGTTTCTGCAGCGCCCGAGCTACAGGGTCGGCCTCGTTCATCACCCAGAAGGCAATTTCCTGTTTCCTTGTCTTTTCCCTGAGCCCATGAACTCGGGGACAGCACGTTGTACTCTATTCTTAAATATATTCCCAGGAAGAAGCACGATGCCCGACCCCGTGGGACGGACCCTGTGGCTTACTCTTCTCCGGCGTCTGACGACCATGCCAGGCCCTCCGGTCTGCCCCGCTTCCAGCATGAACGGGTCTGTGGCCCCGCTTCCCAGGGTGGCCCAGGGTGGCTCCCGGGAATTTTCCTTGTTTGTGGTAAGCATCAGAAGGGAGAAAACACCTCTCCGTGGGATGTCACCTTGTCTGCACGTGGCACCCAGGACACGTGTCCCTGTGGGAACCAGATGTGTTCACGTGGCAGAAGGACAAAAAGTCACCAGTGTGCTCAACATCGGGGAACTGCTGCCCCGATTCCGACACCACCTGCCCCGGGACCAGTGAAAACCTGAGAAAAACTGTCAGTGGGGGGTGAGCCCCCAACTGACCCGCCGCGGCCCCCCCCCCGCCCGCCCGTCAGGGGGTCCTGATGTCTACCAAATGCTTCGTCGCTTCAGCCTGCTATTAAAGCACCTGCTACTGACGGGAGAGACCTGCACAGGGGACAGTCCTCGGGGTCACCACGCCTGATGGAGCTGGGAGCCGAGGGTGGCCAGCATCTCGGCAGCTTTCTAAGGCGCTTTGGGGTTCAGATTCCGGAAGAACCCTCCGCTGTGGTGCGTGAACTGTCCTCATTTAGAAAACCTGTAGGACCGCACCCGCCAGGCCCAGTGGTTTCCGGCAGCGGCCCGAGCAGCACGGTCTGACACCCGAGGTGGCGGGATTCCAGCGCCCGGTCACCGCGGGGGCTCTGCCACTTCGATCGTCAAGCCCAGAATCCGAATGACGCCAAGATCGGGCTTTTCCGACAGTCCCGGGCTATGTGAAAAATAACCCGAAAATGCAGTCAAAATGCCATGCCCTGGACTAACGCGTGCGAGTTTTAAATGTGCCTTTTAAGTGGCACTTAGCCATTCATTCCCGACGCGCGAAGTGAATACCTCGCAGCTGCTATGGAATCTGAAGCCCAAAAGCAGTGGCCAAGAAAGACAAAATCTTTGCCCTCGAGGGGTTACCTACATTCCACGGGGAGCCAGCCGGAGGACAGCCGTCCGAGGGACTCTGTGGACAACAGAATGCGACACTGTCACCCCACACCTATGGTCCTGGAGCAGGGTGATAGCAGAGTCAGGGCGACACTCAGCAACGCCGTTAGGTACTCAGGGGTGTTCCTGTCTTTCTGGCTTGGCCACACGGACGCACCAGTCTCTGGTCACTCGGAAGGGCACCAGTCTCTGGCCACACGGACGCACCAGTCTCTGGTCACTCGGAAGGGCACCAGTCTCTGGTCACATGGACGCACCAGTCTCTGGCCACTCGGAAGGGCACCAGACTTCGCTCCAGGTGAAACGACAAGATGCGGAAGGATTTTAAGCAGGAGCGTGAACTTGTTGTAACCCAGGAGATCGATCACACTCAGACTCAATTTTTCAGTTTTGGGGGATGCTTTATTACCTGCGCGGGGACTGCAGCCAACCTACACAGAGGAGAACTGCAGCCCCGAGCTCAGGGGGAGGGCTGCTTATAGAGGGCAGGGGTCACTCAAGAGTTTAGCAGAGCAAGCAAGCTGCTTGTACAGAAGCCGAGGCAGTTAGCGATAAGCAGGAGGGAACGGAGGGGGGAGGGAGCTGAGGCGAAAGGGAACTGGGTGAACTGGGTCAGCATACATCGATCCTGTTATTCATTCCATTATCCAAGTTTTAAAAACTAACAAATTCGAGACGGATATCAGCGGTCAGTCAGGTGCAATACACACATGTTGAACAGTTACAGTTTTATGGGGTGAAGGGAGCTTCAGTTTCTCCCTATCAGTTTCTTTACAGAGCATGCAGGACACTCTGGCCTTGGGGCCGTTTCTGTCCTCCCTTTGCCTGAAGGATGTTGCTTTTCAAATTCCCAGTGAAGGTCAAACTCTGGTTAATTTTTATGGGGCTAAAGCCGTCTATACCATTCCCCATTGTTCGTCTTGCGGTTTCTGAGGTTGTTAATTAGGGCAGCTCAAAGACAAGTTGTTTTTCTTTATTGGATTCTAAGGACAGTGAGCTACAACAAACTGAATTCATTCAAAAGGTAAAAGCCCCCTTTTCACGTGGCGCTTCCGTCATTTTTATTTTAGCCAAAGCTGGAGGAAGACATTCAGTGCTGCCTCCATTCAGTACATGGGGAAACTGAGGCTCAGGGAGGGTCCTCTCTTGCCCATGGCAATTCAACTGGTGAGAGAGAGAGCGAGAGAGAGCGAGAGCAAACCCGAGGTCTCCTCCAGTGCGTCCCGCTAACCTCTCACACGGTTGCCTCCCTCACATCCGCCTTCAACCAAGTTACACGCAACAACAATCAAGTGTCAAGTAGGAACATTTTCTTTAAATGTCCACATATCTAAAATGACCTCTGACTATAACCATGGCCTCAGGTTGAGCTGACGAGACACGAAAGTGTGGCCCACGAATGCGCGTGCAAGACACGCTCTGACCTAACACTCGAAAAGCTTTCGCGTGAAAAAGACCGAACCCGACCGACGGCGATGCACCGCACGTGGCCAGGCGACCGAGCCCCCACCCTCCCCCCTTTCCGTCCGCAGACAGGACGCGATGTGCCTGGGAGGCCCCTACCTGGCCTGTAGCCTCCTGCGCTGGGCTCGTCACTGCTGGGTCGCCGTCCGCCCTTCAAGGCCGGTCCACACCACTGGCCGTCCTTCGTGTGACCTCTGGCGTCGACCACAGTGCCTACCGTGAAGAAGATGACAAGGGCTTTTAGGATCCATGCGTTGCTCTCAATGCATCAAACCCACGGCCGTAAGCAGGTGGCACGTTGAGACGGTTAGGAAATGCTAGGGTATTGTCTTGAACAAGAACGAACCGAGGACATCAAAGCCAGGGAAGCAATCCAACGCACCTGAAGAATTTAACAAATCGTACAAGGAAAAGAGAACGAGGCCTCTACCTCTGCTGGTGCAGGTCTCTGGACACCTTGCGCAGACACCAACTTTTCCCCGATTACATGTAAACTTCTGGCTTGGCCGCCTGTGGGCTGTGAGGTCCCCAGAGAGGCCGAGGTTTGCTCCAGGGTGGGGCAGGGGGCACTGGGAAATCTCTCTGCCAATAAACCCGCGCCCTGAAGGGGACAGCCCTGCCGGGAGGAGACCGTAAAGATGGTGTGTCAGCCCTCGGCACAGTGAAGGGTTGCAAAGTGAGGGACCGAGGAGTCCCGTACCATGAGCTCTGTTGAATCTTTATCGGTAGCAAAGCTTTTCCGTAAAGAACACAGCGGGCCCAGACCGTTGACAGAAATGCATCACACACTCGAGGCCCAAAGGCACCTTGCTTAAACCATCCGAGGGTGTAGACGCCACAGGTGTGTTCAGTTACAATACGACACAGATGGGCTCAGGGCACGAGGGAAAGACAGGTCAGCCCTGCTCATGAACACTGACCCAAAACTGCAGCATTGTCACAAACCGGGTCCCACAAAGTATGAAAGGGATAAAATAGTGGGGGGGGGGGGACTGTAACCGAAAAATTCACAGACAAGTCAGCGAATGATGGTTATGTGACGTTTATCACATGAACATGGAAAAGGCGTTAAGCCCCATTAGAGACAGAAAGTTTATTTGAGAAATTTTAATATTCATTCACAATAAAAATGCCTAGAAAACAAGAAAAGGGGGTGAAAAAGTTTGGCTCTCTTTGGGTGATAATCCTCGAACAAAATATACAGTAATTTTCATGCTTCATGCTTAAATAATTATGATCTGGAACAAGGAAGGAACCTCCTTAGAAGCAATTCTGTTCAACCTCATCCTGGAGGGTCTTGTCAGTGCAGCGAGATAAGAAAATTATACATAATATTTGGAAGAAAAATAAAAATCACCACTATTTCCATAGATAGATTGTTAGAATTAGTAAGGATGCAGCTATCAGTTGGAAGCAAAATCACTAAGTAAAATCTGCACACAAGTAAGAGCTAGCAAAATATCATAAAAAAGGTATCAATTATAATTTATATCAACATTATTAATTACAATACATAAATTTTGTGGGGGAAGTGATAAAACTTTGATGAACATAAAAAGAACAACAAATTAAAAGGAGATTTTTATCCAACTTACAGATTTCAAGACTCATTATCATGAAGATGTCCACTGTAGAAACACTGTATGAAAACATGTCAACTCTTAACAGAGACTCAAAGCAAGTCTTTAGAAATCCCAGACAGAATTTGGGGTGAAACTTGACAAATTCTTCCACCCCAGACCAATGTGCTTTTTAATGCAGTTCTGCAGTTCTTTGATCATCCTGAACTACACTGTTTTTATGTTTGTTTGTTTATATCTTTGTTGATTTTTGAGAGAGAGAGGAAGGGAGAGAGAGAGAGAGAGATAGAAACATCGATGTGAGAGAAAACCATCGATCGGCTGCCTCCTGCACTCCCCACACGGGGGTTGGAGCCTGCAACCCCGGCGTGTGCCCTGACGGGGAATTGAACCGGGACCTCCAAGTCCATGGGGTGACGCTCCATCCACTGAGCCACACCGGCCGGGTGGACTACAGTGTTTTAATGAAGGGCCTGAGTGGAGCACAGGGCCAGCTGGAAGAGCCCGTTTCCATGGTCACGCAGGGAACACGAGCCCGTCGGCCAGCCGCCTTTTCTCACCCCAGCAGTTGTGACTGTCAGGGGAGGACATTCAGTCTAGAATCAGAAGTTACGTCCTGGGCTCTCGCGAGCTCAGAAAGTCCCCCAGAACCCCCAATCCCATACTAGGAAGTGAGAGGCAAAAATATCTGGTGAACTTTCCTTAGAGTTAAGTGACACATGTCAGCTGAGTATCCACTGAAATTATAAAGATGCAGAGAAAAATGCAATCCCAGAGCAGGGCAGTGGCCCAGATGGGTGGAAGGAAAAAAATTGGAAGCCATCACCTCTGACCTCTACAGCAGCCAAGAAATGGCTAAGACAGGGACAGCAAAAGCTGAGTACAAAACGTGGGCACATCAAGAAACTGTCGCCACGCTCAGTTAGACACATCGGATCTGCCAGGGCCAAGGCAAGAAGAGCCAGGCGCCAAGTGCCACCTTCACGCCAGGGAGAGCGTGGCGTGGACGGCCTGGAGTGGCCAGGTCCGACCCAGCTGCTCCGTGCTGTGGCGGCAGCCGCGCGCTGGCTTACAGTCGGGTTCGGACACGGCCTCCGCAGAGAACAGGGATACTGGGCCGGCTGAGCCCAGAGACAAACTCACATTTTTTAAAATTGTAAGCAATTTTATCTCTCTGGATTTCGCAGCGGCAGAGAGAACCGACCTCATCCGGGAGATCCTTACAAGTAGCCAGGCCTCTCCTTTGTGTCCTCGGAGGAGCAAACGAGGCAGCCAGCTGCCAGGGACCCCACGGGGGGGCCGCTGGGTGCAGATTCTGAATGAAAACCAACGAGACGACCTCTCCGTAGGTTCAGGTCATAAGAAGGCAACAAACCACTTTTCACTGAAGAGGTTACTGAGATATGTGTCAGTCCATGTGGTTCTAAGATATCCTGCAAAAGAGATGCTGCGTCTTCCCCAATATTGACATTTTGTAAAGCACTGGGGTGTCCCATCCGCAGCGAGATATTTACATGGACACGCGTCAGCAAATGCAGGCTGATCCCCCCGGGCTGCTGGCCCCCGGGCGGGGTGCATCGGTGCCATTCAGTTCTGGCGTCTGAGTAGGTTCCTGTTCCACCCAGACGGTCAGGACACAGGACATTCTGCCCCAGGCAGCGTTAGGGAAGCGGAGGCCCGTCTTCTCCTGCAGCGCTCTCTGTGGGCCTGGACACCGGCATCTCTCTGAAACGCTCTTACTGCCGTGCCCCTCGTCCCTCCTGCAGCGCCCACTCCTCAGCGTCCTCGGAGGCTCTTTGACGGCCCTGCTCTTGGCCCTCTCGGCACCAGGCTCCAAGGGCGATGGTGCGAATCTCAGGTTTCAGCCTGCTGGCTGCTGGGCGAGGCGAGCAGGTCGGCCTCCTCCAGCTACATCGGTTCAAACCCCCCCGCGACTCTAAGCCTTCGCCTTCCTTACCCTGAAACCTGAAGGGAACTCAAGGTCGCCAGGAGGGGTCACCGTAGAGGCTTTACGACGGTCACTCACACCTCAGAGACACTTTTACGTCTCACTCCCAAGGCCTGCACCACGTCCCAGCCAGAGTTGGGCTTGCCGAAAAGTCCGACTTGCAGAGACGGGAGGGACCCTCGTGAGGAATGAATTGTTGAGAATCAGAAATGCCTCGAACAGAAAATTACTTTGTTTCCCATTGTGGACAAAATAAGCTTAATGGCCCCTGAAAACACCAAATAAAGAGGGAAATAATTGCTTCATCTTGTGGAGGGTAGTGATCTCTGAAATTGGATAAAATAAAACAGAGGAATCAGCCATCATCATGTTGAAAATGAACAAAAAGAACCCTGGCCAACAAATGGAAGACTCCCGTGTAGAACCCAACCTCTCCATTTCAGACGTAAGTATTCCGTGCGCGCTCACCGGTTAATGGCAATCATGATATTTGTTTTAAAAAGATGAAATTGACTGTAGGGGGAAATGTCAACATTAAAAACGTTTAATAAAAAAATAAAATGAAATTACCGTTAATATATCTGTGAACCACCTAACATACCATATCACGCGTCACATTGAACTGTTGATTGAGTATAGTGTGAACAGGGGAATGCAGAGCTTTCAATCACGTGAATGAATGAAAATGAGGGGAAGAAGTTGTTTGGTAAATGTTGCCTTACTGGCTGCCATCCGATCCTACTGCAATGAATTGGTTTACTTATCACGGGATAAGTAAATTATTTGCAATATTACAGTCCAACTGTGATTCTGCCCAAAAGTAAACCAACTTACTATTGACACTGACCAGGAAGGAAATGCTTTATTTATACCACTTGGAACAATATCTTTGAAACTTGAACATCAGTTGTTAATATACTTAGCACATATTGAAAGATGCAAATTAAAACAACAATGAGGTATCACCTCACATCTGTCAGAATGGCCGCCATCAACAAATCATCAAACAACAAGTGTTGGCGAGGGTGTGGAGAAAAGGGGACTCTAGTGCACTGCTGGTGGGAATGCAGACTGGTGCAGCGCTGTGGAAAAAAATATGGTGTTACCTCAAAAAATTAAAAATTGAACTGCCATTTGACCCAGTGATCCCACTTCTAGGAATATATCCTAAGAAGCCTGAAACACCAATCAGAAAGAATATATGTACCCCCATGTTTGTAGCAGCACTATTTACAATAGCTAAGATCTGGAAACAGCCCAAATGTCCATCAGTAGATGAATGGATAAAAAAGGTGTGGTACATATACACAATGGAGTACTATGCAGCTGTAAGAAAGAAAGACCTCTTATCCTTTGAGATGACATGGAGGGACCTGGAGAGTATTATCCTAAGTGAAACAAGCCAAACAGAGAAAGACAAGTATCATATGATCTCACTTATTGGTAGAATATAATAAATATAACAGTGTAAGGAATGGGGTAGTCCCAGAGACGTGGAAGTGGGGTACAGACTGACAATCCCCAGAAGAGGGGGGTGGGGGGAGATAAACCACAGAACTTATATGCATGTGGGCATGAACAGTGGACATGGTCAACAAAGCTGGGGACAGGGCAGGGAGGGAGGGAGAGGGGAGAATCAGTGGGGGGGAAAGGAGAAGCATCTGTAACAAAAATTAATTAATTAATTAAAAAAAAAAAACTTGAAGAAATGACAGGCGATTTCCAAAAAAAAAATAGCGGAAGAACTCCCAGATCTCACGGGTTAGCGAGAAAAACTGCTCAGCTCATCGCACAGGCTTCGTATTTCATGACTAAAATAATGTTCTTTCACTGAGCGACAACAGACGTTCATGTGACAGTATGTTCCTTTGTTTTACACCCTCGCCTTTCACAGGAGCCTGCAGCACTCTCTGGGAGGGAGGCTGTCGTCTTACCCTTCTCGCCGGACCGCAGTCCCTACAATCACATCGGCCACAGCGCTGAGCAGCCCACTCACCAGTGAGAACCAAAATGAGACTTCGCTTTGTGGTTCATGAGTTTTATCCCCAGAAAGACCTCCTGAGTGTAGCTCAAACAAACCCTTAAAATGCGTAATAAGAACAAATGAGTTCTACGAATGCACAGATGAAACATCACAGCACCCGTCTCTGGGGACATCGGGTGCCTGGACACAGGTACCCATCGCATGAAAGACAACAGGAGTACTGCGAGCCACATGTTCCGCGGTTGGAAGTGCGCGTGCAGACGTGTCCAGGTGGCACACACGCCTCCGTCGCGCACACGCCAGCCTGTGGTCAGCGCTGGTGCCTCACCCAGGCCTCCTATCGGACCTCTGCAGCCTGTGCCTGCACAGCCGAGAAACGAGCCGGACTCGGAGGGTCACGGGGATACACACGACTTGGAAAGAAATGAACTGGGCTGGACAGGCGATCAAATCCAACAGCGCCAACATTTCTACCGATGTCAAATGACAAACAAAGATCAAATCCAACAGCGCCAACATTTCTATCGATTTCAAACGACAAACAAAGATCAAATCCAACAGCGCCAACATTTCTATCGATGTCAAACGACAAACAAAACAAACGTTTAGAAGAGGAACTTTGAGTCCCTCCTCAACCCAAACACAGCCATCGTGGCCAGCAATCGGCTTTCGTTGTCATTTTACGAAACGACTTCCCCACCTACGTTTTCCCAGTTTAGACCCCTCTTCTACACTCGGCCCTGTACCTCCGATTACCCTCGGAGCAGCTAAATGTACGTACTTCTTTAGCCCCGAAAGGCAGCACGCCAACACCGAATCATCCTGGCCTCTCCTCGACCAAGAAATGGCCCCTCTCCCACTCATCTGCTCTGGAAACTCGGGAACGCGGCCGCAGTCCGCCCCCAAGGCTGCCGCCTCTGCAGCGTCACGGTGTCTGCTTCCATCTGTCTCCATTTGCTGACGCCGCCCCGGACAGGTCCCCGTTATCTGTTCCCTGGACAGGCGATGGCTTCTTAACCGCGGAAGGTGGAGATGAAGCCCCCGCCGCCCCACAGTTCCCTCGGCGAGAACCCAATGCACCAGGTCGCTCCCTCCCCCGGTGATGTTGGTTCTTCCTGGGCCCTGGCGAACCCGGCTGGAGACGGCCGTGCCGAGATGTTCCGTGTAAAGCAGAGAGGGCTGGGCCGCGCTCCTGAAGACGAACCCACAACATCAGCCGTCCACGTTGCCGGGGACCTTCCGACGCTGGTGTGAGAATGGGGGGAGGAAGTCCCCCTGAAGGAAGACACGGGGCTCAGTGCTCCCTGAACATGATCCGACCACAAAGTACTGTCTCAAGTAGACTGACTAGTAGCTTGGCTTGCAAGGTTTACTCTAAACTCCTTGATTAACATTTTTTTCTCCTGAGTCACATACCTGGACTCCGGAAGAAAGAAAAGGGTTTCAACAGACTGATTCCGCGGCGCGGGCATCACAGAGGCAACAGGGCGGATGGAGACAGAGCAGTGTGCCTGTCTCAAGGCAGTAGCCGCTGCCCCAGGGATGTTTCTCCCCTGGTGCCTGCCTTTCAGACTCAGAGTGTATCGCTGTCACAGAACAGGGCTTCCGAGGAAAAGAAGGAGTAAGCCCGCCCCGTGAGGCAGGTCCCCACCACGAGGTCAGGCAGGGACTCTGAGGCCATCAGGTCTGGGACTTCACCTCCAGAATGAGTTGGAACTCTCTCATGACACGAAGCATGACTACATGGGTGCTGCCACTTCACTGTGAAAAGATCGCATCAAAATACAGGATGGCCCTGGCCAGGTGGCCCCGTTGGTTGGAGTGTCATCCCACGGACTGAGGGGTCCCAGATGGATTCCCGGAAGGGAGACAAGCCCAGGTTGCGGGCTCCATCCCCAGCAGGGGGCGTGCAGGAGGCAGCTGATGGATGTTTCTCTCTCACATCCATGTTTCTCTCTCTCCCTTTCCTTACCTCTCTCTCCAAAATCAACAAAAACATGTTTTTATATATTTTAAAGCTGAAATGCAACTGGCTATGGAGAGGCTAGGAGAAGACAGAAAGTTACAGAGAGGTTCCTTGGAGTGAGGGTGTGTTACAAACACATTCTCTCCTTCTCCCCGAGGGAAGGGCATCGCTGTTCATAAAGAGTTGTCAAGTTATATCGCCCTGAAGACCCAGTGTCCCTATGAAAAGAAAAGATGCAAAGTTGCTTCAGTACCTGGAATGTGTTTCGTGTTAGTCAAAGTCCAAAGGACCCCGCATCCACTTCACAATCACTGTCTCCGGGTAGCGGCTTCCAAGTGTCGGTCACTCTCCGTTCCTCAACCCCTCGTCCTGTCCTGGGGACCATCCTGGTGGTGGTTGAAGCCTGCCAGGCGCCAGACACGGGGGCGGCTGTGCCTGATCACCCCTCCTCGGTGGCTTCCCTTCCACAAACGAGGACGCGCACAGGCGCAGCCAGTGTGCCTGCGGCCTGCGCCCGGCCAGTGGGGGGCGCAGCCTGAGCCAGCCCAGCCGTGCCCTCACCAAGCAGCGATAAGCCGGCCCCGCCACCTCGCGCTTCGACGCTCGCGGTTTTCTCAAATATATTCATTAAAAAGTTGATGGAGACAGTGAAAAGGAAACAGCGCGCTCGGTTGTCTGAGTCAATCATACACCCTGTTTACAATTAAGATTAAAACGACTGTGCGTGTAAACTGGAGGCCCACGGATTCCAGCGCCCCAGGGATCCTTCAACGCCAGGTGCACCCGCTCGAGCCTGGAACGATTCGCCGCGACAAACGAGGGACGACTGTACTTCCCGTGTGCGTCCTGCCAAAGGTGTGTGTGACTCACTCCCCATTCGGAGCCCAATCGTCCTTTAATAAAATGAGGCTTATTTTGCCCACACGCGACATTATGTATAAAAGCCCTCAGGACGACCTCAGTGCAGAGACGAGCAATAATGAAGAATGCGAGCGTAGTAAGGCACCGCCAGCCTTGGAGTCGCGGCGTCACCCCCGGGCCGCAGGGTGCCCCCCGTGCCGGGGCCTTCTGCAGAGAGCTGAGGGCAGGGCGGTGTCTGCGTGCATGTGTGCACACCCCACTTGGCAATTCCTCTGCAGTGTCCTAAGATGCAGAGATGTCAGACTTGATTGCCCACAGCCGCTGAGTAGCTGGAGAAACAGAAGTAGCGTCAGCGTTTTCCCCTGACACGGACAGTCGCTCGCCGTCGCCGTCCTGAGGGCCTCTCCCTCCGCGCTCTGGCTTAGCAGCTGCTGTCGACAGTGGTCTCAAACCAGAAAACTTCTGTTTAACGAGCGCAGCGGGAACAGCTGGAGCAGAGGAGAATCAGGACGGCGGGGGGAGGGGGGGACCTCCCACCACGCAGGACACGCAAACTCCAGATTCTTAAGGTCGAGTGCAGCCTTTGGAGGGAGAAAAGGGCTCTAATCTCAGCGATGAGTCTGCAGTGGTTTAACTTTGGGGTGGGGTGACGTGGGGTCCTGTCTCACCTAACTGCTCAGCTCTGGGACATTCTGGGGAACTACTCCAGGGGGGTCACTTCTCATAAAGGCCGCCGAGCTGTATTTGTTTGCTTCCCTTCCAAGCCAGGCACAGCCAACCTAGACCTCTGAGAAAGGCAAACGACGGGTTTGCAGACACAGTGCATTCAACTGGGTACTTAGAAGGTTCTTACACTTCGTATTTGGAAAATTAAAGAAAGGGAAATTAAGTGGTTTGAAACTAGACAAACATTCAGGCAAGGTGAACCCGTGAGCGTCTCTCTGACGCCATCTGTTTGACAGACAAGAGGTGGCTGGTGGAGACTTGTGGTCATCTGGGATCTCGCCACATGTCTTTCTTACCTGCCAAGGGACACGGGTCTGCTCCGGTGCATGGCTGCCGCTCCCAGATGCCTGGTGGGGTTTGCACACCGGCTAAGAGTGGTCTGCGAAGAAAGCGCTGTCCTACCAGGGCAGGGGAGTTCGAACAGCCAGCAGCGCATCAAGGGGCCACTGATTACTGTCAGGGACTGTACCAGCAGAGGGGCAGGGGTGGGCATTCTTGACTGCAGAGCGTCCCAACGCGTGAGTAGTAACATTTCTTATGCAAATGCCCAGCTTTCCTTTCGAGGAGGTGGCGAGGGAGCAGCCTTGGTTTCATTTAGCCATGATGAAGGCTTTTGGCAAAATGCTAGACATGAGCACAGACGGACAGATGGCGCTTCTGAGGAAGACACGAAAGCCCGGATCCCTGGCAGCTGGTGGAGTTGCAAACCCCCAGCCGCGTCCACTCTTCTCCATGAGCCTCTACACGCTTCATTACTTTGGAGCCTCTCAGTGTGGCCGGGAATACAGGGCGAAGCCGTCTCTCAGGCCACGTGAGGTCAGTTTGAAACGCGCTGCGGTTAGAAGGCAGGGTCACCGTCACGCCAGCCGCTCCCACCACGACAGCTGCGGCTGAGCGCGGCGTCAATGTCAAAGCAAAGGCAGGCACTGCGGTGCTGCTTTGACCGGGAGGCCGGAGAATTCCCACCGGCTGGCGGCTTGTAAACCCAAGGGGTCGCTTCCCACAGTCCTGGAGGCTGGAAGCCTGAGGTCAGGGTGCCAGTGTGGTCCGGGGAAAGCCCCTCTGGGTGGCAGACGGCCGTTGTCCCAGGTCCTCGCCTGGCAGAGACAGGAGGCAGGCTCTCTGCTACTGTCATAAATAGGGCACCAACTCCATTCACAAGGGCTCCACCCTCGTGACACCATCTAATCCACTGTCACACTGGGACAGGGTCTCAGCACGTGAGTTTCAGGTGGACATTCATGCCCGTAGCAGCCACACGACATGTGTTCAACTACAAATCCATGCCATGGGTTTGTAACCCTGCGACCACTGGACGTAATGACAGGAGACATTGGGAGACTCACGGAGCTGTTTCTAGTAGCTGCATACAGGGGGCGGGGCCAGTCCCATCACCTGACCCAGGGGAGGCCCTGGGGTGGAAAAGGGGGCAGGTGTGTCCACTGTAGAGAATTAAAGTGAGTAACTGAACTGACTACCAGGGAGGGGCTCGTGTAGTTTGTTGGTCTAAGTTCTGAATGGTCTCTGTGGAGCCCTGACCGGTTTGGCTCAACAGTTAAGAGCGTCAGCCTGCGGACCAGGGAGTTCCGGGTTCGATTCCAGCCAAGAGCACGTACCTCAGTTGTGGTTCATCCCCAGCCCTGGTCGGGGTCGTGCAGGAGGCAACCAGTCGATGTGTCCCTCTCACATCGATGTTTCTCTCTCTCCCTCCCTCCCACTCTATCTGATAATAAATAGAAAAATATCCTTGGGTGAGGATAGATAGATATCTAGATAGATATCTAGATAGAAAGATAGAAAGATAGAAAGAAAGATAGATAGATAGATAGATAGATAGATAGATAGATAGATAGATAGATAAAATGGGGCCTTGAGGATGGGCCCTACTCCAATATGACTGGTGTCCTTATAAAAAAGAGGAGATTAAGCCCGGTCGGTGTGGCTCAGTGGTTGAGCGTCGACCCTGAACCAAGAGGTCGCTGGTTCGATTCCAGGTCAGGGCACATGCCCAGGTTGTGGGCCCGATCCCCAGTGGGGGGCACGCAGAATCGATGTTCTCTCTCGTTGATGTTTCTATCTCTCTCCCCCTCTCCTTTGCTCTCTAAAATCAATAAAGGGGGAAAAATTTTTTTAAAAAGAGGAGACTAAGACACAGACACGCACAGGAGAAAGATCACGTGAGGACACAGCAAGAAGTCAGAAATCTGCCACCCAAGGGGAGAGGCCTTGGAAGGAACAAACCACGTCAACACCTGGATCTGGAACCTGGAGCCCCAGAACCGTGAGAAAATACATTTCTGTTGTTTAAGCCACCCAGTGGGTGGCACTTGTCAGAATACTCGCTAAGCACCGCAGCTCGTCTGGGCAAAGCCTGACCAGCTCAGAGTCGGTGAAGCTCCCTCGAGGACACCCCTGGCGCTCGGGAAGGGCAACGGGTCCAAAGGTAAGTGTCCGACTTGAATCGCCGTGACAGACTGCCCACGGATAATCGATCTCTTTGTATCCTTAAATGGCTTCATGTTGTCAACACTAGCATCGTGCCTTCGTCTCCTTACAAAGCAATGGCTACTTTGATTATAAATCAACAGCTGGGCAGGGCCACGGAGGACAGGACACTGCGGACGCCGCTCTTCCCGGGGTCCCCGAGAGTCGGAGGGGGCGCGATGGCACAGAGCCCGGGGGGGCACAGGCTCGCCTGAGGTGCGGCACACTAGCTGTGCCCAGGATGTTAACACCGTGGCTCATTTCAAAATTTCTAGAACTGGCAAAGCCTCGGGGAGGCATGGATACTTTACACCTTCTGTTCACACACACTCACTTTCGGATTCTCTCTGATCTCTGGAATCCACCCCCTAATCTCAGCATCCCGGCAGGTCCTGCGCGCCCCGGGCTACGAGGTGCGGGGCCGGGAGAGGCCTGGCTCAGAGGAAAGGGAACAGCAGCCACCACCTCGTTACAGGCAGTGAGAGGCACTTCGGATATAGTCCTCGTGTTAACTATCTAATATCCGCAACCCCCCGAAAGTGCGATCCCCATCCAACAATTGCTGAAGTGGTATTATTTGTATATATGCTTCGTTAAATAAAACGTATACAAGCCCTGGCCAGTTTGGCTCAGCGGTTAGAGCGTTGGCCTGCGGTCCGGAGAGGCCCGGGTTCAGTTCCCGCTAAGGGCACGTGCCTCGGTTGCAGTTTGTCCCCGGCCCTGGTTGGTCGTGCGGGTGGCAGCCACTCGATGTGTCCCTTCACGTCGATGTTTCTCTCTCTCCCTCCCACTCTATCTGTACAAAAAAAAAAAAAAGTATACGAAAATGTATTTCACTTGTTTTCTGTCTGTCTTACTGAACGTGTCCCCTGGAGTATTCTGAGCTCCATACATGTGGTTGGATCTGCATTTCTCTGGGTAGAGCCGACTAGAAGACTGGGTTTCGGGTTCCTGTGGAAGGGAGGAGAAATTTGACCAGAAGGGAGAAGAAAGCAGACCCCTCTGGGAAAACGAAGGTTCTCCCTGCATCTAAACAGACGGTGACGTTCGGAAGGAAAAGGAGGAGGGAACAGATCAGAGCGTACACTGGTTCTGGGACGTAGCCAAGACCGAAGAGGGCCAGCTGTCCCGGGACGGGGTGGGGCCTGCGGAGGAGTCCTGGAGGGTGGTGCTTACGTCCTGGGTGTGCACACTCCCCGGGACACTGTAGGTGTTGAGGGCATCGACGCTCACCTGACCAAAGACTTTCCTAGCCGCTCTCAGACACGTGCCAGCGCCTTTCCCACGGAAACCTCGGGGCTTGACCGTCAGCATCAAACGTACCAGCTGCTGACCGCCCTCAAACGGTACACTCCCGTCTGACAGAATGTGGCTCAGCCGCGCACAGTAGATTTCACAGTCTTACGGCAGCAGTGATGACATCCAAGGTGACTGCAGGGTTGACGGGGGGAAGCTGCCCAGGGGCATCATGGCAGAAGAGGGGAACTGGAAAAGTCAGGATCCCCGACGGGTGGAGGAGTCAATGACCCCAGCGTCATTCCCTTCCAGAGCTGCCGCTCACCCGCACCAAGGGCGGCTCATCCTCCAGCCGGCTCCCCGCAGAGCTGAGCCCCGGCTGAGCCAGAAGCCCACGAGCGCCCCGGTCATGCGTGGAGAGGTGCTGGTCTCTCCGCTCGGGCCAGCCACTGCCTTCAGGGGGGCAGGAATCATATCTAACACTCACATCCCTTCGACTACTCCCCGACGCCCACTGCATGAGCCATGGATACCCGTAAACCTTCGCCGACTCCGTCGTCACGCAGACAAACCCAGTGTCAACTGTTGACTTACGCAGCACGTCCCGCTCTCCCCGTCGGACAACGCCCCAGGGGTCACGCCGACGGAGCCCACGATGCTCCGGACGCTCTGGAGCAGGGGAGGCGGTCTGCCTGGCAGAATCCATCCTCCCTCCTCTGCGCCTTTGCCGGGAACACTCTGCTCTTCAGCTGGAAAGTAACTGTCAACGCCCTGAAGCTGCCTCAGCAGCGTGTAAGTGCTGAGCTGTCCGTCAGCACCCCCGCTGTCCCCTTATTTAGGGCAGCAGAGTATCCCTTCTGTGTGCAGACTGGAAACAGCAGAACAGGCTTTCTCGGCCTGAGCGCAGTGGAAATCGGGGTCAGATAGTTCCCGGTCGGGACAGCTTTCCAGGACATCGTGAGAGGAGCAGGATCCTCCCTGGCCTCTGCCCACTGAATACCAGTAGCACGCCCGACCTGGGCCATAAAAATGCTCCAGACCTTGCCCAACGTCCCCTGGGCAACGGAGGTGCCCCTTCGATTGAAAACCGCTGCAGTGCAGGAAGACGAGGTATAAGAGGAAGGTATTTCCTTGCATCGTGATCTGAAAAAATGACGCGACGTGAGTGAAAGGCAAGGGTCACAAAGCAATGGAAGTGACCACACAGATATTCTGCTTTTTAAATACCCCACAGAGCAAGTGATGAGACGGGAGGAAAAACAGTGACATCCCCCGGGCGGATCACTCAAGCACGGCTCCGGGGACCCACGTGGCGCCGAGTGGAGGGGGAGGCTGCAGGCACCACCTCACGGACCCGTTGCCTCGCGAGCCTCCGTGCCTGTCAGGCAAACCATGACCCGAACGCAACGCTGGATTCGACACGTTCAAAGTCTTGAACGCACAGCCAATGCCCCGCGTAGCTCTTTGTGACAGAGAGAAGCACACTGCTACCTCTGCTCCTGGTTTGCGAGACACCAAACGGACTCCAGAGCTTCGAATGTGGGCAGAAGTCTCCGGTCACTGCTGCCGGGGCTCGGAAAGCCTTTGTCTGCTCTGCGGGCAGCTTTTCGCAGGACACTGTCCACGCCACGCCTGTGAGGAACCCCTGGACCGAGGGGCAGGGTCAACCATCTCCTGACGAGTCCCTGGAGCGGCTGCGCTCAGGCCCCACTTGCCTATTGGAAAACCTTCCCTGGTGTCCCCGCGGCGCGACTCTCTGTCACCCTCAGCGCTCAGGCCTGGCGTCACTTTGGGCTGTGGGGTTCGAACGACAGCTGCAAAATACGCTAAGCTTCTGATCGGGTGAGCCACAAATTGTGTGTGGCCTGGTGCAAAACGAAGGGTGCGGCCCCTTGCTCACAACTCATTGAAATGTCAATGCCCTGGCCGGTTTGGCTCAGTGGTTAGAGCGTCGGCCTGCGGTCCAGAGAGACCCGGGTTCGGTTCCTGCAAGGGGCATGTACCTCGGTTGCAGTTTGTCCCCGGCCCTGGTTGGGTCGTGTGGGTGGCAGCCACTCGATGTGTCTCTCTCACATCGATGTTTCTCTCTCTCTCTCTCTCTCTCTCTCTCTCTCTCTCTCTCTCTCTCTCTCTTCTTCTCTCTCCCTCCCACTCTATCTGAGCAAAGAACGAAAAAATGTCCTCAGGTGAGGATAAAACAATTTTTAGAAATTTAAAAAATGTCAAGAAGGTGGCAGGAGAGTGTCCACGCGAGCCTGGGCCCTTCTCAGCGGGGCACTGCGTCTCTGACAGGCCCTCAGGCTCCCCGTGAGGCAGGTGGCCCTGCCCCAGTTTTCTGTGAAGCTTGGGGGCGGTCTCCACCTCTGTGCATCATCCCTCCCCAAACGTCAACACAGAAAATGGGATTTTCTGAACCCAAGTATGCTGGGCATTTACAAAATCTGCTTCTTTAACCTCTCGTGTTTGGAGTGCTCTGTCCCAACGGCCGACCTAGAATAGTTACGGACATGTCTTCAAATTGTGACGTCCGCCCTGACCCACTTCCACCTGGCTTGCTTTCCTTCTGAATGGAGAGCGAGTGAGGGGTGCATGTGCCACGGGTACGTGAGCCCTCTGAGGGGTGAGAGTGGGTTCCACAGGCCACAGAGGAAACCCAGCCTTGTTACTGGGCAGCAGACGCAGACATTGTTTTGTGGGGTCGAGGACTTCTCGGCCTGTGAGGGGTTTTCAAATAGAGAAAAATATGATTGAGGATTGAGAGGGCTCCCTGTCGTGGGCTCTTTTAAAAATGTACAGTTGCAGCCACTGGCTAAAGCGTACGTGGTGAGGGGAGCCAGTGGTGGTGATAAGGAGCATGAGCTCCTTAGCATTTGGAATGCATGAGCTCATCTTACCCCGATGACCTCCCGAAGGCCCCGCCCCCTACACCATCGCATTGAGTTGTGAGAGGACAGACATTCAGCCCATTACAGAGATAACAGAGAGGAGGTTTCTCCCTGTGTCCTCTGGGGGTGTCTGTAGGGATAGGTGGGCCCTGTGCGAATGGAGGTCTTAGGCAGTGGGCACAGTCTGACCAAGGGAGGAGGCTTGGCCATGTGCCGCACGTCAGTCAGGACGACAGGAGGCTGAGAAAACCGCACCGGTCAAACATGTGAACAATAAAAGGGCACTAAATACAGATCCATCAACAGCCACATCTAAAAACAAAACAAATAAGCAGAACAGAAACAGACTCGCAGGTAGAGAACATTCTGACCGTTGCCCGATGGGAGGGGGGGAAAGAGGGAAGGTGAAGGGATTAAGAAGTACAGGTTGGCAGCCACAGAACAGTCCTGGGGTGTCGGGTACAGCGCAGGGGATGTGGTTGGTGACGTCTGGTCACCACGTGTGGTGTTGTATGGGTGCGGGATTTACCAGGATAATCCCTTGGAGAGGTGTATGGTGTCTGGTCCCCGGGATGTACACCTGAAACTAATACAATATTGCATGTCAATCGTAACTGGGGAAAAAATATGATTAAAAAACAAAGTATTGGTCACTGCTTGTTACCGAAGGCAACCCAGTTTGAGAACACGCCTTCCCAGGGCCGCGCTGAGCAGAAACCCAGCCTCCAACGTCCGCTGTCCATTTCTGCTAGTGCTGAAGGGCAGCGTGGAGCCTGCTGCCCTCCAAGAGGTGTAGTTGCCGTTCCGAGCGGAGTATCTCAGGCCACGTCCCTGGGAAGCACACAGCAGCCATTCCTAAACATCAGCCGGGACAACGGGTATCCGAGAGTCACCGAGGGCTAGAATTCAGGGCTATGCACTCACCACAACAAGAGGGCGAGACCCCTGGACCTTCACTGAACCCCTGCCAACTACTTCCCACCGGGCAATGGGTGGGGCTAGGAGACGCTGCCTCCCTCCCCGGCCGTGATGGGGGTTCGGGGGCACATGGCAGGAGGCTGAGGCAGCCTTGGGGTCTGAAGCCAGCCTCCAGACAACAGAGGAACCGACGGAGCCCGCCGCCCGCAAGGGGACTGTGCCAACGCTCCAGCACGAGCAGCTCCACCACGTGCTCCTGCAGCAGGACCGTCCCAGCAGAGCCTCACGTGAAGCCACTGCTCCCCGCTGCTCCCCGCTGCAGGCTTGTGACCCCCAAACAGGGAACCCAGCTGGACATTGCGGGATGCCAGACTCACAGCAATTTCGGATTCTTTTAAGCCACTAGGCTCGTGGTAGAACTGTTATACTGTAGTAAAAAGCACCCCCTTCCTATGTTTTCTTTTTTCTCTCCTGTAAATATTGGTATGTCTCAGCCCGGCCAGTGTGGCTCAGTGGTTGAGCGTCGACCCATGCACCAAGAGGTCGCCAGTTCAATTCCTGGTCAGGACACATGCCCAGGTTGTGGGCCCGATCCCCAGTGGGGGGCACGCGGGAGGCGGCCAATCCATGTTCTCTCTCATCGATGTTTCTATCTCTCTCTCTCCCCCTCTCCCTTCCTGTCTCTCTAAAATCAATAAAGGAAAAAAAAAAAGTTTTTTAATAAATAAATAAATATTGGTATGTCTCGAGGTTCCGTGGGGGGAT